>NC_051159.1:160121564-160721564 GCF_013339745.2 Dermacentor silvarum | reverse complement strand
GGGTACTTTCCGGCTGAAACTCAAGAGAAGGAAAGCAAGGAAAAAGTCAAACTCGTCTCTGTTCATCCTTGTGCACTAGGAGGAGAAAGAGGAGTAGGAGGATCTTCTAGGGTCCCGCCGGTGAATCTAGCCTTGCAAGACATGCCGGCAGTGATCCACTCGAGCGCCTCCTTTTAGGAAAGTTCGTCACAGTTCAGAAGCGCATCAAGAGACGCTTGAGCACGATGATGCGCTCAGCGAGGTGGAACGAAACATAAGTCCCCGGGCTGCCCCCCCCCCCCCACCCCCCGCAGAACGCCCTGAAATGATACTTACAAGCGTTACCAATTATTCACCAAGTCCGCATCACTGAAAAAAAGAAATGGAGGACCCTTAAGCTTCGCCTTTAATAGTGGAACGCGTGTTGACGAGGTGACGGAGCTAAGTTGGGCAGCCCAGGACATGCTCAGGGATGGAATCACAAACGCTGCTGTGCTAGCTCAGCACTGTATATTTATTTATATTTATTTATTTTTATTTATTTTTATTTATTATTACCCTCGGGGCCAAAGGCATTTATATTGTTTAATTCGAGATACATTGTCTGGGAATAAAGGGGCTACGGGCCGATGCAACTGCTTGCTGAAGGCCCTCCTACAGATACATTGGTCAGAGGTGGAAAGCAACTAGAAGACAGCGGAACAATACAAAAACATAAAGAAAAGTAAATATCAATGCAAATTAAAATAAAACAAAAAACACAACAAGCTAAAAATTGTTTGCAACTTAGACTTGCATTATTCTAAGTAATTTGACGCAGTTAGGAATAATTAGGAGAATCAACAACGTTAAGAAATTCTGCACGCAGACCTTTCTCCGTACTCCGTACGTTGCCTAATGTGTAATTGGAGTGCTCGACGCGCGTTCGATGCAATTAGTAGATGTAACTGCGAAAGCATCCGAAAGTCATTAAGCACTTTGACACTCGCAGGGCCGCTGCTTGTGGCACTTACAGTTCTCTTATAACATGCGATTTCATGAGGTAGACTTTTCTGACGTTTTACTAAAAAGTTGTGAAGAAAAATTGTTTTTGAAGCTTGCGCTCCTTCATAGATATTTCTTTAAATAGAGGCGGGGAGGCCCGCCTCATGTTGAAACTGCTGTAGTAGCATAGCAACATTTTCATTGATGAGCCAACGCCTATAATTGTGTGTCATCAACCATCGTACCTTGGCACCTGTTAGTATCCTTTCTCGAGTAACCCTCGTTCCTAGGCAGAGCCGCAGTAGGTGGTGAAAATGAATTCTTCAACCTGTGCTGCTCGTGTTACGTGCTGAGTCTTTCAGTGGAAGCTTGACCAACGACCCCAGGCTTTAGGACATATGGTTGTTCCTGACCTTGCCACACTAAAACGGTGCGAAGTTCTTCTCACCCTTCTCTTCTAACCAAGGTTTTATTTTCATAATATCTGAGGTTACAAATTCAACTATGCTTTTATAAACTTGGAAAATTGTACTCCCGACAAAGTCACTGCAACGTTACAATTTCTTCCTTAATTTTGTTGTATTCTCCTGCTCAATTTCATTTTTTTTAATTCAATACCTTGCTTTGCGGTGGAAACTATCTGAAACATGCATGCTATATGTACACGCATGATTTTTATGGGATCAATGAAGCGGTTTCAACACGGATCTACGGTGTCCCTCATAGATCCACAGATGGTAATCAGGGGGGCGGCTTAGCTGTAGCCCCGCTTTTACGGGGGAAAATGCGTTTGGAACGTTGCCAAGCGCAATTTCGCAATGTGATGCCATGTGTAATCATGGGGACTGAAAGAGTTTTAAGGTAGTGGAGCTTTGATGAGTGCCGTCTGCGATACCACCACAAGAGGTGCGGTAGATCTGCGAGGGTAGGTGGGCGAGGGCAGAAGGGATAGGTGACGCCAGAGGCTGGGCGATAGTCCGGATCCTCCAGCCAGGGTGCAGGTGGTGGTAATGCCACACGCATGCAGACCCCACCATCATCTATGGCCATTCGCTCACTACATCCCATTCCCTGCGAAGTAGCATGCAGAGCAATATAAGCTGGCGAACCACTCTGACTTTACTTTAAAAGCTTTCTTACTCTATTCGTTCTATGTTCTAAGACGCTAGGGGTACAACTGCATGTGCTAAATTTCTGTTGGTGCACTGTACTATCAAGCACTTCAATGGAGCGCTTTCGCAAATTGCTTCTGTCCATGTCTAATACCTTTATGAAAATGCTGAAGAGTCAAAAGTGTTATTTTTAACAAAACAACTAGGTTATTTTTAACCTTTTGGTTGCATAAATAAAAATGACGCATGCAAACTCTGGGTACTTTTACTTTTCTATCGATGTGGATCCAGAAAAAGCCAAGAAAGTGTTTTTTTTTTCTGTGCTCTCAAATGGTGACTTCACAAGATACAGAACGTCCTCTACAGTGGCAAACATGAGCGCCAGCTCCAGAGAATATGTGTGCCGACAGTTCTTTCTTTTTTTCGCTTCAACAGGAAAAATTCCTGCCACCACACTAACAAAAGTAAGCTTCAATACAAAAGTTCCGATGCGGCGCACGTTACTGTGCGTTATGAAATACGAAAAATGAGTCACTTTTGCAGGTAATGTGGAAGCATACCTTGCAATGAGGTAGCCAGTGATACATTTTTGAGGGAGGGGGGGGGGGACCCACTTGACCGCGAATGGGGTGGCTAGGCAGGCGAATGTTGTAGCACGTCTCTTTATTATGCCCATACCCTTATAAGCCGAAAATAGGGAGATGGGAAGGAGACGGGTGAACGTGCCCGGTGTTTGTTGTTGACCATTATATCGCTGGATAATATAATGCACACACTGTTACTATATATGGAAATCTGAAGCAAATAACAAAAACAATCCAAGTGAAAGTGATAGGACTGAGGACGGCACTGCGCTGAAAATGCTCACACGCAAGTTTTGTTGTTCCTGTCATGCATGTTGTCCAGTACGGCGAACATTTTAGAAAATGTGTTCCACAGAAAGAACTTTACCTCACTCTGCCACAATATATACAGGTCTTGCCTCTGAAGACGCCTTCTATCCCGTGTAGACAATTAACTGCAATGTCATGACGGTTATAAAGTAAAATTGTGGGGACGCGCGTGGCTTACCTGCGTCAACAGCAGGATGCTAACTTTGAGGCAGAGTTGGGGGGAAAAAGGGGGTTAGTGGCATCTTCTAGGGCAGTTATAGAAAACTTCGGTTGTCCTGTAAAGTTGATACTATGCACTGCAGCTTCTCGGCTATTACCAAGAAGCCATTGGAGGAAGAACTATTGGCAAGAATTTTTACTTAATCCCATCGCTAAACGCGTGAAGATGTTTACCCTCTCCACAGCAAGGTAGTAGTGCTTGACGTTTCTGACTTCATGTATGAGCACGCTGCGCCCGGTCTAACAAGATTGTGAAAGTAAATTCTGGTCGAGTTTTGAGTTGAAATTTTGATTCTAAAACTAATTCTAAAGCTTTCTTCAAGCTATATGATTTATTTCTTGATTGATTTTATTTGCTACTTCTTACGTGGTGTGCACTTTTGTTTGTTTCGGCAATATCAAACGCACAGGCCATCTCAATGACTCAAGTGTCCTCAATGAATTCGAGGTAAGCAGAAAAAGTAAACAAGAGAGAGAGATAATTTATTTGAAGGAAGGCAGAGAGGTCGGCCAGAGCTAGCATGCTCTAGCCTGCTACTCTGCGCAGGGGGAGGGGAGAACGGGGACATAAAGGCTGGATGAGGGGTTATGATGACAAAGTTCTCACAAAGATTATATGTCTCGTACGGTTTCTCTCTCAGTGTGTGCGCAGGGGGGGGGGGGGGGTTGTTTATTAATTATTCTTAGCGCGCAAAGCAGCTGTCAAGGTTTGACACAGCTCTTAAATGCGTATAACTAAACGTTAGCAGCTCCTATGCTTCTCTTGCAGAACCTTGCCCCTAAAACATTGAATATCAATCGTCTACCATTTTAGCGAAATGCCAGTACCTCCAAGCGTCCAATGACACAAGAATGGTGTTTAGGTTTTGTGCGTACTGACGAACAGCTTTCTTTTTATTTAATTATTAAGAAAGTCTGAGGTTGGAAACATTATTCTTTTACTGGATTTCTTTTTTAAAAGCGCACCCACTGCGTTCTTTTCAATTACCTGCGCACGGGATGTCGGCGCTGGGCATCTTGTCCGTGTCTCGGTATATACTTCTTCAGCTTTCCCCTTTATCCTCGACCTCCAACCCCTCACCCGACACGGCGTCCGCAAGAACTAGCGCAAACAGAAAGCGTCGCTGGGTCCGTTTTGTTTGAACAGCGCTCGCGCGCACCGGACTTCTTACCCTGCGCGCAAACACGAGCCCAGTGGAGGCACGAACAAGCACACAAAGCGCACGCGCGACCGTCAAAGCCGCTAAACAAGCAGTGGACTGTGAGCGCCCCGCAGAATGGAAAGCACCAACCCCCTCCTTCCAACACGCGCAAAGCGACTCAGCAACAGAAGTGTAGCTTCTATACGTGAACACGCACGTGTGGACAGCAAAAGAAATCGGTTCGCAGCCGAAGAAAAGCTTGCAGGGTGGCGAGAACCACCGGCCACGAGACTGGCTCAAAGGATCGCGGAACAGAAGAGGAAATAACCACGAAAGGCGGAAAAGGTGCGAGAGACCGAGAAAACTGAGATAAACGTGGTGGTTGCAGAAGACACTTTGGAAAGCGGTGGACAAAGCGGGCTTCTCGCTGTGTTATGCTGCTGCTCGGCAGGCCCGATTGCTCTTCGATTATCGGGAGAAAGATTCAGCCGTCGTTCCGTTTTTCTGTCTCGTTTCCAGGAAATAAGGGAAGAACACGAAAGGAAAAGGAAAATGTGAAAGGAGAGGCTCCCCTTGCCCTCTCTGTCGGCACTGCCAATCAATGTTGAGTCGCGACGCGTTCTTTCCTCAGCACAGTCTCCCACACCAACCACTCCAAGCCCTACACCGGCCCCTTCTTTCCCGATTTTCCCCCAAGCGGGCTCTAACCTGTGATCGGAGTTTTCCTTCAAATTAACGGCTGCCTCTCTGAATTTATCGATCTACCCCAAGAAGCTTGTCGTTGATAGCGCAGGCCTAATGATCATTTCCGTTGCACTGAGACCGGATTCTCGTTCGCAGAACTCTTTTTTCCTTAAACTTTGTTTAGATTTCCACGATGACTGCTCTCTGCGTAACGCCATTATTAAGTGGGTTTTTTGATGCCGCTGTTTTAGTAGTGACTACAGCCTCATTTCAGCTTGTCTCTGGATCTTATCCGAGCGTCTAAGCCCTGTAAAAAAATGAAGCGACGAAGAATTTTGGTTCAGAAATATGCGTATTTCTTCTAGACGTAAACAAAGTCTGCTGCCGGAAAAGTACGCCAAAGGATATTGATAATAAAATAAACCTAATTTCAATAATTTTGATTTTAAAAAAGCATGCTTGCGTGAAACGATGGTGTTAATGGCGTTTTCCTGATACCCCAGAGACAGACCAGTTCTGCTTCCTCGGAGGGGGAGTGGGTATGGCGAGAAAGTGTATATGCAGGATGAAGCACGATCGTTAGCCATGCAGCTTTCCGTAGTCTTCACATAAAGCGACATAGCGGAAGTGGTTCCTGTGCGTCATAAAACACAAGTGACTTGTGTCCAGGCCAGTAAAAGTTATCGTTACATACCACAAGAAATCGATCAGCTGGTGTACAGCCGTAGTTTTCACGTTACTTCTTCCCCACCACTACACTTCATTTCTGTTGTTATCCAGACATATATATTCCCGTATACTCTCCAACTGGTGTATATATTAAATAAGTAAACCATGGTGAAATGGAACCATTCTTCGTCTCGATGCATTGGTGATCAGTGTATTGGAATTGGAAAGGGGCCAAGTGGAATCGCTTGAAAGTTATCTTCTTACGCCGGCTGTAAAAGTAAGCGCTATTCTCTTTTAAGTACCTAATCGACATTTAGATGCCATCGCAAAAAGGCAGGAATACCGTTAGACCTAGCAATGGGCCGAAGCGATGCCGATGTCTTGATTGAAATCGTAAGCCACGCTTTCAAACGTCGTTGGATTTGGGGTGTTCGAGCTGTGACTGTCCATAAATAAAGTGGTGCAAAACGATAATTTTCACTGGTCTAGATTTATAATAGCTTAATATATTCTGCTTGGAAGGGCCATTGCAAAGACACATGACTGAACCCACGGCACCAAAGTTGAGCTGGCGTTTCCGAGCTGCGCGTAGGTTCAGTGCACACCGCCTTGTTACCATGCAGTCGGTGGACTCTTCCAGACGTGCTGTGCCTATAGGTAAGGAAAATCAAAAGCTCCGCATTTTGCCTCGAGCTGCATTTTCATATTCCGCTCTAAACGTTACTGAACCTGCCCAACAAAGCCAGCAGCAAGCGGTCGGTGCTTGCAAAAATGAATGGTGGAGCTCCTTTCAAGCTGTCAGTTCATAATTGATGTTTCGCGGAAGCGTCTTATGAGCTTGAACGGCCTATTTTTGTCCACTTCCTTTTTCGTCTCTTTCTAATTTCGTGCTATCCCGCCCGCGTGGGAAGCAGCTATGGCCAGAGCCTGTGACGTTAGGTTGCGTGTAAAGTCTTCGACGTTTGTTTGGGTTGCAAAAAATCTCGACCGCCGAGGCGTTTAAAAAAAAAGCGTGCTAAACAAATTAATTACGCTGTGGTGGCAACGCTTTCTGTATACGTTGTGGTCATAGTCGACGCAATTTCACAGCGCTCAGCCAAAGCCGTTGGACGACGTGACTGGCTCGTTGCACCCTTCCCAGAATCACCCGCTCCACTTCTTTTGCGCGCCACGTGAAAGGGCCAACCGCCAAAAATTAATTTGTACGCCACCCGTTAAACTTCCGTCTAACCTCATCGCTTTTTTTCCCGCGGCCTTCGTGAGAACCAAGAAGCTCTCTCGCGCGCGGACGCGCGCTCGCTCGCTCGCACATCGCCCAGTTATTGAGTTAGCGCGCCGAGCAATCTTCGGTGGCGGCGGCTTTGAGCAGCCGCCGCGCGTGTTTTCACATCGTTCCTTGTATGGACAGGAGGGGAGTGAAAGGGTAGCAGAACAGTGAGGTGGCTTCAAGGGTAGAATGTATACGTCTATATTCCCGGCGAACTCAGGAGATAATAAAGGAAAATACAGTGCGAACTTGAAAGAGAAAACTGTGCAACGACTTAACGCAGTAAATAAATTCAAACAATGCTCTCAAGGAGGGGTAAGAGATGTAGTACAGGGTCCCTGTTGAAGTGAAACGGGAGACAAAAAAAGTGGAAACAAGGCATGAGGGAATACTGCGCAACTGCGTTACTGTGCTCTGTAAAGCTAGTTGTTTGATGCCACTCACCTATAACACACACAAAAGAAAAAATGGGGGGGGGGGGGGGGAGAGTGGGGACGGAGAGGGGGGGGGTGGTAAGACGGAGAAGTTCAGACTTGGATGTGATGTTTACCGCTGGCACAAAATGCGAAGGTAATCAAGAGTTTTTCGCGTTTACCTTCGCGCTTTCCTGGCGGCTACGCTCGGCCGGAGGCTGCTTGGTTCGAGGCTTACGAGGCCCATTTCATCGCGAGAAATCTTCGGGGTGCTGTGTTTGCTCGTACAATAAATCAGTTTGCAATTCAAATAGCGCTGCAGCTCTTCTCCCATCGCACCCTTTTCGTCACTTCCATTTTCATCGATTTCATTTTTCTAGGCAGGCGATTCTCTGACGTTCGTTAGAGGAGCTCCCCTCCCAATCTCACCGTGCACACGCGGGAATGCAGTGAGAGCACCTTCTATTAAAAAAAAATTTCTTGGTGAATATTGCAAGCATCTCGAAGGGGTCAATGGGTAAACGTGTGAAACGATGACATGAATGTCCAGAGATTGAGTGGTGCTATTGTTAATAGCATGGTCCCGCTTGCGTTGGGTGTTGTACTGTGGCACCTAAATAATGCAGTTTGACCAAGATGGTCAAGCCGTGAGAGCAGAAACTAGCGGTAAGCTCAAATGAAGAAGAAGGAAAACAAGGAATGAAAGCAGAGAGGTCAGCCAGACGCGCATCCGATTTGCTACCCTTCGCAGGCGGACGGGGGTCAAAAGATGAAAAGAAAGAAATGAGAAGGAGTAAGGAAGACAATATCAAAACGAACACGTGCGCTGTCCATCACGCCCACAATTAGTCTCTGAGACCAGCCGATTTATTAAACTGTAGCGATGCCCGCGTAGCTTCGTATGACTACGACGCGTGGGGCTATGGTCCAAGGATGTTTGTCTCTCCAAATGGACTCTGATCTAATAGGTTTAACACTCTCCAAGGAATGTCGCGTTCGGCAATATAATGATTACAATAACACAACACGTGGTCAATCGTCTCTTCACAGTGGCATGAGGCACAGATGGGTATGTCTAACATTCGAATAAGGAATGAGTAGGAATGCAAAAGTCACCCCTAATAAGAGACGGCACAGTCCCGGCGGGAGAAATGCGATCTAATTGGCAGGGTCAACGAAAGCTCGCCTGTGGAGACAATTGGAGACACTCGGGATGTTCTATGAAGTTTGGGCCTTGGTGTGAGCGCAGCTGGTCTTGAGTGCAAACGCGAGAGGTGCGCTTCGGACATGCTGTGAAGAAGCAAACCTAGAGCCCTTGCAGCACGTGTTCTTGATAACGGTATGAAAATTATCTGGATCCCTTTATGAGCTGACTGGTGGGCATCATCAGCAAGGTCGATACAGATGATGCTACAGTGCCCCGGCGGCCATTGGGAGATAATGACAGGTCCCTTCGAGATGGCCTGATGAAGAACTTTTCTTGTCTCAGATACCGATTGGTCGTGAGTCATGCGTCGTAAATCTAACTTCAAACTCTGAAGAGCTGCCTTTGGATCACAAAAAACTAGCTACTTTCGATGTTGTGCTTACGTGATGTAATTAACAGCAGCACGCAGAGCACCAAGTTCTGTTGTCGTAGACCTCGTCAAGTGGGTTACTCGGAACTTGATGGTGACTTGAGGCCTGGGAGACAACAGCGACTGTGTACCTGGCGGCGGAAACCAATACATCAGTGTAAATGTGCGCTCTTTGTCCATATTTCTCGTTTAGTAATAACGATGTAATCTCTCTCAGAGCCACCGATGGATGACAGGTCTTATTTGTAATTCCAGGAATCATATGAGGGCGTACGTGTGGCTGACGTGTACACCGCAGGTTTCACAATGGTCTTGCTGCTGGTGTAAAGCGCGATGGAAGGCAGCCTTGATGAGTCGTAAGCAGTTCTGAAAATGAGGTTTGAGTTCCCTACTCCGTAATAGCTTAGGGACTTCACCCAGATGTCGAATGTCTGTATGTACAAATAGGTTCGTGCAGTTGTACTCTTGCTGAGACTTGTTTCGTCCTTTTGCTCTCGCGCTTGCCCCCTCTTGATGTCGTTCGCGTTGTTCTTTATGAAACATGGTTACAGATCTCAGGAAGAGAAATACGTATACACAAAATGCGCAGGATACTTGCTGGACATCAGCCGGCTTTACTGCACAAATGTTTACATGCGTCGAAGACAGACTCGCACCGAAAATTCACAATGCATGACATACCATTCAAATCGATTATCACGCATTGTGCTTCGACCTCTTGTGCCCATACTTCAGGATACCAGTGTTCTCGGCACAGAGGAGCTACCTTTGTCGAGCGTGCAGCAACAGCAACACTTTGTTTCTGTAACTGTGCATGCCTCTTTCTATAGCACAAAAAGCCTTGTAATATTGCTCTTCGTACTCTGAATTAAGGCTAGGCGAAGACATGTCTTCGCTATGACGTTCCGCTCAAGGAATGATTCGTGTATGTGACGACTAAAACTCTGAACAATATTACCTCTAACATTGTGCTGGCCATCCAAGGGATGTATTTTAAAATGTTCCATTTTATTTTGCAATCTTTGAGCAGTTTGTCACTGGCTTGGAGGTAGCGTAGCAGCCATTATTACCAGTACTGGTTACTCGGCGAGGCGGATGATAATTTGTCTTTTACTTCAAATGTAGATGTCTTTTACTTAAAACGCATATCTGGGAAGAGAGGAAGACAAGCTGAGACAGCCGGAGAGCTGCCATTCTTCAATCATCCTTTTTTTTCTGCTGGCGAGAAGAGTGGAAGGTTTATTATCAGAGAAATGCTGAGACTTCCTCGAACTACACATATGTGCGGGCAACGGGTTCGCACGAGCCTTCTTTTTCTGTGCCTAATATATTGCCGTCTGCTGCTGTCATGCCAAAGCCGGAGTTCGGTTGGTGGCTCTGGAGTAGATAAAAATAGCCGCTTATTGAGTTGCAAGCGGCACGTGAGGGAAGAATAAGACAAACATGTGAGCGCATAGAGAGGAGAGAGAAAAGTTTCGCTCGCGTTGCCGTGAGATATGGCGCCGCCGTCCATATACCTGCCACCGCAGCTTCACTGCCGTGCACGTGTGCCGCCTCGCCCGGCCCCGGCAGTGCTTGAAGGCAGAGCAACGAACAGCGCAGCCTTTTGCAGGCCGAAATAGAAGTGTTCGACTCTGACAGCGCTCCTAACTTTGATGAATCGCCATCATGAGTCAAAGGAGTGCTGTGCATGCGTTGCGACAGGAAGAAAAAAAAGTTGAAACGGGCTGTATTTGCGGATGGGCTGCCGGCGTGACGTCCAACAACACCGCACTAACACATCTTCCACGTGTAGACCTTACTGCGCGCATGCAAACTTTCGACGTTCATAACTTCTTGTTAGGAGCCTGCCGATAGAGAAGTTTTCGAGAACACGAATAGAATGCAAATGTCGAAGAAAAGGCTGTCCTCAGATATCGGATGGGATATGTTTCTTTTTCGTTTATAAAAAGTACGGAGGAGGATACAAAGCAGTCAAGAATGGTTATTGTTAGCATAACGAAACAGATAATCAGGCCATATAATACCTTTTAATCTAAAGATGAACAAGCTTTACTAAAGCTGCTTGATTCTGTCGGGGAAAATATAGATAAATGTAGCTGTATACCACATGTATACAGAGGAAAGCAGACCCTGCTGTGGGTGGCCACTAGAGCGCGCCCATCTAGATGCGTCCATAGCAAACCCAACCTCCCTCGCTGCAAGGCACGTGACCCCGTGACCACCTGAAGCCAATGCTGCTTACAGAATAAACGAAGAGCCGTTTGAAACGAAGCTGGATCATTCTCCGCAGCAGTAATTCATGTTGTAGAATAAAAAAATAAAAGAAAACTTAGAAAAAAACTTACTGAGAACCCAGGTGGCGGCATTGGCTGGGCAAAACCACTCTTTGATCGTCTGAACGACAACCTTACCTTCCATGCATGGCTGAGAATTTGTAGATTATATGGGAATTCAACAGAAACTATACACGAAGTCCTTATCGTGCCATAACTCATAAGCCTATATATAAAAATACCGACCCTCATTTTGCCAAATTAAATAGGTTCGAATGGCAAAGTGCTTTCGATCTGAGTTCTGTGGGTGGAGTCTTGTAAGGTTCCGTTCTCTCTCAGTTAATTCATTCCCTATCAGCCGTCATGCCGAGTGGTACATAGCGGCGATAATGGAGGCAGAGTGTCATGCAGAACAATGACACTCCTTTAAGAAGAATGGAAAGTGAAGATAATTTTCTCACGAAATACTGCACATACCTTAAATATGCACACGTGCTTAGTTCTTGTGCTGTATGGCTCCATTCTGATTGCTTACTTTCGTTTTGAGCACAGGTAAAAGTGGAGGAGTGGCTCTTTGATGGAGCGGATTGTTTCTACCATATTCTCGCTACAAACCATGGCTAAATTAAGAAATGTTGTATGTTCCCAGAGTTATGCTGTTGCACCCAGCGTTTTGCTACCACTTCATACGCGGCTTTCTCTATATATGGACCGACGCAAGACGTTACGAAGTATTGTTTGTGCACAAATACTTCTTTTTTTTTTCTTTTCTATGGCTACTGCGTTCCGCATGCACACTATAGGCATACCGGTCGCATTTTACCCATCTATATTTTCGCGGACTTGTAGTTCCAGTTCATTTTTTAACAGTGAAGCTGTTGAAGCCAGCCATATTTTGTGGTGCGTAGCCGTGGTAGCCATGGCAACCCGGAGGAGGAGGGCCAGCCCCCAGCCTTCCCGACCCATGCCTCTCTTCTCTCCGCGGCGCGCTGAGCCAGGAGAAAAAAAAAAAAGGCGGAAGCTTGCACTAGGCCGCGCAAAGCTCAAGACACAGCGAAGCTGGCCGAGGGATATCGAGCGGCTAGCCTGCAACGCTTTCGGCGAAGGTAAGCAGCAGCGTTCTTGACACTGTGCCAACCTTGGTTAGCCTGCCTGCGTTTGTGGCATGCCAGGAACGCTGTCGCTCGTAGGCGCCGACGCGTCCAGCGCTAGTCACGCGTAATGTCGCCAACGCGTTCGGCGTCGGCAAGCGACAGCGTTCTTGGCACTGTACCAAACCTGGTTAGCCTGCCTCCGTTTGTGGGGTGCCAGGAGCGCTGTCGCTCGTATAGGCGCCCACGCGTCCAGCGCTAGTCACGCGAAATGTCGCGAAAGCGAAGATACCTCCGAAAATGATCGCTCGAGAATGCCTTCCTGCATGCGTAGTTATGTTAAACCAAGTTAAGACCTAGAAGCAACCAAGTTCATACCTCGCAGTAGCAGCCAGTAAGCTTCGCTGTGCCTTAGCTTTGCGCGACCGTGTGCAAACTTGCCAGATTTTTTAGTTCGGTGTTGTAGGACAGTACACGATCATTTTATACGTTAAGCAAGGAAATCACAGTTGTACAGTTGTTCACCGCCCACAAGAACATTGCAAAGGAGAGTGCTGGTGGTTCCTAAATTTTTCCTGAAAGCAGGCAGTGTGATCCCGTGTAAATATTCACTGGGCTTGGTACCATTTAGTGTTAGCGGTCTGTATGAGCTCTAGTTCACCTGAATTTTTATTTCTATTTGCGTCTGACTGTTCGAGCTTTCCTTGCGACCTGACTCTGTGTTCATTTATTGTTTTTTTCTTGTCACGACATAATGCGTCTTTCTGTGGCCTGATTTTACGTTTCAGTGTCGTCGTGCGATGTTTCTTCTTGTAATGATTGTAGGCGGCTTTCTATTGTTCATTGCCACATATTAGTATTTTATCATGTAATATTTCCATACATGTGCAGTGTAGCTATCTCCCGCTTCAAGGCACCGACATCAAATAAACTTCACGCATTCACCCCGCCCGTCCACCCGAAATAAGGTCAATATCAACGCGAAATGCCATGGAAATTCAATCAGTGCAGTTACTACTCTTTATTTAGCTCAAAACAATTGTATTCGTGTGCTTAGTAGCCCGTGCAATATTTTTTTTTATTTCCTAACTACTTTGCCAATCAAACATGGATTAGTTTTGTTGTACGCATAATCAAGAGTCAACTAAGTCTCTAAATTATGTATGTACACGTCTGATCTCTTTCACTACAGTTTTACGTTCTTCCTGTCAGCAAATATTTGGCAGAAACCTTACTGCAGTTTTAAGCGTTTTCACTTGGCTTTCAGTTCAAGATTGAGGGGACTAAAATATCGCGCCAGACGCTGTTCCTCCCTTTGTTTATTAACAAGAAACGGCAAATCCTGAAACCCCGTGAAATATATATATATATATATATATATATATATATATCTACCACAGGGTACCAAGGGAGGGACAACAAGAAATAATTACTACCTATTATTTGTCAACTATGCGTAACTATACGGATGTGCCGTTGAGGAAATTTCGAGGACGAAATAATGCCGCTGCGGAGCGGATTTTATAGCTTCTTACTGTTCTTCTTGTACACTCGGTTAGAGCACTGCACGGGCTCGGGCTTACCTGAAAGCACGGGCCCGACCCGGCCCGTGTTCCGGGCCGAGATCGGGTATTTTGACGCGTGCCCGGGACGGGCTCGGATTTTCTGGTGGTGTGCATGTACCGTGCAGCGAGTTATCCTCGCGCGTCTCGACTCTGAAAAACATGTTTCCCCGGCGCAGCTAGTGGTTAGTAGTGCTACTCTTGTGCATATACCTTTTCTTCTTCCGTCATATTTTGCGCTGTTTGAACAAAATGTAAAAGTACAGAAAGACCGAAGTCGCCTCAAACCAAAGGATGCCATTATATTTCTTACCTAAATCAATGTAATTAATACTTTCAGCGCGGTGTAAGCGCGTTCGCGCCTTGCTGATTTTTCAAAGGGGAATTGGTCAAACGATGACTGGTAAGATAAGACAATTCGTCACGTGGCTGAAATATGGCTCTGCGTCCATCCGTGATTGCACACATGTTCTCAACCGGCCGCCTAGCAGCAGCGCATTACGCTGCACCATGGACGAACGAGAAGCTTTCTTTCTCCATTTACTCTATCCATGCGCTGCGCTCACGACCGCTCGTGGCTGCGCTTCGGCTATAGTGTACTAACATACGGTTGAGTGGGACGAGCGGCTGGGGCGGTGCATGCTTTGCAGTGAGGCGCCCTACGTGGAAAAACACTGTGGTGGCGCTGCGATAGAAGTGGATTGAACCGCATAAAGGTCGCGCCGTCGGAAACTGCTGGCGATACTGCTCGGCAGGGTCATTCGTACTACTTCGCGCGCTGGTATTTGCATTCAGACCGCTCAAATGGTGTTCATATTTGCATATAACATGTATTTATGCCTTAAGAATGAATTCCTTTCATTCTCTTATTTATTTTATTTTTTTATTGCCGCTCGCTGATCTTTTTCGGTCTTCGGCCGGGTTCGGGCCGGTTTCGAGCCGGGCTCTGGTCGGTCTCGGGCCGGGCTTGGGCCTAAGGTAGAGGGGTGGTGGGCCGGGTCGGACGGGTAACGTAGATTATTTCCGGGCCTGGGCCGGGTCCAGGTATCGCCATAAAATTTTTGGTCGGGATCGGGAAGGGCAGCCCAACATAAAAACGGGCCCGGGCCGGGCCCGGGCTGAAAGAATTGGCCCATACAGTGCTCTACACTCGGTACGTTGCGAAAATATTCGCTACGCCGGCGCGGACTGTTACTTCGAAACTGCAGGTAATCGCCGCTTGGGGCCGTTTAACGTAAAACTATTCGAATGTGACTTTATTCCACTCTCCAGACGTCAAATTTACGTAACCGCCAAAGTAAGCATCGGCCGGTGAGTCGCAGCGTTGTTTGAACAGGGTACCGTAACGCTCTGTTCGTTTGCAGGAGGTCACTTTTGCTTGATTTCAAAGCGAATAGCATTGCCTTATTTGACAGGACTTTATGATATAATTGGCGGACCGGAGGTGAGGAGCATGCAAAAGAGGAGACGGTTTCGGGGAGGCCGGGCTAGCGCAGTGAAAGTGCATGACCTAATGAGGAGGGTGGTGCCGCCATCTGCGATTTGCTCGCTTCTTCTTTCCTAGCTTTCGGTGTCTGGTAGAAAATCGCGGCGGCGTGCTATGGAAGGGTAAAAATGCAGCTAAAACGAATTCTCAATGACGAAAATGTGGCATTGTTATGTCGTGTACGTGCTAAAAGGGCTTGACAACGTTATACTGCCCTATGCAAAAATGATTTTTATACGCAAATAAATATATTCTCCCTGACCCGCTCTGTTTAGGCAGTGCCAGAGCAATCGGCGGGCAGCCATCGTCTAGTCATTACGGAACGGGGCAGTCTCCAGCTATTCTGGAAACAATTCAGTTTTCTGCGTCATATTAATGCATCTTTACTGCGCGCACCTTACTTTGACGCGATGAGTTCTCGCGGTTTTGCGACGTCGCGTGACAGACATGTGGAGTGGGCGCAGCCCGAAAACGTTTGACCAATTACGGAGGACTGATGGTGAAAAAGGCGTAGAATCAGAAAGAGTTATTTCTTTTTTGTTGGGTCTAATTATGCGTAATCAGATTGTGTACGTCATATCAGATAAGGAGCTTTGGCGGTTTTCCCCACGTTGCGTGATAAAGAAGCGAAGTGGAGCGTTGTCCGAAAAAATTTTGACTAATCGTGCAGGGCTGACGGCAGAAATGGAATAGAAAAGTTTGGAATAGCTTAAATTAGAGTGCCCCTGAATTGTAATTGTAGAGTAATCAAGTTTGGTCGTGGTCTCACCATTAAATTTCCCTCGTTTCAGATTAAAGTTTGTTTGTAATGGCGCTAGGTAAATGGAATTTCGTAAAATGTGCACGAACAGAAAGACCCAGTTTTTCATGCCTCATTGAAAGCCTCAGAATAAACTAAGTGCGAACTAAGTGAAAGCGAGGTAATTCGGAAGCACTCGTTTTTGTCCATCTGTAAAACAAAACAAACAAGCAAAACCTATGCTATTATCTTTAATTTCTGAGGAAAGAAAAAGAAAGAAAAAGAAAAATGGTTTGCTTTTCTTATTGTACTCCCGGACAGGGGTAGTTTTGGTTTTCATTCTGTCTTATAATTATACAAGCAACCGGACAACCCGTGAATAACCGTTGTGGGTAATAAACGCAGTTTCGCAGTTATTATCTGAGATGGGTCGTCGCACACTGGGAAGCCCACCATCTCTATTTATTTTTTAACCAGCAGTAGACGAGCATAGCGGGCACTTTTCATTTCATTTGAACACTTGTTGGTCCGCAATTATCGGCACTTTCCCATTCAGCCATTCGCACAGTCTACGTTGATGAAGTTATTGTACTTGTAAGACGTTGTAAGGAGAAGAAGTACGTTGTTCGTACTGATAATGAGAATCCTGAGGGCATACTCTGCCATCTGTTGAAATTAAGAGCACCATGGACTCGGTGCGAATCTTCAAATGTGTGCGAAACTGTGCTCTCTCTAACCTCTCTCTTTCTTTTTTCATCCCTATATACCCTTTTCACAGTGCAGGGTAGCAAACCCGACGTGCGTCTGGTTAACCTCCCTGCCTTACAGATGTGCTCCACCTTACAGATGTGTTTCTGCCTTTTTTAGTATTTTTTTATCCTTCTTCCTTTCTTTTTCTTTAAATAACTTCTTTCTTGCCATCCCTTAACGCGGTGATCCCCGCAACGGTCACTGCTAGGTGGTAGCACAGCGGCTCATGCCGTTTTCGAGCGTATCACGCGCGGTGTACCGCGCATGATGCCGCCAGAGCTCTAACGACGCATTTTTGATTCGTGTCACATCAGCTATACCTACCCTGGTACTGGTACTGATACTGCTGTCCTCCTCCTGGGTGCCGTTTATGCTGCGCATCAGCACAAGCGTCGATCTTGCTACCGCGGTCATTGTTTCACCCTTTAAGTGTAACTGTAATAAATAAAGGTCTGTGCACCCTTATAGACCTTTATTTGTGAACTGCTTATAAGACTACATGTTTCACTTTCCTGTTATGACCCATACCTCTGAAAGAAGGATCAACTATATTTTTCTTGCTGCTTCTGTCTGTCTTTGTTTTTTTCATGCGTTAGCATTCTAAGGGTATTTCACGGACGCTCCAGGGGCCAGGCATGTATGTATATTTGTGTGTATGTACCTTGCATGTTTGTGTCAAACCGTTTTCCCGCCTACATCGCGCTGCTGTGCTGAGGGTACATGGCTCGAAACCGACCGTCGGACCCACTTGGGTCACTGAGTTCAATGAACCTCTTTCACGCCTACATGGGTGACTCTAGACGCGGCACTGGGTAGCTGCCGGTCTTCAATGAGCCTCTCGCCAACATGTAGGTCACTGCGTATGGGCCACTGGATACGCGGCAAGGAAAGGAACAATTCTCAGTGGCCTTAAGCACCCGTCGCGCTACGCTTCTCAGCAGCGCCACTGGATGACGCAGCGCCTCCGCGAAGAAGCGCGAGAGAGGAGCTCGGTTGCCGCATAACGCGTTTCTAAGCGTTCGCATTTCGGAGGCCAATGTGCAGGCTTCGCGGCGGCTGCGCTAGATGACGCCGAGTGTCCTTCGTTAAGCGCGACAGTGGAGTTCCGCTGCCGTGCAATTCTCACACATTTCGACGGTGGAAATGCGTTGTGTCGCTATACTGATTCAATGCTAAACGCATAACCGTCGACAGTCATCGGGAGATAGGTCCTGCCGAATTTTTTTAATGCATTTCTTAATCGCGGTTTTGATAGGCGGTTATTCGGTGGCCCATTTTTTTCAGGGTATCAGCGTTTAATGACCAAACAGCAAGAATTATCTGAATTATCGCACCACGACGGAATGTACAATAATAAATAAGTGATTTTTTTAAACTGGCCCAACGTTGTGTAACGAAAGCAAAAATGAAGTTAGCGCGCAATCCAAGTTTACGTCAGATAATTTCATGTGTACCAATATGGAGATAAATGGTGAAATTACTCGTTGGCTTGTCGTCCTGCTCAGAAGCGGTGACGAAATCGAAGGTAAAGGTTGTGTAGTGAACTAAGGTGTAACGCAACTGTTGGAATTGGTCCCGCAAGCAGTGCCTCACGTGCAAGATATTTGCACGATGCATAGAGAGAAAATATAAGCATTAATACATCACGAACCCCATCGAGGAACATCAAAAGGCGAACGTATTTCTTTGTCCTCTACCGTACACCTGTTTTCTTCTTTCCCTTTGAGACGCTGTCTTTGAGTGGACGTTGGGCAGGTTTAGGTGTGGTTTAACTGTGGTTATTGTGTGTAGCAGGAGCAGGGAAAAAAGAGCATGGATATTAACCCAAAATGCGTCTAGTTAACTATGCTAAGCTGGGAGACGGGAAAGAAAGAATAGAAGGATGAGAGAGGAGGGGGCTAGAAGGACAGATGCGTCGAGTTCGCGCATGCCCGCGTAGGGCCCCACGAAGTCGAAGGCGTTCACACAGGCCAGTCGCCCTCAAGAAACACAACACTGCCTTCACAGCCTTGTCGGCCGACAAAGGAAAGGGGTGGTCTTCGAGCAGCACCTGCATGAACAACGGCCGATCGTAAAGTCATCGCAATGCAATAGAGCATGTTTGTCTTTGCGGACTGAAATTGTCGACAGTGGCACAACAAATGTTCGATGTTCTCTTTGCTACCGCAGTCGTCGCACGCAGCACTGTCAGTCATTCCGATCAATGAAGTGTTAGCCTTCGTGAATGCCACTCACAACCACCGCCAGTACAGAAGCGTTGCCTCACGCCGATGAAGCCCGGGTGGAGGTCGGAGCTGTCCAGTGGTTCTACGGAGAGTTTGGAAGCAATACGCCTCTGGCTAACTCTATTTCACTTTTCTTTGCAAATAATAAGTTTGCCTTCAAAATAAATAACAAACGAAAGAATGATCATAATAAAAAGGGCACTTCAGCGCGAGCAAACACTGACACATACGAAAGACGAAGATAAAAAGACGAAACATCAACAATGAAAATAATTTACTGCATAAGATGTTCCCCGGTGTTTTGAGCACATGTCCGTGTTGTACTTACAAAATTAGTAGTGTCTTTCACTGCACTTGCGTAGACTGCTGTTGTGTAGACTAAGAATAGCTTTCGTTCCAGTCGCTCTATTGGAGAATGTTCACAAATCTAAATGTAGTAGAGCACTTGAACTTATAAGCCGGTTGAGAAATCTTAAGATTTTCGGAATAGCACCGGTTGTTTAGGGTATGAGAAATGCACGAAAACCTGTGCAGAGCGTTCGCTTCTTGTGCAACTAGTCGTTACCTCGCCATATACCTACGGTTTGTCGTCGTCTGATTGGCTGCAACGCATTCTTGCCGTCGTCTAAAACACTGGGCTTATCCTGAACTGCTGCAGCAATTTCCCTGGGGGATTTCTTTCGGCTTTCTTATCGTAGCATAGAATCAATATGCGAAACATCCCTCAAAATCCTAAGGGACGCACACTGTAACTTTAAGTCCAGTGGGAAATATTCGAACCTTGAGCTCCCGAGCGGAGTCGTTGGGGTTGATATCTTTGTATGACTTTCAGCTCCGCACGCACAGGACTGCCTGCACAAACGATCGGAAATGACACGCAGCTTGGATCGGGTCGATCACGTGCCCTAACTGTCAGCAGAGAGAAAAGTTTTAGAAAAAGAACGAACAAAATAGCCTACTCTCTATTCTGCACACTGGAGCTGGAATATTTTTGCCGTAATCCTAAAAGTAAGAGATCCTAATAGCGCAATCAGAAACAAAAGAAATACTGCCGCAAGAATGAACCGCAGCCACCGGGATTTAAAACAAGCGGCAGCCTTGACT
The DNA here is from genome assembly GCF_013339745.2 of Dermacentor silvarum. Taxonomy (NCBI): domain Eukaryota; kingdom Metazoa; phylum Arthropoda; class Arachnida; order Ixodida; family Ixodidae; genus Dermacentor; species Dermacentor silvarum. The sequence continues at coordinate 160,701,392 of NC_051159.1, read as the reverse complement.
CGGCAGTCAGGAAAGGACTGTGGCCTACGGTAAAGACACGGATCTACATAGAATTGCTCACTACTTATACTGCCTTTGCCTGAAACCTTTCGCCGCATAGTGGAAAGAAACTTTCTTAATTAGAACGCATCCCCCGTCGGAACATAGCTACTCTGATGAATCCCCGTTCTGAAAGGATAATTTGTTGGCAGCGTCGTTCTTTCATCTTCAGCCGCCTTAGTTGGAATGTTTTTGTGTTTTTTTTTCATTTTCTGTATCGCTCGCCTCATTTGGTTTCTTGCTTAATCTGTTAGGCGCATTATAGTTTTGAAAGTGAGGGGCTTTCAACTTAATTGCTTCACTCGGCATTGCTCCAAGATTTTGTGTAGCACTTGCACAATAATAATAACAATTCCACTAATCTTAATGTCAGAGGTGTTGCTATGAATCAAAATAAAACAAGATGCGCGTGCTCAGAATGCCAGTAAAACTAAGAGAACACAACCCCTTTGGAGACAAGGACATCCTAGATAAAAAGGTGCTAAACCCCAGTAAAAAGGCCCTGAAACGTAAAATCAAGCATGCGTGTAGAAAAAGCAGAGTTATACGGTTCACATGAAATTACCTTTCTTTCAAATGCAATTTATTGATCCCGTCCATCGCATAGCTGTTACCAAACTTTTATCCGTGAACTGCAGCTGGTAATTTCGAGCCTGCTTTTGGAGCTATGCTCTTGTTTTTTCTTCTGAGAATCGTCCCCGTATCGTTTTTTTTTTTTTTTTACATCTAGCAACACACTGCTCGAGAACATTCGTTTACCGTTTGAACGGCCGACTTTAATTAGAGACAAGCAGTAACGGCTGGGGCGATCTGCCTGTGATTGTGATCAGGAGCAATTTCCTGAATTCGCGAGTCGCCTTAGAAGACGATTCGGAGGGTATCGTACACACTCTTTCCGCACCTAGTCGGGTAGTGAAAAACTAAATCAGACAATGCATTCACAAGGCAGAAAGAATTAGTGGAACGGGGAGCTATGTACTTTCCATAAAGACAAATTCTCATTACGCTTGCAGGAAGATTAGTTATTGGTTGGAGAAAAATTCGGCCGTTCATCAGTTCCTGCCCCAAATTATCGTACCCCCTTTCTGTAGTTTGTTCAGTAACAAGCACATCTCTGAATGTAGAAAAGGTATTAGGGGGTGAAACCGGGCGTAATTCTGCCAGTCGAGTTAACACTATGCACTCCACCGCACGCGGTTCCGATGACGGTTGTGATAAGGCAAAACAACAACGGTAACAAAGTTGTGCAGTTACATAGTAGTCAAAGAAAAATCTGATTGCCTGCAAGGACGCAAAACTTCACATGGTTGACGAGATGTAAACTTTTACGCGGATGGCAAACAGGGCGTCCTTGGAAAGCCGTCGAGGCTTCGCAGGCGGCATTGCAGAGCCTTATACGGTTAACGACAAACACGACAAGAGGGGCTGCTCGCGAGTCCTTCACTCTGCTCGTCGTAATGTGATGAAGAGTCTGCGTGGAGGAAGCGTCGCTCACCGGGGTTGAATGAGACGGGACTAGCAACAAGTCCTAATTAAACTGCGGGCCTCATCGAAACACGGCGAGTGTGCTAGCTAGCGGAAGCGTGACGCGCATTCCCGATGAATTCGCTCGATTCGAGCTTCCGATAGGTGGTTCTCTTTGGAGTTTTTGTGACTTTTTTTTGGAAAGAAGGAATCTACGCGTGCAGTTTTCTCGTGAAGCCGAAAAGCGACCGAGGCCACATACAAACTGCTCCGCTTGGCGCGAAAGCAGGGCGAAATTGGTGCCTGCTTCGGTTGGCGCTCTCTTGAAATTCAAGACCGCGTTTAGGCGTCCTTCCTACACACTACATGCATGCTCGGAAGCGAGAGTGAAGTGTCAGTGAAGTGTCCCAATTACTACGCCGCACCCAAAACTGTATGAGTGGCCCGAGTGTATCGTGTCGCTATCGCTTGATGTATTCGGAGTTGTAATAGAGCTCCCAGTGGAAGTTTTGAAATGTTTCCCTTCACGTGTAACGTGTATTAGAGCGTTTATTTTTTCTTTTCGTCATTTGGTTTACCGCATCTCCTGACTTTCTCACTGTACTTGTAGAGCAGTATGAGCAACATACAATTGTAGTGCAGCATGAAGAACTCCTGATACAGCTTTCTGTTGCTCAATGAGTGCTATATAAAAGTGTCTTCCCGAGCGTAAAAGAAGGCCGTGAATACACGCAATATTTCCGCGCGACTAGCCGCTCGAGGCACTTAGCGTGTATTCGTGGGCTTCTTTCACGCTTGGAAAAACGCTTTTATGCGGTACGTATTGAGCAGCAGAAAGCTGTATCGGGAGATTTTCATGCTGCTCGACAATTTTCTCGTTGTGACACTTTTTATTGAAGTTGAATAATTAATTAAGACGATTATGTAATTAGGCGAAATGCAAAAAAATTATCTGAATATCTCCAGGCGACGGCAAATACCATTATTTTGGTACTGTCCAGCTAGGTGGCACTTGAATATGTTTAAATCTTCGTGCATGCTAGTTGGGACACTCTATAAAGAATACAGTACAAAAAAAAAAAAAAGAGAAGAAGAACCGAAAACTATATGTTGCGGATACACCACCCATTTTCTACGTAGCAAATTCAGATGGTTTTATTTGCCGCCAACATGTTATAAGGTGAAGCCGAAGAGCGAACCAAATTATTGCGATAGTGGCGCTCCAATTCAAAAAAAAAAAAAATTGGCTTCGTGAAAACGCATAATATTTTATTCAAAATTACGTGGTGAAATTTGTTATGGTTCTTAATTATATCCACCTTTCTGCGCATTCTTTCATGGATCACCTTAGCGTGTTCCCCGATCACCTTATCCTTAACGTCTAAGCATAGGCTAAAGTACTGTTTTTATTTTATTTAAAGGCTTTTATTTGAGAGCCTGTGCGCAGCACATTCCGAAAAATAAATTAAAAATATTTTAGAAGATGGTAAGTTTCAGTGACAGTTCCATTATAGTAATTCTAAGTTTCCTTCCAAAATCGTGAAAAATTTCCCAAAAACGCTCTAACTTGCGCATATTTAGCCTGGTGCTACGGGTTGAAAAACATGGAAGTATGTTGTGATACTGGTTGATAATGAAAGCACAAAGTTCGGACAAGCCGAAAACTCGAAGTTTGAAGAATGCGCAAAATCGTCGACTGTTTGCAAATTTTATTTTCTGCACCTACATTTCGACCGTTTGGTGAAATTCAAATAGCCCTCATTGGCGCATTCTTTCCGCTCTGAATACTATGGCAATATACTCGGTATAAGTACTGCTTGTATGCGTGTAAACTTTTTGTAATTTTTTGAGAGAAATGGATATTACTCGAGTGCCTCGGTTGGAACAGTAGGCATGGAATGAACCTATTATATTCACGTAAACGGCCATAATACCCAAGATAAGAGCATTGGCTTAATGCGCCAGACATCTCACACTTTGTCAAATTTATGTGAATGCCTAGCAAATTGCATCACGAGAGCGAAAGCGATACTTTTGACGTTTTTTCTACCGTCACACACCAGACGCGCTCAATCAAAACAGTCATGCGCTTGCTTCGGACGCCATCGCGAAAGATAGAAGCGCTAATGTCAACGGCGGCGCATCCCATTCATGAGATGCGCTGCGAACTCCGATACGCTACTGTCATATTCACGCAAACTTATCTAATGGCAAGTTTTAGCTTCTCCGCAAACTTCTTACCGTTTCCGGTATGCCGGGTTACCGGAGAGGGTACGGTGGCAACAACGTTGTTAGCGACACGTTGTGACACTTCGTCTAACCACAATGTCTTATTGACATGTTTTCGCGTTCCTTGAGTGTTCTTGTCGAAAATAAATAAAAAAGGCGACGTATCCCGGATTACGCTACTGCCGAAAATTTAGACCAGCAGCGAAGTACAATATACTTGTTCACTGCAGTAATAGCTTTGTTTTTGCCTCGTTGAGATATGCGCCACCAGGGGGCGCCACCGATCCGGCCGCTTATATTAACGTCTGCGGTAACCTGGTAAACCGAAAAAGGAAACAAATTTGCGGACAAGCTAACACTCTCTAATAACGCGGTCGACTGACAAGCAGCCACGACATCAGCATAGACGACGGCCATTACATCAGACACCGGTCTTGCGTTAGAATAGATGTGTCGACAAGGTCTTTGAGTTGACGCTCTGTATTTTTGTCGTGAATCCTGGTCTCGAGCGCCGCCTTTAGATAAACGTACGAGCACCCGTTTTCCTTTCTTAAGGATGACTGAACTGTGATACCACTTATGTATACAAAGTGAACACGCTGTGATCTGTCCACGTGCCACTTTTTGACGCTCATTTCCTTATGCCCCTCTCCCTCTATCTCACTGCAGGAAATCACAGCAGAAGTGGCCTCGCTAATCTCCTTGTCTTTTCTTGTCTCTTTCTCTTGTTGGTTCGACATGCATACTTACCACATAAAAAGCACAGTGTTCGCTGACGGCAGAACATTCCGAAAAAAGCATCACATCTCGTACCCCGTCCCTCGGCCACGTTATATCTCTTTGTACTACTACTGTTGTCACTTGTTACTACTACTCATTGCGTAACAAAAAGAAGACGAGTAGCAAATACACTACACGCAATATCAGCTTTTCCCCCTAACAGACGTCATTTAAGAACAGAGAAAGGGAGAGACAAGGAGAAAATAAAAACGGCGACTAGCTCTTCTGTGCAGTCAACCACAAGAAAAGCGGCCGAATTTAGTATGTGCACAAAGTTAGTTTGGTGCAAATTCCAAACACCTCGCACGCCATCTATAAGCCAGAAAAGCGGAGAAGGGCGGAGGCATTTGTTGGATACGGTAAATTACGTTTTACAGTCAAGTAAATCGCATGACCCCTTTGACAGTCGTCAAACGCTCATTTTTCTATGATAGTGCAGAGAGCTCCAGAGTACTTTCTCAGTGTTCATTCAGTTTCTTTCTAACTGCGCGACCGCAGTATTTATATTTCTTCCTCCCCGAAACATGTAACTATTAGAAAGGCAAACGTGCCTTATTAGATTAGCATTGTTCATAGTCATTCCAAACAGTGCCAACAAAGTGGGTTAGCTTCGCGAAACTGCTGGACCAGGGAGTAGCAAGACGCCAGCGCGTGATGGGATACTGCTGCGGCGAGGAACGGCAAGCGCCGGATGCAAATTGTCCCTACTGGAAACAAAACACGTTAAGCGCAGTTCGATAAAGATCTTAACGCGCGAATAAACTGCCGCGTCTAAGCGGGGACGCGAGAGCCAGCGCTTCTTTCATTTTATGTTTTCCAAGTCTTGTTTTGTCGTACTGGTGGCAAAACGAAAGACAACGAAAGAAAACAAAAAGGAACTTGGGAATGCGCAATCGCAACGCACCACGGGAAATGAAAGCCATTACAGCGCGGAAACGACATTACGCTCACAGAGCTCCGTTTCGCGTGTCGCGAGTGCCTACCCCCGAAGCGACGGAGATATGGTGGTCCACAAACATGTTCCCCGACGACGGTTCGTGGAGTCCAGCACGTGCGGACGGGTGCTCGGTTAATCAGCGCCATCTTCGGGCGTGAAAGAGCTGCGTCGCTGAGCCCCGTTTCGCGTGTTTTGCGTCACTCGGAAACGGGACGAGAGCGAGCTTCGCGTTTGGGACGAGTGGAACAGTTATCTTAATAACTCTGGTACGATGCGCGGGGCCAAAAAAAAAAAATAAAGAGCAGTAATGAAAAGCAGAATGAATGATCTCGTTTTGTTTGCGTTGGAGGGCAAAAACGAAGCGACACTGAACACTGCGATGACGATGACGATTATTCAGGACGCGCGTATATATAGGGAAGCTGTTGTGTCGTTACGGCTAGAGGAGAGGAGGAAAAGAAAAGAAAGAAAGGAAAGAAGGACTGCGCTCACATTTTCACGGCTGCCCATTGGAAGATGTAATTACTCTGCATCGTGATTGCTTGTCGCAAGTTAAGTGTTAACCACACTCAATCACCCAGACTATATGGAACGTCAAATGCTTTCTCGTGGACGCCCAGCCATAGAAAGTACCTCCGTGACGTGCGACCGAGAAATGGGCGCTCCTCTTCCACAATTGCACATATCGTGTCTGTATTTACGCGGATATGTTCAAAGGTTTGTGTTAAGACAATTTTGTTTTCTTCTACTCATGAATATGCGGAGGCGATCTTGTGTATGACATATTAAAGTGCGCAAGCGATGTGTTCTTGGCGCGAGGCACATGATACTCGTTTCCGTGTACGCAAGTGTTATGAAGGCAGCAACCTGAGCATCCATGGTTATGCGATAACGAGACATCTAGCAATGGCTCAGTTTAGTGCGAAGCACTCTCCAGCAGCCGCGAAAGTTCAATGTATGGCACTTGAACCATTATGGAGAATGAGTGATCAACATTTACTCTTTTTGCGCTCTCGTATTGCTTGATGTATGGATCGTGTTTGTTGAGATGTACAGTGTGAAACTCTTAATATTCTGTGAACGATGCTTTAGTATACGTGAAAACTTTTGGCATTTTATTTTTATATTGTCTTGTTGATTTGTTTGAACCAGCCTATATCTTCGATATGTGTTCTTTGTCTAAGTTGACAGAGTAGCCGGCATCCCCCGTGAGGCCAGGATCTCTTGCACATGTATTTATTAAAAAAATAAATCAACTTTTTCACCGACGGTTCAGTCAGTAACGAACTCGGTCTTCGTTATTTATTTGGAAGCTTAGTTCTACGTGACTGTTGTTGCATAAAACTAAAACACATAAAACACGTCTAGGGTGACTATTCACTCTGCCGCAAACATTGTTCCACCTATTAACACGTCAGCCCACCTGCGAGGTGCAGCGGTGCGTACACAGTGAAACGAACGTCGCATTAGCACTTGATTCGACTTACCTTCAGCGTACCGCCTGTCTTATTGACAAAAAAGACGCTGATAACTGACAAGCTTGGCAAACATCTTCAATAAAAGAGTGATGTGCGAAAGCTCGTATTTTTTTTATGGCGATAGCAATTATATAGACACTCCAAGCGCGAATTTCTGACACCCTTGTCGCGGTAAGGTTCCGTATATATTTAGGTATATGTATGCCATATATTCCACGTCTTCTATGTGACATGCAATATGTGCGGCTTATATTATCACACCATTCTGTCACTGAAGTTGCTCCTACCAGGTCTAATCTTTTTGATAAAATTATTCCTCAAAATTTAGAAAATGGCAGCCCACAAACAAAGTTCATGAAACAGAACACCTACAGCTCATGTCTTTTATCTTAAGTCTTCTCAGACCTATAGATGTCAAAATTGTGTAACAATAACACAGCTCAAACCTTAAAATGTTGTAACTTTATTGGCGCGGTGTGCACGGCCTTCGGGATCGGCCCAGGAAAGAGGTTTGAAACATACCCGATACAAAAAAGTGGTGGTAAAGTCGCAAAGAAAGATGTTGGCCTTAATTAATAAACGTAAGTGGAATTGTCTGATGGCAGGATTAAAATAGAGGACCCCTATACACAACAGCTCTGTTTTATTTAGTCAGCTTACGTTCACTTCTATTCATCCTGCCACTACAGCTACGAGTCTTACAGATCGTGCATTATCCTAACATGTTGCTATCGCATTCATTGCTGCGCCCTTATGGCGTAACTGTGATATTTTTTACTGTAATGCGCGCTTGAGCATTAATGAGGTATTTTTATGATCCTAAGACACGACAGATCTGTAAGGTGCTCTTGTTTTCCCTAACACTTTTTTGCACACTACCCACCCAAGTGCACTTTGTGAACAATATTATGATTTTTTTTTCGGTATTCATTTTGCCCATAACGCACGTTCTTATATTTGTTACGCATGTATTATTATTTACGTGCCCACATTTCCCAAAGGCCTGCAACATGAATTGGCTTTAGCTGCTTCGACTGAAAATTCCTTTTCTCTTCGGTTCCACTCTTCGTGGCAGTGCTAATGAAGCCAGACACTGCTGGATGTGCGAGCTGCGATTTTTTTGTCGTTACCGCTAAAGGAAACATCTCTTGTCGCGCTTATTTTTGTTGCTTATAGTCCTTCCTAATGTCTAAGAAGGTCCCCGACGTGGCTTGTACCTTGCGCAAGGTCGTCGTTAGCCGAGCCGTTGCAGGGAGCAGTCGAGCGATTTGAAAGAACGCAACGTCGAAAGCGAAACAAACACGCAGAACATGTGACGGAGCGCGACAAGAAACATCAAGGGACGTACGCTAATGCGCAGGGAGAAAGAAAATATGCCTTATTACCCGGGAATTAGGTGCAGAGAAATCGTCATCGTTCGGACAACTTGCAACAACTTTGAATCACTTCGCTTAAGGTAGAGTTATCATACTTTTTGTTCAAAGGGAACTAGTAAAATCATAACCTTAGGTGTGTTAATGGTCTCTACCGTAGTAACGGGAAGCACTGTTTAGAAGACAACCGGATAGTTATGAAAGGAAAACAAAGAAATTTGCTTCAAGGACTAGATAATCTTTGCTCACTTGCTGCTTTTGTTATGTTGCTGACTGAAACGCCTTAACTGGGTACGGTGGTACTAAAAATGATCAGGGATTTGTATCAGGGGGTGAGAAATAGCAAAAGCTGTGCAAGCACCTAATGAGATTTCGACTGCTGCTGGTAGGAATGCTTTGAGAATTGGAAACGTTTTCCCCAAACTTTAATGTTTCTCATTTTCTGCGACCGGCTAACGGCCATGATTTTCCTGGCATGTCTAAGAAAAAATGTGTGCACAGGATGTTCACTTTGTGTGTGTTATGCTGCAACAGATTGTAACTGCAGTATTAAGTTGATGTGACTCTTCTTTTTTTCTTTTATAAATATTAACAAAGTTTTATTTCGCTGAAATGCCGGAAGCTTGCTGTAGGGCAAGCCTACGTATTGCAGGACTTCCAGCTGTCCATGGCGACACATGTGTGTGACAATCGAATTGTACGGGAACTGCAGTTGAACAGGTTACGCTGCAGAAAGCGTCTTTTTATTAGTTCTTCAGCAGGGACAGCAGTGAGACGGCCTAATTAAGCATACATTCATTTATCATTGATTATTGTGCAATTATCCGCTAACGATTTGTGAAAAGACTAAAAATCGAATTATTACGCCTGCCGTTTGAATACAGCAAATCGAGTTCAGCCCGTTCTCGCACATTTTTTTCCCCCTGTGCGGCCATTTCAGAAAGAAACATGCAGACAACAGTACAAATTAGAGGGCTGATTTTCCTTTGCATATATGCCAGTGAGTGCGACATCCGCATTTTTTCGTTACTGTATGGGTGTTCGTTGTTGGTAGTGATGTTGCAGTAAGTGGGGTTAGCCTGGCCCGCTTGGCCAGAAGTTGTGTTGCCTGAGAACCTATTAAACTATTAGCAAGTGTGTTTGACCTAAAGTTCAACTCTGTGTCTCTAAGAGAGAGAGCAAGGAGAGGAAAGGCAGGGAAGTCAACCAGAAGAGCGTCCGGTTTGCTACCCTACACTAGGGGTAAGGGAAAGGGGAATAGAAAGAGGAAAATAGTGAGAGAGTGAGTGCTGAGTACACGTGGGACGATGTTCAGGGACTCTATAAGTGGTCTCTTAAGCCGGTGCACTTAAAATACTGTACTAATGCACGCATCGCTTTTTGTGCCAGTGACGGGTGTAGCCACGGTCCGAGTATATTTGACTCAGAAAACAGCCTCGAGTTCGTGTCTCTAAGATATGTAAGCTTTGCGGCTAGGCTGCCTTTTGCGCCGGAGTACGCCACAGTGGTATGCTGCAAACGTAACAATTGTATTATTGCGTTTACCCCTCTTCTCTGGACACTACCAACAAGCCATGACCAAAACTGAAGCCATGACAAGAACATAAATGTTGTCGCCCCCATTGTAGCATGATAGCGGTACTCGAGCATAGTCGTTTCGACTCGTCGCTAACAAATCGAGGTGGCCGTCACTAACTTTGAAGTCAGAATGCCCCACTCCCAGAATTCGAATATTCAGTTTTGCGACCGGCAGGCATTTTACGAGAAAAGAAAGTTCTTTTGTGTAGCTGTAACAAAATATTACAAAATTTTTCCTCAAAATTTGGAAACTCCAAATCCTTTAAAGAAACCCAGACTCTTTCTGGTATCATACTCTCTTGCTGACTTTATGTCATCACGGGAGATATCCAGTCTATATATTTTTTGTTGCTTTCTACCTAAACATGCGAGTGAGAGATACTGTCATGCTGCATACGCTAGCTCTAGTGACATTTCCGAAGTTATGGGCATTTTGTTTTGCCAATAATTGTAAGGAGGACCACTTGTGAAAACATTCAGTACATCGCACCTGACATCAACGACGGTTGTCGAACTTGCAGCTCTGCGTGCAGCAATTCAATTGATCGATCAGGAAACACCCCCGAAATGCTCCATCTTCTGCGATTTCAAAGCCGCCCTCCAGAGTTTGCTCTCTGCATTACGCCGTGTACCCCACGAATAACTTTTCGCGGACACACGAGAAATTCACAATCGGGCAGTTGACAAAGGGCATGACATCGTATTTCAATGTTTGCCAAGTCATTGTGGCATCCTTGGAAACGAGCAAGCAGACGCAGCCGCTCGATCTTCACATACCAGTGCCGATTGTGTCGCTATCTCTATGTCCAGAACAGACGCAGCGGAACAGTTCCGTACGCTTGCTCGCGAGCTTACGTTAGCCCAATGAAATTCAGCAGACTCTAAAAACCAGTGCCTTTATTCCCTGGATCATGATCTGAAGCTCCGCCTTCCACATGGCTTACCACGACGGGAGGTAACTCTCATTTGTCGCCTGTGTCTTGTAGTAGCTTTTACAAATGCGTACTCCTACCTTATCGGAATGGCCACAAGTCGAGGTTGTGAAGTTTTCAGGTGCAAAGAGACGATAGCGCGCCTTCTGTATGATTGTCGTCGTTTTAGTGCACAAAGAGAAGTCCTCCACACCACGCTCGACAAGATTGATAGCCGTCCCCTTACGGAAGCCAGAATTCTTGGATCCTGGTCCCAGCCGACGTCGGCTCGAACTGCTTTAAAAGCCCATGTGTGCTTTTTAAAAGAAACAGGACTTATTGAAAAAATATAGGATGTATGAACTGGTGCGTTCCTTTTTCTTATCATTTTTTAAAAACCTTCTCTTCTTTTCTAATGTTTTCGGCCCTTACCCCATCCCCATGTGCAGAGCAGCCAACCGGACACTTACTCTGGTTAACCTCCCTGCCTTTCTCCTGTTGTTTTCCTCCTCATTGAGAACATCATGGGCGAAAGGCTATACTTCCACTGTGGAATAATTCAGGCACCCGCATTCAGGTAGAGACTTACAGCATCCGCGGAACACGATGTGGCTCTTGTCCAACGCTGAACGACCAAGGTAAAGCGTTGGGCTAGTTCTTGCTGCATAATAGACGTTTTTCCAGTGCATTAGAAATAGCCAACAGCATAGACATATCAGCGATGTGTTTGTCCATTCTGTTGTCAGTTTCCAATGCAGTCGGAAAAGATCGATTATGCTGAAGGTCACAAGTTCGAACTTGAGCGCACTCCATACCATACCTCAAAAAATTGTGTATCACTGAACTGGAGAAATAGCTGATTGGGGAGCTTGTCCAGATGGCAGCTACATTTATCCATCTTAGTCGGCTTTCAACTGATGATTCAAGGACAACAAGGTTTTCTTGTGATCATTAAGCTCGTGTATTGCTGACGCAATTTCAGTGTTCAGTTCAGTGAAGTCGGTGCGTCTATTTCAAGGTGCCACCATACATTTAATGCTAATCTAAATGCCCAAACTGTTGCAGCCGCTTTATAGCCGGTTGGCACAAAGAACAAATGTCAGCTGGTATTACGGTGGACTCATAGCTTGGCGTGAAGAAGACGCACAGAAGCCAGTCATATTAACGTTTGAAATACGCCGGAAGTATGTTCTTGCGATTGTCTCTTTACTCTGCGCTTTGGCGAAATAAATATTTGCATTGGATCGCATAGAATTTCATCGAATTTGAAACTACTTTCGCTGAATCGTGAAATCTGTTCTAGATGCACTTAAGGTTGATGAGGTAAAGATGGGAGAGCTCAAGCAAATAGTGGCGTTGGTTCTTCGTATTTTGCCTCCCCTCCAATGTAGCAGCTAAATTACAGATGCTACTAAGCATCGCCATGAGCATGCACAACAAACTTAACTGTAGAGTTTGCTAATTGCTGCATGTATGACGTATGACGTTTCCAAGAGCAACCGTTATATACTATCGACTGGAAACAGGGCGAGCCTTGGAATAATGGTCCTCCATTCGTCGGGCCGGTGTTCTCACTGATGGAATTGTAATAGCCACTCTTTCTTCGAATGGTCATTTGGAACTTTTCTTGAAGTTTAAAATGAAATCCGCCAGAACAATTAGTCTACATAACCATTAGAAATCCGCCAGAACCCCCAAAACTACTGCTTGCTGTGTCTGAGTACTGATTTAAAAAGTTCGAATTTTGATTTACGTTCAAGAACCGCACGATTCTCGTCGAATCTTTCAGCTCCGTCTTTTGTGCAATACGTTTCTTTTCTTACAGAATTCCTCAAGCAATTAAGAGTACGGCCCACCTAATTACGCAAGATCAATAAGGTGATAACGTTTATTTCTTATGACGTATTCGCGATTTTTGCACTTTCCGCGAATGCGATAATTCAACTTCTTTGGAAAAGCGTGAGGTCAAAGACAACAGATCCAACTGGCGCCATTATCTTTCATGGAATGTATAATTCTTAATGGCTAGATTGAAGGCCAATATATTTATAATCGCATAGCATTCATAAGTACGTCACTCTTTATAAAACCCTATTTCCATCTTGGCTAAACAATTTAAAGAAAGCCTGGTTAGCGGTAATGTTTTCCGAATAATACACATAAATAGCTATACAAAATGTCGTGCTCCACACTGACGTACAATGTATTGCACAACACATCCATCGTAGCTCACGGATGCACGTTTCAGTACAGAGTAACGTACCGTGTAACTCGCAGAAGAGCGCTTTATTACGTAGTTCCTTGTTGCTCGTCGTCTATACATTTGGAATAAAGCACAACTTATTCTCTTGAGAAGCTTGTACGCCTCATTTGAAGCATCCTGTCTTCTGACATTTAGTAGCACATGGCGCAACATGAGAAACTCCCGATATAGCTTTCTGTTGCTCAATACGTGCTAGATAAATGTGTTTTTCTGAGCGCGAAAGATGCCCGTGAATACATGCAAAACTGCCGCGCGACTGGCCACTCAAGGCAGTTTGCGTGTATTCGCGGGCATCTTTCACGCTCGGGAAAACACTTTTATGTAGCACGTATTGGCAACAGAAAGCTATGTCAGGAGTTTCTCATGTCTACAATCTTCTCATTGACACTTTTCATCTAACTATAATAATTGAGAAGGTGAATAATTGATTAGGACTAATTGTCTAATTTGGTGGAATGTAAAAAATAATCTGAGTATCGCCAAGTGACGGCAAACAACATTACCTTGGTTCTGTCCAGGTGCGTGGCATTTGCATATTATTAAAGTTTTGCTAAAATTAAGTGATACACTCTGTATATACATATATATTGTCACCGCACCTTAACAAGTACACCTTTAGGAGGAGCATGCTTATTTCACCCATAATTCTCCCGTCATCTATAATGAGAACGCTGAGCTGCTAAGTGGCACGTAAGAGAGAGTTTCTCTTTTTGAATTTAAAGCGTCATATAAGTGTTAACTTCGTATTTGACGGCACCGGCGCGCTGCTTTTTAGCCGTCGTTATCCTACAGCGTGATACTTTATTACAATTGGTGCCGCCCCTGCGATGTATTTCTTTTGTATTTTTTAATGGCTATCATGTTCTTCACAGCTAAGTTAACGTTTGGCGAGCGAAAAACAATTACTCGAACGAACTTGTCCCCTTAATTGGTGCTTATTTCGCGACGCGAGGGTCACTCAGACCCTACGCGCCTCTAGCTCTCTAATGATTATTGAGAGCAAGTGAACATTTTGAAACATTTATTCACAGCAAAAGAAGAGAAAAGTGAAAGAAGAGAAAAAGCTATCAAACGACACAAAATTGCTTCGAGCCGAGAGCGCCATTTCATTACGGAACGTGCCATTATCCTCGGTTTTCCTTCCTGAAGAGCCATTTTGGTGGAGCAGCACGATTCAGTGATGTGCCGCTTTTTTGAAGCGCTGTTTTGCGGAGCGCGAACAGCTCATCGCTTTAAATTAGTGATTCGCAATTAGAATTTTTTTTTTACTCGGCACGAAAGGCCGACACGTGACTGCCTAGCTAAGCGGCGTTGTCCTCGGGCATTCGGAAGAGTCTTCGTGTTCGCTCACTGCTAAAGATTCTTCAAATTGTACTGTTCAAGGCTCAGCGTGGTGTTCAGAACACGTGCATCCACGTCGCTACAATTTAGCTCTTTTCTAAGTGCAAAGAACAGCCTATAGCAAGAAAGCAGATTGTTGCCTATTCGAACTTTCTACTGTAAAACGCATGACAGCGATTGCACCTTTAGTATCTTTTTTTTTCTAGCGTTTTCGCTATTGATTTCGAAGACCACAAAGTATGTCGGCTCAGTAAAAACAATGGATCCGCAGGTCTATGACAAAAATGTTTGAAACAGAATGTTTGTTTATCGGCACCGACACAAACACTGCCCAAGAGTATGGCGTAAGAAAAAGGGGCTACATGACCCACTTCGTCAAATATTGATACAGTAGTGTTCTCCGTGGTCGTACTTACGATGTAACTCACTTCTGAAAGTGATCGGCAACAATTACACCGTCAAGACAAAAAAAAAAACGAAGGAAACTAATAAACATTAAAAAGAACTACCGCAGGCACAGCCTCGTAAATAATTTCGTAGAAAGCAAAAGAAAGTTTTTGCTCAGGAGCTAGACCATTCGTTTATTTTCACGTAATTCCCTCGCACCTCTTTCTTGGCGGCCGCTGTACTGTGCAACTGTGTAGCTGACAGGAGAACGGCCAAAGTGGCGTACACACACAGCGCGGGAAACAAAGCTCGGCGGCCAGTAAGCAGTGCGCCGTCGTCGGGGAGAAACGTGGTGTCAGGAACTACTACCCTTCAAGGCTGCGCCAGCGTCTGTCGGGAGGCGGCGCGTTATCGGTACCATACATCTGCGCCGGACGCCCCAGCACACATAGCCCGCTGGACTGTCGGCCGAAACGAAACCTTCAGTGCCGCCACCAATGGCACCGATGGCGCGCGCACGCCCGGGCCCCCTTCTCTGTTCGTGTCAGCAGATGAAGCGGCCGTGCACGGCCCAGAGGGCCTCCCCCCCCCCCCCCTCCCCCCGGCTTCCGCGTCCGACTGCAATCCATTAAACCATCCTTCTTCCAGCTGCCGTCCCCCCGGGAGAAACCGACCGGCCTGCCTGCCTGCCGACCGGCCGGCCGGCCTCGTCTTGCGTCGGCCTGCCTTTGGCTCGGCTTGGCCCGACTCGGCTATATCGCTCGTAGGAAGAAGGCGAAGGATGAAGTAAGAGGAAGACGAAAGAAGGGAGCCTCCTTCTCTCCCTCCTCCCCCCTCTTTTCTTTTCTATCCCCCGGGGGGCACGGACTGAGTGACCGCTCCGGGAGGAACCATATTTTCAAAAGGGAAGCTTTGGGTTTTTAGTTCTGCCTGCTGTGGTGGTGGTTGTTCTCCAGCGAGCGTCCTCTCCTTCAGTTTGCGGCCCTTCTCTCCCTGAAACTGCTGTTGTTGGCTCCGGTGGACAAGCCCTAGTTTCTCTCCGACAGGCTTGCTTTCTTACAGCGCCCATAGGATCGTTCCCGCTGTTTGTGGCGTTGATGAAGCGGTCGCGCTGTACTTCGTGCGCCGACTTCGGCAGCCGACGCAGTGCCGGGTTTTTAATTCTTTTATTATTTTTTTCTCGGCACAGCTTCGTGAGCAAGTGCTGTAGAATTCTGGACACGGCAGCTTTCTGTTTGTGCCACCATCTGGGAGTCGATGAAAGGCGCCAGTGCGACTGAGTGGGCTAGCTTGTTGGGAAGCGTTCAACTCCAAATGAACCCGATGTTTCACAATGTCGTTTTGGTCTCTCGAGCCTAGCGATACCTCGACACAAAGTTTACAGAGTACCGCGCCGCTCTGAGCACGCGCCTTTTCGTGCCGTAGGACAATCTGTGCTAAAGAAGGAAGCGTGAGCAACTGGTTCACAGTCGTACAGCGAGACTATGACGAGTGCTTTCTGAAATATAGTATATCCTTCCCTTTTTTCCTCATACGCCATCCACAGCCTTCTCCACGTGATTGATGTCGTAATAAATTAATTATTACTGTTATTATTTGATAGGAAACACACATACACACACAGAGAGGGAAATAGAAAAGGAGCAGGCTGGCAACTGTCACCGAGAGGGGCGCAAAGCCTGCCTACACTTTAGGAAGAAGTGGACAGGAAAGGAAGTTGAAGATAAGGAGAAGGAAAGTAAAGAAGAAAGAAACAGAAAGATGACGGGCCAGAAAGAAGAAATTAAAGGAAGGCATACGGTGAGCAAGTAGGAAAAGAACATATACGCAGGAAAAGAAAAAAAAAAACAACAACATGCAGGTCGCACTAATTACCGAATGATGTAAAAATACAAAAACAAATTTAGCAATAAACACCGCCCAAGCACTCCGTACAGATGGCTAACCAGCGTAGCTGAAACTAACGGCCCCGGTGTTTAGCAGTGGGTTAATCACGACGTTGTATTGAAGCTTTTCTCAAATGTTTCTGTTTCTAGTGGAACGCAAGCGCAAATGGTGGGCGCATGCTGCTAACCACGACGCCGAGGTAACTCGAGATATCGAACGCATGCGACAACAGCGAGCCGAGGAGGCGGCGTTGCGGGCAGAGCAGCGTCAACGTGGCAATGGCGGGAACGCGTTCGCCGGGGCCAACGCCCGCTTTCGGCAGAAGTTTCTCGAGCGGCACTTGGCGCGCGCGTTTGTGTAGGACGCAGAGAACGACGTCACTAACGGCGCTGCCAATGGCGCGCGCGCTTCGGTGCGACGTAGAGAACGACGTAACTGACGGCGCAGCCAATGGATACCTTTATCGAAACTTGTGGCGAACGGTTTTTCGTTTCGCCTAGCCATATACAGCTTTCGCTGTAAAAAATAAAATATTCGGTCTCTTGCAATGCCTCTCACAAACCGTAAGCCAAGCCAGTTTCCTGTCGCAAAGTTAGCAGGTTGCGATGAGCCTGGCCGCGTCGAGAAGCACAGCTACTCGGGCACATGTAATGATCAAGGGTCGTACACGGCAGGCCAAGTAGGCTTTAGTCCCTTAATATCGACGTGCGCTGAGAAAGGAAAGCAGGGCACTCTAAAATAAGGTGCTCAAGTGTCCCGCAGGAATCGCAAGAAGCACGCGACTGACTTTCAGCACGTCCTTGCTGGTATAAGCGTTCAGGCGCAGCCAACTCCATGACCACTACAGTTGTGTAGCACAACGAGGCAAGCCACCACCACGAACACGGGGAGGAAAGAATCCTATGGTAAAACGCTGGTCTGGGCACTGCTTGAGTAGGCATCTTCTAATGAAGTGACAAACATCGTCAAGCCTACGCAAAATTTCCGGACATTCACATTCGTTGTGAGCACAAGAAGAAGCGAGTCGATCGGCCTCTTCGTTTTCAGCGATACCCACGTGCGAGGGTATCCACTGACCAACGAGGGATACTTGAACAAGGTGTAATTTTGCTGACACACTCAAGCGAGGAGGCAAGAAAAGGAGACAGGGGTGCTGACCAGAAATGCGACTGGTTAGCTACCCTACACTGGGGGACGGGAAAGCGGGAAGAGGGCAGGAGGGGGGGGGGAAACACCGTGAGTTCTGGAACGCGCGCGGAGGGCCCTATCTAGTCAAAGGTGCTCACACAGGCCAGTCGGATTCAAGAAAAGTAGAAGTTCCTTCACAGCCTTGTGGGCCGACGAGCGATGGGGATGGGATGGTCTTCGAGTAGCGCCTGCAAGGACAACAGCCAATCGTCCAGTTGTCTCAATGCCATAGGTAGTGTTTGTCGTTGCGACTGAAATGGACGACAGTGACACAATAAATGTTCGATGTTCTGTTCGCGGCTGCAGACGTCGCACGCAGTCATTCCAACCAAAGTAGTGTTAGCCTTCGTGAAGGCCACTCCCAACGATTGTTGGCATGGAACCGATGCCTCCGTCGGTCAAACCGGAGTGTATGTCGGAGTTGGAGCAAAGGGTTCAGTTGCGTGTAACCTGGTGCGCCTTATATTTGGGCGCACTAGCGGAGAGCTAGTGTATGGCATTGCAAGCGTTAAAATGCCGTGTGACAGAGCGACTAGGCTAATTTCTTTCTGTGTTTAGCCATAATTCTCGTAATATAAATAATAAATTCAAACCATAGGTGAGCGGGGAATGTCAGTGAAGGAGAAGTCTGTAGATAACATATTATGCTGTTTGTCAACGCATTGTAACTGACATAGACGCATTGTCAAGGGTTTGTGTGCTAACGCATTTGTCACAGGAACATCAGTCGGTCTCGTATTTTGTTAATATGTCTCGCTTGTTTCGGAAAACAGTCTCGTAAATCTTTTGAATATATAGTTCTTATTAGATACATTGTGCAGTTCCACCTCTTTCTAAACGTTCCAAGGTTTACTTGAGTGTATGCCAGTAGTTTATCATCGTGCGTGCTCAAGACAGCTCGGCCGCATTGCACCAACGCAAATGCAGCATAAATAAAAACGTTTTTGCGCGCCATCTACCAATACATCTCAGGAATAGTACAATATGTGAACTTATTCAACATGACACAATCGGAGGATAATAACGCAGTGCAACTGTTGGCACCGATCACAATTTCCTCAGAAGTTTTGTCTCAGCGAGTTAGTAGTAAATTTTGTGACGCACGATCAAGTAGGTGTACTTTTGGCAGCGAAACAGCGCCCGCAATATGGATGCTCTAGCGCCTTTTTCAATCATGTGACTTCAGAAAACTGAACTGCATCTGATCTGCTACTGTGTCTTTATTTAAGGACCACAATTGCTTGTTCAGAAATACTAAATACAGACTAGATCACCTGTTCCGTCACCTGTTCCGTCACCTGTTCGTTTAGAAATCACCTGTAAGGAACTGGGTTGCTATCGTTGGCTAGTAAGATGCATCATATCGTCTAGCGAGTAGGTTTCACGTTTTCTTAACGCCGAAATTTGAAACCAAGGAAGAGTTGGGCCGACCTTCTATTCACTGTTCTGAGTTAAAAATTCTGGTTTCTTACCTGCTGAAACGACGATTTGATTATGGGGAACGTCGTAGTGTGGGGCTCCGGATTAAATTTGACCACCTGGGGTTCTTTAACGTGCCCCAAATGCAGGGTGCACGAGCGTTTTCCCATTCCGTCTCCATCAGAATGCGGCCGCTGAAGCTGGGATCAAACCAACACTTCGCTGCTCGATATAACCATTGGGCTAGCGTGGCAGGCGACTGTCCTGAGTGACCGTTCAGAACGCCTACCCCTATCGAGGTCTATAATATCCACGTTAAGCGGCGTCACGACCGTTTTAAACCGCGGTTGGATTGGAAGCAAAGTCCACGTACCTTATGCTGAATGCCTCATGAATTTTTAACTAAAAGTTCAAGCACGTGGCCATGGTGCTTTCAACCGTTGTTTGCGGCTCTATATTAGGCGCGGTAGCAGTGAATGAAGCTGAGGGACAAAGCCTGCAACGGGCCACAAATACGCCATGGTTGTGTTTCCTTAGCAGCAACGGAAGCGTGTGTTATCGCATGGCATTTCCCTGCTCAGTTGTGGGACGCACTTCCTGTGCGTCTTCGTGGGGTCGGTGCTTCCCGAATGCGGATGGGGGGGGGGGGGGGGGGGGGGGGGGGAAGGAGCTGCGATCGATGCTGCAGGGTGGATCATTATTCAAAGCTTCATTGCTAGGACCAAAAAAAAAAAGGATCAACGCCATTAGCCATGGCGTTTTACACCTACCATACACTGACGCTATGTGAGCCGTCGCTTTGTTGTGCGCTGTACAGCTCACTTGTTTTTGCGTAATGAACTCTCGTCACCTAGGAGTCACGTGGTCGGTTATTGACTTTCTGATTTCCGCTAGCAGTGAGCTTTCTTCGCTTCTTTTCATACGCTGCGTAGGCGGCGTTATGTATGCACAAGACCAGTGCGGTCACATTAGCCAAACCGATTCTACTGCCACAGGTGCATTAAGGGAAGTACCCGTGCGCAGATATGCTTCGATAGTGCCAGGCCATATTGCGCGACAACGCGTTGAGCTACAATTCTGTAAAGTCGAGATTTTATGTTTTTACCGTTCGTACCATTTCTTCCGGTTTGCTTAAAACCTTTGTTTTCACTCGTTCAACTCTGCTGGACTGCAAATGCAGTGTTCAAGCTTCAAATTCAGGTTGAAACAGCTCAAAGAGGATCAAAAATGCGGGAACAAGCAAACAAAACAGGCGATTGTTTTTTATTATTATTCTTGTGCTTTGTTTTTAAGGAAAAGCAGTGAATAAATACAAAAAGGCCTACCTGCGTGCGTGTACAAATAAACCAGTGGCACCTTCGAGGCAATATATTTCGCAATCTAATTAGGAAATTGTGGTGATCAATGTGCAATTACCAGACATTTTTTTTTGATGTGGCACGCCTCGATTTTTTCACGTGCCCTCTGACTGTCATGCCTAGATATCACAGATGTGCGTTCGATACAATGACTGCAACCACGCGCCCTATAATGGGCAGACAGGTGTTAGCAGGGCGTGCCTTTTAAGTTGTTGTGCTGTCGCAGTCATTCGTTCAAACAACTCCTTGTCTGCACAATCTCTGCTCTTATATGGGAACGGATATACAATAGACAACAACTGTAACACTTTCTGTGAAACGATATCTTTCTTTCCTTTTTTTTTCTTTCACGATGACCCTCATCACACCGTTGGCTCGCCTTTTTTTTCAATTTCCGCACATTACATACCAAATATCCCATTTCCAGAAAAAAGAACATCAACATCAAAGCCTTTTCCAATCCTTTTTGAAGCGATTTGGGAGGCCATCAACATAGGTAGAGAGAGAGACATGCAATGAAGCAGAAAGGAAGTGAGGTTAACCAGAACAGAGAAATCCGATTTGCCACCCTGCCCTGGAGTTCTGGGGAATGAGAGTAGAACTATAAGAAGAATAGTAGAGAGACCAAGATAGAGAGAGACAGAGAGAGCGCAGGTGCGATCACAGCCAGTCACGATCACCAAAGTGTCACAGTGCAGGGTCACGTACAGCCAAGTCAACGCTAATTGAGGCTACAGCTGCTTTTGCAGGTTTGTGCTTAATATTTGCAGCAGTGCTTTCCTCGCGCTGTGCTTTGATGGCCTGTGAGGTTAGCATTCTGAAATGGTTTGCGCTGACAATGACCTGTGATCAAGGCGAACTAGCGTAGTGGCGAGGCATAGTATCGGCATGACGTAGCGAAAAAAGTCGCACACAGAGTGCTGGAGGGTCTTTTTGCGACCGCGGTAATCACAGGTAGCAGAAGACTTTGCAAACGCCACTCATAGTCCAGCCGACAAAGCCTGATGATCTCGCGTAGGCATAATCCATATTGAATGCGAAAACGGAGCGAAGGGTCCAGATGGCGCGGCCGGTACCTTTGATAAGCTGGAGTGTTCCACAAGGAGGACACGATATCTCGCGCAAGCGCTCGCTTCGCAGCCAGGCTATTGCGGGTCTTAATCGCAATAACGCGCAGCGCACTCGACAAAAACGACTACTTGCATGTCATGACCGAGCACTCTGAAGCGCAAGGTAGTACAGAATTGGGAAAACTGGTATTATTAAAGTGACGAGTCTATTCGTTAAAACTTTTCCTTTTTTTTTGAAACTCGTGTCTTTTTCCAGAACCGAATTGAGACTGTCAAGCGCAATGGTATTCTTCACTATCTCAGCGCCTGCGCTGCACCTATTTTGAGCCTGTCCTGTGCACTTCTGCATGCGTCTATCGCCTCTTTTGCGCTAAACTTAGAATTAACGTAAACACCCTCCCCCCCCTCCCTCTTTCCAACTCTCCCAATTGTCCACTTCTAAACTTGACGAGCACGAAAACTCGGAAGTGTTGTCGCTAGAAGAGGGTGAGAGGCGAGAGTCGCATTTATGTGCGCGATTCGTATGCACTCATGAATGCTAGCAATCGTTCTCCTAATGCACCCATTAGACGGCGCTGGCAAAGCAAATGGCTGGTGTCTGCAACACTAATATTAGAACCTGACCGAACATTAACTGCAACAAGGAAAACTTTTATTGATAAGAAAAAGATTCTGTGGCGGAAACTAATTCGCTAATGATAGAATACTTTATGTGCCACACCAGAAAGTTGATGAATACAGCAGACCCCCATTTCAAATCACTTTTCCTTTCTTTACTTTCTTTCTTTTTTCTGACGTGTGTGTGTGTTACACTAGATTTATTAGCATAGTGGTGGCAACGGTGAGAACAATTATGATTATTATGATGGGCACGACGATGAAAAAGTGCTGCTGACTTCTGTACTAAGTAATGTTGGCTCATTATTTGCCATTTTGGGTAAATAGCGAGTGAGACAATGAGAGATAGAGACAACATCGAACCCAATTTTTGCCCACAATGTTAACTTTCTTTAATGATGGCAAACGTTGCTCTGTAACGACTCTGTAAGTGTGTGCTCAATTTCTGTAGAGCCCTACGGCTTTTTCGCATACTCAAACAGGACATACATACGTGAGAAAGTTTTCCTTAGGATTGACTTCTTGACTACTTGTTACATTGTGCTACTGGGCAAAGTAAAGCAAGTTCTGCCGCCAGAGGTATCTGACTGCTTGCGAAATGTACAGAACGCTATTGTCTCCATGTCTCCAACAAGACGCGCGAAAGCTGAATTGATCAGTGAGGGCCTATTGATTAGAGTACACAGCGTTCATTCTGAGAACTTACGCAATGCGTAGGTGCTCTTACACCCTGCCTGTGTCGGTTGTTTAATATGGTGCAAGAGTAAAGAAGCAAAGATATAAGGACAAATAAAACTGAAGCAGTCTCATCGAAACCACTGCAAACGGAGATGCCTAAATTCATTTCTTCCTTGATTTTTTTTCTGCATCCACAGACTCCGGAAAAAGTATGGAGGCCGCAAAAAGCCCGTACCCAGAACGAAGTGAAGAAACCCAATATGAAAATGAATTAAGCGAAAGCAGACCAGTATTGTCATTCCGAGCCATTGTTAGCGACGCCTTCGCCAGATGACGCTGCAGCATTCTTCTCAAAGGCCCGTTGCGGCACCATACGAAATAGGCTGCCGAACAAAGACAACTTTGAGCAGTACAGGAGACGTGAGATGCTTCTGCACGAACAATGCCTACGACTACACTTCTGTTCTTCCCATATTTTATGCACTGACAAAGGAGCGCCATGCAATAAGGAGCTTTGAAGACGAAACAAAATTTTGAAATTTTCGCGTTCATATGCATGACTCAATGGTCAACACAACCGACAGTGGCAGTGGTGCACTGGTGGTTCTTACAGCGATTGACACATTTTGATAATGGAATTCAATTGTGTGACAGTACGTTGCATTGACCTTATGGGTACACATTGAAATAGATTTTGAATCTGTATCAGCATTTTATGTACTTTGCAATCGTTGAGTTTCGGCCTTTTTGTTATGACCTCTTTTCCACTGCTAAGCGCAGAAAATATAAACATAACTTATAGCAGACGAGACACACTCAAGCGATTGTTTGTGTCTCGTATGCTGTTCATTATTCCTGACATTTCTGCGCTAAACACTAGAAAAGCATTACCTGTGTTCTTGAATATCTGTAATATTTCTGCATTTACTATATTACACCGCGATTAGGATGGTCCAAACACTGAAAAATGCACCACTTAATAATGGGATTATGAACGAGAGATCTACGCAGATCGCAGAACGTCAGCCTGGTGGCTTTGACATTGGTCAGTGACCTGTTATACTTACGACGATCTTGCCTGACCAGACGGCGTTCCGTCGAACTCTTGATTAGATTGCAATTTGATAAAGGTTAAGTGGTACTCCGAAAAGAGTACCAAGTGCTACTTTGTGATGGAAGTTATTCACAGACGAAGCCTAGTTTTATATCAAGGCATTTTTTCTTTGTAGCTACTAGAAATGTTTCAAACACTAAAATAGTTTTGTGTACTTAACATGAACGAAACCGCATGAATGATATTTATGTGATTGTACGTTAAGCATAGAGATAGCCATAAACGTTCACACTTCGACATATACCACGTATAAACCGGTGTTCTATCATTGTTTTTAATTCTAGAATATTATAAGAAGAACGGGAATACCCGCCACCACACTGTAAGCTTAACAGTGAAGAATCCGTCATACTACGCCACACTCAGATGGGCAATTCCCTCCACGGCACTATACTACGTGCGGTGTATCCCTCAAAATAAACAAGGGACTACCAGTTCTGCAATACGCTGAACACCCTTTACCACATGGTACATGAATGCAACAAGAACCCATGGACAACGTATATTCAAACCTCAACAAAAGACCAGTGTGAGGCCCAATTGACAAGCCCAAGTCCTGAGGAACAGCTACGGCTGGTGAACAGGTCTAGGTTATCAGCACAGGGCCATGGCTGCCTGGAATAGGGTGGCCACCCATCCCCGGGCATGAACAGCTTCATCTCTGAAATGAAGCTTATTCACTCATTTTTCTCTGATTTTGATCGCTTGTTTGCAAAGATACTCTGAAGAAGCGGAAAAAAAAGAAATTTGTGTGCCATACGTGTAACATCCGTCCTTGAAAAAATTTGTTAACGTAATTTTTAAGTACTTTCAACTGAACTATGCACCAAGTTTCCAGAAAATGCAACCTGCTTCTGCAAAAGCAGCTTGAGTAACGATGCCATTTGCACCGCAAAACTTGCGAAAGGGGGTGGCAACATTTCCCTTTTCTTTTCCAATACAATACGGCCAAGCCAAGAATGCCTAACCTCCAAACAACCAGCAGCAGAGATGCGAAAAAGTAACAAAAAGAAAAGCAGTCTTCTATGCTATCATAAAAAGCCCTTTGGCTGCCGCCGAAAGTGTGCCACAAAAAATTGTGCCACCGAAAGTGTGCCACCGGGTTTTACCCACGACTTGCAACACACAGTTCAAACTCTCCGGCGGCGCTTATTAAAGCGCCAAGTTTTTCATCATAAAACAAGACTTGCGTTGAGCAGACGCTGCAGAGAAGTGTAAGAGCAACATCGCATGCATTTTCGCTGTTTTGCTTACGGCATATATTTTTTCCTCTGCCTCGCGGCATGGGCGCGCTGCATCGTGTTTGGGACTATGTGGCGTAGATAACATCGCTCTGGTCTAGAGAGACGGCTGCGTTCTGTTGAAAGTGAGGGCATCGACACTCGCGGCCAGCGCCACGCCCCCCCCCCCCCCCCCCCCTTCCCTAAGTCTTAGTTGCTCCAGCACGCATGCTTGTGCGAGACACGCGGGCACTCGACGACAGGCAGACACACGAAACGTGCGCAGAATTTACGAGCTCGCTCGCTCACCTATTTCGCCCTCCTAACTTCTTTTCTGGTTGGACTAGTGAAGTTATTGATGCGCCATTGCGATACACACCCCGCTGAGCGTGCACTATGAGACAGTGTTCGTTTTCTGAGAGCTCAATATTGCTCAGAAGGTTAGGGGAGGGGGGGGGGGGAGGGAGGACTGAGTATATGACTTTTGAAATACGACCTGGTATTAAATTTTTTCGCTATTTCGCAATACAAATCAATTGTGCAAGTCGAAATAAGCCTAGTACTCTTTCTTCATCGCTCTATCGTCGTCTCTGTTTTTGCATACCACAGAAAGATTCTACGGAATTCGGGGCACGTAATCTCTCTACGTCCGTTCCAAGGTCAAATTCAAGTCGACGGTAGCTCATCTTGCAGATGCCTAAAAATAACGAATTTACTTAGCTGTTTTTCACCTTGACAGAGAAAACATGTATGAACATTTTGTAGTATTGAAGCGCGAGTATGAGCTTAACGTATTTTCACATTTAGTGGGGGTGCAGCATTAGTTGCGGAAATCATTGACAATGACTCTGGAACCGGTTTTCATTCAAGAACGAATTTAGCCACGACTCATTCTCCCCTCCAGCCTTACTTTTTCCCGCTGGCGTCGTTTAACCTGCTCCACTTCGGTGTTCGTTCAGTACCGGCTAGCTCACTGTAGCGTGTGCCAAATACTTTGGCTCTTGAGGCGATGTTGATATATTGCAATGGTGACGCTGTTTGTGGGAAGGCCAGTTTCCGGAAGTGAACGCCGCAAGCTCTACGCCGACTTACGTTGTCTATTTTACTTCAAGAGGCGTTTTACATTGTCGCTTCTTTGACGCTGACACAATGATGATCGTATTTAGAGGGGAACTACTTGCGAATGTCTTGGAGCAACGCCGTGTAAGCGCAGCTTAAAATTCCCCTAAAATATATAGATCTGGAAGAAATTATGTTCATGTGCAGATGGTTGACCTTCACTCAGTCTTGTTGAGTTTGGAGTAAATGTATTGTATGTTAATGAAAACGCGCGCATGCGCTAACACTCGAACATGGGGACGGAACCTTGGCGTAACAGTTGAGATGCTCTATGAGTTAAACATAGACAGCAGATTACATTTAGTCTTCGTTTAACAGTGTACTTATGTCCAACAAAGACGCACAGGTATCTCAGAGCTATGTTCTTGGCTAGCGATGAGAGTTTCAGCAATCAGTCTTACAAGACGTGCCTGCTGGAATGTCGGAAAATGCTTGGCGAATGGTATCTAATTAGCTTTCGTCCACCGTATTCGTTGCCGTGGGCTGCGCGATAATCGTGCGCGTGCGCATAGGCGCTCTCTGTTCTATGATTATTCCCTCTCGCTATCTTCCTGGTAATCGCACAAGGATCGCTGTAAATGATGGCGCACATTCTCAGGATGGTTTTTTTTTTTCTGATATTGTTATGTCATACAGGCAAAACACGCTTTACAGGTCAATGCATTAGGGGACAATGGGGGCTCTTTAGGGTTTGCTTTGCCTATGAACAAGGTTGTCTTACAGGCAGAGCACGCTTTACAGGGTCCGCTTGAGCGTTTGTGACACACGCGCAAGGAGACACCACATGGACAGAAACGTTCTGCTGAGATAGATTTGGTGGCTTCTTCACTCTTTTGAGAGTGCTACCCTAGTACACTTAGCCCCTCACTTTTGTCTATGGTGAAACTCACGTTGCAGACGGAACTCGGCAAAAATACAACAATAAAGGTAAAATAAAACTAATTTTCAATTGACCAACCCTTTAAGGAATGCCATGATTCGGCAACATTGCAATATAAAATTGCTTTGCAAGGCTATGAAACGATGCATTTAGGCAGAACCCCGCTTAGAAGCACCATGGAACGTATGCTAAACATCAAGCATCAAGCCGTTTCTGCTCGGCAAGTCTTTCAGTACTGGCGTCGAGATCAGTTACGGAACGTTTTTTTTTTTTTTTTTTTGCAGGTATTGGTTCATTTCATTGCCTGCGTGTTCCTAAAAAAAGCAAATACGACTGCACCAAAAATGGTTAGCTACTTACGAGATGAAAGAAATGTGCAGTGATCCCCTTTCAAGTGCACTATATTTTTCATCTTGTTATAATGTGGAACGTATCAATAATCATATAAGTGGTTTACTGCAGAAAACAAAAACAAATTAAAATAATAAACGAGAAAGACCGCTTACCACCATACAACATTTTCTTATGACGGAAACAACGTAGACAACGAAATTTTGGGCTTTTTCAATGCCATTGTATGGCAAACATGGGCTTTATATGCGTAAGGTGCAGCTAAGCGTTCCCTAGCTCTCAAGTTGCCCATATAACGATTGAATGCTCACAGGAAAAGAGTGCATGCCAAATAATGGCTAATTTCCATGAATATCAACAGGATATCATAACTTTTATAATATATTGAACATTTCTTATCAGGATGCCGAAAGTATTGTATTGAATGCGCTTAATTGCGTATTCCTGCTTTAGAAACTCTCGACACATAGCCACTGAAAGGATAAGTTGGTTGACAACAAAGAAACAAACACACAAACAGAGAAACAAGCAGACAAACAAACAAACAACTACATTGAAAAAAACAAACATAAGAAGGTGCACAAAGAAAACAGCCAAAAATGTCGCTCCTATTTATAGCTAGCGCATGGACGGCGGTGACTTTGATGACTACGACGATATGTCACTCTCACCCTTCCGGTGACATGTAGCCTAGAGCAACCCCCGGTGAAGCTGGAGCAAAAACTGCGCAGAATTTAGTGCTCCTGCGTCTCCTTAGTTCTTCCGTCATGACAATCATATTGATGACGATGACAAGAGTCTGGGCCTATACTCGTGTTAACTATGGCAACCCACGAAAAAACAAACACATGATTTTCGTACACGCACAAGTACTTTAGTGACATCTTTGTCTCGATTGAAGACATAGTGCTGATATCAGAAATAGACTTGTGGTACGCGTGAGCACAGCTTTCACCTGCTGAGAAGTCTCCTCACAGTCGAAACTAGGCATCGACTGGTACAATGCGGTCAAATTGCTTGGAACGAGGCATCGTTCCTAACGACCTCACCGTTACTGCTTGATCCTAGCTAGATTGTGCTCCTATATGCTGAAACTAAAGATAGTGAAAAGGAAGAAAGCGTTTATTTGTAGGTGGGCTTTGCCTGCATCATCGCTCTGTATACAGTACAGTAGCCAGTGATAATCAAATTACTGGTGATGAGTTGTGATGTATTATGACAGCCCGCAAAGCGTAGTCGTCAGGAAAATGAGCCTGGGTTTCCTTATTCGACATGGTCACGCGCTTGATACGCAACATAAAACGATTGAGTGATTGTGCGTGCTACAGTTTGCCGCAATAAATAAACCAAGTGCAAACATAAGCATATATACACATAAGGCGGTGTCGAACCATTGTGTGAAAGCTAATTCCCACCACTCGCACTGCCATAGTTACTGGATGTAGATGACATGGCTGACTTACGTGAAGACTGAGCGTGCTCTTCAGCCTGATTCACATGCACAGCCGTCCTCCGCGCCTTCCCTTCACTGTCATGACACTGGAGTCTGTCAGGAGAGAGTGTTAATTCGTCAGTTTCTCTTGAAAAACGCGATGCCGGCTACGCTGGCATTGCCAACGTCCCCTTTTTGAGGAGAAAATGGCAAATAAACGTTCTCTGCTGACGGACGCTGGTGTCGTGATAGTGAAAAGATAAAGTAGAAGATAGCTCGTGGCGCCGGATTGTACTCCTTACGTTCTTTGGTGAAAGCTCTGGGACAACAGACGAAATGTATTTTATCTAATTCTATGTTCTAAAATTATTATATATAAAAGCAGGAATTTAGTCGTGGAAATTTCCGTCATGACAGCTGCGTGGTTGCTGCGCAGCGTAATAATAGACGCATCAACGCCAGCTGAAGCCACGAGAAAACAAGTGAAGAGATTTTCCACGTTGTCGCTTTTTAGACGAAATTCAACGAGCTGTTTTGGTACAGAGCGTGAAAAGCTCCAACCTCCTTGTCCTCACCTACATGTGACCTACACATGTGACCTCACCTACATGGGGCATATGTAGATTAAGGAGAGCGCAAGGGCACTTGTAGCGCGTTAGCATAATTACTTAGGCAGGCTGGCAGCCATAAATGTCAACCGCTTCGTATGAAGACAATGGATTCTCGTGTATTCGTTCGTTTGTTCGATTCGATGAAATGAAATTCTGAATGACTGCTTTATACTTGGGTATGAATTTGTGTAGAACATCTATAAACAACACTTCTTTTTAATGAATAAGAGGTGAAGTATGTCCACGTGGTTTTGCGTCCACAATTTGTTTATGAAAAATGCGACAAGAACTGCTCGGGGCGGAACCTGCAGTGCAGTATTTTGTTCCTGCCTTCTACTATAGGCGTTTCAAAACGATGCAAAGGTAAAACAAAAAAAATGTATATATGTTGGTATATGAGAGCGAAGACACCCTCTCGCCTTGCAAGCTACGATCAGTACTCTGCAAAGTGATCAAAGGTATGTTTATTGCGGCATACATATATTAAAAACGCTATCTTAATGTTTCATGAGTTTCAGAGACATTGCTTACCCTATCTTCGAAGCTCTGATTTAACCTTAGGAAAGAAGGATATGCCGAAGTAGAAACGATTTCATTTTGTAATGAAGAAGTTTACGAACAACGAAACAATATTTCGAATTCGGTGGCACATAGCTTCGCCAAAATATGAAATTTAGCTTTTCTAACATACCTCTCAATATAAAAAACGGTTTGAATTACTTAGGAGGGACGTCAGATTCGATGTCGGCTTCTTAAACTACGAAACATGGTAAAGCGCAAGAGCCAAGATGGAAATGTACTTTTACAACTAAACTCGCAAAATCGAAAACAAAATAGTTCTTTAGCGTTTCCTCTCCACTTTTTTTTTCTTTGCAGAGAAACGTAGTATAAATGTGATTAGAAGGAGTATTGGAAAGCAAACGAAGCATGTGTAGGCTGTACGTGTTTTCTTCCCCGAACGTATCTCTGTGCAAACACGCACTTAGGTCAGAAGTTGAAACTGCAGTTATCACAGGCGTTTACTGAAAACTACGCTTTCGCTCGCAGCTTACAGTTGCGCATACGGCAATGCCGTCGGAGAGATAACGCGGAACGCGCCCCAAACTTCACGAGGACCAGACCACATACATGGCTACAAAAGGTAAGACGTTTCTTGGTTTATTTCTCCCACGAATGTCACTGGAAGTTGCCCGTAACACTGACATCTGTTCGCGGGAGATCTGACGCTATCTGCACGCACTTCCCCACTGGCGGCCATGCCACTACGATAACAGCACGCACTTCGGCATATTGGCCGATTGCATAGCGAAGCTGCACAGGAAGACAAGGAATAACCATAAATAAACGAAAAGAGAGAAAAGAGAACTGTAACAAGCCCGGCGTGTCTTCTGGGAGTTTCGTGCGAAAATGGCCTAAAGACGAAAGCATCCTGAAATAAGATCCCGCGATGAACGTCCGAGTTAGGCGGAGAAACTCTAACGGTAGGAGGCACAGCATCAGTATACGCTCGAGGTGCCGGCAAAGTGTGTCGAAGTAGAAGACGGCAGAGAAGGGAAGAGAACAGAATAAAGAAGGGGGGGAAAGGAGCAGAAGGGAGGAAAAACAAGGAAGAAGGGAGGAGACCAGGCGGCGTCTGGACCGCGCGGGTGAACCTGATCGTGGCGCGCCGGGCGGCTCGGTGCTGTGTTCCGCCCTACTTGGTAGGACAGGCAGGCACAGCCGAAAGGCGAACAGCAGCAGAAGAAGCAAGGCATGCCCCATTTACCGTTACGGCGCGATCGCAGTCTTCTGCCCCCTCGCCCCTGCCGCAGCTCGCTCGCTCGCTCGCTCGGCGCGCGGAACTGGCCTTGTTATCGCACGCGAGAATGCCGCTGCGGCGGTGCTGGCGCTGGAGGGAGGGGAGCCAGTGAGTGAGCATCCTAAGGAGTCTTCCCTCTTTTTTTTCTCTTCCCGCGCCTTCCTCAAACCTTGTTTTTTCTCCATATTCCCCCGTCTTTTGTCTCTTCCCTCTTCTCTGAATTTTCCTGTCTCTCTCTGCTGCCGTTTTCTTCCTGCCTTCTCGCGGTGAGATTCCTACGGGGCTTCGTTCAGAATCTCTTTTTTTTATGAAACTCGCGCGTTTCGCATCGTCTTGGCAGCGATGGCAGCAGCAGCGGTGGCGTCGGCGCTCGGGAACGGCTTCTCTCCCGCACCTTAAAAGTTTTGCACCCCCTTCCTCTGTCGAGGCACCTTTCCCTGATGGCCAGCCCACCGGTGCAGTTGAGGAGATAGGCCGTATACGGGTTTTGACTGTACTGCCGATGGTTTTTCTGGCGCGCTCGCGTTCCCGGGTGACTACGGCGCGCCCTGAGGCACGCCGGGGGGCGGAGGGAAGGATGTAGAGAAAAAAAAAAGAAGCAACGCTGGCGCTCGTTTGCGGGGCCGCCTCCGTGGACAGGTGTTCGTGGCGAAACGTGCGCCGCGAGGCGTTTGCACGGCCGCGCGCGAGACCTCGCCTGTTTCGGTGAGGCGATCACGTTTCTACACCGATCGCCTTGTGTACGGCCTTCCGGTGCTACGGCCGTTTGCTACGACGGCCCGCGCTCGTTTCACTCGTTCACTTTTTTTTCGCTCCCGTCTCTTGTTCATATTACTCGGCCCGTTTTGTTAAATTCGTACGCTCCTAGCCTTTGCCTTGTTCCCTATAGTCCTTATTTTTGGTCTCGTTAAGATGGCAAAAGTTATGACCTCGGGTTATGCCCAAGGACGGTGCTTCGTTTCCGAGCCGTTTCGCGCACGCAGATCTCCTTTGTCCGCGAGCACCCTGAATGTGCGTGGTTTTTGCGTTTGCGCTTTTGGCTCTCCCTCTTTTATTTTCGTGAACGAACTGCTGTCTCTGCGTAGCTATTGCTGATAAGTTCCGTCCATGGTTAAATTATTTTTTTTATTCGACACATGCATGAATATGATTCACTTATTGTGTCATCTTGTGCTGAAAAAAAAAGTCCCGACGCTGTCGTTGACATTTCGACGAAGTCGAAACGCAGAATTGGCCGCGCAGTACAATCTTGGTGCAGGTAAAGAAAACCTACGTTGTCGCAATTGAATATTAACATTTGAATGCATCGCACCTCGTCAGGTACCTGTTCATCTTTCTGCCACGCTTGTTCTAAACTAAAACAATGAACCCTGGGCGCTGAGATTGCTTTGCACATTCTGAAATGATCACGTACGCACCGTGTGATTCTGTGCAGTATTCTTTTAAACACTGCTTACCAACAAACGCAAAGACGTCTTCGATGCCGAAATTAGGATTTTATGTAAAATGCCGACTCGTAAACGATGATCCTTGGCAACTGCGCAGCCAAACATTCAGTTCGGGAGTACAAAATTGTTTAATAACTGCAGGGTGTATAGTTGCGCAGCAGAGGTTATACACACATGGACGCTAACAAGAAATCAACAGGAAAATGAATCTTTTCGCCTGTGATTTGTTACTTGTGTTTATTGTTGTTTTCCCTGTTAGTGTGCCCAAGTGTCGCGCAACCATGCACCATACAGTCATACCACACCAACAGTCATGCCACACCAACCAACGTTAAAGCACTTACTTAAACCGCCTTCTTTGGCACCTCATCATATGTACCGTCACGAATCTCTTAGCTTCAATCTTTATCTGCGTTCCAATCTTGTAGTGGTTTTATTCTGTCCTCACACTAAGGCTACGTTTCACTTCTTGCCAATGGTATTACACAGAAGCCATTCCAGAAGCATGGATGGATGGAAACAACTTTATTAAAATCCGGCGAAGTTTAACGACCCGGGCTCAGTTCTCCCATGAGAGGACTTCGAAGCCTTGCCTCCTCGCCGCCTCCCGGGCCCGCTGGACTGTCCACTCTTGTGTCTTGAGGTTAGAGCTGCGCAGAGCGGCGGCCCACTTAGACGCAAGAGCCTCCGGAGCTACTGCCATTTTCGCTGCTATAGCAGGACACTCCCACTACATGTGCGACAGTGTCGCTCTAGTTGATGTTGAAGTTGGAGTTTATTTATTTCTTTGTTACAGAAAGAGGAACAAGAGCTAAAGGCCATGTGGCCTGACAGAGGCTCTTGCTCCTAAGCGCGTTCGGCAAACATATTGAAAGCAAATACAACGCAAAAAAAAAAAAACGAGTGAGTACAATGCAGAAAATATAAATTGTAGTGAAGAAGAGGAAGAAGTGCCCTTGCGTCTGTCGCTGTGCGCACCATCAGCGTTCGTGGACTGCCTCGATTGCGTGAGACGTCTAATAAATCGTCATATCACAAAATAAACAGGATATATGTATACAATTTTTACATGAATATACATTCTATGGTTGAAAAAAAATTATTGGTATGTACTTTCACATTACACTTGCCTGACATAACTTCCAAAGACCACTCGGGTATTGCGCGGGGAAAATTTGCCACGATCAATTTTTAAGCGCACTGGTTCATTCCTTCGAGATATTCGTCCTATTACCCCCTCGCACCCTATTTTTCCTTCATGCACGGCGTTGTTCAATTCTGCTTCATGTTGTTCCGGCGTTGTTCAATTCTGCATTTCATTTGTTGACTGTTCACGTTTTTCACTATGTAAACGATGTGTCACAAAGCGTTCCATAGGCAAAGCACCTACAATTTTTTGCTTGCAGCGGAGCTCATTCACGCACTTCTGTTCCACTAAGATAAAAGGCCTGTAATCACCACCAACTCTTGGGTATATGATGCTAGCTGTGGAATCGGCGATAAGCGGGCATATCCCGTGGACATCGCGCTTATTCTTTGGCAGCAATAGCTTAAGTAAGTAGCTAGCAGCTGGAATACTGATATTTCCAGTTAGGCTAACATGTGAGTGTCTATTGAACAATGTGCAATCCGAAGAAGCGCATTCAGTGCGTGAAGGCTTTTTTTTTTTTCGGCAGTTATGAGCATTTGCCTCCCATAGATTCACACTATTTTCTTTTCGTACAAGTAAACTGTAACACAACTCTTACTACATCTTATTTTTTGCATGCGCTACAGACTTGTCGCTGCGCAATATCGCGCCCTGGTTTTCGGCGGTGGCCCACATTATTCGTTTCACTTTCCGGTGCTCCGTGCGACGACCGCAAACCACCGCGGGACAGGACACAGCAGCGGATGATCGATGCGAGTGTTTTCACACCAGGACGGAGGCGAAAACCTCTCTCGGGAGCGGTCGTCCAGCGTCGGACGCGTTTTTGGAGACCGAAGGCCGCCGGATGATGAATGGACGTCCCGGGCCAGCCTGCCGGTCGCGACGTCCCCCAGCCTTCTGACTTTCGCCGCCGGCGACTGAGAGCTACGGTGCGGCTCGAACGAATCAACACTGGGTTTCAATATGACACAATATGGCGCCGATCGAAGCGTTTCAGTGACAAAGACGTTCCCTGTCCTCCAAACGCATCGCACGAACACGTGGACACCCCGAGGCACCTGGCGGCAAACAACCTGTTGTCGTCCATTGCCTGTCACAGGAATGCTTTCAGCTCACGGGCGTGCCGAATGGCGCTGTTTCGGATTGCTTCCGCAAACATCGACAAGTTATAGTTTTTCCGATCGACCGTTCTAAGCCTTCGGGAAACAAGAATTTTGAGAGTTGTTTTGATGAAATATTTCCTTGGAAATTGCTGTGATTCGGATGTTATTGATACACAGCCTGTTCAATCAGTTGCTGTTGTATTCAGAGGTCAACACTTTTTATCATTGCAGAAAGAATTGCTGTTCCATGCAGCCAAAAGCAAATATAAACGACCAAAGCCAAATTAAGTACGGTGAAAATTGCTACATTTTCCGCTTTCGCAATGTATAGGTGGACCCTCTTTGTATTGCATATTGTATGTCAGCTATGTGTACGTGAAGAGTAGTTCAATAAAAAGCTACGCTAAGGGCCTCTTCCGAGAAGTTCTGAGAAGCACGAATGTGACACCAACCTAAGTTACAAATAGGACGATTGAAAATAATCATCACCCTAGTGACAAAACGTCATTGGCGGAAGCATGCTCGAACATACAGACTGTATAGTCTCCCGCTTTTCTGTTTCAGGTCTCAACAGAGTTGACGCGGTTATCTCTCTAGGTCATAAGAAACAACCACGTTTATCAAATATATGTTATCAAAGCTTTGCTGTGTGACAAGACATTGATTACGGCAAGCAGCCTGCGGAGCTCTATTCATAAGCGTGTGAAGCATGTGGTAGCACTTATCGCGAGAAGAAAGTCGGATATTTGCGAGCTGCCAGTTAGCCCTGTCTGCTAGATATTCAAAATGTCATGTGAATGCCGTCGTGGCAGTGACTAAATTGTTATTGTACCAAAAGTAAGTAGAGTCTTTATTCATAGACCTAGCGACAATTAATACTAAGTGTAATCGTAATTTGTGAGTTTTATATATCAACAGCCTTAGAAAATGCGTCACTTGAACGCGGAATTTCCTGAATATGTTGTTTTGCTATAGTTACCTTTACTTTAGAATCAGAAGATAACAAGTCTGTCAGCGTCTACTCGTGTCTTTTAGACGCAGATGAAATTTCGGTCGTGCAGTGCAACAAGAAAATGCCTTCCATGCAAAAAGACAGAAAGGAAAGATGGAATGAGTCAGACACTGTCATGACTAAAAGATGTTTACGGAGTGGGCACATGGTTGTGCTCACTGATATTAACCTTGTTTTTAAAGTGCGATTAGTGCGCATGCGCAATTCAACCTCACCAGCAACCTTACACAAACAATATGGCTTATTACAACATCGGCTACTTCATCGCCACATACGACGTCAAAATCACCTAGAAGAGCAAGCTAGGCGCTCCAGTTTTCTATAATAAACTTCTCTCTCTTTCCCTCTTTCATCGCCACGAACTTTTGCTTCATAAACGAGACCAGTGACACCATCCGATTGCGATAAAGTAATTGCGTTATCGTCGCTATTGACTCAACATCACGTTGCTCAACCAATAATCGCGGCGTTTATCATGGCGGGCATGTAATTGGGCTGGGCTATTGCAAAACTGAGTCTCATGTATTAACCGCTACAAATGTCACTTTAACCTGCTTGGATCTCGTTCAATAAAGTAGAGGACATACGTTGTGAAACCACGTAGGAGCACGGATTTTGTTCCCGCATTCACGACACACTCTCCGACGTGCTTCGAACAAAACCGCATAACGGAGCAATTGCTGCTCTCTACGGGTAGCCTTTGCTGCAGTTTTATTGATTATGTTAGCGGTAGAAAGTCAGTGCATCGGCATATAAAATAAGTTTTATGGTAATAAAGGTTACCCTGGATCGCGAAAACATAAAACCGATGTTTGTAGGGTCAGCATATTTGAACAATTCATTTTGCTTAATTCCACTTCATTCTTATCATGTGCCGCGCCGGGCCGGGCCGTTTTAAGCCAATAACGTAGTCCCCCACCCCCCATCCCAAAACAAAATAAGAAAGAGAGCGTACCAAAGTGAAATATTGAGGCCTAGATGTTCCGTGAACTTTGCTATTTCCTGGGATGTTGATAATCTTGAAGGAGAATTTATTTCGAATGTCTTGCTTGAAGGCATCAATGAGGACAACTGCACAGGCTGCCTGCCTCGGCCGCCTTGTCCCTTTTTCCACCCTTGCCTTGCGAATAGAGAACCTTACACGTGACATCTGTTTCAGCTCATTGCAAGGAGATGAGATTCTTATAATAATTTGCTCCAGCGCATAAAAGCACTGGGATGTATCCCGTGGTTCTGTTCCGCTGTTGGTGCTAACTGACATATTTTTATATATGTAAAAATATTGTAATCAACTTATGTGTATATATGATAACCATATTTTCATATGCAGGCAGGGAAGGCAGGCAAGGCAAAGCAAGGCAGGGCAGCGAAAGGGCAGGCAGGGCAAGGCAGGCAAGAACGTGGCTCGCTCGCTCGCTCGCTCGCTCGCTCGCTCACTCACTCACTCACTCACTCACTCACTCACTCACTCACTCACTCACTCACTCACTCACTCACTCACTCACTCACTCACTCACTCACTCACTCACTCACTCACTCACTCACTCACTCACTCACTCACTCACTCACTCACTCACTCACTCACTCACTCACTCACTCACTCACTCACTCACTCTTGATGTCAGCAGTGCAATAAAGCGCATGACTAATAAGAATAGACTACTAGACGAGTTAACTGAAAAATATTCAAGATTTACAGCGCAAGAACAGCCCACATGACTGCACCTCACAAAAATTATCTCTTATTTTGCCACCCCGCTTTTTAAATTGCAGTCTTGTTTTCTTTGAATATGTATATTTATGATATGTTTCCAACAAACCTTCAGTTGAAAGACAGCACTTGTGTCGTCCTTGCTTTTATTGCGATAGCAATTATATGGACTCCAAGCGCATTTCTGCCGTAATCGTCGCCGTAGCCATCGCCGTGAGGTTCCGTATAAAGTCCAATGGCGATAAAATCGTCGCTGCGCGTCGTACGCTGTATGTGCGAGTGAAAGCATACGAGGGTAAGCTGGAAATCGCGGCTCAATGTAGCGCGCGTGAGGGAGGATGGCAGGCCGGAAGCGCACGTTCTTCTTTCGCGCGTGAGGCAAGGGGTAGAGGCAACGGAGAGGGAGGGAGGGTGCGTTCTGCTTCGTCGACTGCTGCTCACAGCGCCGTCACGCGGGCGCCGTATTTTGAAAGTGATCTGCGATTGGGACGAAGTGCATGCGCCGAGTGCTGGTAGCTTCGTATGCACTGTGCTTTCGATGTTTAGTTTGCGTTGAAGCGTGACCAGAGACAACGCGAAGGCCAATTTGCCCGCTGCTGCTGGCGCGCTTTCTGTTCATTCGTCATCTGTCAAGGATCCCCGACCATCACCTAGCTTCCCTACCAGCTGAGAGACTTCAAGCGACCTTTCAAAAATTATTAGAGCACATCGAGAGTGCATACCGTCGTCTTATACACCGGCGGCGAAGCCTTCATCTCCCCTGTGGTGCCTGCGACAGCCTCAAGTGAATTTTACTATTCCCGGAATTACAAAGAAGGCCAATCATCCGTCGTTGGCTCTAAAGTAACTGACGCTGCTATTACTGCACCAGACATATTATGACTGCATGCATATATATACTGATGGTTCAACCTCACCTACCACCCAAAACTGCCGCATTCGTCGTTCCAGCAAAGCAGGCTACAGTTAAATTCAAATTGTCACATATGAGTACTTCTACGTCAGCAGAACTTGCATGCAGCCCTCCATGCAGCTGTGAGCTACGTCACCGAACACCCAGCACAGAAATGGGTCATATTTTGTGACTCTAAGGCAGCTCTTCACAGTATCAAGTCTGCCTTACATTACAGAACTTACGAGCAGATGATATTCGACATCAGGGAACTACACCACCATGCTCTGGAAACAGGGCACAACATAATCTTTCAGTGGATTCTTGCTCACTGTGGCATCGTCGGCAACGACTTTGCTAACAGGGCTGCCCGGTCTGCCCACGAAGACACCCAGACGCGTTCAATACCTTTGGTTAAGATGGAGACTGCCAGGGACCTTCGTCTGCTTGCATGCAAAAAGTCACAAGCTTTCTGGAGTTCAAGTGCCTTCAATTGCCGATTGTAGAAGTTGGACCCCTTGCTACAGCTACAACTGCTAGTATAACTGCTACTACAGCTACAGCTACATCAGCCTTTCCCGCGGCGTAACAACCTTGATGTGCCGCTTGTGGCTAGGAGTGGCGTTCACGAACGCTTACTCGCATCGTATGGGAATGGCCGAGAGCCCGATGTGCGACTCCTCTATGTGCGAGGAAACCATCGAGCACCTATTGTGTACCTGTCCTCGCTACGACGTGCCGCGCCTCTCTCTCAAGACAACTTTAAACCGACTGGACTCGAGACCATTCTCTGAGTCAAAGATACTTGGACCACGGCTACACCAGTCATTGGCACAGAAAGCGATTCAAAAGCTAGTAAACTAATTTAAGTGCATCGGTTTAAGAGACCGCTTAGAGTGTCCCTGTGCATGGTCCAACGTGTACTCAGTACTCACTCTCTCCATCTTTTCCACTTTCTATTGCCCCTTTCCCTTACCTCTTGTGTAGGGCAGCAAGCTGGACGCTCATCTGGTTGACGTCCCTGCCTTTCCTCTCCTTGGTCCGTCTCTCACACTCCGGCGTTTGCACAGTGAGTTTCCGCTGTTATCGAGCGAGATGTGCTCATGTTTACCTGTGCGCGTGTGACACCGTGATTGTCTATTTAGTAGGCGAATGTCTGCAACTTTATAAGGCCCATGAAACTACTATCCTTGCTTTGTATAGCTCTCCACTAATTTGCTATCGCAATCGATGATTCGCGTTTCGGGCGAAACTGCGACCTTCTTTTCTTGTCTCCGCCTTTAATGCTGCCCTGTGAATCATGAACCTTATAAACAAGCTTCTGATATTTTACTGCCATTCAAGAACGCTCGCGCTATCAGTATTCACTCCATTTGTCAGCGCAGACTATGTTTGCGTACGACAGAAAAGGGCCAGTTGTAGATATGAAATGCTTGCCCTCGTCTTTTTCTCGTCCTTCGGTCTCGCTTCGCACTAGACCACTTATTAGCATGGAAAATAAAATTGCTCGCCCATTGCTCCCCCCTTCTAAATAGACAGAATGGGCATTGAACGTGCTATTTGTAGTGAGATTTTGTTTCCAGATAACAATTTATAGCCTAAATTTATGTCAACAAAACAGAGTACGCGCTTTTTTTCAACTTAACTCACAAAAACGCGTGGACAGACACTGGCAGAAATTCATGCCTGCATGTGGTCAAGCCCTAATAATGTATAAACTTTCACGTGTAGAAATTAGCACAAGCCTGCGTGCTGGCGCGCTTATCGAAACGCACAAGTACGCATCAGCACTCACTTCCATGCGCACATGGATTTCTTGAAGCGCACAAGCGGCAAGTTGTGACTTGCGCAACTGTAGCGGATGATGAATGTGATATCGTGAAGAGAAACTTTTTGTGTGCTTTTCATCATTTTTGCCACAAGAAAAATATATATTTAGTGATTGTAATTTCATTTTACTTTTCTGCCAAACGAAAGCAATATTTATATTTGTCGCAGAATGCGGTTGAGGCCGCAAAAGAAGTATTTAACTCAACCAAGCAGCGAAGATTTAAAGTACGAGGCTGGTTGTGTCATGCCAGTGCGTATGCTTCGCGAACAAATTTTACAGACCCAGATTTTTTTTTCGTTTCTGTTTACTTGTAGTGGGCGCTATTTCGGCGACCCTAAAATATGATGCCTTGTCTCCTGGAAAAATAATCATTATCGCTCGTTGTTATAACTATGTGACTCTTTTCTTGTTTGTTTGCTTTCTACAAGCAGCCATAAGCGATCGAAGTCATACACATTTGTGCCACACGAGTTCGCGAACAAAGCGAAGGCTGCGCCCCTAGCAGACGTTATGTAATGCAGCCGCGTGAAGCTTTTTTGTGGGTGCTAAACTGTTAGGCTGCCCTCCGCGCCGCAGTTCCTGTATTCATCGTGACAGGAAAACTGCTGTTTCGTTGCGTTCACACCTAAGCTGATAGACCTTCGCACTTACGG
Source organism: Dermacentor silvarum (assembly GCF_013339745.2). Classification (NCBI taxonomy): domain Eukaryota; kingdom Metazoa; phylum Arthropoda; class Arachnida; order Ixodida; family Ixodidae; genus Dermacentor; species Dermacentor silvarum. The sequence goes on along the minus strand of NC_051159.1, from coordinate 160,660,069 downwards.
CCAAAAGATACAAAAAAAAAGGGCGCTCCTATTTTTCGGTATCACCGCTAGCCAAGACCTGTTCTTGAGCTTTCCCATATCGTATATAGAAAAGAAAAAGACGTTGACGGCGATTGTTCACCTCGTATTTCTCGGGCAAGAAGGATTTAAACCTGCGAGAGGTCCATTGTCACCTTTGTGGTGCATGCACTTACCGAAGCTACGCCTTACTATTGCTGTCATCAAGATAAAAGTTGGGAAGTCGAGATGCCGATACTTTCAATGAAACAAAGAACATTGCACTTTACGTAAGAAGTGCGCAGACAACCACCCCACGTTCATGCTGACGGCTGAATAAAGTCCACCAGCTTGGAAGCTGCTGTAGTACAGGACATTTGCGCTAAAAATCAATTGTGTGATGAATATCCGTGAACTTCAGCGCTTCCAGGCTCAAGTGCTCCGGACTAGCTTGGGACTCATTGAATTCCGTGGAAATAAAGCTCAGAACATTCTTTTTGGTGAAAAGCTTTCTTCAGTTTGTGCGGCTCTAGAATTTATACTCCACGAGCCACTTATCGCGGCACTCTTTCTTGTGACTCGAAAGCAGCCTTCCAAAGCATATAAAGTGCGTCGCGGATTTTATGCACAATGAGTATCAGAGGTCAGACAGGTAGGCCATTGGGCAGAACATCATGAGCATGATAAACATGATTATCGCCTGTCAGAACGCTATGATGACAGTCAAAATGATCTTGCCGATAAAGCCAACAGACGGCTCACGACAGTGGTGGATGCGTTTTGATTTCTCCCTCGTGATCCGAAACACCGGCTCGACTTTAATGGAAGGCACGTGATTTTACGTTGACCTTTCATTAACAGTCGCCTACAATTATGGGCCCTTTACCTGCAGCTCTGTCTTCTGCCTTGATAACCACTTTGGGAAAAGAGAAAAGAAATGCATTGTGCCCTTTCTCGCTTGCTGTCGCGCATGCCAAGTCTTAATCTGTTATTGTAATGGACAACAATCTCACCTTTCACTGGTCAAACCCTACTGTTGGACTAATTTGTTTGTCACGGCCTGAAACGGCCCCAGAAAACATTAAACACACATAGCGAAACGTAATTGACGATTGTCTTGATATTTTCCAATTTGTCCTCTGTGCTTTACATTTACCCACTTTAGCTTACTGAGAAGCAAGTGATGTACATCGCGCTAGAGAGTCTGGTCAAGCGACCACTATCAGGACTAAAGATGTTAGGATGGCGCCAATAAAGGGGCTGTCTCCGCTAAACACAATTAGTGCACTAGTTTGCTAGTTCGCATCTGGCGGCCTACGCGCCTGCATTCTAAGCTCTGTGTGCATTGATGGCGGGCACCTAATATTGTTATGCGCTGATTTAGGTTACTTTAGTTACCTCCAGACGTTCATTAATCCTATAGATCTCTTAACCATTTCTCTCGTGCAGGGTAACCAACTGGACGTGTTCTCGTTAACCTCCCTGCCTTTCTTTCTCTCTCTTCTCTTTTTCTGTGGTCCTCGATGTTAGGAGCATTACTGCTTGTAATACAGGCTGCTGAAAACCACGAGAGCAGTGCTTAAGTATTAACAGCATTCGACAAAAAATTTGATTGGTACATATCTTCGTGAAGATATGGGGAAAGTACTATCGAAAAAAAAGCCAGGCCCGTGTGGATCTCTGATTTCGGTAACTAAATTACTGCGAATAGCAATATGAGTGTTCGCCTGCTGGATAGATTTGAAGAATTCCACGCGAGCTTGAAAACAACCGCTGGTACTCGTGAAATACACTCAGGCAACTCCAGGGCCTTGAAGGAATCCACGAAGCTTACAAGGTACGCTAAGAGGTTTTACCCACCGGGTTAGTTCTGTCGCTGCGGCGTTGCGTTGTTAACCTTGAGGTCTCAGGTTGAATGCCCACCATGGCGGTCACATGCCGATAAGGGCGAAATGCAGAAATGCTCCTGTACTTAGAGTTAGGTGCACGTTAACGTACCCCGGCAATCAAAATTAAATTCGAAGTCCCTCACTACAACGTGCCTCATAATGAGATCGTAGTTTTAGCAGGAAAAAGCAGAGCATAAATAAAAATAAAGAATAAGAGGTCAGCCGCAGTCTCAAGGAGTATGCACGTTGCATGCAGAAACAGATACTTGATGTCCTCAGTGCTATGTATTAACGGGTAGTGCATACGATGATATGCTACTCATGATATAGAAGCCTTTCCTGAGACTGTTAGTGAGAAGTCGTTCAGAAATCAACCAACGTTCCGTAGCCATGTCTACTCCAAAATAATTAAATAACCAAGGAAAGGAAAGGTAGGGACGTTGACGAGACGATCGTCCGATTTGCTACCCTACAAAGACGGTAAGAAAAAGCAAGAATGGAAAGGGGAAAGAGGTAGAGAGTACCTAGCACGTGCACACTACTGTAAAAAATACGGTATAATTCTCATACTTCGTCTATTTGGCTTCATCGGAACACGGATCTTGCTTTCGTAACATTCTTCAACTCAAAGGCAAAGGTTTTGGTGCTCACTAGGCAAAAGCAAGTCTATGAACTTCATGCCAACTAAATTTAATGGCCCTCTGCGGTTGCCTAATAGACATGTTCAAAACGAGGTGCCGCCCCGACGATTACCAAGAAAATATAGACAACATACTGAGCTACCTCGGCCTCTTTTCCAAAAATGAATCACAACGAACACCGATTCAGGCGTCCAGGTGCTCGTTGTGCTTCACGTGATATTTTGCCGTGAAAGTGCGCGGTGATCGTGAGCCAGCGTGGATAATGTGCTGGTGCTCTCTGCCTCTCTCACTTTACTTTCTTATCTTCCTACCTCCCCCGTTCGCCCATGAAGGGTAGCAAACCGCATTTTCCGCTCTAGTTACCCTCCCTGCTTTCTTCTGTCTCTCTCTCTCTCTCTTTTCAAAAGGTCACGCACCTTACTAACTATGCACCCTGATGGGCAGCAACGATCGTTCCACATAAGACTGATCAGAGGAGTGTACTGCCCAGTGTTTGCTGTCTATTTTTCAGTTAAAGTTGGGTGACGGGCTGTAGCTTCGTTCTCCGCCACGTTCTGCAGCATTCGCAGGGCAAAAAACGAGGCGCGCTCTCGGCCAGCAATGAAAATGCACTTTGATAGATCGTCTCGTCTGGATGATCTGTCAAGAGATGTCTGCGTTCGTGTACATTCCTTCGGGGAAGTCTTGAAAACTGCGAACCGCGCACGTGCACCAGGCGGTCCTTGAGTTATTGATGTCTCGCCGCTTTCCGTGCACAGTTTTTAACATTTGCTCCTTATTTCTTGAGTATTACATTATTCGTTTCCTTTTTTTGTAAAAATCGCTCTTCCTACCAATTTTTGTGATCCAGCAATTCACTTGCTTTCTTGAACCTTTGTAAATTGTGTTTCACGCTGTCTACAGTTACGCACCGAAGGGAGGAGAGGATGGCTTGGGGGGTTTAAAACACAGACACGCACACACAGACAGGCACACACACACTTATATATATAAGCACTTGTTTGTTGGCTTCTTATGATATGCTTATATATATATATATATATGCAGGAAAAAGACGACGAACGTTTCGGCTGGTGGACCAGCCTTCGTACTCTGTATCGTATTTTTCCTGCATGTGTTATGTTGGGTCCAGTGTGTTCCACTTTCAAGAAACACCCACTCTCTCTCTCTCTCTCTCTCTCTATATATATATATATATATATATATATATATATATAGTTGAACTCGTGCAGACGGAAAACCCACGGGCTCGACATTTGTTAATGACCATATAAAAGCAACTGATAATAAAGCCAGAGAAGCATCGGCGAAATTAGCTGCGGTTGAAATCGACATGTAGAAAATAATGGAGAGAAGGGAAATGAAAGCGGACGAAAAGATAGCTTGCCGCCGATTGGAGTCCAACCCACAACTTCCGCATTACACGTGCATTTCAATACCAATTGTGCTATGGCTACGGCTATCAATCCGTCAAATAACTTGGGTACTTATGTTTGCAAGATGTAACCCTGGGAGTGCTAATTAGCGCCACTCAAAGCCATGGTGTGCGGATGTGGCAACATCCTTTTTAGCCCGATGGCGTCATGTAACACGTGGACTTAGGAGAACAGGCACGTGGCTAAATAGCCCTCGTATGCTAGCTAATGACATGAAGACGTCCAGATTCGAGACCTTCGCTATGAATTAACGACCGAAGAATGGAAACCGAGGGGCTCGATTTTTGTTAATTATGACCATATAAAGGAAATAGACGACACGTGCTACGTGATGTCTCTCACGATAAAATTCACGATGATAAATTCCTGGAAATATTTCACCTCTCCAGCCAAAGTCCTGGGTACACTAATCGCTGGCCTAGTGCGCAATGCCAGCGCAAGTACTTTTCACGAAAAAAAAAGTGGGACAGTACTTTTAGGTGAAAAACTTTTACTCGAATACAGCAGTGTAAGCTTGTAAGCCGTCACAATGAGAAGACGTCAACGAGAAAAGTGACCTCACGTTTGTTGTAGACAGTAAACCATTTTTTTTGGCAACGGGAAGAATAAATGCAACATAGTGCAAATCACATATGTTATGACGTTGATATATGTACATTATCAGCTTAGAGACAAAAAATACATAACCAAAATATTGCTCTTATAAGGACCAAGGGTCACATTAGCAAAAGAAGAGCAATGAACCATCTTGCCTTTGTTTTAAATTTAAACCCACTGAGAGATTTACCAATAACGGTTATAGTAATGATACCTTGTCTTTAACGTAGCCCTAGCGAAATTATAGAATTAGATGCATAATGGTGAGTTATTTCATTTTTGATAAATATACACGCCTTTATTTTTAGAAAGAAGGGACTTAAAGTTACAAGAACCGGAATATTGTGGCAGGAGAACGAGGGAAAATGAGGGGTTCCATATTCAGTAAAAACCATGGCAAGCCTAGCAATATTTAGGTAATAGATAAAATGGGGCTGAATAATTTGTCGTTCAGTGAACTTAATAATTATTTAAACGTGAGAGTTCAGTTTGCCAAAAGGTACATATGCGTAATAAAAGAATACTGAAAGGGAAGGAACTCCACCTTCTCCCGAACTGGGTAACGGAGCGCACACCTTTGGTGAGATGCATATGGTACGTTACCAATTAGGCTACGGTGACGATTGCGCCTCTGTTTAATGTCTAGGCGTTTATGTACGTATATTCTATAGCTTATTCCAGACAGCGTTAGCCAGCGACGCTTGCGACTATGGTGCCTAACGTGGAACTTTTATTCATCCGAAATGCACCAGACAGTTTCATTCACTTCTGTTTAAGTTTATTGCCAATATGAAATTTATCAAATATTCATCTCTCAACTATATTTATTCCGGAGTTCTTAAAAAACGATTATTATCCCCATGGTTTCGTGATAACTTCGTAAACTTTATGTAAGAGTTGGAGTAGTTGAACAACCTATAACAGAGGACATGGATTCGTGTACAATAAATGTGCGTTTAGTCATGTTGAACCGTAAACCTTCCAAATAGGAGCATTCCATTTGAACACGTGTAACTATGCTATTTACTTTCCGTTATGTAGAGATAGCTTTCGAAAGCAAGAAATGAATTCTGCAAATACGGCGTATGCAAGTGTTCTTGGGATCTCAATAATAGAAAAAAAAATGAATTCCGGGGTTTTATGTGCCACAATCACGCTCTAATTATTAGGCGCGCTGTAGTCGGCGACTCGTGATTTGTTTTTACGACCTGCGGTTCTCTATCCTGCAAGCGCCCCTCTTAGTGTTCCCTCTTTCTCTTTTATCCCTTATCCCCCCTCTTCCCCGTGAAGGGTAGCAAACCGGACGCGGGTCTCCTTGACCTCCCTGCCTTTCCTTTCTCTCGTCACTCTATCTAAGTACACGAGTGTTTTTCCGTTCCGCCCCCATCGAAATGCGGCGCCGGAGTCAAACCAGCGACCTCGGGCTCAGAGCGCAACGCCATAGCCACTGAGTTCGCTGAAAAGGCGGGGGGGGGGGGGGGGTGTATATAAAGAGTAGTTTGCATACATGAACCCAAATAGTACTTCTTATTTCTATATATATACATGAAGATTCATTTTAAAACGAGTAACCGAGTGGTATGCGAAAATATGCGTTTTATGTCATGCGTCAAGTTGTTTTCATAAAATAACCTACGAATCTAGACGAATGCGGCAGACGTTAAAGGAGACGTCTACCAGATTAAAGGAGAATCTTAGAGAGTGCGCGATTGCCTTTTTTCTATGCGCAAACAAGCTAAAGAAAAAGAAATCGGCCACACTACATCAACTTTTTTTTGCAATGTGGTTCATCGTTAACGCTCCCTAAAATGTATTTCCTTATGTATGGCAGCTGGAAGCATAACATTTGTGACATTAAAGTAAATGTCGCAGTTAGGCTTGCACTTTGCAATAGCGTCACTTGAAAAGAATATGGAAGAGTATAGTAGTTTTCTAAAATACGCAGATATGTGGCAAGCTTAGATAATTGGTCAATTGCCTAAATGTTGGTAGAGTCAAAGAATCATGTGCAGGAAATCTCCACCATAACACATAGGTAGTTTATGAAACGCAATGATCCTTGTATAAAAACATGAAATTAAACTTGATTATATAAGTTATGATTTTCACCACGCTGTGTGGAATTCTTGAATAGAAGGGTATTTTCTCTTCTTTCCCCATACTCATTTACGAAACCTATCGTCAGTGATAGAGCAGAGAACTGTTGCCCGTCGGCGATATTCACACAGGACTTTCTATTCTTCTGTTAATCTTTCTCTCCCCTTTTCCCTTCTCCCAGTAAGAGGTAGCCAACCGGGTTCAGTCCTGCTTAACCTACCTGCCTCTCATTCATCATTTTCTCTCTCTCTGTAAGTGTTGATCTGAACAAAAAAAGAAAAAAAAAGAAATGGAAAGAAACAAACGCCTGCACAATCAACTTATTCAACGTAATGTCGAGGTTCGACTACATAATATAATTACATATTATAGCGAAGCTATATACCTCTACCAACCAACGGTTCTTTCGTGTGCCCAGCAAAAAACTTCCACCAAAGTGGGCCGATCCTGGCGATTGTGCAGAAAGGGTCCAAGCTCATTTGCACAGGCCAGGGATGAAAAAGAGTGAGAGGAAGAAAGAAAGAGAGAAAGAAGGAAGGAGAGAGAAATAAAGAAAGAAATAGAGAGAGAAAGAAAGACCAAGAGAAAGAGAGAGAGACAAGAAGAAGAAGAACGTAAACTTTATTTTCGAATCAATGAGAATCGAGTCTGGCGGGTGCTCAGACCCACTAAAAGAGAGAGAGAAAGAAAAAAAGAAAATCACCACGAAGGTCAGAGAAAGAAAGAGAGAAAAAAAGAGAGAGAAATAGAAAAAGAGAGAGAGAGAGAGTAAGAGTGAGAAATAGAGAGAGAGAGAGAAAATCACCACGAAGGTCAGATACACACACGACAAGCTTCGCTTACCCCCATTTTCTCGACAGGGGAAGGGCTGGGGATTTTTATGTTGGTCTTATTCATGTTTACTACTGTTGATGTAGCTGCTGCCGCTTTGGCCAGTGAGCTCACCTGGACAACTATTTGGTAATATTTTCTTACTTCTCAGCTCAATTTCCCTTCCCTTCACCGATTTAACTAAATAAAATAGACCGACTTTATTTGCTCTAAACTAGCAAATTAGCAAAATCTGCAATGTCCCGTGTTTTCCTTATTTTTCTTTAAAATGTGTTGACGCTGATATTGACGTTCAGTTGAAGGAAATAATGCCAACAGAAGGACATTACTGAAAGTGTTCATTTCACACTAATTGTTATAATGCCAGATAATAAATTAGGTTAATGAAAAGGACATCGTGATACGTAGTAGGCGCGAATACGGTGTTTTTAGTACACTGCGCGAGCAATATGCCTAATGCTTTTGGAGGCACTATTTCCCTTTGTTCTACGCACCGCTGCCTTCTGTTGCTCTATTACAGCGGGCTTCTTGAAATTTCTCGCAGTCTCGCAAAGGCCTCCCCAGGGAAATGCGCTCGCTCGAAATCACAGATGGATCCACCACGTACCTTATATGAAAGCTGGCACTCGTTTTTATCTAGTTCACAGGGAACCAGAGAGATCGACGCCGTGCCGCCTGTTTACATTGCGTCTGCGCAGTTCCACGGGTGAGACGGACATTTATTTGTATTTGTTCTACCTCCAGCTTCCCAAAAATTGCCCGCGCTGTTCCATCCTCTTCGCGCAATTACGGTAAAAGCGCAGCGGCGCGCACAATCGTGCACGCGAGGCCAACGAGAGAGCAGTTTTTCTTGCCAGTGCAGCTGTCAGATGATGTGAGTGGTATGCCTCAGAATTCTAACTAACTGCTCTCTCGCGCTATTCTTCCTGCTGATCTTGGTCGACAAAAAAAAATGTTTTTTTTACAGTCCCACATTGGCAGGCACGTACCACGAATGGTGCAGCGGAAGCAACTGGTCTGGGTAGGAGAGGGTTTAGAAATACGAAATCAAGAAAAAAAGAAAGAAGGCAGCGCAAACGGTCACGTTATGCACTACGGTTAAGCGATGGACAAAATGCTGCGCGGGAAAGCGAATGTCGGTTGGGCGAATTAGGAGCGGGAAAAAAAGTGAAGAATATAAAGAGGGCCAGCGTGAAAACGGAAATTCGTGGATCTGCGCAACGCACCTATAAAATAAAAGGAAATGTAAGGAACCGTAAAAATGGGAAGAGAAAATACAGGCGCAGTGGGAACTGCAGGCCGCACGAAGGGCCATCCATTCATTTGCGAGCCGCTCTCCGCTGTGCATACGGTGAAGGCGCGGCTAGGAGCTCTCCTCTCGTGAGGCGGCGACGTCTGTGGAAGGACGGGTATAAGGTCGGAAAGCGTTGGAAGATGGGCGGAGGGAAGGCCCGTGCGTTGAAGAGGGCGAGGGAGACTGCGACGACTACGACGAAGAGGTGGAAAGAATCAAATGAGAATGAACAGTGAGCGGCAGACCACGTCACTTGACAGAGTTTCCCCAATGCGCGCGTAGGAATAAAGAAAAGGAAAGAAAGAAGGAAATACAAAAAAAAAATCTTTCAGGCGTAGACTCGGGTTCGTGGTTAAATCCCCTTACACCACCCCTCAGACCCCCAGGTCTCTCCGTTCTCCTTCTTTATAGAAATAATTTTTTTCCTCGGAGATCTTGAAAGAAGAGGAACAAAACCCCAATAACGGTAGCGCAGGAGCGAACGACTGCAAGGGGGGAGAACAGAAAGCACGCTTCGTTCTATCCGCACACCGTACTCGTGGGCAGACGCTGTGCTGCACAGGGTCTGAGGAGAGGAGAGGGAAGGGATGCTGGAGCGGCGAGAAAAGAGAGCAAGGGGAGGAGATGGAGGAAGTGCGGAGAGAACGGAAAGAAAGAGGGGCGGAGGATGCTGCGCGCAGCATCCTCCTCCATCCCCCATTAGCTCCGAGCGCCGCCAGCAGAGGAGCGCCGCTCTGTGGCGAACTTGGCAACCAATCGCGGAGTCCCGGGCCCCGACCGCGATATCGCCGTCAGTCGCGCGGCGCGGCCGAGTCGCACCCCCCTCGAAAGCTGTACGCTGTGCTTTTCACTCGTGTGCGGTGCAACTCTTCACTTGTGCTGTCGCCGCTCGCGGCAATGTTCGGCGCTATGCACGCCGCTCTCTAAACCTTGTGGCTCGCGGGAGAATCTGGGTCTGCTTCTGGCCTGCCATCCCGTCGATCAAGCCGAGGGGAAAGACACTGTTGTGTTGGCTACGCGTGCGTGATCCCCCGATTTGCGGTGCACTTCTCAGTCCGGGAGACGAAGAACACCTTCCATCATCCTTCGTTTCTTCCTTTTGATTCAAACTTTTGCCAAGTAGGAGATAAAAGAACGAACAAGGCTCTTCCAAAAGAGCAGTGTGTTGGTGTAGTGCGCGAGCGTGCGGACTAACCACCAGCACGTCCGAGGGGGCCTGCAAAACAAAACGCAGCAGAAAAAAAGAAAATCTCCACCCATCGCTTACCTACTTATTCACTCTCGGCTGCGGCATCACCTCAGTTCTGACAGTTTGATGGCGGCCGGTTGTGTGAGGGGCGTCGGTCGCTCTCGGTTCCGCCGCCGGGCGTAGATTCTGGGACAGGCGTCTCGAGGAGTAAGCTCCGGTGTCCAAGAAGAAAGCGCCGTGGAAGACGAGGCTCGCGCAAAGGCGAGGAGGGTCTCGACTCTGCAGCATCGAGTGTTGACAGGGGCCGAGTGACGTGTTTCTCTATCGGCTCTGCCATCGGCGGTATTCACCCGTCGGCACCGGGGCACGGACAGACGGACGGGTGCACGCCGTGTTTTTGACGCCGATTCCGAAGAAAGGAAGGATTGAAGTGTTCTCGGGCTCCGTTCGCCGTGGCTTGAAGCTCTGGATCTACGCGTTAAACTCGTCGCACGCGCACTGGTAAGAATGTGGCTCACCGTTCACTGACATGTACTTGAAAATTTTCTACAGTCAACCACAAAAGTTTACGCACCACGGGATCTCAGAAAACGTTCAATTCCCGAACAGCCTGTTGCAGTAGCCAGTAAAACTGTACACGACAATGTTGTTAGCACATTCTAGTCGATGCTCGAAATGCAAATACCGGGCTGCGGTGTCAGGTCGCGGAGATATTCATATTTTTCTCAGATTTCATGGTCCGTGATATTTTGTGGTACATAGCTGAGACATAGAAATAGAGATAGATAGATAGCTGTACATAGCTGAGAGATAGAACATGCTCGGACTACAAGGAGGTCATTCGTCACTCTTGCTTTTGAGTAGTAACAACCATTAGCGCCACGATGCAGTCGACTTTCGACCATTATTTATGTGCGCAGTATGTGATTATTTAACGTCCAATGCTCAAATGTGGAATCGCTTCAACCTTGTGGTTAGAAAAAATAAGTGGAGTATTCGTCGCGTCATTTCAGTTTCTGCAATTGAAACCGAATAGACGGGGTCGCCAGCCTTTCGTGTTTATATGCACGCAGCTTTCTTTTATCTAAGGGTCACTTCATGTGCAAATGAAGTTTAGATGAGAGAGGACTGTCCTTCTCGAACATCGCTACGTCAATTATGCGCATCGCAAAGAGTGGTTGAAATTGCTTTGTCCTGAATGCGGGGTTAGAATAAACTTAAATTGGTCGTCTGGGGCGCAAACGAGAACACTCAGAAGACGCGGCGTGAATGTTGCATTCAGTGAGGCTCCTATTGCAATGAATGTTTTGGGGAAAAACAGAATAGATGCACGAAATGTTCTAAGACGCCAGACCATGCTCTCCGAAACAAAGTGCTGAAGCAAACTTGGCTCGATGACGATATCTGGCCGGGTAATGCAACGATTTAATTCCGATCTTTTCCTTTTCCCGCGTCATCAGTAGTCCGAGGGGTGGTCCGCCTACGTAATCGCCAAGATCGGCCTGTCGGGAGCCGTGGACTGTAAAAAAGAAATAGGATTGAGCGAAAAGAATTGTTACTTTACAGCAGCCTAGTTATTTCACAAAGTGACTATTGACTCTCCCTTCCACATTTAAATAGACTCGCAGGGCAGGGTGAGAATAAACTTTTCATTGTTTCTTTGTTCCACATGAAAACGGCTTGTGGCAAGATTATCCTGTTTCAAACAAAATTGCCCTTCCCTTGGCGCTTAGAATGTGTTGTTCGGTAGCTTCTGCTTGTGTCGTACCCTGGCTATTCCCACTGCTGAATTTTTTGTTGGTTCTTTTTTTTTGCGTGAGTATATGTTATATGTCGTCGCTGCAGTATATTTTACAAGAAAACAAGTGAAGAGGTCGAAAAAAAAAAACTCATTTTGACTGGCGTAAAGATGTGTCACATGTTGTCCTAATCAGTCTTGTAGTCGATTACTAGGTCTTATTTCGCCGAATGGACACAACTCTGCGCCATTAAGCAAGATGAGAAGCCGTCTGCCCACTAATAAGCCATATTACGCCTTGATAAACTAGTATCCATGTCGCGTGCAACGGACACTTCAATTACTAGTTCGCTCTAGTCATCCACAATGGCAATGTAAGCTAACCTTTTTTAGTAGAAATTAGGTCAGCAGTGCGGTGTGTTCAATGGTTTTTGCGCATATCAGTGGCATATTATTAGCAGAAAGGAAAAAAAGAGCGTGAATTTTATAACAAAGACACCTTTAGCTCTGATTTTGCAGGAAGGATGAAAGTTTGCTTCAGTGGAAAGCTTTTATTGATCTATGGTTATACCAGAACGACAGAAGATTAACACAACTTACAGTCAGTATCGTTGTTCATATCTTGTAATCTGCAGCGTTAGTTGAATATTTCCTCGTTACTCACACTACTCGAATTATTATTCGGGATCTATAATGCAGTAATAGCTTTTTCTCTCTTTTTATTTCAACAATCATGTTGTGGACAATTTTTTACTATCATTGGCCATTGTCTGTGGATAATTGTGTCTGGAATTAGAAACGTTCGAATACTCTAAAGTATGCATGCTGCAATGCCGTGGAATTTTGGAGTTTGTGTCTGTTACATTGCACGGAGAGAACAAGAATAATTGGTTGATGTCTTACATGCCTAGATCTAAAAAGAGTCATTGCTTTTTAACCACATCCTATTGGGTCCGACATCTAAAGCGTTGAGCTGTTGAGCACGAGGTAATGGGTTAGATCCACGCCGCCGTAGCCACATCGAATGGGGACGAAGTGCAAGAACACTCGTATACTTAAAGTTAAGTGCACTTTAAAGAACGCCAGGTGCTCAAAATTATGCCATTCACTACGGCGTGTCTCATAATCCGATCATAGTTCTCGCACAAGAACTACAGAGTTTCATTTTAATATGCTTCGACATGACGAAGATCCGTGGCACATGAAAAGACGATGTAGTGATTATATATATATATATATATATATATATATATATATATAACCTATTAATGTGACGCGTGTCGTATCCGACTTTATACCGGGGAAATCTCAACCTGCCACTAACAAGATCGTATTCCTTAGGTGTGTTTCTATTTTATTATTTGCTTTATGACCAACAATATAATTTTCCAAGCAAGCGTACGCCCAGGTTCTGCTACAAATCGCCACATGGCCCCGGTTGGACTTAAGTTTAGGACGCATAATTTACGCTCAGTGAATACGTATTACGCGTGTGATAAACTATGTCATAAAATCACGCTGCGGAAGCGTTATTAACATGAAGGACCATTCTCTTCATCAAAGCACGCTGTTTGCGTGAAAGAAGCTGTCAGCCCTCGACTGTAGCTTTCCATCTCTGCTTTCGCGCTTGCTCAGCAGCCTCCTATTGCTGTATCGACCGTGACACACGGATTTTATTCTTCCTAGATGCGCAAACAGCTTGTCATGGTTGAAGTAATGACTCGCCGGAAATAGCCATCGCCAAAAAACATTACAAAATAACACGCGCCTCGACAACTTAGTTGCGCCCCTGACATCCGAATGATCTTGCATGCTTGTTGAACAAGTAAGCTGTAGCTAAGGAGTCGAAGGCATGCAGAAACAGCACGCTGACTTGCAAAGTGCCTTTTTATTGCGTGTAAAAAAGCCAGTATGGACGCGCTGTGTACTAGAAAAAAGGTTAAGGAGTGAACCTTTCACATAATAGTTAGGTAGAACTAGGGCCTGCGCGCACTAACCGTATACATCGTCAACTTACCAATTACCGCGCGGGGGTGAGCTGAGCAGGAACAGTTCGCACCTTTTTTACATAAAGAAGTGGACAAGGTACCTAATTACTAGGATAAATGGCGCATGACCTGGAGACGAAATACCCCCTAACAATGTTTTCGGGTTCTCTTTTATAGCTTGCTGTGGTACTGGGTATTATTAGTCGAAATTTCTCGCCGCAGCGAATTTGCATTGAAGTGAAAGTCACGAGGAGTCTCTTCGTCTCTTTTGGGGTTTCACATAGCGTTGGTTTTTGCGTTAACAAGCTGCTGCAGATGCTAGCGTGTCTTAGTTCTCAAACATATTTCCAAATTTCTCTTTATTTACTGGAGATAAAACGCCGGCCTGGAACTAAGATACAATTTTTAGCCATTTTTGACTTTGAAAAAAAAAATGGGAGTTGTTCATAAAGCATAGAATTCTCCGAATGCTTTCAATGCAGTAGTTTAAAATAATTGCCGTTATAGCTAGTTACAATATACGTGCGCGTTGGATTGAGAAACGAGTACTCACATAAATGCTGTAAGAACTACTTCAGACACGTACATAACATGAAGATGTTAAATGAATTTCTACAGAAAAAATATGTTCGGTAAATGGACTGCTTGAGAGGCAGTGTGTCTAGAGAATAGCTAACGTATTATTGTATTCGTATGATTTATTATTGTGAATAGAAAAATAAGATAACTCATGTGGGTTATCTCCATACAGTGAATTCTTTGCGTTTGATAATAATAGAAGAACCAGTAAAAGTTCAGCATTGTGCCTTGCGCACTCATTACTACTTCTTGCTTGGGTAGTTGGTTCATACTTATTATGGTGTAATAAGACACTCAACAAATTGAAGTAAGACCAGGACTGGAAAGAGCGTCACCACATTTCTCTGTTTGGTGCTGCGCCTCATCATCATCACCAGCAGCAGCATATTTCATGTCCACTGTAGGACGACGGCCTCTCCGTGCGATCTTCAGTTACCCTTGTCCTGCGCTAGCTGTTTTGATTCCGCCTGCAGATTTCGTAATTTCATCCCTCCACCTAATTTTCTGCCGTCCTCGACTGCGCTTCTCTTCCCTATAGACCTACACCACGGCGCTACGTCACGAAAATGCGGTGACGCTGTCGTCGAAATTTAGTTTCGCTTGGTAGGCACTCCGCCGCCGAGCCGCCGCCCGTGTCGCGCCTACCACAGCAGCCGCTGGGTTTCGCGGGTGGTTGTGCGGTTCCATCTGTGAGGTCTTTATTCTATGATTTTACAATGAAAGAAACGCAGTATGTGGATGAGCTGAGTTGTGTCGAAATACGCAAGAGACTAAAGTTTTCATAGGCTTCCTGTTGATGAAAACCGTCGCAAGCAATGGGCCGCCGCGGTAAAAAGCGAAAGTTGGATTATGTTACCAGATCATCCATTATGCGCAAAACATTTCGTAACCGTTAAGCTTCCCTTTATTTTGATTGACGTGCATTAGCCGATCTTAGGATCGTTACGATCTTAGGATCATATACGATCTTAGGATCGTTATTAGCGTGCCATTATAATTGCTTGCCGCACTGTGGGAAAGCTAGATTAGGATTAGCCTTGAATGTAGGTCGAGCGAGCAGATGCCCCACAACACACTTCACATTCGAATTTATTTTCATGTCAAAGAATTGAGCTACCAGCAGTGTAAATATCCTGTCACACGTTCACATACGCAGGCACCAGGGTCACAACTGCGTTCATTGCAGTGTGGAAGTCATAAACGCGCCTAAACGTGTCAGTTAAATTTCGAGCGCGAAACAAAGTGTGCAGTGTTAGTACAGATTCGGAGCGATCGGACGGCCGCGTACAACAGCTAGCTCACATTGCGCGGGCCTACACAGGCGGCGTCGCCGTAGGGCCGGTACCTTGCCGGTCCCATCACCGAGGCGATCGCTTCTATCGCCGCTCACGGCGACGTAGAAATCGGCTACAGCTTGTTTTTAACATAAAATAGTTCTTAATAGAAAAGCTATCTCGAATTTGCGCGTGTTTCGTAAAGCAGCGCCCAGTACTAAACCACTGGCGCCATCCGGAGCAACGACCCGACGGCATTTCGTCTCGCAGACGGAAACCGAAGCACCGGCCGTCTCAGCGAGGCGGCTCGGCTGGCTTGCAAGTACTACGTTTCGTTTGTTATTCGCACCAACGACACCGACAAAACCGATTCATTTAAGCCCACGTTAATCGTGTTGTCAAAAATAGGCGCACAATGATGAGCAGCAGGCCAGGCCGCAAGCGCTGTCGGCCGTCACTGCGGCGGTCAACGAGCTAGGCCTAGCGTCTCGTTCGGCCGTATCCCCATGGGGGCGAGATGCAAGAACGTGCACGTGCAGATTAAAGAATCTCACGTAGTCAAACTTAATCCGGCGCCCCCATTACTGTGTGCTTCATAATGAAATCATGGTTTTAGCTCCCCCACCCCATTAAAGAAAATGCGCCAAACGCGCGTGCAAGCGGTGGCGGCGAACGTGGGCGGAGCCAAACGTTGGGCGGAGCCTACGCGACGTCGCTATAGGGCCTAAAATATATCGACAGGCGCCTACCGCTGTTTACAAACATGGTGTAAGGTCTATAGACATCCATAACTCTAATGGTTCATCGCTTATCTACCCTACATATTACATGGCCTGCTCAGCTCCATTTTTTTTCTCTTAATGACAACTAGACTATCGGCTATCTCCGTTTGTTCGTGCCTCTTAAATTTGCGCATAACATTTTTCGTTCCATCGGTCTTTGTGCGGTCCGTAACTTGTTCTCGAGCTTCTTTGTTAACCTCAAAGTATCTGCCCCGTATGTTAGCACCGGTAGAATGTAATAATTGTACACTTTTCCTTTAAGCATTAGTCGTAAGGCTCCCAGTCAGGATTTGGTAGTGCCTGCCGTGTGCTCTCCAACCCATTTTTGTTCTTCTATACATTTCCTTCTCATGATCAGGGTCCACTGCGCGTAACTGACCAAGATAAACGTACTCCTTTACAAACTCTAGAGGCTGACTGGCGATCCTGAATTCTTGTTCCCTTGCCAGGCTATCGAACATTATCTTTGTCTTCTGCATATTCATCTTCAACCCAATTCTTACACTTTCTCGAGTAAGGTCCTCACCATTTGCTGTAATTCGCCCCTAGTGTTGCTGAACCGGACAATGTCATCTGTAAACCGAAGATTGCTGAGATATTCGGCGTTGATCCTCACTGCTAAGCCTTCCCAGTCTAATAGATTGAATACGTCTTCTAAGCATGCAGTGAATAGCATTGGAGAGATTGCGCCTCCTTGCCTGACCCCTTTCTTGATAGGTAACTTTCTACTTTTCTTGTGGAGAACCAAGGGAGCTATAAAATCTTTGTTGATATTTTCGAAGATATTCAGGTATGCCTCCTTCACTACGTGATTACGCAGTACCTCTATGACTGCTGGTATGTCAACTGAATCAAATGCCGTTTCATAATCTATCAAAGCCATATAGAGAGGCTGGTTGTACTCCGCAGATTTATCGATTACGTGATTGATGACATGGATTTGGTACACTGTAGAATATCCCTTCCTGAAGTCAGCCTGTTCTCTTGGTTGACTGAAGTCAAGTGTTGCCCTGATTCTATTGGAAATTATCTTGGTGAACATTTTATACAATACTGAAAGCAAGCTAATGAGCCTATATTTTCTCCGGGTCATGTTTTGCCAGGCACTTTTAACTTCATTGCCAGTTATAAAGGGGCCTCTGTATCCTTTTCATCATTACATTGAATGAAGCTAGCGTGGCTGCACTGGGTACTGTACATGTCAGGATAGAATTCGTCTGCTGCTTTTACAATATCATCCTCTAGTGCTACGTCTATCAAGCGCTAAAACAGCGCTTCAACTCTGGGAGCACTTCTTTGTGAGAAGCGTATTTGTACTGGTTACGCAAAACCATTCGAGATAATGTAGCAGAGACGTTTACGTTTTGTATCGAGGAGATATTCAGCTAACCGTACCCTGCCTCAGTGGAGTCCTGCATAAACGTGAATCGAGATCAAGAACGAGCTAACGAGTGCTTGGTCTTGACGATCAGAATTATCAGTGACTTGTCGCGCTTTTCATTTCGCAAAGAACGATACCTCGGGGCATTTGGCAATGCATTACAAACCTTGTGGGCAAGTTATGGCTCTGATATAGTGTAGAAATAACAGTATAAGTTTACAACGAACACAAAACAAATTAGCAAAGGACATCGTGGTTGTTCTGTTTCTCTTGTTTTCTATGCGTTCATGAATAACACGCGTTATCACGTGTGTTTCTATTATTGACGAAGCGGTAAATGTAGGTAGCATGACTTAGTGAGGCATAACTGTCTATGTTTATCTTCCCCAAGAATATTTTGTGTATTCACTTCAATAAATAATTGATTGATTCAAATGAGTGATCGATTAATTATTTTTAACTTATCAAATGTTCTCTAAGACAATGAAAGGCACCGTAGTGAAGAGCAGCACACTAATTTTGACCACCATTTTATTTGTCAACATGCATCTAGATCGAGTACATGAGTGTTTTTTGTTCTTCATTTTTTGTATTTCTCCCTCATCATAATGTGGCCGCAATGGCCATAAAGAAAGAAAAAGTAGTGGTAGATCAGCGTAAAGTTAGTTTGGTCCTCCTGTTTTTTTACGTCCTTTCTTTTTTTTTCGGTGTCGTTGGGCTCCGTTAAACTAACATGTTATGATATAGCCACCTAGCTTCATTATTCAAGAGCACTACAGTAGATAAGGTGACAGCGGGTTGTGAAAAAACAGACAGAAAGAAATGACATCAGAGTATCTGCTCATCCTGATTCCCTCCAGAGCATATAGAAGAACGTTTCTATCCTTTAATATAGATGTAATATTTTTGTGTCAATTGCTTCCCAAGAAAAAAAAAGAGGGAAGAAAAAAGAAAAGCGGAGCTCTTAACGCCAGGTGGAATTTTATTCATGCTCGAACCTGGTTCCTGCGTCTCTAAACCAGGGGCAGCAGTCACACCACTTCTTTTCGTTTCCCGGCACCTCATTTAGCTCAATTCTGCGGAACGAAAATGAAGTTTGCAACAACTAATCAAATTCAACGAGTAAGCATTCGTTAGAGTCACTCTGTCTTCATTAGAAAATGTTCGCAGGTGGGCTAACAAGAAGAAGCCTAGGTGCGGGGGCTCCAATGAGAATAAAAAGAAGAAATGAAGAGGAGTGGATCTCCAGTAAAGCCTAAGTGCTAAAGACACCCGAGAAAATCAGTAAACGAATCTGTCTGAAAGCATAAAAGGACCATCGTGATCCCCCCGTGTGCAAGGGAACAGGAGTTATAAGCGTCCCCTTTCTCCACAAAGCCTCCCTCCTCCCTTTTAAGAAGGGAAAAGGAAGCTATCAAAGAGAAATCGAAGAACGCATAAACGATGAACCCTGCTTTGCCCACGGCAATGTGGAGCGAAGAGCTGAAACGGGGCTAGAAACACAAGGGGACGTGCAGTGTCGGTCGGAGAACAGAAGCAATGCCGCCGTTCCCCTCCCCCCCAACCATTTTTTTTGCAATTTCCCTCAGTTTCCGAACGTGCGGTATATTGTGCACACGTAGACGTCAAAGCTGGCCAGATTTACGCGGAATGGGTTTTGAGCGGATTAAGGCCGGATCCGCAGTACTTTCTCCGATTTTTTCCTTTCCCTGTTGGTGAGCAAAAAAAAAAAAATTGCAAAAGAGAAGCAAGAAAGAAAAGGTAAATTAAAAATGACGCGAAGACGAAATGTTTTTTTGCCAATGAGATAAGCGCGTCCCAGTCGCTACATACAAAGAAAGGGCAATAGAAAATGAAAGAAGAAAGTTCCAGACGAGAGTGCGGGCAGAAACAGGACGTGCAGGGCGCTTTTCATTATTGGTTTAGCCCTCGTTTCAGAAGTGCTTTCCATCACAGTGCTCGATTCTCGGGACCTGGGAGCGACGTTTATCTCTCTGGGATCTCTGCGAAGGCTCTCCTCGGCTCGTGGTCTTCCCTATTTTTCTTCTGTTATTTTTTAACGATAGAAACTATGCTGGGAATGCGAAATGTGTGTCGGTCCGCAATCACAGAGCAAAAAAAGGAAAAAAAGTGTAAATATAAATGGCCTTCGTCCGCGTGGTCTGGTGTATCTTTTGAGGTTTTACTCGAGTGCCTTAATCACTCGCCGAGGGGCTCGACGCGGGGCTCGACGCGGGATTGCAATCCAAATAATCAGTCATTTTTATCGTCCATATATTACGTCTAGTGAGTCCATTCAAGTAGTGTATTTATGCAATTCATAGAAGGTCAGTCATTAGTATCGAAAATTCGCCTACTTCCTAGGAAATAGCCGTAGAGTTTCATTAGGTGTCGTTTCAGAAATGAATCCAGGATAGATTCTCACAAAAAAGAAGATAAATCTGCCTATATTTTTGTGCCGCAGCACATCTGCGTGATAGCACTAGAGCTATCACGCAGATCAAAAAGAAAAAAAGTTAGTGGTGGCACATTACAGCAACAGAAAGAAACTACAGTGAAAAGCGAATTCGTAAATAAGGCTGATGATATTGGGCTCAATGACACAATGTAGAGATTTTATTTCTTAGCCTCAAGGAAGAAACAGAGGAAGAGGACCGTAACACCAAAGTGTCGAAGAGAGAGAGAGAGAGAGAGGAAGAGGCAGAGGTCCCTTGAAAAGAAAGGCAAGCAGGTCAGTCTGAGGTTAAACTCCTCTAGCCTGCTACTCTGTGATTCGAGAAAGGGAGGAGGAAATAAAAGAAGAATTTGAGATTTTACGATGTCGTCAGTCATTTCGCCATACTTCATACAAATTCGTATATATATGCAGGGCCAAGTAGCCAGTTCAGAAATCTAAAGTCATGCTCAGAAATTTAAGGAACGCAGTAATGGGTCCTTTAAAAATTCAATGTCCCTTTCTTAAAGAAAGATGGTGGAACGCGAAGCTTTCTGCCGTGCACACTTAAAGTTCAAAGCCAACAACCACGCCACGAACCCAAGAAATGTTGAGCGGCCCGATGCGATGCATATGTAATTTGATTGCTTGTTTACGATTGCATTTTTTGAACATTGAAGTTGAATGAAGACACATTTCGTTTAGTTGCATAGCCTTTATTTTAGATCATGTAGCCGTTGATTACACGCACACACTGACACTTTCACGGACGACTCTAAACTTGCACAGTATTTGATGTGCCTTGTGATCGCTGTGGTAGACGGTCAGAGGCTCTGCCGCTGCCGATACACCGGATCGGCCGTACGGGCGCCCTCGCGCTTACGTTCGCGTACAGCAGCCTCTTCGGCCGTGTGCTGCATCCGAGGCCGACCCATGGTGACGGCCGGGAATGCATTGCGTGACGCGCGCAATGCAATGCGGATATATACAGTTCGCCTGAGTAGCGTGGCGTTGCAGTTCCCATTGCTCTTATCGGTACAACTGCGATTGTTAACTGTAGTGCTCTGCAATACGTATGTCGTTCGCCGTTGTTCTATAGTGTGCGCAGATAAGCAGCCGCTGTTCTGTTGTGTGCGGAGATGTGCGGATAATTTCATTGTGTAAGTTGTCTTTTCTGCAATGCGTTTTCGGCGCTCACGGACGAATCATTGAGACATAGAAAGCTTCACTTAAAAAATGAAGAAAAGGAAAAATGCCAAGTAGGGTGGCGTATGTCAGTGGTCTCTTTCCAATATGCTCTAGGTACAGCTCTTGTGGTACAAGGTGGGGACGTAATGCATGCCGCATTGATATGCTTTTCAATATCAGAGACGACCGGTAACTATTTCATCGGTCGCATTTCGCGGTGGTAGTGCGGTGACTTTTTTTCCTCTGGGATTTGTGAAGGAAGCCAAGTGCGACGTCTCCTGCTCACGGGTGAGGTCATTCAAGATAGAATACCGCCAGCTGTTACTTTTTGGTTATCACAGAACGCTTCCTGGTTCACTTGCTCTTCATTTTGCCCCTTTTTCAACTTTAGTCATTCTATGCCGCTAAATCTTCAGTGAAGCCCTCGTTCAACTTATCGCTAGCTTCGCGGTCAATTCTCTCGATGATCTCTAGCGTCAATGGCTTCGGAAGGTGCTGGGAAGCACACCGACCACTGCATCTTAGTCTTCAGACGGCACAAGGCTCTCGCGCGACAGCACGTGCGTTTTTAAGAAATTTGGTGGTCGGCGACAAAGCACCCCGAAACTCGCTTGCGCAAGAGCTCATGCTCTGCGCATCTGCTGAGAAAGTATAGCCGACGAACACGAAAACGGTCGAAAGTGCCATAGACAGCTATTCTCTTTAAGAAATGGCTGGCACTTACATTGGGCCAACATTAAACTAGGGGTCTGCGAATATTCGAAACTTTCGAAATTCTGCACTAAGCTCTGAATCCAAGCTAGTTGGCGACGCATTTGGTAAGGCAACACAGATACTAAGTCAACACAATCAGCGCTTTGTGTGTCTGTTTACCTCTAGCCCCGTCCCGTCTTTTGCGATGTTTTGAATGACAAATCGAATAGGTTCCATGAATAGTTTTCATGTTCCAAACTTAGCACAAATAATTCGAACACGGACGCAGGGAAGCCGGAACATGGGGTCCACGTCTGTTCCCCGTGTCTGTTTCCAAATACTTTGCGCTAAGTTTTCCAATGAACATGATAGGCCAACTTGCTCAACAGTCAGTTCTTCCAATCGAATAGTCACTATTCGTAAATGCAAATGTTTCTCGAATGGTTTTTGAATAGTCAAAATGTGCCTTATCATTCATAAAACTGGAGCCAAATTACATAAAATTGCATCGCGCTGGACACAATAGCCATAAAGCACGGGACATTATGAAATCGAGCACGCTCTACCTCCCTAAGCGAGCCAGGCGTTTCCGGCTGAACCACTATCATTCGCACTCAGAAAAAAAGTCCTTAGTATGCGAACAATCCGCTTATTGGTTCTTATGCTCCATTTTAGCTTTTAATAAGCAACGATTCATAAGGTCTGATGCACGGAGTAAGATAAGACAGGAGCGCCGACTCCGCCGCCGCGCAACGCATTCGCTCGGGACAAAACGTGCAACGCAAATTATACATCTCGTAGCGCCCTCTGTCGAGGCGCGTGGAAAAAACTCAACAGCTTGCTTCCATGTGCGCATGCGCTGAGTGGCGGAGACCGGCGGAGACCGGCGGCGACCGGCGGCGACGGCAGCGACGGCGGCGCAGAACGGGCAGCGCGGCACCCGCTGAGCGTGTCGTCTGCTACAAACGTGGACCGTCGGCCGTCTCAATTTGACAGCAATCAAACACAAAAAATATATGCGCACAAATCATAAAGCGCAAGTACTACAGTCGTCAGGGCGTGCGCGGAGCAGACGACAAAACGGATAGGCAAGCAGGCGCCACGAGAGAGTCCCCGCGCCTTTGCTCCTCTCCGCTGCAGAGTTTTTCTTAATTCGTAGCGCCATCTGGCGAACACGCTGTGAAGCAGGAGCCGGCGTTGCAGAACGTGTCCCTTCCAGACGAGCGGAGTCGGCGCTCCTGTCTTATCTTACTCCGTGGTCTGATGTAATCACAGAAGCTCGCTAAGGTTGTAGGTGTACTAGGATGTGAATGTCATTTTATAAAACTGTTGCTCACTATTCTCAAACTATTCGAAAAGTACCCGATATTAGATTGGATTCGGTTTTTGCTCTATCCTATTTGTATTTCATTTGGCCTCAGTAATTGCTATTCGCGCACTTCTACATTGCACAGATACTCCAAATAAACCAGCCAGAAAGCCTTAGAAAGCTGGAAATGTCCATAAAATATAAAGATCTCATGTACATTTCGTGTCTACACTGTCCTTGTCGGTGATGCCAAACCAATGTCATCGTCCGCGAGAACAGCCCATGTTGCTACCTCTGCCATGCGCCGGAGAAGCTGGCGCATATGTTGCGTTTGCCAAGCATGTACGTAGTAAAAGTGAACTTCCGGCTATTTTCTGGCAAAGATCAACACCAGACGATACGGATACGAAGAACTTTATTCAAAGCATCCAGACGATGCTCGGAGAACTTTATGTTGCATTCTTTGCCTCACTGGAGGTGTGACGCAAAAACAGTGCGTGCCATGCTACAATTTGTTCGCGACATGGGACTAGACCTATAAGGCCTAAACTAAGCTGCTGTCTTGACCACCAATGTTATTGCAACATTGTTTTCTTAACATTACCGCACCGCTTATTCCTTCCCCGTTTCTCCTTTCCTAACGCAGAATAGCAGGTTAGAGTGCAGTCGCTAAATACATTTTTTTTCTCTCTCAAATGCCAAACCAAGAACGGAGTTCTTCGCGCATCAAAAAAAAAAAAAAAAAAAAAAAGATCGGGAGGTGAAGTCCAACAGTAACGCTCCGGGATACATTTCGCGGTCTTTTGACGAGATGATCAAGTAAACTACGTACTCGGTTCCTCCAACATATCCTTTTTTTTATTATGTAAACAAGAATAAAGGAAAGCGCACGCGCGACTCAAAACAGTCAAATGTAAAAGATAAAATGTTGTATAGAGATGAGCGCGAAAACCGAATTTAGTCCGAGACAAACAGGCTCAAAGAAATACGAAATACAAACTTTGCAGCAATGTAAGTTGTTTCCTAAGCCTAGCTCAAATCTTTCGAGGTGAGCTGAGTCACGTTCTGAAGAAATCGTAACATTTACGGTGAAAGTAGACATCCTTGAGCACTAGATGCACCTAGTAGGTTCTACCTGAGTGAGATCGAGAAAAAGTTGAAAATTCCGCGATGGGGAAAAACATCCTTGTTGCTTCGTTGGCCCTGAGAAACTTCCAAGTGAAGCGACTTTCGAGAGGCAGCGGTCGCCTGTGCAAGCCATGTCGAAGCTCTGACTCAGTTTATTGATCCCTAACAAGGGATCTGTACCCGTTATAATCTCCTGTCGCAAGCGCCGTTGGTTCTTGTGTATAGGTTAGTAATTTTGGAGCTACCTACGCTTTTCGGAAGCTCTGCACTGACGTTGGAAGCCAGGTGACAGGTAGTCAGCGTAAAGAAATCGAGCGTTGATCTTCGGGAGACCACGTTGAGCAGTTCGGTCTCTGAGTCTTCCTCTACGCTGCCTGTCATCTGGGACCTAGCAGAGAGGAGTGAAAAATGAAAAATGATAAAATCAGCTTATTTATTATTGACTCAGTCGACCGAACTCAGATGTTGGCTTTTTAATTCAGGTAAGGCGCTGGAAACTTGTTGACTTATTGATTATTTTGGAATGCCATGCTAGTTAGGAACAAAGTACTTCTGTAGCAAAGCAAGCCTTTTTCCAAGGATAAACAACTGCTATCGGCTAGACGCTGCTGAAGTGTTTGGAAATGCGGAAATTAAATGGCACTGGAACCTCCCTCGTCTTCTTGTCTACTTTGATACGAAGTATTCAATGAGCAATGAATTGCAGCTTCAAAAGTGTATGCTAACACTCTAGCTTAGTTTAATGTTTTCGCGCCCAATTACTGCTCGGACGTTCTTAAGCGCGTGCGTGCCCAGCGATCGCAACAACTAAATGAGACAGCCATATAAGTTGCCCTCGTGATGGGATGCATTTCAGCTTTCAAGCTGCTTGCGCCACGAATTCTGAAAATACGGCATTTCATGAAAGCATCAAGTTTGCGTTGAATTTGATATTTTATTGACAATAACAGATTATGATCCCCATTGTGGTGCGGATTGGAAATATAAAAAGCAATATGTTAAAAAAATATTCGAACGGGGCAATTTCTTTCTTCTTTCATTGCCCAAAATGTTGATGTTACCGGTGTAATAACTTACGGAGGGTCTGAGCAGGAAAGCGGATTACGCTATGGAAATCCCGCCTCACGATCGCATGTCAGCCAGTTGCTTGCATAAATGGATGCATTAGGATCGCTGATCTCTACGCGTGGCCACTGTGACCTAGAACTGTGGATCATTAGCGTACTCTTGTTTGTTGCAGCGTCTACCGCTGCATTTTTCTCTTCGTTAGATCATGCACTGAGTAATGAACTGCAGACTTTCGCGTATACCGCCTAGCTAGGTTCATGCTTTTAATCTCTGTTCAAGCTTATCATAAACGTCCATGTTTATAGCTGCGCAGGTCGGACGGATTTTTTAAAATTATTATTGTGGCGTGGTTGGCCGTTTGCTCTAAAAAGACATGACGGAAGAGCTTTTTGAATAAAAGGAAACACACAAAACATACCATGCAATTCTCTCGAATCGCCCATTGTCAGTAGCTTATGCATCCACCCTCCTTATTCACGCGCAATCTTACGTGTCCACAATAAAGTGGGTGCTGCATTGCGTATAGAAAAAAATGACTAAAATGACATTTCAACGCTTGGGATGCAGATCTGACATCATCTAAACTTAGAATTTAACTCAATGGAACGTTATAGCTAAACGAATATCCGGCCAAATATACCATTCCGTGAAATATGGTTTCGCTCTTTTGTTCTTGAAGGTTTACCTTTATTGTAGAGGTGTTCAAATATAACTTTTTGGAATGAAACGAATGTGAATAGTAATTACCGAACATCGGATAGAATAACGAATAGTGAAACGTTGACGTATATACGTATTTAGCACAGGAATAATAATTCTCTACAATTATTTACTGCGCCTGTACTGACTAGTCCAAAAAAGGACAGCTAACTAGAGGGATGAAGAATCAGTTTTAAACACAAGATCTCTAAGTGTGAGTAAAAAAAAAAACTGCACGAATATGCTTTCAAAAATCTTTATGGCTGGTTGCAAACAAGCTTTTCAATAATTATTGACTGCTGTATAGAAAGACGCTTTACAATGAACGGTAATTGAGTGGTTGTCGAAAGATTATCACAAGTTGGGGGAAAATAATCACAAAAGCTGCTTAAGGACTAGTGTGCCGTAAACACAAGTAAAAGCGCCCGTCGCAAGTAAAACATGACTGGCCCTAGCGAAAAAGGTAAAAATCCTACATGACTTCACTGCCGAAAATTGTACATCATAGACTAAAAACAAACCTCACAGGTTGTCATGTAAACCGAAGACAAAGCTTCCATTGCTGGTTTTGTTTCTGCGTTCTTTAGAAAACCTTTCTTGTTGCTTCACTTCTGATAATTTGAGATACCGCGTTCAGCAGACGGATAGCAGTAACTAGACTGTAACTGTTGGTTGTTGCGAAATATTTCGCTAGTCTCGAATATTCGAAAACCCCGAATAATTCTTTTTTGTAGCGAGAGCTGCATTGGCCGTATTCTCGCCGTTTCGCTGTGGCCGGTGGTCGCAACGTGAGCTGAGCCGTTGCCTAGCAACCGTCGCAGCTGGCAGTGCCGCTCGCCGCGCCATCTGGCATGACGTCAGAGGAGGAGCTGGTGAAACCGCGTTGCACCAGAGGAGGAGCCGGCGTTGCATCTTATATATAGAAGGGGCGGCTAGGTGGGATTCGTCGGCAGATATGGAAAGTGAGTCGGAGAGACTGAAAGAAGCCAGGCTTCGTCGTCGGAACGAACCCAAGAGGAGGCAGCGAGCCGAGGAGACGGAGGAAGAACGAGCCGCACGCCTCGAGAAGCGTCGTAAGTACGAAGCGGCTAGGCGAGTGGATTCAGATGAGGATAGCACCCGAAACGCGTTCGAATCACTGGACGACAAGCCCTTATCCTCCCGCCTCACCAACCATCGGGCCGTCTTTGTGGCAATTGAGAAACAACAAGATGAAGACTTTCAAAATAAATGCGTTACACTTTAAAAATGTCTAGTCTTTAATGTAACCATAACTTAACGAGAGGTAACAACCAAACTTAAACACTCAGACGTACGAAGCCAAACGGTAAAGATGTAACCGTAGAGAGAACCAAGCTAAACAATAAGATTAACCGTACCTTTCGCAACGCACACCCAGGCATAACTGAGTTAAGCCACAGCCAATTTATATATATATGATACGGATCCGAATAGTTATTGTAATATTCGATTCGTATTTGAAATTTCGAATATTTGCCCACCCGTAATTTATTTCAAATATACTGCAATCAGTTACCGTGACTCTCGAAGTCACACTTTGAAGACGGAACCAAGGAGGCGTATTTTCCTTACGCTTGCCGTAAACTTACGAAGCGAACGTGTAATAACAGTTTCATTCCCGGAGTGTAACTGTGCATTGATCGCCTCTATGGTGCAGTTGTTTCTATGATTATTTACTTGCACTATCCCAAACAGGCAAGCTTAGTTGCTTCAAAATATGTCCCTGTATGAGGGTAATGCAATCGCAGACGATGTCCGTAATGCAAATCCGAGAAAGGCACTTGCAGTTTGAAAGGAAGAGGGTAGTTTATGTCCAGTAAGTTGTATCGCGCTGCGCTGTCTGCTCTGCTGGTGGCACAGTCGCTCCATAACATTCAGGGAGCCTTCATACGCACATGCGCTCTAGCACTGTTTTACAAGGCACAAGAAGGCGCGTGTAAGAAGGATCCGGTATTGTATTCTAGCAATAGACCCGCCTTTATATTAACCGAAGCAGCGCTAATATGATTATGATACTCACAAAAACGAGTTTCTTCCTGAAGCTCACGTCTCTTAAGTAGCGCTATCAACAAAGTGAAACTTTGGTATACACAGACCAATGCTCTTTTTTGTTCACGTTGCGAAGCTGTTCGGAAAGGAGCGCTCGAAACGTTGTCAGTATAAGGAAGCCTGATAGGCGCACTGGGTAACAAAGCGAGCAGAGAGAACGCTTCCTGACGCAAGGAGCCGATTGCTCAGCGACTGTCTTTTGCAAGATGAACAATCTGCTTACTCTGCAGTCTTCGGGCTTTGTGCTGATATTACGCGTCTTGAACGACTAATGAGAAGAGGAAAACACTTTATAGTTAAAGAGGCAGGATGTGGCACTCGTTTGGGGCCTTCAGTTCAGGACCTTTCTGGCATCGCTTTTCAGAGCCTTCTCAATTAATTATTACAGGTAGATTTGATCGAGATGCCACTAGGTGCTTGCGGTATTCATGCGATCGGGAGAGCCCCTACGGTTTTGTTTGGAGTTCTACTGGAAGATGTGCGTGGCATTGCTCGAGGAGGTAGGGCGTATGGAGGTGTAGGTCACAGTGAATTAATGAGGGCTGTCGTGAGGGGGCTCTGTATGTATGAGAGCTGCGCTTGGCACCCACCCGTATTTGCGGCTAGGAATTATGTCATTTTTGCAAGCAACAAGATATATTTCACTGCTCTCTTTTTTATATGTATATATATATATATGTGTGTGTGTGTGTGTGTGTGTGTGTGTGTGTGTGTGTGTGTGTGTGTGTGTGTGTGTGTGTGTGTGTGTGTGTGTGTGTGTGTGTGTGTGTGTGTGTGTGTGTTTGTGTGTGTGTGTGTGTATGTATGAACTCTCATGCACTCACGCACTTTGGATCTACGTCTGCATGTGTGTGCTACAAGACAGCGTATGCCTCACTACCGCATGAGAAAAACTGAAAGTACTAATGAGCACAACTCCAGATCACAGAGTCATCGGGACTAACATACTACGTGCGGGAGCGATGAGTTTCCTTCCTTCCTCATCTGTTTATATTGATATTTTTTGTCTCTCTGTGTCTTTTTCTTTTTTCTTAGGGAGATCCACCGTTTATGCTATAGCTAGCTCAAAACTGTACCCCAAAATGCCAGTGAACCATAGTGATTTGTGAATGTAAGAATGATCAAACGCGTGTAATCATCGAGGCAGCTCAGATGGTTGGGAAACAATGCGTCTGCGTGAGCAAACCGTCGGTTACCTTATCGAGTAAAGAACTCAGATACTTGGAATGTGGAGGCATGCGCAGCGGGCATCTTGTCTAAGCTTTCACTCTTTCGATTCTTGGTTTTTGTTGGTTCCTTTTCTTTCTCGTTGCGAATTGGTTTCATGTAAATCTTTCCGCGCATGTGCATGAATTCGCATTCCTGTCAACAAAGAACCCCAAGTGGTCCAATTATTCCGGACTACTCCTCTAGGGCGTGCCTCATAACCAGATCGGGGATTTGGCACGTAAATCCCCATAATTTAAATATCGTCATTTGGAAGACAGCGCAGGTCCCGTCTGGTTGTTTTTCGCCCCCGTGTTTTTCCCTTTTTTTGTTCACGCTGTTTACTGTCAGTAAGAAACTAGCTCTTTGCCCACGGGAAGCGTCATGCGGCCGCAATTTAAAAGGCCTGCCGCCGCGTCGCAGACAACATCACCGACGCGCGACGACCGTGCGCACGAAACGCACGACTAAACCTCGCACCAGCCTCCCGTCCCGAAAGGACTAATGATTGAGTGACTGCAACAACTCCGGCCGCTGTAACGAGCTCGCATTCGCCTGATGCGCGCTTGGCGGCAGCGACTGTGGCTACGATGTGCGCGCACGCACGCTCCACTCCGACGAGCGTTATGGCAACGCGACGTCGCGCAACGGCACGCCATCAAAGTTAAACCCTCGCCTCGCATGTGCTATTTCGTACGGGGACTGTAGATTTGCCTGACGTATGTAAATAACCACTGCGCTAGTGGCGTAGGCCCCAGCCCGCCTGACTAATTGACGCTGGGAGCGTGTGCCCGAAACCTATCGCCCTGCGCAAGCTGTGTG
This sequence comes from Dermacentor silvarum, assembly GCF_013339745.2. NCBI lineage: Eukaryota > Metazoa > Arthropoda > Arachnida > Ixodida > Ixodidae > Dermacentor > Dermacentor silvarum. Next base: position 160,629,739 of record NC_051159.1, on the reverse strand, counting down.
CAGCGGAGATAAGAACATGTCGAGGTGCATGACAAAAGAAAAAAAAAAGGGGAATGAAACAGCAAATCGGATATTGCGATTTCGCATATTCAATGGACTTTAGCATTGTGGTGAATTTAAAATGCCACGAGGGTATTACATTTCTGGCGCATATTTCGCGAGAGCTCTAAACAGGCACCGCAATTCGTGTAGCCTGCTCATCTGGGTGAGTGGACATTTGTCGTCCAGTACTACGCAATGGTCGACACGTAAAGTCGACTGTTGATGCATTCTTTGTAACGTACATATCATGTCCGAAAGGAAACGCTGGGAACAAGGGGCACGTCACATTGAAGTGTACTGTTAAGGTTGGGATTTACTGCAAAATTGAGCACAACTATAGAAAGGTTTGCATACCTGCTTGCTTATGAGTAACGAAGGCCGGCGTCATCGCTTAGTAGTGCCCCATATCGCTTTGTGCTGGGCCTTCCGTGGCTTGTACGGATTTGCTGTATCTCTGGTGTTCTGTCCTACAAAGGCAGCGTCTCAGTACCATCTGTGGGATCTGTTGCGACGAAGTCTGAGAAAACTTTTCACGAATATAGTGTGTCTTCAAATCTCACTGCACCAGCAAACAACTACTACTGCTTAATTTCTGCTATTACTTGATGTTTACAAAATACGCAATTTATATCGGGTGCTGGAGAAGAAGCGACTGCGCTTTGCTTTACTCTAGTGGGTACTTATTAAATGGGAAGCATTTCTTGTCGAACGTTTGTACCTTGAGAGTATCTATCTATCTATCTATCTATCTATCTATCTATCTATCTATCTATCTATCTATCTATCTATCTATCTATCTATCTATCTATCTATCTATCTATCTATCTATCTATCTATCTATCTATCTATCTATCTATTTATCTATCTATCTATCTATCTATCTATCTATCTATCTATCTATCTATCTATCTATCTATCTATCTATCTATCTATCTATCTATCTATCTATCTATCTATCTATCTATCTAACTGCCTACATCTTGGGGCTCTCATGGCCGTTTCGTTAACTTGGTATGTACCAAACTTGGCATAGTATGACGAGAGTGTATGACGAACATAAATGATAGGTCATGACATGTCTTGACATGCGTGTCATATAGATCATGAAATAGTCACCTACGTCTTGGTGCTCTCATGGTCGTTTCGTTAACTTGATAGGTACCAAAATTGGCATAGTATAACAAGAGTGTATGATGAACATAAATAATAGGTCATGACATGTCATGACATGCGTGTCATGTAGGTCATGAAACAGCCACCGAAAATGACAATTACCCAGGGAAAAAATGTCACAGTTTCGCCCTAAGGGCGAAGCAACGAATGCGATAGCAACACAGCAATGTCATACGAAGTAAGGTGAGCGGCTTTGGTAGCGATATGAATTGTAGTAAACATGAGCTGATTAAGTAAGCAGGTGTGCTGCGGCGTAAGTAGACCGCCATGAAGAGAGACTCGATGACCACGAGAAGGCGCGTGTGGAACGGTGGTGTTGATGAGAAGCGCTGCCCGTGGGCAGCACGTGCGAAGGGACACACCTGTAGCGCTGCACTGCCGATCCGGGCAGCATTGCATGTGTAGCGTGCGTTGGAAAATGTGGCCCGACTATTACTAACTGTGGTGTGAGCGCGCACAAACAAACATGAATAGATCACACTGAATGACTGCAGACAACGACTGTCAAAACGCTGGCAGCAAGCGCATATACGTCGCAGCGGGTGAAGGTACGTGCGGTCTATCGCTTCAACGGAAACTGAGCGGCGAATGCACAGCGCATAAAGGTCAGAGCCGTGTGTAGATAAGAGACGGTGCGAGCGAGCGACGAGCGCGGTTGTTGGCAGAGTAGAAGTGCGCCCCCCCCGCTTCCTCCGGCGCTCGCTTCCCGCTTCCTTGCTTGCGCGTGGAAGATTGAGTGCGTTCGCTCTCCGTGACAGCGTGCGTCCCCGCACGCTTCCGCTCGGGCATACGGCGCGCGGCGAAGCTTTTAGCTATACGGAACCTCACGGCGATGGCGACGACGACGGCGACAGCGACGGCGACAACGACGGCGACGGCGACGCCGACGGCAGAAATCCGGTGGAAGTGTCTATATAATTGCTATCGCAATAAAACGATTAACACTCAAAAACCACTGAAATGGGTTCGGACGTGGGTACTAAGGGAAGGAAACAATAAAACGTGATGGTAGAAGTCATATACATGACCATGACTCAGCAAAAATGACAACGACTCAGCAGAAACAACACTCAAATACCACTGAAATGGGTTCGGACGTGGGTACTAAATGAAGGAAACCCTAAAATCTGGTAGTAGAAGCCATAGTCATGACCATGACTCAGCGAAGATGACGATTTCACTCTTTTTTCGATACTGTTTGCATGCGTCGCGTTCGCGTCTCTTGTGCGCCTTCCAAATTTTCTTGTTTCGTCTGACGGTCGATTGTCTCACAGCCACCACATCAGCGTCTTCTTTCTTCTTGTTCACGGTTACGTTCTTATCTCGTTTTTATTTTTAAATCTTGTATTGAGTTTACATCTTCGCGTCCGACACGAGTGCCCCTTCACCTTTATCCCACAGGGATTTTCTTTTGATTGGCGCTGGCCCTAGGGAGACTTCCTGTTTTGTTTTCCTCTTTTTTTGTTGCTGTTTGGCTCTTTCCATCCCCACCAATCTTCGCGATCGGGCAAGAGGCAGCCAGCAAGCCAGACTGTCCAAAAGCAGTCCCGATAACAACCTGTCTTCCTTCCGCTGGTTCCCCGGACAATCGCGTTCAAGTCGTTGCGCACTAATCCCCGCGTAAGACAGTAATCTCACGCGAGGCCCCGCTTTGTCTTTTCCGCTCAGTGACCGCCTTAAGCCCCCCGCAGGGCGTTACTGCCACCGCGGCCAGCAACGGTTCCCCTCTTTCGGGCCAGTGTTCCAAAGCCTAACGCCGCTGCTAACGACCCTGTCGCGTCCCGTGCCTGACCAGATAGATGATTTCGTGATGAGAAGGCCCGGGAAGTAAAGAAAAAGGCATTTACTTGGGAAGTAAAGAAAGAAATCGGAGGACACCCAAGTAGATTTATGAGTGGTGAATGCGAAAAGCATTATAGTCCAACTGAACGCCGCTGAGCGGTCCTTAGAGTTATGAACTCCTCACGGGCAAGCGAGTGCGTTGAGACGCTTGGCGCATTTTCATTTGGTCCTTCCAAGGCACAGTTACAATGCAGGCTAGAGTTTGCGCGGACAAGGAACGCGCGGTTAACACAGGCTTCTGAGAGCGAGAGCGAAGTTGACGTGGCGTTGCGGCGATTCCCTTTCCCCTCACGCAACACCTGGCATGCTAGCCCGACAGAAGGTGTACCCTTTCGGCGGCTCTGCTCCGTCGATGCGCGCTTGTGACGTGGTGTCGCAGCCAATGGAACCTTACCTGCCGTTTCCCTGCTACAGACAACAGACGCTGGATTTCTCACTCAATGAGCCATTTGATGCTTTCGCATCAAAATGATAAGTGCACGTCCATATTGTGCGAAAACATTCGTCGCGCCAGGACGTGTGCATGCAGGAATATACACATATAACCAGACACAAAGCGAGCGCTTCGTCGTGCAGCATTCGTTGTTCTGCACGTCCCATCTTGAGCGCTGAATTTTTTCTGCTCAGAACGAATGAGAAAACCTTCCAATCCTTCTTGTCCACGAATCTAACCGCTCAGCAGCTTCTTTAATGTACGTTTTATTCATGTTCACGATGCTTGAGTAACGAATGACCGATTATCGGCAAATAAAATGCCTTGGTTCGTTACCATGGCTACTTGTTTCCGCGCGAGTAGCGAAGCATCCGTCATCGTGCTGGCATTCTGCTGCTGAGCACTAAGTTGAAATTCGAAACGCTCGTATGCTTTAATTTAGGTGCACATTAAAGAACCCCAGGTGGCCAAAATTATTCCAGAATCCTTCACTACGGCGTGTCTCATAGACTGAGTGTTGCTTTCTGACGCTGGATACAATCAATTAATCAATCAACTAATCAATCAATCAATCAGTCAATCAGTCAATCAATCAATCAGCCAATCACGACGCTCCTTGAAAACACTTTTGTCTGTTAGTTTTACGCGGCCTTGTGGCTGGAAGTTCAGCTGCTTGGAGGGTGGTGTCTCGCGATGGCCCTCACAAAAAGTGTCATAAGAAGCCACAGTTGTTTGATAAGCGGTTTTTTAACAGCGTGTAGGGGCCTTGGTGATTCGTAAAACACTGCACGAGCGATATTGCTTATGCGCGCAGTATTTTGCGACAGCCAAGGCGAAGCAGCAGTAGCTTCCAGCCAACAACGACCTCAGGTTTCATTAAAGCGACAGCTGGCTGGCACGCAGCTTAGATTTCTTCACACTGGCGCTGTTGGACAAAACCACCGTGCTAGAAAAACGAATTCATCTTGGCACTGATGGAATAAAACGCAGATGCTATATGCTCAACCCTCAAATCAGCAAACTGCTTCACAAGTAAACCGGCACACGTAGTTCTAATGAGCCCACACATTGCACGGCCACGTGCTTGTGAATAGGACTAAATTTAGCTCCTTCACCTGCCAGCACAGGGCCGCTCTGCTTTCGCACATGTTCAATTGCAATTGCCGCTATTCGACGAGCAGACGGTTCTTTCTTGAAAAATTCTTGAGCCGACAGCTTAGTTTTATTTGTGAGTTTTTTCTTTAACAATGGGCGTCATTACCAAGGTCCATGCGGCAGTGTAGCAGCCGTAGTCTACGGCCTAAAGTAAAAAATAAAAAAAAGGGGGGGGGGGGAAGAAAAAAAAAACGAGTAAAAGTTCGGGAGTGAAGGAGCAGGCAGCCGAGAAAGATGGCTTCATTAGCGCGTCTTGAAAAGCAAGAGCATGACCAAACGGGAGCCTGCATTGCAGGGCTGGCCGGTTACTTGTTTTGTTTTATTTCGTGTCTAGCGCGAACGTGGGACGCTGAATCTGGGCGCCGTTGGCAAGCGTATGCGAGGACCGACCGTGCCTGCGTTGTAATTACTCGCCGAGAGGCCATGGGTGTTGCTTGAGAAGTCACGTGACAACTTACAGTATAGAAATAGACAAGTTATACGATGTACTAAGAGTGAATTAATAAATAAGAAAATATCAGGTACTGGCTGCAGCGGAGCTTCAGACCTCTCCGAGCGTTGACGAACAGCCCGGAGGAACGAATAATAAAGCTGCTTAGGGCCATCGGTTCGGTGCGCTTCACTTTTTCTCTGATGAGCGCGCTAAGAGTGGACCAAATAAGGCGGAAGGTCCGCTCACTAGGCCCAATTAATGCAGTGGCGGGCGAGGCTTGTATACCTAGTGATGAGGAAGTTAATAAAAAAAAACAGTCGAAAGAGAAATGAAAATGAAAGGAATAAAGTCAGTTGAACGGAAAACAAGAAAAAGGAATCATTCACTAACAAAAAGGCCGGGCAAAAAGTAAACGATGTTTACTTACAGGTGAAGGGTTCCCAGACAATTTGCAATAGTGTAAGTCTAGTGCGAAAGCTCGTTTCTCTAGGAGGATGTGCTCCCACCATGGTTGTTCAATGGCTCTTGCATTCCGCTGCTGAACACGACGTCGCGTGTTCGTTTCCCGGCCGCAGCGGTCGCATTCTGCTGAGGGCGGAAGGCATGAATGCTTGCTTAGAGCGCTTTCTATACATGGTAAATAACCCACAAACGTCCCTTACGGTGTCCCTAATTGCGCGCTGTACAGTTTCGGGGGCATTAAGTTCCATAATTTAGTAATGCTTTAAATACGCGGACAATTTTTTTGTGTGTCCAGAGAGCAGGTGTAGGTTGTGCAATTAACATAGGGCGTTTAAGCGGGCTCTTAAGACATTCTGACGGGACCAAGGTTTGGCAATCTTAGACACATCTATAACATATCTACACAAAGTCACACACTTACACCGTCAAAGCTGCATTAATTACACCCAGATGGAGCATGGTTATCGTTCAACTTAAGCTTGACTATTTTATTTAATGTCTCTATTTTGACGCGCCAAAACGACGATCTGATTATGAGGCGACCCGTAGGGGGGCACTTCGAAAGAATTTTAACCACCTGGGGTTCTCTAACGAGCACCCCATGCATGATACACGAGAATTTTCTTGCATATCCCCCCCCCCCCCCCCCCTCACCCCCCACACCCCCCCTTGCGGCCACCGCGGATCAACACCGTTACGCCATAGCCACCGAGAATGCACTGAGATACTACGGCGGGTCGTCAACTTCATAATATGGAACCAGTGGATGTTACTTTTCCCTATGTCTCTGTTTTATTCACTCGCATCATTCGTCTATTTTGGTGCTTCATGGTTTTTTTCCATTGATGGATGAAGAGAAAAATCAAGATCTGATGTACGGGTAGTGAAAGCACGTTTACCGTTTACGTGTACGTCGGCGAAAATGATGACAGAACATGGCGCAACCTTGATTACGCAGGTCTGGTCGAACATGCCTAGAGCTAAATATGTGTAGTGTTCGCGCGAGTTTACAACGTACCAGCGCAAGAATTATGGTGGGATCACCCTTGTACCATCCTAGTTTCCTGTGCTTGCACTACAGCTCCGGCATATACAAAGCTGCGCCTAGTGTGATGTTCTTGTCACTATACCACTGGGTGTACTTGTAAGGACTAGAGCACGGTACGGGCTCGGGCTTACCCGAATGCACGGGCCCGGCCCGGCCCGTGGGCCGGGTTGGGCAGTTCTTTCACGGGCTCGGACCGGGCTCGGGCACGGCATGTGCTATTTGACCCGGGCCCGGGCCGGGCTCGGGTATTTTGACGCGGACCCGGGCTCGGCTCGCACTTTCTGGTGGTGTGCATGTAACGTGCAGCGAGTTATCCTCGCGCATCTCGACTCTGAAAAATCTGTTGCCCCGGCGCAGCTGGAAGCTAGCAGTGCTACTCCTGTGCACTTCCCTTTTCTTCTTCCGTCGTATTTTGCGCTGTGTGAACAGAATGTAAAAGTCCAGGAAGACCGAAGTCACCTCAAGCCAAAGGATGTCATTGTATGCCTTAACTAAATAAATGTAATTAATGCTTTCAGCGCGGTGTAAGCGCGTTCGCGACTTCTGATTCTTCAAAGGCGAATTGGTAAAACGATGACTGGTATGGTATGGTATGGTAAAACTTTATTAAAAAACGATGAAACTGGTGAAACTTTATTAAACGATGACTGGTGAAATAAGATAATTCGTCACGCGGCTGAAATATGGCACTGCATCCATCCATGATTGCACGCGTGTTCTCAACCAGCCGCCTAGCAGCAGCGCATTATGGTGCACCATGGAGGAACGAGAAGCTTTCTTTCTCCATTTACTCCATCCATGCGCTGCGCTCACGACCGGTCGTGGCTGCGCTTCGGCTAGAGTGTACTAGAATACGGTTGAGTGGGACGAGCGGCTGGGGCGGTCCATGCTTCGCAGTGAGGCGCCCGATGTGGAAACATAATGTGGCGGCGCTGCGATAGAAGTGCATTGGGCTGCATCAAGGTCGCGCCGTTGGAAACTGCTGGTGATACTGCTCGGCAGGGCCATTCATACTACTTCGCGCGCTGGTATTTGCGTTCAGACCACTCCAATGGTGTTCATAATTGCATATGACATGTAGTTATGCTTTAAGAATAAATTATTTTCATTCTCTTCTTTATTTTATTTTTTAATGTCATTCGGTGGTCTTTTTCGGTCTCGGGCCAGTTTTCGGCTCGGGCCTAAAGTGAAGAGGTGGTGGGCCGGGCCGGGCGGGTAACGTAGATTATTTCCGGGCCCGGGCCGGGCCCGGGTCTCACCATAAAACTTTTGGTCGGGCTCGGGCGGGCAGGCCAACGTAAAGACTGGCCCGGGCCGGTCCCGGGCTGAAAAAATCAGCAGTGGCCTAGTAAGGACTACTGGCCACTTAACACTTGTCACGACTTTAAAACGCCTGCAGGTGTTTTGTCTTGGCAGACAATGCGGATGATATTAGTTTGGCCAAAGGTCATGGTCAGTTTGCTTGTACTTCAATGTTAGAGTGCCTGGACAAGCATGCAAAACGTCCGAAACCAGCTCGTTGGACACTACAGAACACGTAACCATTACCTAGACTACGGATCGTGTTCGTACAGCTTCATGTTCGCAAGAACCATCTATCATGGACATGCGCGCGCTATTCATATTATCATTTGCACTGTCACGATTGGCCGGGGCTTCCTTCTTTGAGTTGGAATACAAGTCTACCACAAACAAGACGTGGGCATGAGAAAGGTACGTGGACACACAGACATAGTGCTAAATTCCAACAATATTTATTTTATGGAACTATGCCGTACTATACATATATATACTACCTCGCGCGTCGCTGAACACTTGTAAATGTGTAAAGATTTGTAGAGGAACAAAAGCAAGAAACTAAAATATTGACACTCGCAGGTTTATTCTCAGTTCTTGCGAAGAAATTGTAGTTTGTCATTCGACAAGACAAGGGAAGGGTTAGGAATGTCATTTTCAGGCGGTCTATTCACAGCGCTACCGACAGGTTGATCGTGTTCGGGTGATCGAAAAAGGGCTCTCCGACTACGTTTCGTTAGTTCTTTCTGATTGCGGATATCCTAGCTGGAGAACTCGGAAATGTTCCCACCGACAAAGATCCGGTCGGTTTATGGTCACGTTAGTGCTATGCAGCCAGGTAATGGAAAGAGAACCGTGGAGTATGTTAAAGAAAGAAGAAAAAACACCAGAAAACAAAAACACTGAGTGCTTCAAAAACCTACTAAACAGTTGTTTTTTTTTTTATTTCTCACGCTTATCTAGAAATCTATGAACGCATAAAGCAGAGCTTTATAACAAAGGTTTGTATTGACGGAATATTCCTGTTTGATGCTATTGTGATACGCGTCCTTCTTTTCTTTTATTTTGTTTGTCTTTTTTGTTTTGTTTTCTCACAAAGGGCTTTGTAATGGTCAACTGCGTTTTTCTGAATACAGACCTGAATAAAAACAAATAGCTCCAGAGCCTTATTCAAGCAGCTTTTCATTCGTAAGCGCTCTATGCCATTGGCCAAGCGCCCTCTGTAATGATGTGTCCAGCATCAGGATTGGTTGATGCGTTTTTCTTACGAACAATTCTAGAGCAAGAGGTTGTTGTCATTATGGGCCCCGTTCTTTACGTAAACCCTTAAGGCTCCCGCATTGCGCAACAGATGGCACTGCCTGCAATTAAGGATCATTATTCTTCAGCTTGAGAGTGTCGATTTCGAAATGAGAAGCGTTATTATAACTGTTTTGCATAAGGCGACTTCTTCAGAACAGCGATGGTTTCACAAACTTACACAGAGCGCATTAAGTGTAACTGCCTAAAGCTCTGCGATGAGCTTACGCAACATGCCTATATATGTGCTATCCGTTCGCCCACACTGACTTCATTCGCTGCTAGAACGCAAACCTTTTCATTTGATACTGTACATAAAGTAAAAGATGACCCATCTCCAAAAAAGCCAAATGCTCGACATGAAAATAAGCTCAACTTTGTGTTCTTATCATTGATCAGTAATACATTTTGAAGGAAGAGAGAGAGAGAGAAAAAGAATAATAAATCAACCGCTCGCGCAAACCTCAGTTTTCGTCATCTATTCTGTCACAATATTTCTTTCGATTTTTTTTCTTTCTTTACTTCGAATGGGCTCGAATTAAGTGTTGTCGAATGAAGAAAACGCTGTAAAGAACGTATGCGAAGGCGCATTGAGTAGCGACCTAGCGCCCGTCATAGATTTCTCAGCATCACGCTCCTTTCAGGTCTGATGGCTCTACTAATTACCTCCGTAACTCATCAGCCGGCGCTCGAATTAAAAAGGCAGGGCGGCACTGCCTCTAAAGCACCCACCGACGTCTTCAACTTTTTGGTCGACTATTCAGAAAGAGAAATTGGCAAAATAAGGAAGAATGGGAAGGAGATCTCAGACTGAAAAAAAAATGTATAGGTGCTTTTAGTTAAGGACCTGTGCCTGCGCTTAGTGAGTGGCATAGACAGAATTATATAGAGGAGGAAAAAGGGGGCGTGATGAAAGATAAGGAAAATGGGGCGGAGTTCGCACCAAAGGAATGGGCGCTACTGGTTTTTAATCAAGCCTCTGGAAGCCTTCCCTCCTCAACTGCTCCGTCGCCCGCACTCGGCTTTCCGTAAGAGGGCGCGAGCTGCGCTTGATGCGTAGAGCAAGTTGATGAATTTGCTCTTTGCTAATTAAAGTGCTGGAAAGAAACGCCGCCATGTCAGTGTGTTTGCGGTTGGAGCTGGGTTTGCGTAAGCAAGATTGATTGTAGTTTGGTGTTCAAAACTGCTAAGGAAGTGTCACAGAGGAGGAGGCATTCTGCCCGTTAGCGTAATTATCGAGAAAAAAAAATGGACGTGTCCGGAACTGCCGTAAAATGGACGAACATATGCAATCCCATATAGTAATGAGTTCCGCCATCACTCACTTCCCGGCAGAAATGCTATAAACACACACACACACACACACACACACACACACACACACACACACACACACACACACACACACACACACACACACACACACGCACACGCACACACACACACACATATATATATATATATATATATATATATATATATATATATATATATATATATATGTAAGCACGGCTTCGTGCTTCGGTCGACACTCGAACGTACTCTTAGCGGCATTTAATTAGAACGTTTTGCATTGGTGTGATGCATTAATCAAAAACGTTTTGCCGGGTAACAAAGTCATTAGGTCGTTTAAGAAGGGTGCCTTAATATTGACACGTAATGCCTATATACGTGTCGATCCATCAGATACAGGGAGAACACGATTACAGAAAGAAAACCTTAGCTCTTACGTGGGGGTCTTGGATCCATTTAGGAGTGTCGAAAACGCTAGCTCTCCTGTGCACTCGAGTTAGGTATTTTACACTCATTATTAAAACAGCCACTTAGGGGTATGCGCGTGCATATGTATTCATTTCATTTTCTCACCACCAGAGCCACAGTATAGCATGCTCCGCTGTCAGCGATACTTAAGACTTGCCATAATTTTAATTACAGCCCGCATGTCTCTCAAACCGCTTATCATATTCGGCATGATAAGTGGCTGTGGCTTCTCGCGCACTTACAAATAAATATTTTTCTTGACAGGTTCCACGTAGATGTTACTATTGATCTCAGCAAATTCGGACCTTGACTACAGATTATGACGGCGAAATGGCGGCCAGATCGGATAGCCTGAACATGCTTAGCCTTGTCAGTAACTCGAAGCTATCGCGCTCACTAAAACAATACAGAGATTCACGTTAAATGTGACATAAGTTATTATTATATTTAGTTTTATTGCGATAGCAATTATATGGACACACCAAAGCACATTTCTGCCGTCGCCATCGCCGTGAGGTTTCGTATGACGTCAACGGCGATGAAATCGTCGCCGCGCTCCGGACGCTGTATGTGCGAGTGAAAGGGCGCGAGGGACGCGCGCTTTCACGGGGAGCGAACGCACGTCGGAGATCAAACGCGCGTTCTGCGCCGTGCTCCATGAAGGGCTGCAGAATTAAGCGTCTCTTTCCTCCTTTCCATATATAGAAAGCATACGCAACTATTTCCGTCCCGCGAAAGGCTGTGGGGGGACGGGATGGAGGGAGGGGGGGGGAGGCGACGTTTAGCTGCGGCACCAAATACGTATTTATATAAAAACGCCGCGCGCGTTCGGTGCGAACGCGGGCAAAACGCCGACGGCGTCAACAACAGTTATGCGCGTTGCTGATACTGCTGCATGTCCAAGTTTACACAGCTGATAAAACTATTATCCTTACTCCGTATAGCTCTCTACTAATTTGCTGTCGCAATTGGTGCCTCGCCTGTCGGGTGAAACTGCGACATTTTTTTTTTCTTCTGCTGTTTACCTCGCATTTGAATTCAGCTGGATACGAGCTTGATATGAAAATATCGTTCTGGCATTCGGCCTCAATGTTTGCTCCTGACACCTGCTGCAATGTGCTGCTGATTTTTTAGGTCATTCGCCGTGGCTATAATTGAAGGTATATAAGCGTGACCTGTCGTTATAGCTGCACAGTGCGAAAAATCATGGACACTAAGTGAACAAAGGAGAGGACGAACGCTGACTTCAAACTGGGTGTGTTTTGTATATATAAAATGTGAGTTTTAAGCTAGAGCTCGTTCTGACCTTTCTTCACTTCGTGTCCACGTTTTTTTCGCGCTATGCAGCTATAAAATCAAGTTCATACAAACTCGCCCAAGCTTCCGCGCTTCTACGTGACTTTATCTTCTGTGTTGCACGAATGGCATATCGCTGACGCAATTCAGTAATGTGCCAATGACATTCAACACGCAGCAGCGCATCGAGTTTATTTTAGGATGTAGTTCGTTTCCTTTGGGTTCAGTTGTTCTTTTATCTGGAGAACTCTAACGGCGCCATCTTATGCCCTTTTTTATTGCGATAGCAATTATATGGACACTCAAAAGCATATTTCTGCCGTCGGCGTCGCCGTCGCCGTCGCCGTGAGGTTACGTATGACGTCAATGAAGATGAAATCGTCGCCGCGCGCCGAACGCTGTATGTGCGAGTGAAAGGGCGCGAGGGGCGCGCGCTTTCACGGGGAGTGAACGCACGGCGGAGAACAAACGCGCGTTCTGCGCCGTGCTCGCTTAAGGGCTGCAGAAGTAGGCATCTCTTTCCTCCTTTACAATCACCATATATGTAGAGCAAACGCGCCTTCTTCCGACGCGCGAGAGGCCGTGGGGGAGGGGGGAGGGAAGGGAGGCGACGTTTAGCTGCGGCACCAAGTGCTTATTTATATCAGAGGCTCCGGCAACAGTCACCAACGCCGCACGCATTTTGAGCGAACGCGGGCAAAACGCCGACGGCGTCGACAACAGTTCTGCGTGTTGCCGGTGCTGCTGCATGTCCAAGTTTATACAGCTGATAAAGCTAATATCATTACTCCGATAGCTCTCTACAAATTTGCTATCGCAATTGATGCTTCGCCTTTCAGGTGAAACTGCGACAACTTTTTTCCTTCTTTGTGTTTTTCTGTTCCTTTTTTGCTAAATGCACATTCTCTTGGTGCGCGCATACTTGCGCTGAAACGCGCGAAAACTTTTAAGCCTGCGTTCGAAACGACAGTTTTGAAAGCTGTACCTTCTTTTTCTTTAGGTTGTCACTTCGGAACCCGCTTTGCGGGCCACCTCCATCTCCGCACACACCTTCGAACTTCCTGAGGCCTCGCGGTAAAGAAATGAAAGGTTGTAGGAACGCCTGTCGAAGCAGATATAAAGAAACACGGCAAAGGGGGAAGCAAGAATTAAAGATGGAACTTTCGCGAAGGGAGGCAGTGCCGACCACCGGCGGCATCCCTTAGCGCCAGCGCGCGCTTACCGGCGTCCTATCTGGCGCCGCCAGACCCACTCCGGGCCCGCGCCACTTCGCAACGCAGCCGCCCCTGGGGAGGAGACCCGGACGCGAGAAAAGCGGCCAGGCTGCGACACTCGTGACACGCTTCGCGACGCACACCTCAGTTTGTGTGCGTGTATGTATGTGTGTGTGTGGGTGTGTGTGTGTGTAAAGAAACGGGGGGGTGGGGGGCGAAGCGGGCTGTGTCTGCGCCGTTGCACGTGCCTGAGTGAGCGAGTGCACGTACGGGTGGGGTGGTACCACTCACCGTCGGCGCCTCTTTAAATTTGCAGATGCTCCTCTACCCCTCTCACCACCTCCCGCCCTCCTATCAAAAAAAAAAAAAAAATAAAAATTAACGCCCTCTCTCTCTTTGTCACTTCCTCCTCTCTCTCCGTGTTGTGCTTGCTCATCGCCGCGTCCTCAGCAAGGTCGTGTGGTTGAGTGCGCGTCCGTTCTCTTCGATCTGGTTGCGATTCGCAACAGCTAGCTGTTGCGGGAACGAAACAAATACTGAGAAATAAAAAGAAACGAAACTGTGGCAGTAAGAGATAACGTGAAAAGGGGGAACGGGTTAAAAGGCGCAGATGGAGCGCATCTTCGACCTCCCAAGCACAGAAATGCTTTCAAGACCGTCATCCCGGATCCACGACGTACGAGCGCTCTTGGAGCCTCGAATATCTACGTGCATTCGAGGCGACGATCCCGTGAGTGAATTTTGCGTTCTTAGGGCGCGTTCGCTGAGAGATCTGCAGCTGTGGAAAGGTGCTGTAAAGATTTTTTGCAAAGATGTTGCTCCTCGAAGATAAGCATTCCATTGCGTGTTTGTTGCCCTGGTACGAGAGAAAAAAAGAAAGAAGAAGCTTGAGCCGTGATATCGTAGCGATGCCTTGCGCTCGATTTTATGCCACTCTGATCATCCACCATTTACGGCCGGCCGATCCCGTTGATAACGTAGGCGGAGCGTCACCCTGACCACTGACGAAGCCTGAAAAGCAAGGAAAGGAATAGCATGAGGAAAGGCATCTCTACAATATCGTGGCGCTGTCTGCGAAAACGTAAAGGAGCACCTCAGTTCCCATCGCCTCGAATGTCTACTTGCGCAGTCGGTGGACCAAAGATATTTTGTGTGCTTACAGGGCAACATGATGCTTTTACGCTGTGCTGATTTGCATAAAAGCAGTGTTTGCAATGCATCGAAATTTTCAAGAAATGCTTTGAGCAAATTTGTTACGGCACTGGTTTTGCAGTGCGGCAAGAACGAAAACATAAGCTGTTGTGACCTTTATATGATTGCCGACGCAAGTTATCTGAGAAGGCTCACGGTTCCTGCATTTGCTAGAGTCGGAACGAATGAAGGAGGTAGACTTCACCGCTTAGCCTAAAACGTGGCTGAGGCATCTTCAAAAACCACAGCCGACAACTACTTCGCCTTAAAGTGAAGAACGCGCATTGCGTGCTGGGAAGTGCTTGTCAGCATTAAATGGTTGTCTAACGCATATCCATCGATCTTAAGTGCTTGTCATCTCCTTCCGCATATGGTTTCTGCTAAAGCGTCGGTGCAGAATAGCGGTTTCCAGAAAATGCGTTATGACGCAAGTTCACCGTGGGTCTTATATATCTGCAATAGGAGGGATCCAAGAGAGGCTAAATTCCACATATCTTTATACATTTTAAGTACACCCATAGTGAGTGCTGCAGCCTAGAGATAGATAGTGAGAGATAAATGAGATGCGAAAGGCGGGCACGTGAACCAGAAGATAAATAGCCAGTTTGCTACCCTGAAATGAGGGAGGGGTAAGGGAGACAGAATGATAGAAAAGAATGCACTCGCGGAGAGACATAACAGGAGAGAGATAGATAAAAAAATGAAGCATACACACGCACACCCATAAAAGAACACAAGAGTGTCAGAGTCATTCAACCAGGTCAGTTGACAGGAGCAACTTTAATAGCAGCCTAAATGCCCGTACTTCTGTCCTTCCCTTTTGAGTTCTCACAATTACCTATCTTTTATGTGATATGGAGGATTATTGCACGGACAGCGATGACGACAAGATTGTGACGACGATAACAACGGACCACTTCATCCAGCTGGTCATTTCACTGTGCCCGTTATCTTCGTCAAGTATTGCTGAACGCGAGTACCTAAACTTGACGGCGACGTCATTCTTGGTACGTGTCACTTTCGTTGTTGCAGCTTTTAACCTCTCTCTTGCTTCTGCTAATCCTCAGTACATCTGCTTCAATGCAATTGCTCGAGTATTTTCCTTTCGCCATAGGAATTCCATTCAATCATGGGCAAAGTGTTTAAACATGGCTGTCCTGAAGGTAGACAATTAAGAGAACGCTACCTCCGTATATGGTAGTACAAAAGAACGTCAGCTTGCAACCGGGGATTTAACAGACGCAAACATTTCGAATAATACGAGGTTACGATAAACTGTGCTCATATACCGTACCGTTTCCTTTAACGGCTACTATCCCACCATTTAGCCGGTTTACCAGCGCGACGACCACAGGCTACTTTCTGTAGTATTGTGAAGAGACACCATGAGTCGATACCATATGGCTTCAAGCCTGTAAAACGCCCAACATCGCCATTGTGGTGTCTCCGGCAAATTCACTTGCGCCTCTTAGTTCCTGGGATTGCTAAGAAGTTGGACTTGTCACCGTTGGGCCTGAAGCAGTTGTCTCTGCTTCTCCTACACGAGTCTTATTTTTACCGAATACATATTTACACGGATTGTTCCACCAATCCCAACAACTCTACCACAGCAGTTGTTGTTCCATCGGATGCCGTCTCTTTGCAATTTAAATACTCTCACAACACCACGTCGACAGTAGCAGAACTTGCGGCTCTTCAAGGTTCACTCCATTACGTGCTCCAGTAGCCACCAAATCGTTGGGTCATTTTCTGGAATTCGAAAGCAGCCCTACAAACTCTGCAGTTTGCTCTACGTGATGGGTTACACGAGCAGCTAGTGTACGAAATCAGGAAAGTTCATCACCACGCGCTCGAGAATGGAAACGACATGGTATTTCAGTGGTTGCCGAGCCACTGCGGCATTATCGGCAACGACAGCGCAGATGAAGTTGCTCGCTCGGCTCACGAAAAACATCAGCAGGTGCCTATAGCGCTCTCGAGAATGGATGCTGCGCGGCAACTTCGATCACTTGCTCGCCACATCACACTTCTACGATGGAATTCACCGGATTTGAGCAACTCACGCTTGCACTCTTGCGACCCTAACTTGAGACTTCGTCTGCCACCTGGACTCTTCCGTAACAACTTTACTGGGTCGCATGTGGTTGCGCGTCGCATTTACGAATTCCTATTCATTCCTAATGGGAATAGCTAACAGTGCGGCGTGCAATTTGTGCGGGTGCGATGAAACTCTAGAGCACCTTCTGTGTCATTGTCCATCCTTTGACGGTCAATGACGTACTGTACATGCTCAACTCAGCCTATTAGATAATAGAGTGCTCTCGGAGGAAACGATCCTGAGACCATGGCCTAGGCATTCTTGCATGCGAAAGGCCACAAAAGCCCTTCTGCACTTCTTGAAGGTGACCGGACTTTATGAGCGCTTGTGACAGTGGACCTTCCTCTGCGACTGACTCTGTGAATGACTGACTCTTTATTATTTTCCTTCTCGGTCCTTCTTATCTATTCTTCCCCTTTCCCTCTCCCCAACCGTAGGGTAGCCAACCGGGCACGTCCTCGGTTAGCCTCCCTACCTTTCCCTTCTCGTCTCTCTCTCTCTCTCTCTCATGCCCACTTTCCAGGTAGCTTTTCTTTCTTCCGCATCACAGCATGATGTTGGGGCAGTGTTGACACCTGAGTCCAGCGACGCGTTCGTCCGCTTGGAAGCGTAATCAAAACGTCCGAAGGCTTTCCTGGCGCTCGGGGACAACACGATTACCGCGGAGAGTGACACACGAGCCTACAGCGCGCCTTCCTAATTTGGCGTTCACCTCTGTTTTCGCACCCAGCGAGTTATCGGGTTACTTAAACGCCACAAGCGCTTCACTTCCCCTAACAAAATCACCTTTGTTTAAGCCTTAATAAGGCGGCTCTCGTAATCCGAAAAGTGAACAACTAATCGGCTCCCCTTTCTTGCTTATTTGCTGCTTATCCAGCCTTTAAACGCTAAGCTCAGCTGCTTTTAGACTGTCGGGGTCTTTTTAGCGTCAGCGGCAGTGTGTCTTTATATTTATTGTTTGAAAAATCCTGCTTTCGGACGTAGTTGTGTACAGCCTTTATTGGCTTGGTAAGCTTTTAAATGAATGACTCACTATCCCGGTACTTGCGGAAGTGAATGCGCAGCGAAGCTGTGGAAAAGCGACACTATAACTGCTGAGGAAGGTATTCTGTATAAATACGAAATCAATATATGGTCCATGAGGTGAAAAATCCGGCGTTAGCATCCGATGGTACCAAAATCCATGTGACCCAAGTTAGGACGTCACGTTTGACATGATGATGAAACGTGATTAAGTCGTCACCCCAAACGTCACGTGATGACGTCATCATAACAAACATGGCGTGATGGCACCATCACGTCAGACGTAACGTTACGTTATTTCAAGTCAATTTTATTTTCAAACATATATACATGTGTTGGTGGTCTTCATGGCAAGAAAGCTATTTGAAACTGCTTGATGGGGCCAAGGAGCCAGTGGCAGCTGACAGAACAGAATGAATGACAAAATATAGAGGTGGCATTAATAATGATATAAAACTTGGCTGAGCCATCGCTATAGAATTTGTCTACTGTACAGCGTTTCTTAACAACAATGTTACAATCAAGTTCAATAATTGTATATACTGAGCGCACAAAATCTGAAGATGTTTGATAACGTCAAATTCACGGGTGTATACACAAATTAGACAAAGAAAGGATACTGAATAAAAGGAACATTTTCGATAGAGTTTACGTACAAGTTAATAATTCCGACTTGACAATCATGAACGAGAACATAGTCATTAGGAAGATTAAATTATGTTGTCAATACACATCTTTCGAAGGTTAAATGGTGATAATGGGGTGCATGTAGTGAGGTGGCATTTGTTTGTTTAATTAACTGGGTACATTATAAGCTAATGAGTGGTAGAAATAATTAGTGCGATTAAAAGT
This sequence comes from Dermacentor silvarum, assembly GCF_013339745.2. Lineage (NCBI taxonomy): Eukaryota > Metazoa > Arthropoda > Arachnida > Ixodida > Ixodidae > Dermacentor > Dermacentor silvarum. The sequence goes on along the minus strand of NC_051159.1, from coordinate 160,611,121 downwards.
TTGAGGTAAATGCTATGCAAAGAGACAGAAGGTGCCTGCAATTGTACTTTATTTCTAAGCATGGCCAAAGAACTGTCGATGTTTAATTTCTCCCATCACTAACGTTTTGTGTTTTTTGGCTTAAAGTAACTGTTAAACGGTTAAAGTAACTGGCAACTGTTAAAGTAACTGTCAACTTTAAAGTAATTGTTTGTGTTCTGAATGGTGTTCTGCAGCACATCGAATACGGGCCTGTTCATCAAGATGCTTCTTCTCGTATTCGACAATACGCTTTGCACACATGACACCCAATCCCACACTTTCCACAATACGGCTTCTAAAGCGAAGCTGCAAGACTGTGCAATGCGGGACTCACGCGATCCACGCAACCCTTATGACTCACGTGACCACCTATTACTCAGGCTCCGGGATCGACCCAGTTTACTCAGCGAGCAACCAATCGAACAACCGCACCAAACACCGTGTAGGTAGACAAAGAAAGTTTCCCTTTAAATGAACATGCTTTATTTTAAAGCAGTGAGCAAAGCACTGTGTTACGCGTCTGATAGGATGAAGAGTAGCTAGTCGCGTATATTAGGCTAGAAGGAACCGGGTTAGAGTCGCGGCTCATTTTCCCCTGTGTGCTACGAAACCACTAATGTGCTATTTTCGGTATTTCCAGCCTGTCGAAACACACGAAGCTGCGTGTAATACCCATCGACTGCCCACGTGCGCCTATACTCTCTGCTTCTCTAAAGAGCCCCGCCCGTTCTGTTAGGTGCTTCTTATCAAAACAAGCGTGCGCAGTGGGCAGAGCACGCTTTACAGGCAAGAATCAGTTTTTGCAGCGAAGCTGAGGGCTCCTCTCCGATGGTCGTGTCCAAGTGTAGAAAAAAAAAAAGAAAAGAAAACCCTCATTGGGCCGTATGCTGTATGTGCGAGTGAAAGCGCGTGAGGGACGCGCGCTTTCATGGGGAGCGAATGCACGACGAATAGCAAAAGCGACTTCTTCCGTTGCGCGAAAGGCCGTGGGGGGCGGTAGGGAGGAAGGAGAGCAGCACCAGCAACGCGCAGAACTGTTGTCGACGGCGGCGGCGTTTTGCCCGCGTTCGCAACGAACGCGCGCGGCGTTGGTGACGTGTTTATGAAAAACGTGCCAACCTTTGCCGTACACCCTATGGCGGTGTACGGTAGCGACCATAAGGCCATGGTTCCTCTGGTCACTTAATAAATGAAAACCACTGGATCATATATATTTCTCATTCTTTTATAGTTCAAATAACCAATTACACCATCGCATCTTAATAGTCATAATTGGAAATACATAATTCCCACCAGAGTGCAGCTTCGCTGGTCTTGCATTTCCACTACAGTGGAAGGGCTGACAGTTTTTCGGCACCGAATAACTCCAGCAAGAATTTACACTGGGGACACTGAACACTTAAAAAAAGGATTCTTAATAAAATAAAGCACACATCACAGAAAACTACACATTTATATAAAAAGCAATATAGCGAGTTTCAATGAGCTCCACCGATCACATGATCAGCACAGACAGGCCAGTGAGTACAATTATGCATGTCACATTTCAGAACGACTGCATTTAATATTATTCATTGCCATCACATCTGGCATTGGATGACATTCTGCAATAAAAAATACATAGCTGTGTGGATATAGTTGCAATGTCGCTCTTTTTGCGATGAGCTTGCATTAGTGTAGAAATATCAGCAGCTTCTTTGTCGACTGAACAAAATCTGGCATTAGCATCTTGCAGTGCTGACAAGCTTTTATCGGAGAGGGCAAAAAGGTCCATAATTCGAAATGCAGAAAGTGTACTAATGGTGTCTATTTATAAATAATAATAATAAATAAATAAAAAATAAAAAAGGAGAGGGGGAAAAAGATCACTGGCCTTATCGACAAGAAGTTTTGTTCAGTCCTTAATATCGTCACAGGTAGTCACTGAGAGAATAATTAATGATGACTAGAACTTTTGCTACGGCGTCAGAGTAAAGCCGACTTAACAGTAACATTCTTAAACCGAGAGCGACAGAGACAATTTTTTAAACGCATTCAATACAATATATATGCCAGTACAGGTTGTGCAAATGGAAAAAAAATTAGCTTACATCTGGCACCAATAGAGCATACCAGAGTTTACTGAAACGGCGCAAACAATTTCCTTACACAGAACCCTACCATTCACTCCATTTTTAGTTGCTGAGTAAATCTGGAACATGCTATAGGTCATAGTGGCTAATAAAATTGTAATTGTTCATAGGTTTTTATTTGTTGTGAAACGTATTGTCAGCACAAATATGCTTTTTACTACATCACAAATCTAGTGATACATGTTATACGTACAACACGGTTCCTTTTCCGGAATGGAATACCACAGAGACCTATGATGAGTGCCATAATTCCCAGATGGTGAATTTAAGGGTGCCTGGGATGTAGCACGATTTTAAACATATAGTGGGGCCTAGATAGGCGCAGACACCACGGACAAATTCACCTTTTGACACCTAACTTTCGAGTGTCAGTTAACGAGTGTCGTGATGTCTGAGTCTACAACAACATTCCAGCCTTAAGCAATACCGGTCTGTGTGTGACAGCTGGCACCTATTTACTAGACATTCATGTGACTCCAAAAATCTACAGATTACGGAATAAGATATGTAGAGCCCTATTGACCGAAAACGCTTACCACTTGGAGGTTAAAGCAAGAAGCAAACATTGTGGGATTACTCACATGAAATGCTGTAATTATTTATACGTTGCCTGACTCTTTGTTTTTAGCGCTGCGCTGAAACTTCAGCAAATTCCGCACTGAATAGTAATGCCTTATTGCGAATAAATAAATTCGTACTTTTACCGCGCTACCTTATTATAAGTGCCACTACACACACACACACACACACACACAAAATAAAAAGCTGCACCTCATGGCAGGTGCACCCCCAAATCCTGACGCCGCCGAACTATGCACTCTCCAAACATAACAGTTTGTTTTCCTTCACTTTGGGGGGCATGCTGACAGGAATGAAATTTTCGCTGCATTCAGTTAACACGTGAAAGAGTTTGAACATGCTACCACAATATCCTTATCAAGCACTTTCGCCTTGATACACGGAAGCAAGGTGACATATTTGCACTGAAGCCCAGTGGAAGGAAGCGAAAATAAACTTGCTTGGCATCAACTACGACACCCGCCTTTGTTTGCACGGTCCACAAGCTTATAGTTTCACTGTGGTACTCGCAGTGATATGTCGGCCACTATGTATGTAAATAAGCAGCTAACTGCTGCACTCTTGTCTTCGTTTATTTTGACCAGTGTTTCGCATTTCAGCCGTCAGTGGAGTTAGTTACGTACTTAATTTAACGCCCATGCTGAATTCTTATGTGTTCCAAATCTCCACTCTACTTAGTCAAGCGAAGAAAGACTGGACAGTATGTTGGCAGAGAGCTGAAACAAGTCCTTTTTTTTTCAGTCCAGCACTTCTGTAAAGGTTCCGGGTGCTCTGTCCTAGCCAGCATTTCAGTATTCCCTGAGCTCCTCATGTACAAAGACATAACACTTCCGCGGCCGGCGTCCTCAAGAGCTTTAAACGAGGCATTAGAGACGATCGAGAAAGCAGTCAGAGCGATGTTCTGACAGTGGGTAACTTTGTAACGCATCATGCAATATAATTGTTTTTTTTTTGTATATGTGGATATTTTTGTATGTATGGATATTTTTCTGTCTTCGGGAATGCTAACGTGAGGAATTCAAAACGTGTACTGTATAAGGGCTTAGTATTACAATACCAGCAATACAAAAGGCAAAACACAATTACAGAAATGATTCCAGGACACTAATGACAGCTTCTTCTTCTTCTTTCTGGGGTTTTACGTGCCAAAACCAGTTCTGATTATGAGGCACGCCGTAGTGGAGGGGCTCCGGATTAATTTTGACCACCTGGGGTTCTTTAACGTGCACTACAACGCCACTAATGACAGCGATGACTGCTTTGATCAAGAGGCCACCGTGTAACAATACATTTTTTTAGTGAGCTGAAGCTGCAGCTACAACAGACTTGGTTGGAGGTGTTAATATAACGCTAGCATTAAAACAGAAATAAACCAATAGCTGCTGTTCAAGTAAGCTCGCCTTGTTTTGGATCATCTGATGCAGTTGAATAGCCTAACAGGGTCACAACAAAATTTATAAAGTTATCCTTACTTCAAATAAAGCAAGTGTTAAACCAGTGTGGGAACCTTCTGAAACTCTTGGAGAAAGTTGAATGGAAGGAAAGTGCGAAATAACAGATGCCAATTACTGAAAATATTCTTGCGTACAATAGTCTGTGGAAGCTGTAAGAAAAATAACTATTGGGGTATTAGGTAAGATAATGACTAAAAAACGTAAATGGACAAAGGTGGCTCGTGTTTCTTACCACTGAGACATTACCGAACGCTGGCGCCTGCTGTTAAAAGCTGGGATTTCTGAATAAGGATAAGGCGTACCATGAGAACATTAAACTTACCTGCTATCTATGACAGATAAAGTACTTGATACCGGCTGCAGTCAAGGTTGGGATGCACACGCTTTTCTGGTATGCTAGCACTCTTCATTGGTAGCGGCATAGCAAGCAAACGCGTTCGTTGTGCCATAACGAGTTAAAGCAGAATATGCAGACGAGACAGGGCCCACAGTTTGCAGCGCCTTTGGAAAAATATCGACTGGAGTGACTTGGTGCCATATACCAAATCAGCACTTGTCCTAGTTTCTTCGCCAGGAATGCGCTCGTTCAACATCAAACACTGACGGCCCTCTTCCACTGAAGTTCTGTGAGCCTTTTCACTACGACTTACCTTCAGAACTTTCGTAAGCCGCTCTTCTCGAGAGAAATGAGACCCCCACGAAGCTTCCCCGCCGTTTCGAGAGCGGTGATCGTTTATTCCTTTAAGGCGAAAGATAGCAAAGAAGTGCATCTTAAGCAGCGTGAGTGATGGGGAACGATTTACGAATCACGCGCTTGCGTTCAGATTCCGCGGATTAAAAATGCATTACTAGTTCACAGGAAAAGAAAAAAAGGAAAATCTGAACTATTATACCGAAATGCAGGCCATGTTCTTCTACTAAACTCACCATAACCGTGCAATACTTAACCGCTTGCTCCTGTCAAACCACCAAATTCACTATTGGCACGCACCTCTCTCTCGAGCAGCTTACGTAAGGTTAAAGCTCCTGCATTAAAACTGCGGCGTGTGCTGCCTACGTTTTGCTGCGAGATAAGTACGCAAAGGATCACTTTCAAATGGAATGGTCTGGTCCCCGTATGCAGGGTAATCAGCATAGGATATAACGGTAAGTGCGGCCGTTATAAACGTGCCTTTCTCTGCCGCCTTTGAATATGGAGAACTTCGCTCTAATAAAAGAAATGAACTCATTGGTTAGGTAATGCGCTGAAAGTAGACTCGAGTACGTGCACGCGTACTTTTGAGAATATATGCGCCATATTATTGGGAACAAAACTGTGCTTAATGTGCAATAATAATCCTGAATATTCGTTGTTCTTCTGTGGACAGCTGGTGTCACGTTAAACGTGCATGGTGGTTAGTCCGAGCTTCATGTCGAGTTAGTCAAAATATGAACGTTATTAATAAAGACTCAAGAGTAAGATAAAATTTCACGTGCTTGAGTTGCGAAATAGTATCAGAATAATTTTAAGATATGATGTCCTAAGCGCAGATTTTGTCATTACTTGTGAGCGGTAAGTACCTCATACACCCCTCTGCGTTCAATAGAGCAGCATTCGTTAATTAAGCTGACTGAGCACTAGTAGCTGCCATTCCCACAGTAATGCCATTGAGCTCACTATAATGCAGTGTTCACTGGTGTCTCCAAGAGTGTTGTAAAAGGCACACAAAAACTAAGAAAGTGTTACACGCTTGTAAAACGAGAAGGAGAAAGCCTGTCAGCTGTGTAAGAAGACGATGACGAACGCTCGAGCAGTGGCACGAGCTGGAGGGGCGGTATGGCAATGCTGGCATGATCAGCGGCATCGGAGCCAGCGGTGGAAAAAGACGGCGACGAATGCGCGAGCAGTGACATGAGCGCGTCTCTGTGATCACGTGACGTGTGCAATCAGGCACGCACTAGGCATACCCTTAGTAAGAAAGAACCGCGGAGTAGCCGTGGCTTCAGGGAAGTGTGCTCGTCTCCCATCGTGGAGGCCAGGGTGGATTCGCGCCCAGACTAAAATTTACAATTTTCTTTTCAAAACCACTAATTTACTTTGTGTACAGGAACCTCTCTGAGAAATGTGACTTTATACTTGTTTTTACTCTTTGCGGCGTCGGCCATTTTTCGTCTTGGCACAGTCTCACCATGATCACTGCAAGGTCACCGCCAAGGGCACCGCCAACATGAACGCCTGGTTGCTATACTTAGTTACGAGAGTTGAAGAGCAATACGACTGAAGTTGAATTGCTTGTTGGGATTTGTGTGCCGATCAGATTACTTTGGAGACTAATAAATAAAGCAATATTTACATAAGCATAAGACCACATTAGGCTAAGAATTCGATAGGCATCTTGATGAGAAAAGAAAACTTCGAGAGATGCTCTTCTTATGCTATTTCTTTTCTGATCTGCTGATCCTGCCCTCAACTTCCTTGTCCAGACTGATTTCAGGGCATTTTATGGTGTTATCAGTCAGTCAGTCAAAGAATTTTATTGAAAAGCCCTGCGAGTTTGTGGGACGGGGAAATGGGTCCCGCCTAGGTGACGGCCAAGAGTTCTTGAGTCCTGGCGGCTTCCTCGGCCCGCTGGACAGCCAAAAGTTGATCGTCAAGGGCAGAGCTGAGCGACACAGTCTGCCAGCGCATGCGGAGGCGATCGCGAGAGGCTGCATCCCCATTATTGTTTGTTATGCCTCGACATTCCCATAGCATATGTTCCAGATTGGCTCTAGAACTACAATTCTTGCATTTATCTGTCTTGCACATGTCTGGGTAAATGAGGTGTGAGATCGCCGTGTTCGAATAAGTTCTGGTGGTTTGTAACTGCTGCCATTCGACAGAATGCTTTTTGCTGAGCTTTTGGTGAGGTGGTGGGAAAACGCACCTTTGCAATTTGTAGTGTTGTGTAATGTCATTAAATCTGGTCATACGATCCTCCCTTTCCCACTCCTCTCCATCCTCGTTCTCGGGAGACTCTAAGGTGCTGGCCCTATTATCGGCCGTGACTCGGTCCGTAAGCCCTCGAGCCACGTCATGCGCCATCTTATTATTATTGCTGTCTCCTGGCGAGGTGGAGGTGTGAGTGGTTGTCCATATTAAGTAAACATTCTTTTCTTGACTTTTGTTAGCTGCTATCAGGATTCGTAGTGCTTGAGGAGAGATTCGGCCATTAGCGAAATTTCGTACTGCCGCCTGAGAGTCACTGACTTTTGCGTCCGCTTCGGTCTGTGATACTCCTAGCCTAGCGCAATAGCTATCTCCTCCGCAGTCTCGATGTTTGCTGTGCTTGCCGTAGCGCATATTTTCCACTTCTTTTCGTGATCAATTACGACGGCTGTAAAGCCGCGCCTGTGATTGTATCTAGCAGCGTCTACAAATGCTGCGTCTTTTTACTATTTCCAAATTTATTTTGTATGACCATTGCTCTGCTTTCTCTTCTACCTTTATGGCACACGGGATGCGCGTCCTTTGCCAAATTTGTGATAAAAGAACTGCAGCATAAAACAATTTTTTTCAGCCCATAATTTATTCTAATTCACTGGCAAGCTACGTGCAGTGAATGTACTGCAGCGCAAGGAAACCATCTGGGCTGGAATAAGTACGAGGTGTGTTATATTAACCACGCTTTTTAACCCTAAATATGGTAAAGTAATTGCTGACAGAAATTGGGGCGGGATTATTCTACTACATCTTATATCGGCCATCAAGCAGCCTATTTTTCACAGGCTCGTACAGTACGTACGGGCGATAAGCGTTTGCCCATGTTGTTCTGGGAGAGGCTTGTTAGAAAAAACATTCGTTCGTCGCTCGGGGAGACCGTATGGTGTGTTCGATGACACGTACGTGATCAAACAATCCCTTTTCAATTACCTCTAGCCGTTTTATGTTCGACCAGAAGAACGAGAAAGCTGGATTAGGGAGCCCTTGTTTACTCTGCGACGTGTTCAGTAAGCACAGTCAGGTCGCGCGAAGTGCTACGCACGTTTCTCAGCAGATGGAAAACCGGAGAAAGAGCGCGCCCGGAGAAGGCATTCCGGCAGCCGATGTGCATTGGACATTCATGATTCAAGGCTCCCGACAGCGCTTGGCTGATGCTTTATACAGAAGTGCTCTCCCGGGCCATGCATGGTCTGCGGCAGGGCGAAGGGGTGCCGAGAGAGAATTCCTCCCACGCCCGATCTAATCTCCGGCAAAGAAGAGGCAAAGGCAGGATTTTGATGTGATCCCTTGACCAAACACGGGGCGGCGAGGAATCCATTAGAGCATGCGCTACCAGATTGGGCCCCGGACCTGCATTAGTATACGCAGTGCTCCATCCTCACGCTGTACGTGTGTGCGTGTCTGTTTGCTTAACCCCTCGCGGCCAGTCTCGTCCCCCGCCGAACGGGGCTTATGCACGGATGCTAAGTTTGTGTGTCTGCCCGTACAGAGTCGGGGTAGCAAAGCATAAGCCCCTCTTTGTCTCACTGGCTCCCCAGTGGCGTTTTCTGACATACAGAGCCTTACGTTACTGCCGTCCCCGTCCTCCAGGGAAAGGGTGTCCGGGAGTTATTTGCTCGTTGCGGCTGTGCTGTATGCAATCGTCTCCTTCGGTGCGCGATAAACTTGCCGTGTTGCCGGAGGCAGTGGCTGGTCGCCACACGTTCGTCGCAGTGCCAAAGGGCTACGGTATTAAATCGCAGTTTATTTTGTTAGCAAAAAGAAAAGGTGAAAAAAATGCGGAGTCAATCATTGTGCTGGGCCAGCTGAAGAGCACGCGAGAGATTAATTTCTCATTGCTCGCGTAAAATCATTGTATATTGTGCATTCAGGGTTTGTATACACCAGGAGGCCTGACGGTACAGAACGTAGGGAGGAATAAATGCACGATAGTTGGGAGAGAAATTGAAAGATATTTTTCTAGTAGAGAGACGCAAGTGCGATCTGTGCTGGCAGAAATAAAAACATTATGTTCCGAATGATGATATAGCAACCAACAAAAATAGGTGTAAACAATTGAAAACTTATGCATTTCTTCGAGGTACATTGGTACGTATAGTTATCAGCTACAGCGTGAGTCCAGCAGGCGTTAGTGGCAGGAGTATCTCAACATTAGCCTAAAGTAAATGGAAAGGTTGTGTGGACTCTCAAGGGGCATGGAAGTTACAGTTATTCTTATTTCACTTCTCATCACTAAGAAAATCAAATGACAATCCATAGAGCAAAGCAGACTGAAATTATCGGCTAAAGTACAGATAAAGCAGAAACGGGCTTGACAGAGGCTGAGAGAACAAAAAACAAAGCTAACACACACACACACAAAACAAGTGATGCTCATCGATTACTGCGGTAATACACTTTCAAGCAAGAATAGTTTGACTGACTTAATTGGCCGTAAAGGTTTTACAAAAATCTATTGTTCTACGATATCAGAATTCCTAGCCTGACGCTAGTTGAGATTGACTTAAGTATATGTAGGACGATCAGTCTGTAGAAAAATTACATGAGAATCAAAAGCAAACTGAGTCAGAACACAACACAAAGCTTACTGTGTTACAACTTACTATATATATGCAATGTGCATTTCATGTAAACTGTACATGAAGGGTAACCTGGTGGTAGCAGTAGTCGCAGTAAGATGACCCAATGGCTAAGCAGTTCTGGCTTCCCAAATTGTGACATTATTTTCATGCAAATTTCTGTTCAAGCGCCGACAAATATATTTTCTACCACAGGCCGCAACTGTGGTAATGCCTCTGTGTCTTCAAAAGAATGCCGCTCGGCTACGGCAAGAGAAGCGTACCGGCATAAAGTATCGCGTCTTCAGTGTTCCCACATAGTGGACAATTTCGGCCTGTGTCAGCTGCGGTAATTTATTATCTCTGGAAGCATAGCTTTAAAAGTGTTTTTCTCCTCTAAAATATACATATATGTATGGGACAAAACATTATGCCGAAACTACCTGAAAATTATGCTGAATTATTTTCAAAAACGTTTTTCACGCTGCTTGGGTCATGAAGTTTGTGTCTCCTTTACCAGATTTATGAATCCCCGGAGGCATTCTTTCTTTTTGGTTGCATAAATAGTTTCGTTAGATGGACCTGCCTTCTGGATTGCTACAAAATAGCTTTCCTAGGTCAGAAAAAGCAAGGACTAAGTAGCCTGTCTACTATTTCAAAAGGAGCAATGGCCAATGCTATCACCAGGAGGCCAACTTGGAAAAACACCTGTGAAAGACATCTGGATTTCTTTGCTGTTTCCTTCTTTTTTCGGGAGTAAAGTTGATCTTTGCACTGCACCACTCGACAAAGTGGCTCAGGATCGACTTCTATTGAGTTTCATCGGAGTATCCTTTGAGTGCAAAACTCAGTTTTCGAGCCTCTTAGCAAAAGAAAAAAAGAAGATTGAACTTAAAGTAAGGCACTAGCTCCAAATGGTTAGGCTGATGGGATATTGATTCTACCGAAAGAGGTCGTGATTCTACCGAAAGATCATTGCTTATATCACAGTTCGATTGCGGAGAGCGTTCCCAGCATTAGTCTTATACGCGCGATGTCTTGTTTCTTCGTATATACTAGGCATTGCGGTTTACCGAGAAACTGAAACGAGCTTTAATGATATGCTGGAGATGTTAGTCTGGCTGGTTGCTTGCTCCAGGTGTTGGGTCATAAGCATGGTATACATCAGTGATCACATAAATAACAGTGTTAGCGCGCAAGAAACTACGTTGATGAATGCAAGAAACAAATCGCTGAGAGATGCTCAGACCAGAATGTTGATTATTGTCAAATTTTAGCGTCTTTAAAACGAAGGTGAGAAATTTCAGTGTTTTTCTTGACTAAATTCTCCGTAAACATGTTTTCGACCTAAGGAGGAATGCAATAGGGTTATCGGGAACTATGAAATGGTTTTTAGCGAAGAACGAATACTTTCCCAGATAACCCTAATTATGAGCCCTGCTGTACGCGGATTTACAGAAGCCATTTTTTTTCGTTCTGAGGTAAATCTTCAAGCGACAAATTCACTAATCTTTTCTGGCGTAAGGGCTTTTCTCATTGGCCTGTCATCTTCGATAATAATATCTTGTGTCAGGATTGGCTAGAGGTTTCTCCTGCGAACAATTCTAGTGTAACAGCCTTTTGTGATTACGAGCCCAGGATTTTTTATGAACTAACTATACTCTTATTAAAAGTATAACTAAATAACGTTTGCATAGCAGCCCATTTGTCTTCGCGTATAAACACACCGCGAAAAATTGATCCCAACAGTGCTCGGATACGTTTCGCAAATTTCAAGAAGAGGTGGTGAAATTTTATCGGAAACATGCGTGATACGTATATGCAGGAATGCAGTGGCTGACGAGACGCTATCATCAGCTATGTGAGAAACACCACGAGAAAGTTGGAAGGCACACAGAAATTGTGAACATATAATAAGCTTCATATATTTGTACAATCCCGAATGAATTCAAGAAGCGGTCGCATTTAACAACACACACAGCGCTACAAATGCGCGCATTTCCTTGAAGCAGAACAACCAGCTTGCTCGCAGTGCAGGCAGCGTCTCACGTTGTTTCATATGCCCGCTTATTTAATGCCAGAACACAGGGCATAAAGGTATACATTTGTGGACATCTAAAAGCACGTTTCGCAGTGTGATTTCATATTATTTTCATCAAGCCGGCGAATAGTTTCATTTAAACATCCTCGTAACTTCATAAAAAAAGGTTGGATTTCTAGAAGTGGCCTTCCAATGCGCTCAAGTCAAGTATTAAATGAGCACTGAGACAGTGAATCTGATATCCCTCTCGTCCACGACGTGACATAGCTTTACCCACTTCCTCGCAGATGAGCGAGTTGTTCAAGTTTGATAGTAAATTTGAATATTACCGTTGGCATTAACTTTTTATGCCCATGTACAAATATTCAGCCATCCCAAAGAATATTTTGTTGTAAAACCTTCCTGACTGCCATAGAGCTTTAGCTCGGGCCTAAATATAAATTTGTGTCGTTCACTAAAACTGTTTGTACCAACACTTAAACTTACGCTATAATAAAACAACATTCGGCTGCCGATCAAAGATATATTTCTCTCTAAATCACCAACGTAAACTTAGCTCAAACACCATCACAAAGATTTGTATTACACTCACGATAACCGTACGGTAAACTTTTCTCCGTTAAATGTGCTGACTTACTCACTAAATAAAACGATGAAAAAATATGAACACGTTAAGCAAGCTTGCGATTGATTTACGCGCAGTACATATTCAGTTTAGTCGCTGTAGTGCATCAGAGCGTTTTTAGGGATTATTTAGATAGGTACAGCCATGTCTTTCAAGAAGCAGCTATCCGGTGCTTGTTAGGTTGGTGAAATAATGAAAAAATAATGAATGAAAAAGAAAACAAACAACAAAGAGAAGGTTATTTCCAAGCTTTCAGCCATACGTCGACGGTGTTTCTCTTCTTCGATGACGCTCGAAGAAGGCTGCCGTCCCCGCCGGTCGGCGCGCTCATTCAAGACGAGGAAGATGGCGCTGTTCTTCGCTGGCCCCAGGCTGCATCAGGCCAGCTACCCTCTGCATCGGTAAACACATGCAGTGCGGCGAAGGCTGCGAGGGATAGTTGATAGTCAGCGCTGTCTCCGTCTTCCCAGCAGTCGTATTTTGTCTTTTCGCACTGCTCGCCTCCGGAAATCTGCGAGCCGCGCGCGGGTAGGGACTCGCGCCCAGAAGTAGTACCAATACCGAATACTCCTCAATAGAGCATTTTGTCTAATGTGGAGAAAATGCAGGTACGGCGTGACAGCTTCGCAGTTTGTCAGCTTACTAAAGCTCGAGCTCTGTCTTATTTGCGCAGACTGGTGAATGATTTAGAAAGGAGAGCACACATCCAACGCTGAGTGTGCGTACGTGTTCTTACTAATTGTCCAGTGTGCGCTATGTGCTAAGACACCGTTGACTATGGATGTGTCCAAACTATAATACTGAGATATTGATTTCTTGGGGAGAAGATGCAGCGGCATTCGCATTCCTTGATATGCCGAGCAATCTTCCATTATCGGGACAAAAAAGTGCAATGCCTGTAAGGAATTCCGTGCATTGAGTTATACCTGCGTTGCTGAAGTTCCTGAGGTACACGGGCCTACATTACAGAGAGAGAGAGAGGTTTATTTGAAGAAAGGCAGAGAGGTCGGCTTGAGCGTTAGTTTGCTCTGACCTGCTACATTACAGACTTTAATAACGCTGCCTGCTACCATAGATAACGTGTGATTGTGCACGGGATAAAATTCATTTGAGCCCCCGCTCTTTCAATTGCCTCACCGCTTGTCACCAACCAGAACTACCTCTGCATGGTTAACCTCCCTGCCTTCCTATGCATTTTTTTTTCTCACTATCTCGTCTGCAGGCGAGTATAACGTGGGAAAGCGCAGAAAAAAGACGTAGCTTTGCTTGGTGGCAGACGTGCCTCTGTTTCAGCGTCCGCACCATTGCACCGTTTTAGTGAGATAGCTTCGCCCGCGCGCTTTCTCTTCCGGCGCCGCTGCCTGCTTGCCTCGGGGGCTATAGCGTCAGACGCGGGCGTCGGTGGCGGCGTCCAGTGAAGCTTCGTTGCGCAGTGGCTGCTGCTCCCTTTCGCTCCTAACTCTCCCGCAGTCGTGGCCCGTCCCGCAGCGCGCCTGCTTTTCACGCCACCGGCCGCCGGCGGACGTGGCAGCGCTTGTGCGTCCGCACCGAGGCGCCGGAGGTGAATCTCTCTCTGCGGGATGCATTAACATCCTTCAGGGCTACTAAATCAGGATAAATGATGACGCGCTCGCCACGCGCACGCACGGTCCGCGAGCAGTCTTCAGCGCAGTCACTCTATCAACGCTTTCTCCACCCCCCTCCTCACCCACTGCTTGCGCCAGGCTCGTGCTACCCTCTTCTCAGCCTTAGCGTCTACACCCTCACCCACGTCTCGATCTGTCCCACACTCTTTCGCTCTCTCTCACTTTCCTCATCCCTGTAGTTCCTTTTTCCAGGCCGCTCACTGTTTACACGCGAAACTTTGCGGCAATTTCTCCTTTTTCTTTCTTTATCTGGAAACGTGGCAGCCGTATCAATTTTCTCTTACTGACTTTCGCGTCGTAAGCTGTGAAGTAACATTTTTCTTTGTTATTATCTCGTCCTTCCTTTGTGTCCCACGTTCGCTGGTACTAGCCTCCCTTGCTGCTTCTCGGCCAAGTGTATATACATGGAGTGCAAGAAGTTCTTTTTGTTGTTTATTTTTTTGGGGGTAGCTGGTCACTTTGAGAGCGTTGTAAGTCTGTTTCATTGTGGCCGCAGAGAACGGCTCCGTTACAGCTGCGCGCGTGTGAGACGGGACTGGAATTTATCTCCGTGCCACCCAGGCGGCACAGGCAGGCTGAGTATATAAACAAAGGATACCGTTATCAATGTCTTCGTTTGCTTTTCTATCTGTGCAAGCAAAAATGCTTCCCGTGGACAACAATTCTCGCCGCTTTCTCTTATATTTGTTTATCGGACCGCGGTTAGATGACTTGTTAATTCACGTCCTTCCTCATTTGCATTGTTTGGCACTTGTGACACTTGTCCCTACAGTTCGTCTAAACACTTTAAATATGCTGTGGTGGCTTCTCCGACATCAATAGTAAGCTGTTCTAGGCGAACGCCTCTTTTTATCTTTCGAAATTATCTTCCTTTACTTATCTTTCCAAATTCCCATATACATTCCTTCCTAAGTCGCACATGACCGAACGAGAAAAGTATTTTGGTCGCCCTGCGGTTTCGCATTGTTTGGGTTGTTGTGCTAATTCACCGCACCGTGAAGGCATGACGGCGCTAGTGTTTTTTCTTCTGATAAAGGAGCACTATGTTTGCAATTTTCGGGTAAATCGTGTACCCACAGCACTGGCCAGTAAGCATCAATCATGCTGACGATGATGCTGATGATGCGGTGATAGTGATGTCGTCGTTGTTTGCAGCATCTGGCACTGAATTCCTAAACGTTAGAAATGTAATTTTGACATTAAAGAACGCTTTGAATTGCCTCTAGTAAACTGTATTACTTTTTTGGCGTTTTTTAATTTGTTTGTTTTTGTTTGTTTTTTGTTACTCTGAATCGTTCTACATCATACGTATGCACTCTAAAGCAGAGCAAACGCGCTCGGAGGACACACAGTGCTTCACAGTTTTAGAAGATTTGACTCACTGAGATCAAGTTTTTGGTAGGTTTAACCAAAATAAGGGTTATTGTTAAACGGCTGTCCCATGTCTTTGTTTATTTTATGTTACTTCTTTATTTCGCACTTTTCTGTTTTTTGTATAGCGTGCGCCAAAGCGCGCGCTCTCTCGTGTGTGTGTGTGTGTGCTCGCATGCGTGCGCACGCGTGTCATAACAAACGACATCGCACTAGTGATAACATCTGACTACGCGAGATTATCCACCAGGTCCATTTGAGATGTGGCGGAGCAGCTTCTAAACGCCATTTATGTCACCCGTACACTGAGCTGGCTAGCTTGCCTTGCAAAATGAGCTTCGGGCTCATTGAAAAAAAAAAAAAAAAAAACTTAAGTAAGGTGAGAAGAAAAAGTATGCGTACGGTAAAATTTTAACAAAAGCGCGCATTGCAGCGTTGTAGCAGCAGCAAACGACAAAGGACCTGCAAGAGGCAATTTCCATCACGTCCGGAACATAACTGAAGAGCTCCAAGACACCAAGTACACGCAAATAAAAGAGAAAGCGAGTGACTAAAATAGCCACGGAGAAACCTTATACGCGCCAAGACCAGCGACAAAAGGATAGGGGAGGAGGTAGGGGGAGAGCGGGGGGGCGTCACCAAATCGCCAACAAGAAAGCGCCGCAATGAAGTTAGAGTATACGGCTGCTTTTCTTTTTTTCTTTTCGTCATGTCCCTGATTGCACTTGGACACAGTTGAAGCACCGGTTGAAAATCACAAATGCGATAACATAAAGAAGCGTCAAGCAAGTAGCAATGTTTGGACGGAATGGCACGAGAGGGAGTCTCTGGGCGCTACGTTTCCTCTTTGCAAACGCAAAAGATATGGCTGTCGTCCACGTTCGGTTACTACCAGGCCAAGTTAAGCGCAGAAAGTAAACGACCACCGCGACTCAAACGCGGGCCACCGGGTTCCGGAGTGCGTTCGTAACACTCGCTGTCCTTTCTGGGTTGATTTCGATGGCAAGCGGGAAGGCGCACGCCTATATAGGCCGATAGCTTTTCGAAGCAGGGCCGCCTTCAACAAGGAGAGCCGGCACGCAAGAGGAAGTGCATGCCATGTAAATCTGCCTTCACTCATAGCACCACCACAGCCACAGTAACAACACTGGCGGAAACGAAAAAAGAAAGAAAGAAAAAAAATAGGCAGAACGCGAAGCTATATATACTATACGAGAAAGATCAGAATAGCTTGTGTCTTCAACAAAAAAAAAGGTATGCAATAAGAGCGCTGCGAATGACTGAGAATGAGACAAAAAGAATGACAAACACTGCATCGGGAAGCAGCAATTCGCAGACATACGATAGGAGAAAAAGAAAATTGTGCTCTGCAAACTATGTCGAGAAATAGGAAAACGTCGTGCAGAAATATAAAGTCAGGATGAAAAAAAAAAAATAGCGGCGAAAAAAAAAAAATCGTGGAGCGAGAGCGAGCCAGCTGCGGGTGGCAGGGACTCGCCACGAAGCCCATGCCCTTATAACTTTGCTTTGATTGGCTGCGCTTCCACGCGGGCTTGCTGGGCGTAAGGAGGAGAAGGAGTGCGCGTGGACGGTGCGCCCGAGGCAAATGGGCGGCACCGACTCCAATCCGCTTATGCCTACCTGCTTTCCTCGGGGAACACCGGCGGCGAGCGGTGAAGCCGGCGCACGGCATAGGTAATAAGAAAATAGGAGGCAACAAGCCAACCAACGTGCCTGCCGGGCAAACAAAAAAATGAAAAAGAAAGAAGACCAGGCCGGGGGGAAAAAAGAAAGAAGGAAAAGCGAAGACCATAACACAACTCGGTAAACAGCATCGTGCAGCGGTGACAGAGGCGTATACGTGGGGGCCTGCGGGAAAGTTGTCGATCCTACCAGAAAGTGCAGTTTTTTGAAGGAACGCGTAAGTGGAAGAACGAGGGATATCAACTAAAAGAAGAAAGTAACCGAAACAGAATGCGCGGTTGCTTCTAAGCACCTATGATGCGAGACGACGCGCATGCACAAGGCTCGACATTCATATTTAAAAGCCGCTTTGCGAGGATTCGCCGAGCCAGGGGATGGGTGCCGCACAGCAGACCGCTAGCGCTGTGTGAGGAAGCCCACCCGCGCCTGGGCGCGGCGCCCGTCAGTTTCTTCTTCGAGTAAAGCTGTGGCGGCGGAAAGCTGAAGTTGTGACAGAGGGCCAAGTATAAGTCTCTGTTCTTGCCTTTAGCGCCCCCTCTCTTCTGTGCTCCTTGCGTCTAGCGAAGACGTGATTTAGCTTGTGTTCCGCACCAATGGTGAAAGAGCCGGCGGCCCCTTGCGCCGAGAATGCAGCCACTAGCTGTGAGTAGTTCCGTGCTCTGCTCGTGGGAGATGTAGCCCAGGAGGAATGCGCCAAGTTGAGTCCTGCACTGAACGGAGCGCACGGGATAACTTTACAACTCTTCTGTTTTACAACGTATCTGGATTCTTTCGCAAGAAGACTGATCGGCGGCGATTTTCTTTTTAGGAGGGAGTGCAGTGTTAAGCTGAGCGGTCGGCAAGATAAGAATTACGCAGTTTTAGTACAGTTTATTGTTGTCATCGGGCTAGGGAACTCTTGACGACTGAAAAAAAAAAAAAACAATTGCAATTTTTCCGAAACATATCGCAGAACTTTGTTCTCAGTATGCTCTCAGAAAAAAAGTGTTTTTTTGTATTCCACTTGTGTGCTTCTATGCCAACTTCGCAACACATCTCAGAGAAGTTCGGAACTTCATATCAGGGAAGTCTTGGAGACACGTGCGTCAACCAGCCATCGTAATCACTAACAAAGAACTTGCGTACCTTCAAACCACTTGTCGCACGCGGGCGATTAACTATCATGGCGTTTGTTGCTTTAAATAATTGTGCCTATAAAACTCTGTCAACCAGCCCAGCTGCAGCACCATTCCCTGGTGTTGCATACCCTGTACCAGGGTATCCCATAAGTGCATTGCTCAAAATCGTAGTTTTCAATTCGTTGAATCCCATATAGCCCAACACATCTGTATCGCAAAAAAATAAAAAAATATGGGGATTAACCTGCCAAAACCTACGATCTGATTATGAGGCACGCCGTAGTGGAGGACTCCGGGCAATTTGGACCACCTGGAGTTCTTTAACATGCACCTAAATCTAAGTACACGGGTGTTTTCGCATTTCGCCCCCATCGAAATCCGGTCGCCGTGGCCGGGATTCAATCCCGCGACATCTGTATCGCCACCGACAACGCCGACGAACTTGTTTACGTGTCAAGGATCTAGTGCGTTATGCAGCACACCAAAAGGCCCCGGAAGTGCTGCACAGATTTGAGGAACGAAAGTGAGCCGACGGTTCCGGGTGAAAGGTAGCGCAGCGTTCCGGGAGTAGGCGTTTCACGTTCGCCTCGTAATCCCAAAGGAACCTGAGAAAAATCACAGATGAACGAAGCCAGCTAGATACCCGTAAGCTTCGCGGGAAGCAGGGCAGGAAACTGAAAAAAAAAAGACAGCGACTGCGCGAAACTGCACAGAACCTAGGGAGCCTTGAGTGCAAACACCACTAATCATGTCGGCCACCACCGGTGCCGTACGTGATTATAGGCGTAGGCTCTGAAAGGTTGCGTCCACAAGCGAAGGATACTTCTTCTACAGGGTAAGCGTTCCACGAGTACAACGCTCTTGCCGGTGATGTGCTCTGTCTAACGTATGGTAGCATCGTGTCTGTTTTGTTTATAGGGGTGGCCAACGTACTGGCTTTGTATCCCGGAAATTCGCTGTGATGCGATAAGGGTGGCTAAGTATGGCACGACGCAGACAAATGATAGCCTTGCTTTCTGCTAACAGGCAATGTCTGGTACAGATGATTGACCAGTGTTTTTCTTTTTTCTTTTTGACATTAGTACAGGATTTAGCATGCATCACGTAAAAGGAAGTAGCATTGACATCACGAAAGTAAGCACACCTTTCCCAAACACACGTCGTCTATGCGCAGATGCTACAGGCATAGCTTACACATGGACGAGGAATGTATACAATTGATCAGCTGTTTCTCGGAGTGGGGACCACATAGTTACGTTTGTACTGCCGAAACTCATTAAACGGACGAACAAGACGAATTGAGATGGTGCCGCACCTGCTTAAATCTATACAGAAATTTATGTGTCAGAGACCGTTGGCACAAATATTTCAGTATATATCAGGCTCTTCCGTAGAGAAATCGCATGAGCTTTCAGGCCGAAAGCGTGCTTGTTTTTGTACTGGCACGGCTGAAATCCTGCTTTTGATGTAAATGGTTGCGATAAGCGCATTACGCGTCTTATGGGCAAGTGTTCACGTCTCTGAAGAGATATACGTGTCTGCACAGTTATCAACAAGACGACTAACAAACCGTACTCGCAACGGCAGTTCTAAGTTCTTGGTACCAGTGATGTAGGGCACCGCAGGTGATGAAAGAACTTGAAGTGTTTTTTTTTAATTGCACAGTTATCTGCCAGATTACTACTTTGTTGCTTCAGGTACGTGCTATGACAATGATGAATAATGAAAAAGAAAGATAAAGAAAGACACGCGCAAGGAAACATCAATCGAAGCCTTTTTGGCCTACCTCTGCAGTTCTCATTGAACGTGTTGTCTCTCTCTGTGAGACCACCACACGCAGTATTCATTTGATCGCATGTGCAATAGCAATTGCTTTATTATTCCTTGGTATTTTTGTTTACTTAGTCCGTTTATTCACTTATCCACGCAAGCATTATTAAACTATATTTTTCGTTTTTGCATTCACAGGAAACGGAGATTTTTGCGAGGAAGATTCCGGTTTCTGTGTACGATGAGTGCACTTTTACACGATGAATAGAGAAGCGAACATCAAAGTTGAATGTATATATTTCTTGACGGCTACCAATTATCAACCGCTCTATCAGACGTGTTTATTATTGGGCTCTTTCCAACTTCCCTACCCTGCACGGAAACATTTGTATTTGTATAAGCGCATATCTCTCAAGCATTTCTGCGAAATGCCGAAGGGTTTTGTCTGGTAGTTTACTGCTCGTAGGCGATGCTAAAGTGTGCAGTTCATTTGTTGCACCACCTAATATTCAGGAACTCTTTTCAGTGGAACATAATTTGCTGGTACCTGTCACCAACCAGCTTCCATATTTGTTAACCAGTAGCCTCCCGAATTAAGAGAGGTAGTCAGTTCTACTGGAAATACTTCTCACAGTTTTTCGTTGGTTTGTAGTTTTTTTTTTCACAAGTTTCGCTGGATTTTTATTCTTACACATTACGCACTGTTTCCATCATTCTTTCACAAAAACGTCAGGCTATGAAATGAGTAGCAAAGTGGGGTTGTCCCTGCTCTGTGTTTGCCAGGACCTCGCTCCAAAACGTAATAAAGCGCTTCCCTTCTGCCTGGGGCGC
Organism: Dermacentor silvarum; assembly: GCF_013339745.2. Classification (NCBI taxonomy): domain Eukaryota; kingdom Metazoa; phylum Arthropoda; class Arachnida; order Ixodida; family Ixodidae; genus Dermacentor; species Dermacentor silvarum. The sequence goes on along the minus strand of NC_051159.1, from coordinate 160,590,309 downwards.
TTTTAATAAACGCTGCCACGTCGGCTGCTTCGCATGAAGGATGGAGACGCGAGGTTGAAAGGCGCCGTGGAGGGAAGTGGCGAAGTGACGCCTGTATTTGAATTGCAAACCCATTTATTGCAAGAATACACACGCCTCAACGTAAAACTGGCGCAAGGCGCGCGGTTCGGGCCAAGTTGGGGCTCCGAACGTATGGTCTTCAGCGAAGGTTGCTGCAGGTACAATTGAACGCGAGAAACTCTGCAATCTCTTAGCGTTTTCTGTTGGCAGCAAGCATCAGCCCGTAGGGTGTAGTCCTAGCATTAGATCAGCATGGTCCTTCTAACAAGGGCCCGTGCTCGTGATCTCCTCTTTCGCTGACACAAATCATTCACTCTTTTCGTGCGCAGCATCGTCCGCTTTATTCATTCTCTTGTATTTCAGCGAGGTTCTTGTGACAAGCTCCCTGGGGAAAACGTATTATCGGAGGGCAATTTTTAAAATCGTGCGTGGGAGCAGAAGGTTTCTTTTTTGAAGTAACTACTCCTGTGAGGTCAACATGTATTCCTATTCACACCATAGAGAACGGCGCTACTACATGTCTTCAACACTGCGATCGGGGCCTGGAAATGCGTTATTAGTCCATCGATGATGTTGATTCCTTGTCTCGGTGCATGCGGTAGCTGCCATCTACCATTCTCGCATTTTTGCTGTCGCTGTACAATACATGCGGTGATTCAACCTAATTATAGTTTAATTCACTTGTCTGCTATGAATACTTAGCGTGTTCTTTTAGATGAACTAGACGAAAAATGGGGTTCGCAAACAAACCAATAAACAAACAAACCTTGAACCACATGCTCCTCTATGTTCCTACAATGGGCTGTAAATCTCTAGGATACTGATAATTTTAACAAATACGAATATCTCCGACACGTTTAACGTATGTTGTTCAAATCTAGCGTGGGGCGCAGGCTATCCTTGCCCGTCGATTTACGCAAGGCTCGTGAAGCATCCCAAACAGAATGCGCGACTTTATGGAAGGGTTGGCGCGCAGGACATGCTAGAGGCGAAGTGGTGAGCCATTGCATGTGAAAGACACAACCTATAACAGCCGTAAACATCCGAAATAACTGGCGAAGTTGAGCCTATACACCTCGGAAGCGTCGTTATTCCTACATGCTGCTGTTATAAGCCACGTAAGTGCGTACCTTATAGGAAACGGCTCATGCGCAAACGTACTGGCATATCAATCGTTCGAAGACGTCTGCTGGCTTTACTGTGATAAAAATTTAAATTTTGTATACACGGTAAAGCGAGCAGACGTCTTGTTTATTGCATGGGAGCCGCTTTATCATATAGACTTCTATACTAAACCCTCCGTAGTTTCACTGCGAGCCGGCCTAGGTGGAACTGATTCATCGCGCAAAATTTCACGATGAACCTGCGTAGCACCTGCACTCTATCACTGTCATATTCAGGCATTCTCTCATTCTTTTTACACTCTTTTCTGCCATTACATATAGGTGCAGTAGCAGGCAAGGGCAAAGCTTCTCCGTCTTTCTCACATTAAACATTTATCTCTTTCCCTATCTTATAAGCCTTTGCATTACTGATGGTTGCGAAGCGAGAGTAAGATGCATCGTCACGTCGCAGCGACCTGTGAACTTGCCGCTGTGAGGACTCGTGACAACCTACGACAGAACCAGTCATCGTGGAGAAGGACGGCAGCGATTTTCGAGTCTCCTGCATCGTTTGCCCAACGTGGCGTGCTTTCAGGCCTCTCACTTTCCACACGCGGGGAGGTCTTAAACCAGCTCGACAGGTCCTTAATTTGCAACTTTCCTGTTCGCACCACCGCGCTAATTCCTGGCCACCAAACTCAGACAGGTGTCTGCTGGTCTCTCGGTCTCCCTTCATTTCCCCGGGGCCCCATACGTTCTCGTTACCTCGCGTTCTCCTTACCGCCATTCTTGACGCCCAACACCATCCCTCTATCTCTCTAAGAGGCGGCACTGTGCTCTAGATCCCCATTCTCCACCCTTTGTGCATCTACTGGACATAAGATTGTCGGCTTCGTTAATGGCGTCACGAGCAGCGTTGGCCGGGATCTGTGTCGCCGGCCTCTGCGGACGAATTCAGCGTTCGTTCGGCGTGAAATCAACACGCCCCCTCGCCTCCTCGCCATCCCATTAGCCACAAGTGGACCATAGTGAGTACCTGGCCGTGACGCGCTGTTTCCCGTTCGGTGAGTTTTGACCGTAGAGCAGGTAGCCAGTGAATTCTTTCGGCTCCACTCTGTTGCCAAGGCTCCCTAAACATATATGAAGCTTTCCGAGCGTGCCTTGTTTCGAATCCTATAGTGTTGTGCTAAGAGTGGTTGATCGTGTGCATAGCTCCTGTACCTCGGCACCACCACAGTGTCTCTGCGGATGTGAAGAGAACATCAATCATTTATTGTGCCTTAGCGCTAGATTTCAATCCTAAAGACAAACACTCTCCTACGCATTACGATGACGGGACGATTGGCCGCTCACCGTGCAGGCGTTACTCGAAGACCTTCAACATCGCTCCTCTGCCCACAAGGCAGTGAAGACACTTTTATGTTTCTTGAAGGTGACTGACTTGTGCGAATGCCTTTGACTTCGTGGTACCGAACGCGTGTGTTCATGAATTCACCCTGTCTCCCTTGCTTTCTGTTATCGTTCTACTCCCCTTTTGTCGTCACCCAGATTAGGGTAGCCAACCAAACATCTTTCTGGTTAACATACCCGCCTTCTCCCTTTCTCTCTTCCTTCTGCTCCTAATCGGTCATGCTCTTTTACAATTACAAGGATTTTTTTACATGGATTCTTCAGCATAGAGGGTGCGAAAGGTGATTCCCACAGTATATACTCGTACTTAAATCAGGGCTTAAAATAATTACAAGTGTACGTGGTTTCCCAGTTACCACAGGCACCTTCTGGGTGAACTGTGGTTGAGGCACTTAAAAATTCGCCAATGTGGCACCTGTACGCGGGCTGTACAAATTATACCTAGCTTGTACTTGAGAAAGTGCCAGATTTTGTTACTCAATGCAAATCGGAAGGTATTTGCATTTTATGTTCGTGTTCATTTTTGTACCCTCTTTTATTTGGTTTCTTTCATGAAGCCCTAGTCTACTACGCACTCTTTTAATGTATTTCCCGCGCTTTCAAGTATTCGTAAAAAAGCAATTTGATAAGTTTATCGTGATTGTGACTATATGCCGACCCGCGTCCGTTCATTTGCGCCTGGGAGAAGATATGCTCAAGCCATAGCTCATTATCCTTCAGTCGATGGTACATTTGCTTCTTTGTTACAATGGGAATAAATACTGGCTCACTCATGCCAACAAATGCATTTAGGTCATCGTTAGCGCATTGCGTACCATGTGACGGATTGTTGATGGATGCCACCAGAAAACTTAAGTGGAAATTAACGCAATCTTTTCATGACTGCGTACGGTAATAGGTTCTGCCTATTTTACCATTATTCTAATATGGAGGCAGGAATATCTAATGAACGTGTAGATGATCTGTAAGAGCAAGAAAGAAAAAAAACATGTAAAATTACTGGCTGTAGAATAGAGCTCTTTAATGTGTTATGAGTAGTTATTTCGGATTATGTTACAAAAAAAAAAAAAACAAAGCACACGTTTGGCAGAAACAAAACAAAAAACATTACTTCACACTAGAACTAACAGATATTTTATCATAACGCAAACTCTGCAGCAGTTAGTCATTTAACTATAGCTACAGCCATACGCAGCTACGAGCCCCGACGTATAGTGTAAGCATATACTGAACGGAACATCAGCTAACAATACTTTCAGCGCAACTGACGCAATGGTGAAACACGTCGCAGAATGACGAAATTTGATGCTGCTCAAAACGCGCTACATTGTCTCCTAACAACTTCTAGGCAGGCTATAAAATTGGCATGTATACTTTGTGCTTACAGAAACATCCAGTCAATTATACTGCCCGGCACTGTGCGTCCACAGCGAATACAACGCACAGAATTGATTACACGCGTCTTGGTCTGAGAAGATTCAATCTGCCCTTCCTGTCTTCTCCAAAATGCCCTCCGCAGACGATGGAGTGAGCTGCAGGTTTAGAAAGAGAAAGCAGCGGCAGTCTCTTCTCTTGTCTGTCAGTGGGACACTGTATCCAATTGTAGCCACGAACAAAAAAAAAACAACAAAAAAAGAAAGAAACGAATAAAAAAGGAAAAAAAAAAGAAAAAAGCAGAACAAGAAAGGCGACGCTCGCGGTTTGGAAAGAGCAAAAAAGAAAATCATCCACACGAGAAGAGTAGCTAAAACAGAAACTTGGCTGCCCGCACGTCGAGCGCCAGTGCTCGGGACCAAGGTGACATCGGACACCGCAAAACCGCAGCGCCGACGGTTTCCGCGGGAACTGTCGTGCGCACGGCCTCATTTCAATCACAATGGCCTCCCAGAATTGCGGCGAATTGAGCGCGCCTCAAACGCGGCAGCGGCGGCGGCGGCGAGGCCATTGTTCCTTCCCATAGCGGAGGCGCTGCTGCTGCTGCTTTTCAGTGATCGAAAGGAGAAAATTTTCCTCCGCTCCTCCTCTTCGCTCACTTCTTCCTTCTCCATCTTACAACGCCACACTCCTGAGGTCGAGGGCAGCTAGCCGACGGCCGCTCTTCAGTACACGGCTGTTTGCTTTCTTTCCCACTCAGCGCTTATTTCTTCACTTTAACGATTCGGCTTTCTTCGAAGAAACTTCTTTTTTTTTTCCTTAGGAGATTCGAGCGGAGCCCGAGACATCATCGCCGTGCTGTGGCCGTGGTGCAACTTCGTCCGTCGTTGTCGCCAAACTTTGGCCGCTGCAGCCATAGTGGCAAGGGCCGGCTCTTTCGAGAAATTGGCCGCCTTCAGGCGAACGTGACCTTCAACACTGGCTCGCGCATCGTTCGGTGAGAGTCAGTGCAGCACGCGAGTCCTGCAGACCACTGCCGAGAAGACGGGCCTCCGCGGGCCGCACTCGAGCCGTTGACGGACGAGATGGCGCGTTTCGCAACGCGTGGGGGAGCTCGGGGCTGTCGACCGCAATCCCTTGTTGTGGAGACATCGCTCGGCTGAATTGATGACCGGTGTGGTGCCACTCGGGGAGGTTTTAACTCCTACGCGTTGCTTGAGGATGGGCTGTCGTCTCGATGTGCTGGGCGAGGTTTTGCTTTGCAATCTTTGTCTTTCTTGTATTTGCGAGTATACGAAATTGTTATGACAGTGATGAAATGCAAATGTTAACGTATATAACGAATGAGGTGCCATTTTCGCAAGGCGTCTGTTGACAGATGTCTCACGGCTGGTAATGTCATTGATGGGTATAACCATTTTCTTTAGATGCTGTGTTTGTTATCGACAAACTATGAAGTTTTACACACCTTTTTGTATGAACATGGTGCTGCAAGCCACTAGGACACTACAGTGACACACCGTTTAATCCTTCATCGTCATGACTGCAGCGTATCCTTAGGTAGAAGCCAGGTGCACCGACTTCGCACAAATTTCACTTAGACAAGTTTCACTTTGACCTTCTTACTCTGATAAAGCATATTACGCGCAAGAAATATGCCACCATTTTGTTTTAGTGAAGCTACAATAAGAAATATACTATTCAGAAGTAAGGTCAACTTTCTTTTCATGCCGTTCAGACCGACCCGCATAGACAGACTAAAATTCAGGAAACAGCCCCGCTACAATTCGTACAGTAAAGCAATATTTCATGTTACTGTTTCGTTTCCGGCGTCCAAAGAGCCAAGCGAAGTAGCAACAGTTCGACAACATTGAGTGGCTGTCGTTATTCTTGTCCTCCATGACGAGGCTATTTTCCAGCGAGCATCGTACGTTATGCAAAATAAAAGGGCGTAAGAGCTGAAGCGCCCTCGTCGTGCCCCAAGCCGAACGGAAAGAACGCGCAAAACTTTAGCCGCATTCATTGTCTTTCGCTAGATGGAACAAAACTAACATCTACATACAGGGTCGCATTACTTTGCTTCATCAGCCTATATAATTGCCGAGTATGAAAAATCGTATAAATGCGTCTTCTCTATATGGTGCGCAAATTTCAGTTAGCTTCCTTTGCTTTCATAAATATTTTTTTGCTTTCTTTGTGCAGCGCGCGCGGGGCCCGCCGTAATATATCGTAATTAGCCTTTGCATGAATCATGCATTAAGCGGCGGAGTGTTTGGTGCGACTCAGCGACATCTCTCGCTCGGAAGGCGAAAAAAAAAAGAAAGAAAAAGTTCCTGCCGAACTTTCCGCAGCTCTTCGCATTCATGTATTATTATTTCCCTTCTTCAAAATTTTTCCTTAGCGAACCGTAGCGCAAATTCTTCTTTGATTCCGGCGCGAGTCGCGCGGCAATCAGGAGCGAGAATCGGGAGGGGCTCGCAGCGTCACGATATGAGAGATACCCGTAAAAGACAAGAAGAACGGCTGGCCGAAGATAAAGATATCGAATCCGGCGCGCCATCTTCTCCTCGAGATGCGATCTTTGACACGAATACAATGACGGGGCCCTCTGTGGCCGCTTCGTCGTCTCGTCGCCGCCTGGCGCTTATTAAATTCCGCTCCGACGAGTCGACTCTCCACGACAAGCCCGACGGAAAGAGTGGCTGGCGGCGGCAGGACTCAGCAGAAAGAGGCCGGGGCATAAGCGAGAGCTAGCAGAAACTGGTGGGTGGTGTAGTGTAGGGGGGGGGGGGGGGAGACGGAAAGGAGGGTTGACGTTGTTCTGCACGGCTCGCGGCGGCTGTGGCAGCAGCTGACGGCCCCATTTGCATACTAATTAGGTATTTGCTAATCAAAAACCACCCGCTCTGCGCAGTTCATGCGCTTATATTTCTCGCGTTCGCTTTTCACTTTCTCAAACAACGCTGACGAAGCGAAGCGAGGTGACAGTATGAAAAAAAAAAGAGAAGGAATAACAAAAAAATAAAGAGCAAGGATGTCAGAGGCTGACGAGAGAATTTGTCTGGAGTATTCGAATCGGCGAAATGAAATTCGCTCATCGAAACGCATTGGCCCGGTGGGTGCGCGAGCAATTTCGTATTGCTTTCCATGGAAGCGCTCGCCGAATATTGGGACGAAAATCCGTGCGGGAGGAAAGAGCCCTTGAAGCGATAAAAACAACTGACATTTGTGATTAGCTAAATAAAAGGTGACAGTAGAAGCCTGGAAAGAGATGCGATGAAGAAGCAGCATTTTTTTTTCTTTCTCATTCTGTGAGTCGTCTGCCCACGCACGATGATGATGGTAATTTCTAGTGCGATTAACTTTCAAACAAGGCTTTTACAATTGTCACCTGGCCTGCTTGAGCTGGTGAAGCTTTTGCTTTATCTCTCTCTCCTCCCCGTCTTTCATTCTCCCCCATCCCGCTCCCATGTGTAGGGTAGCAAACCGGTTATGCTAAACTGGTTAACCTCCCTGCCTTTCCTTCTGCACTCTTTCTTTCCTTCCTTCCTTGCTACATATCTATGGCACCCTAACGCTCTGCCTATCTCTACTTCAAATTACTTCTCTATAATAAAATGTGTATATGTATGCCGTAAAGTTACATCTGTAATGACTTCGGCTTCCTCTCTTCCCACCGTTTTTTCCACCAATATTCTAAACGTCTCTTGCTCATCTCGACCGCTGACCAGTTAACGCTCGCATCAGCTTTGAATGCCGTCACTTCTAGAAAAAGAAGTCGTTTCATGGCGCTGCGTATGCAGCTTGCGCGGCAAACGCAGCGTCATGCTTTGCTCATTCAACTCGAAAAGTTATTTCGCTCTTTCTCTCTCTCATCGCTACACAACTTCGCGAGAATGCGCTTTCGAGGGACGTTGTGTCTGACGCGATGCGCAACATCCTCGGTACTTTGAATGACGCTGGTGGCTCGAGGTCTCTGGCTCGTGGGCACGAGAAACACGCTACAGTGACGTTTCCAAACCATGGCCTTCCAGAGAGAACTTGGCCAGCATACACAAAAACCCTTACGGCAAAATTGTGCGCGAGAAAAAATACATTCCATCTAATTAATCCTGACGCTGAAAATATTATTAGAGAAGGCGACCCCGGCCAATGGCAAATAATGCTTACGAAAAGAAAGAAAGAAACGAAAGCTGTGTGCATGCTGTCTCTGAATCGGAGCCGCGATTTCGCCGAAGCCTGCGTGACATTTAAAAGCGAATAGCGTTTGTTTTCATTAGAGTCAGTGGTGGATCGACCTTCACTGCCGATACAAAGGCGCCGATGCAAAGAGCAGGTGCTCTCTTGCAACAGAGTTGTAGGGTGCGTTGCTCACCGCGCTCCAAATATAATAGCTCTTTGAGACACGCGTACTTCGCGCGAGAGCTTTGCTGCATCTGAAGTTTTAGATGTGGTGAAACGCTCGGAAAAGACAGCCCTTCTCTTGTCCCCCTGTCCTCTTTCCCTGGGGCGTCTGTGGCAGAGAAGGATGGGAGCTGGCATTTTGTTTAATTATTATTGTTGTGTGGTACTTTGGGAGATGTCGCCTTTAATTGGCGCTGGCTACTCCTTTTCACATAGAGATATGAACGAAAAAAAATTTACCTAAACGCATTAAAACTAAGTCAACTCCAATTCACAGTAGCACGAAGTCCAGTCACATAAGCACACTAAAGCCACACAAAACCTGAAAGTCAACTCAGAAACACAGCAACACAAAGTCACATAAGTTCACTATAGTAAAAGGGAGTCGTCTTCAACGCCGGCGGTTACTTCGCTGGAGACACGACATGTAAGCCACCTATACTACGGTGGGAGATGGGCAATGAAACAACGTACAAACGCTGCCTGTATATACATATATATATATATATATATATATATATATATATATATTCTATCATTGTCGGTGGTGCCTGCAGAATTTTTTTTCTTTCTTGCCATTACGGTGTGAGAGTCGCGCGGTCTCCACGGACATTTTGGAGTCAAGAAATTACATTTTCCACTCGGAACCACACGAACCTCCTTGTCGTTAATTATTTTGACAATAATTTTTGTGAGTTTAGTCAAACAAACTATAGCATTAGACAGTCGCGACAGTTTCCGAACGAGTTCGTTGCATTCAATAAAAGCCCGGCCATTCCAAAGTGGAATGCAAAGATATGCGAATGTGGTCTGACAGCACATTATTGAAGAAACTAACAATGGCAGCGACAGCCGTAGTTGGTAATATAATAGGCTCGGCGCATTGCTGTTAAGGGAATGCGCGTTACAATTTTAACGTTAACCTGAACGCTCCTGGCGATGTTCACAAACCGAAACAACACGGCTGGCTGGTTTAAGCTGAGCACGCACACGTTTGTTCTCTCGGCGTTGTACGATTGCTAAGGCGTTAGTGACTGTTACTAAGCAGGTAAAGAAAATACATTAATTATATAAATGGCATTCGGCGGGATTTCAGTGCTTTGCAGCCACAATGACTACGAGTTAGTATGGTTCAGTATGGTGCCGCTAACGGTCCCATTAGCGTCTTGGCTCGCACCGAAAGCACCGTACCATGTACCAAAAACAACTTTTCTCGTTCACTTTGCAGTTTTCGATCATGCCAGTGCGACCGCTGCTTAGCTTCTCCGGACGGACAAAACGTACGAGTTGTTTTAACCTACCAGCGCGTTCCCGCGCTAAGCACGCCCCCCCCCCCCCCCCCCCCGCGCCTTTTTTTTTTTGTTTCTCCCTCGATCTCACGTCCCTCGCATTGTCACGTTAATGACATTACGCTAAAGTGTACTCCGAAAATGAATTTTCCGAGGCTTAACGCCGCCCAACGCAAACTCGCCCGGGGTTCAAAGCATGACGTTCACTTCTGCCTGGGTTTCAGACACTCTACTACTCCCTGCGGCAGTAAACCACATTAAGAGGCGAGGGAAATGAGTGAAAGGGAAGCGATGCAGGGGAAGGGGATGGCCAGAAGGGTTTGCGAAGTCCCAGAGCCAGACGCCGCTGGTTGTTAATTCAATAAACCGAAAAGCTTAATGGACGCGTTCGAGCCGAATGTCATCCCACGGAGGATTTCGACCATGATGGGGCAGCGACCGTTTCCCCACGGATTAGAGAGCGTTAACGTCTTTTTTTTTCTTTCTTGTTTCAGTGCCTCATTACGTTGTTCTCTTAAGCTAGTCCATCGCTCGCACAACAGTTTGCTTTCCTCTGCTAATGGGGTGCTCGTTCAAGTTTGCTCATTGTTTACATCACTCGGCCTTATAAGCTGAAAAACAGCTTATCAAAAACAAGAAAGACGGAAAGGAGGAAGTTCCGGATTGACATAGTCGTCCCTTTAATCGCTTAAACAGGATTTTGGGTTCTGCCTTCTAAGGCTACGCTTTTGTGAGTACGCGCCGATGAATCTAAACGATTTCAGTGGGTCTCAACGCGTAGCCTCTTTGTGAGCTCCATTATAATCATTGAATATTTGTTCGTGCGTGTACGGCTCAAGCGCGCAGCGGTGACCAACAATCAAAATTATTGGTGGCTGGAAGCTTCCTAAGTTATGCACCTGAACGCTGTACTAGCATGCGACTGTTTAAGGCGTTTACACACCAACTGAGGGTCTCTGTGTGAATTAACATTACTATTTTCCAGGCCTATATATAAAGTACCTTGAGGACGGGCCGATGTCTGTTATCGCTGGATTGCCTACGTGGTTTTTGAGCTTCTCTTTATTTATCTTTTATCCCCTTACTCTGTTTTTACACATTTATCCCTCTATATCTCTCCCCCTGAGCAGGGTGCCCAATCAGAACTATCTTTGGTTGCCCTCCCTGACTTCCTATATTTTCTTTATTTCCTTATTATTACTACATGTACCTCTAACGTTCTGCGTGCCTCTGTAGATGTACGCCAAGTAACAATATGCTATGTTTAATTAAGAGGAAGCGAGACAACCAGCGGTATACCTCAAGCCAGAAACATCTGTTTTCATCACTTCAAAATGCAACACCCGTACGAAGTGTCAGATTTTTCAAGATCACCGATCTGTCACTCACTTGTACTGCAGCATACGATAATGCTACGTTATGTTTGTGAAGTACAAACAGCGCGTTATAAAAGTAAAAAGGAAATAAAAATAGAAAACGTGTTTTGGCCACTCACTGTCGTGCTGCAGAACACTTACCAAATGGCATCAGACATCATATCATTGAAGAATACCTTTTCTCACACTTCCTGGCATGGCGCTGACGTACATCTATTCCACTTCTCTGGTGTAACCTTCAGGCACTGTGGCCACAATTGTACACGCTAACATAGCGCATCAAAAGCAAAAGCATTGATGAAAACAATGGCATTTAAAATTTGTTGCATAAATGTGTGCTGGAATTTCAATACAATGTGTAAAATGTTTTAATCTAACGAGCTGGCACTGAGATGGCTGGGTGTTAACTTTTTGTGTCAGTATGCCGTCATGCACCGGGCCCTCTTCTTTCAAATTTTTTCATGATGTTTTACATCAAGTATATTTTTAAGTGGTTCGATAGGTGCTTTCTAAGTATTTTAGAAATAAAGGAGTGGCATTTATACATGACATTTATTAAATGTCATACCTGACATTTGTGTATAGAGTTCTCGAGTGGAGTCCAAATTCTGTAAACTTGACAAAACCCACTGAAGAATGGAAAATTCTTAATCCGTTCAGCAGCCCTAGTGTCCAAAGGGTCTATAGAGCATTATTCATCTTCCTGTTAGCGATAGACGGCATTTTCCGCACGGCTCAGCAAAACTTTCACGTGATTTTGGTGCAGTGTTTTGCTTGTTTGTCCACTTTATTTCATTTTTCTTTTTATATTGCTCTATATTATTTTGCCACGCTCGGCAGCCCATTCTTATGTGTTTCAGTTGCGTACAAATAACTTCTGTCGAAAGTATTGCATTTGTAAAAAAGTCCAGAAGCCACAGTGCGTGTGATTGTATATGTCATCATGCGGTGGACTGTGGCAGTTGTGAAACTTTCGTTGTGCAAAGCACATATTGATGAGGATATAACTTATCAGCCTCCTCAACTTTGAAGCGCCAGCTGAGTTGTACAAAATTTTGAAAAAACAACCCGGTGATAAAATACATTTCTCGAGCCGGGCTCAAAAACGTTTGATAAAGGCTAACCATTTGGTTGAAACTATTCAGGAATTTTAAGGTAACTTCGTTCTTTATGCTTTGGGTATCATTTCTCCAACCGTTCTCATCTTCAGTCCCACTTTTTCGAAGCACTACGGGAGCGTCGTAGAAGCTCATAACATTAATGAAAGCACCGCTCATTAGTGCATTGGTATGTAGACTTTAAAAGAACAATTTCAAGCACCTGCGAAACCTACCGATCTGGCAGGACAAAAGTCATTAATAAGTCAGGTCAGACAGGAGGTAGAGGCAAGTGGGGCCGTGGACGAAGGGAGGGTGGGGGGGGGGGGGGGGGGGGCTCCGACCACATCTGCTTCACATTTTACCTCCATAGGAAGGCAGCTGCCACTGTCGCCAATTGAACCCTTGACAGAAGTAAAGCGCTAGACGCTCAGCCTACCGGAGGATTAAAATGAAGAAAGTTAGCTCGTTTAATTCATGCGCCCCGTGTTCAGTTCGACTTCATAACTAGCGCAGATCTAAGATGATGTACCACAAAGTGTCTATTGGAACCCTTGCGTCGTTCGTCCAAGTGCGACTGAATCACCGAAGCTCACTCGATGGAAGGGAAGTCGAGGGTGACTGCGCGTGAGAAACTAACAGACCCGTGGCTTGGTTGCCATGGCGCTTGACAAGTGCTTGTACTGGCCAGATCCCCGGCCCATTTTTCTTCGTAACTGTACGCCACGCTCCCTGTGAATGCGGTTAGCCGCGTAGCCGGAGAACATTCCATCGCTTCCGCGCGAACAACAGCCAGCGGTCACCGTACATTGTGCGCCCTTCAGGGAGTACACTGCCACGGTTTAGCGTCGGCGCACGCGTCGACAACGTTGCAGCCCTCGTCCTGAGGCCGCTGGCCTGTCTTAATCTGCTTAGCATTTGCGGGCGTTAGGCAGAGCCTGGGGACATTGAATAAATGACCCCGCTGTGCTTCGTCCTCACGACCCTCAGGGAATGTGACACACCCCTCTTTCTTACGAGCGGCCGGAGACCCCAAAGGGCACCGCACTTATGCCAGCGGCCGCGGTCGCTTAGTGTCGTTTGCCGCCGGCGCGGTGCCATAAAGGCAACTGAGGCGGCCACTGCTCTTCGTTTAACGTCTCCACCCCTTTCCTTTAATACTTGCATGGGTGGTTGTCCTCCTGCCATCACTTTTCGTTATACGTTCACTAGCTTTCTTCGCCATTTTCTCCCCTTACGATGTCAGTAATTCTAAATGCTGTCTATATAAAGAAGGTACACGTAAAATTTAGTTAATCTGACAGCTTTGCCTCCATCTTGTGCGCAATGCCTCTTATTATATTCCACGTTGGCTGCTGATCCCTATAGCATTTGTATCCGGGAATACTTGCTGGATATCTATGTAACTGAACATGCACATGCTGTGTACCACTACCGATGTTTCGGTGCACAATTTCAGATGGCCCAAATTGGCCCGCTCCCTTCCAATGCGGCGTTCCTCGTGTAGTCCTTGTGTCGTTTTCGAACCTTAAGACATCACACGGTGAAATGATTGTTTTAATTGCGGAGCGTGTGCTCAGCGCAGCATCTCGTGGACATGATGTTATGTTTCAATCGTTGCCCAGTGAGATTGAATAATTCGGAAACGACCGGGCAGATGAAAACGCAAAAGGGGCTCATGAACACGGTGACATATCCATTATTTCTTTGTTCAGTCGCTACATAAGTATATTCGTGAAAAAAACTATTCATGGGATGATCTTTTTAACAGCGGAACTGTTTAAGCCGGCCATTAGTCCGTCCGTCACGACAAAAAACTTGGCGTTGCCTAGCAGCATCGCCTAGCAACGGAGCGCCGCCCTCCTCGCAACAGCTGCGCCACCACCTCCTCGCCCCGCCGCCGCTCCCGCCACAGCGCCACCTAGTGACACCTTGACTAACCTCCGTAGCAGCGCCGCTCGCTCCTCCGCCGTAGCTCTGCCTAAATTCTCCCCACAGCAGCGCCGGGGCGAAGCTAGGCAATGACGTCACTCCAGAATATATAGCTCCGCGTTGTCGAGGCACTGAGAGACACTTTGCCTGGTGAGTTTACCTACCGAGCCGCCGCCAGAGGCATCGGCTGCAGTGACGGATACCGGGCGCGTTCGGCGCGATCGGCTTCGGCAGCAGCTCTACGCATCCCACTACTTAATTAAGATAAGTAAAATTCTAGGCTGGAGTGATGAGCGTCAACGGTGCCAATGTGGAAGAACACGACGACGATGAACGCGGGAGCAATGGCATGAGCGCGTTCGCATGGTTGGGCCGAGGTGCGCCAGCTGTGGAACGTGCCAGCTGTGGAAGAAGACGACGACGCTCGAGTGAGAACCAAGTTAAAGCTAATGTAAAGCCAAGCTAAAGCTAGGCAAGGGCGGACAGCTTCGCGGTTTGCTCAGACTTCGCACCACTGGTGTGAAGTTGCCCCCTGTTTTTCTTTCTTTCTTTTTTTTATGTAGTTCACTCTGAGCTGAAATATAGACTTTCTGCTAACTTACCGAGAGACATCGGAAACTTTTTCATTCATTTCAGCTAATGGTGGTGGTGGTAGTGGTGAATTGTAGCAACAGGCGGGTTTAGCCTGGCAATCAAGGCTCAATTCAGGTAAGTGTAGCTAAGTGTGGGCTTCACTAATCACTTTCCACATGAAATAGGGCGCGCTGAGTCATTATAATTTGCATGTGGTGCGCCAAATGACAGACATCTGTTAACATGTCCTCTTTATACCCAGCATAGGTGAAAACTGTGCGTAAATTTTAGAAAAACTGCGAGTCCTACCCTCTGTTTAGGGACTATTAGAGCGCCGCTCTAATTTGTAAATGAGTTCGTTTATCTAGGTCAGTTACGCACAGTGTACCTTGATCATGAGAAGGAAATTTACAGACGAATAACATTTTGTTGGAGTGCATACGGCAGGCATTGCAAAACCCTGACTGGGAGCTTACCACTGTTATCGAAGAGAAAACTGTCCAACCATTGCATTCTATGGATGCTAACATATGGGGCAGAAACTTGGAGGTTAACAAAGAATCTCGAGAACAAGTTAAGGACCGCACAAAGAGCGATGGAACGGAAAATGTAAGGCCTAACGTTAAGAGACAGGATGAGAGCGGTGTGGATAAGAGAACAAACGGAGATAGCCGTTTGTTCTCTTATGAACTGGGCAGACCATGGAATGCGTAGGATGGATAACCGGTGGACCATTAGAATTACAGAGTGGGTACCAAGAGAATGGAAGTGTAGTCGAGGACGGCAGACAACTAGGTGGGGTGATGAAGTTAGAAAATTTGCAGACGCAAATTGGAATCAGTTAGCGCAGGACAGGGGCAATTGGAGATCGCAGGGAGAGGCCTTCGTCCTGCAGTGTACCTAAAAATAGGCTGATGATGATGATGATGTTGAGAGCGCAGCTCTTAGGTGCCCGTTCCTACAGCGAGCGTCGGCGGTGGCGGCGTAACCGAGCGAACGAGCACAGCGAAAGTTGAAAACCAACGCGGATCGCAGCGGGGGAATGAAAAATGCGAGGAGGAGAGCCGAGGGGAGGAGGCAGCGGAACCATAAGGCAGAACGCGGAGGAGGGTATGGTGAAAGCGTGAGAAGAAACTCGTAGTGCGGCGACGATGGCTACGAGATGGCACCAGAGGACCGCGCGTCATCTGATAGATTTGTCGGTGGCGGCTGCAGTGAATCGCGCCTACGCGTCACCCACGCGCTGCCACTCGCGATCTCCAGATTAGCGAGGCAGTTGCACCAAATTTCGCTCCGTTGCAACCTGCCGCGCGAGACAGATTTTCCGCGCCAGCCAATATATCGCGAAATGAAAACACGTATACAGTGCGCTCAAATTTCGCATTAAGGAGTATCGCAACCGTCGGTGAACTTTTTTTTTCTTTTGGACGGTGGCCTTCGGCAGACATTTTGAGGGGGCATTATTTGTGGTACGGAATGTAATGTTTTTCCCTAGCGCCTTAGGCTTTCTATAAGCCAAAAGAAGTGGCAGAGAATTTACCTGCTTTTAACCGCTACGTCTGATCCCCTAGGTACGTCTATCTGTCGATGTTTCTTGATACGCATGTTTCAAAACAGTTAGTTTTGGGATAAGATTCTGTTCACCTGGCCGTGGCGACTTAGTGGTTTTGGCACTGGGCTGCTCAAAACTGTGTTCCGTAAGCCACTATATGGTAGCTGCAAGCGACGCGAGAGAACACGGGAGACATACAAGGAGACCGAGAGAATCAGATGGCGCTTTGTGATCGTCTTGGTCTGCTTGCTTGTCCTTCGTTTTCTCTATCGCCGTTTGCGGCCATTGCATAACAATTACCCCAACACGTTTTGTCGCTACATCTAAGTAGGGCCGCCGTGCGGACGAAAAGCCACGGTGATGGAGTGGGCCAACACTGCTGTACAAAAATTTTGGTTTGCGCTACAGGATTACACATGGTACAAATTGTACATGGTGCATGGTACGCCGTAGTCCTCCACTACGGCGTCCTTCTAGATTTTGGGTCATTTACTGCTTTTTGTAAATTCCACTTTTTGCAGAGATGAACGTGTCCGATGGGCACGGTGCGTTTCTGGTGCTGCTCTACGTGTTTACGTTAGCCAGCAAAAGCGTTCTGGGATGAGTTGCCTTTGTCAAGAACGAATAGGTCGCTTTTTCCTCTGCCTTGGTTGACCAGTGCAGTAACTGCCTATTTTGTTACAAAGACACTGGCAGACCGACTCGCTGGTCATCCGCACCACAGCGCCTAGCTACAGCACTGCGCACAGCAGGCTTTGTCACGCGCATTAGTGACACGCAAGAGCAACGCGCCAAACTTATTACCAGAGCTCTGAAACTATACGTACGTATCACACCGTGGTTGCTACATCTAAATGCGATCTATTTGAGATGTTCTTACGCTGGTTAGTTTTCTGCTTACACAACGTCAATCAATTTAACTGTTATACTTAGTAAAAGGACCTGACTAATTTACTGAAGCACCAAGGCTCGATCGTCGCTAAAATGCTTACCATAGGTTTGTGGCAATTTGGCGCTATGTTCTCTGGTACAAGATGAAGAGGCGCGTACGTAAATGTTTTGGATTTCTTGTTTTAAACCAATTATCCTCATTTCACACGCAAAGTGTTACAAGAGAGGTTAAAAGAGCAAATCTTGCCTTCACGTATACTGGACATGAGAGTGTCATAATGTTCACTCGCTTTCAAACTTTCAAACGAAAAGATTTCAAACTCTGTTGGCTATAGCTAAGACCAACAATTTGGTCGATTACCTCTGCAACAGCTCAAAATTTAATTAAGTTTTCGATAAACTCAACGAACTCCAAGAATGGCTAAGTCGCAACGACTTTGCCATTCTTAGCCAGATATTGCTTCGAAAATTTTCTCGTGATTAGCTCCACTTCGGCGTTGAACTTTACAATGTACGTCGGAAAGGCGAGTACGTCGATCGGCGCAACCGTTGGGGTAAGCTTTCGTGCCACAAGTGAGTCTTTTCAGAGAAGCAGCAAGCTCTAGCCGAAGGCTGATACTGCGCTCAAAGTTTTATTTTCTCACCACCGAAGCTGTCAGTCTTTTTTTTTTTTGCACACGTTGATCAGACTGAGGACTCAATCAGCGGCAAGAAAAATAAAAGTCAGTGGATGGCTGTAACGAAGAAAAAAGAAAAGAAAAAGGAATTGAGTGAAAACGCGAGCGACAGGCAAAAATAGATAGGAAGCACACGAAAAACTCTGTAGAGATGGGCCACGCAAACATACGTTGCAGTACACTAGAGAAAGCACAGGGTATACAGCGTGAGGACTGGGCACAGAAACGAGATTTTGAGACCAAGCAGGAAACTCGGGGGCTATAAGAGTGCCCTTTCGTGCTTATTGATTTCTTCGGTGTCCAAATCTTGCGTTTTACTTTGCTAGTTTTCCTTTGCCAGTTTGCCTTCGAGTGGTATCTCTCTTCGTGCATTCCGTCTCGCCGTCAATATTTTCCCCGAGAAGACAGAAACTAACCCCTCTTTCACTCCAGAAGCCCACACAAGGTCGCGTGGGGTATTTTGTTTCACTTTTATTGTTATTATTTTTGTTTCACATTGAAGAGAAGACTTTCCATTCTCGGTTTCGTTGATGGCTGGCGCGTTCTCGCTTTCGTGAGCCCGCGAGCGAGCTCTGTAAGGTCTCTGTTTCCTCTGCAGAAAAGCCCTCTTCCGGCGGCTTGTAGCGAGTTGGAAAAAAAAAACATAGAAGAGAGTGTTTGCTCCCAACGTCCCTCGACATTTTTTCAGAGCGCTCCGAGAGAGGCACTCTGCAGAGCACGTCCTCGTGGATCCATCGGTTTTTCTGTATGTGCCTACTTCCCCTACCCTAAAGCCTACCCCACGTATCTTTACCAATGCATTTATTCATGGAAGACTATGGGGAGCGTTCGATGGTCGTTCGAAAACCCTTTTATTTGCATCCCGGCATTGTTTTCGAACCACTTCTTCGAAGACTTTGCGAGAAAGCTGTACCGCAGGAGATTCCGCAGCGTGTGTGTGGCAAACGGTCCATATCCGTCTGAGAAGATACTAAAAAAAACATAATCTGGCCTGGGTAAGGAATAATGCACACACAGATATACGTGTAAAGCGGGTTATCTACCTGTGTGTGGGTTTGGGTCTCTGTGTGCATGTGTGCTTATGTGCAAACACACACTTGCATACAAGGTAACACACACCAGTTAATACAAAATTACGAGGCATGGGTTGGGACGGGCAGCTTTCATGTGTCCTGCAATTTAGCTCTTTCATTTATTTATTTGTTTCAACTACCTACACAGTGGCCGAGAAAATATTGACTGAATTGCCACGACGTTTTGCCACGACGTTGAGAGACTCGGTGTAGTACAGTGCATTCGGTAAAGATAAACACAATTACGTCCACTACATTCTATAATAACCATGCATACCAGGATAATTAGGGGCCGAGAAAAAGCCCCGCAGATAGACATCACAATTTTTTTATATATAGAAACACTATACATAATTTGAATGAAAAAATAAGAGAGAAAGAGAGAGAGCGAGAGAGGAAAGGCAAGGATGAAAAAAGGAAATCCCTTTAGCGTCATGACCTGTCTGTATCATTTCATGCCACACCACGCCCTTAAATTGGTTGCGCTGGCATTGGCTACAGCATATGTATACATACACGCCCCATAAGAGTCAGCATTGCCAAAGACCGAGGTCTTGTTAGGTTCGCGTCATCTGCATGCCCTCATCGAAAACCTTCAGCCACATTCGCCCATTCCACTTGCCCTGGTTTTGCAAGCATACGGCGTCGAAAAAAAAAACGACAACAACACTAAAGGAAAGGCAAGTCGTCGCGTCGCGCCTTTCCGGCGTCTTGTCGCCCAATCGAGCGGGACGTCCCAGGCCCTAATGCTGTGTTCGAGAGCCGCCAGTTTTTCCACTCCGTCGCAGAAGGTAGCGGCGAGGCGAAGCAAACAGCCGAAAAAGAATACCAGCAGCAAGAAAACGCAGTTGCTCCTGCACTCCACGAATGGCGCTTTATGCCTCACCAATTTTCACTAGAAGAATGTTGCTACTCGGGGCTCTTCGCGACAAACGGTGCGAAAGAGAAAGGAAAGGTTCCTGGGCGGGTGCGCCACTTTCTTCCATTCGCAAGCATTTTGGGAGCCTTCTCGTTGTCCCCAAACCCATACCCTCATCCCCCATCCACTCTTCTTTCTTTTCTTCTTTTTTAGTTTGCCTCTTAGTGTTCTTTTCTTCGGCCATCTTTCCATCTTGGCTTACTTGCGCAAAATGTTGCCGGATTCCTTTTTCGCGCGTGGCAAACAACAGAGGCGCCACAGCGTGAATTGCGTAAAAGCGCGAAATATTTCCTCCTTTTTTTTTTCGAGGGAACTGCGGAACTACGGTAAACAGCAGCAGCAGCAGTGAATGCAAAACAAACAAAGCCTTCATGTGCAGCATTGGCATAATGCAGCGCATATGCGGTGTCACGCAGGTGACGAACGTTATACAACTGGTTTCCGTTTTTTTTCTTTTCATTTTTTGCTTTCATGATTGTATTTATGCTTTCGAAGAGTGCTCCACGTTAACAGAGCAGCCTACCATCACCGGCTATCTTCTTTGACAGCAACTATTTCCCTGGTTTTTCCGCTCACTGATCGTTTTCATGCATCAGGAGGCTGTCGCCGCTCTTCTTTGCTAGTTAGAGAAAGATTCAAACGAAGAGCGACACACATACATAAGAGAGATTAACAGCATCAGAATTCTCTGGTGCTGGTCAACATTCTCTGGTCAACAGAATTCTCTGGTCAACAGAAAGTAAGAGGAGGTCAAAGACTTTCTTCGTGAGTAGCGGTAGTGGTGTGGCGACAGAGAGAGATCAGAGTTTCGTTTCGGCAGTGACAACGTCCAGGGGGCGTCGACGACGCGTTTGATGGATGTCCGTCGTCTGGAGTGCGTTGTCAAGTGTCGCCGCGCTGCACGCGGTCCATTTGCGACCGCTATACTTTTGGCCCTCGCCAGCTTTTAGCGGCGTCACTTCCCTCTCGTCTCGGTTTTCGTCCACTTCCAGCCGAAATGCTTCTCGTCGCCCCAGGCCGGGGTTCACGTCGCCGCGACTCGAATCCCGTCCTCTGTCCTTTAGTTGCGCAGCTGCTTCTGGCTTTTCTTTCTCTCCACTGCCAGCTTTTCATTCTGCTTTGGTTTCCAAAACGACGCAGACACTCATCCTTTGTCTCCAGCCATCGCGTTTATTCCAGCGGGCCTAAGGATTTCTGTATGCGTTTTGGCGAGCAGGCTGTCGCCAGGCGTGAATGTCTCTCTTTCATCTTGATGCAACAACGACGTCGAACTAAAGAATGGAAAGACGGGGCACAATGGGAAAAGTGGGGGCTTGTGGAGTGGTAGGTGCTGTTGACCGACCACTAAGCCGGCTGTCTTTTTGTGTTAGAAATGAAACCTCCCGCGTTTTTGTCTATGGCTCTCATTGAATTTCGGCGCGCAAGTTTCTGTCGGCGGTGGCGGGATTACGGGTTTCGTGATCCATCTTGCTGGCGCCGAAGTCCGTAATTATTGCCGAAGCACATCGGGGGCTATAAAACCCGCTGCTGCGGACGGCAGATGATTTATGGCGCCTCAAGCATAGGTCGACTTTCGAGACGAGAGTCGCGCGACGTCCTTCCGCTTCCCCTCCAAGACAGGAAAGGATCTTTTGCAGCGCTCAAAGAGACTCTCTCCTTTTGTTTCTTGTCGTTTCCTTCACAAATGCGCAGTCGATTCAGGAACGACACAGAAGAAGGCGAAACAGATAAGAGTGTATTTTCGTCTCGGCGGTCTCCTTTGTTCGACGTCTTCCATTCTTCTCACTGGCGCTCCTCTGAGAAGCGAAGCTTAGTTCTTGCGTGCTCTGACCGAGTTTGCAACAAATGTGCTCGTAGAGGAGGTAAAATGTTTGGAAATTCTTACGGACAGGTTTTTGATGAAATTTCTTCTTTAGCATGTCGAAAAGAAAGTTAATTGCGCATGGCGTGTTTATAAGTACGTGGCTCGTGCTATATTTCAACTGAAAAGTCTTGTCATGCTCCTCTTATAGAACTATATAATGTGCAGATCACGTTAAGGAAGGAAAAGATGATACTAGAGTTTTCGAATAAGCGTATCCAAGCAATTTTGATAGCGCATAAACCGAAACAACATTGTAGGGACTTGCGTTCTTTTTCACTCTAAAGACCCCTATGCTGACCGTGTTGGTAATCAATACTTGAAAATACCGCGCCCTAACTACACTGTTCGAAGAGAAGTTAATTCAGTGCTTTATCAGTCTTCTCTTCTTTTTGTCCGGTGTAGATTTCTCGCTGTAGTTACGCCTTTTCTACTCTCCTTGCGTTCTTTTGGACGCTTGGCAGGTAGCGTTTCTTAACCCTGGGTGCCAAATTTTCAAAAATTCCCAATAACTTTATACACCATAGGTTTGCACACGCCAACATGCTGCGAGTACAATACCTAAATAACATGAATAAAACTTCATATCATACCTTCCAGTCGACATTTTCAGTGTTTCGAAAGACTTCATGATGACCGCGTTAAACATTGCAAACCCTGTAATTAACTGTGGCAAAGCTAAGTATCACACTCTGCGATCGCTGTATTGTGAAATCCCCGTATACTGTTCCCTCCAAAGTCCCATTGTATTCGCACATCCAGTATACAAGTGGCGCCTCCATTCTCTCGGGGTGAAGTACTTTCGCACCTTGACGCTGCAATCTGCATCCCTACAAGACGAGCCCACTTAAACTCGTCCGGCCACTAAAACGGCTCCGTCGAACAATAGAGCGGGGGGCGTGAGCCACAAACCTCGCGCACGCACAAAGCGGGGCCGAATGTCTCCCGCTCCCCATTCAGCGCGCATAAAAGGAGCCGCCACATTCTCGACTGATCGCAAAACCATTTTCTCTGAGAAACGCCTCTTTAGAGACCCTTCGTATGCAGTATGGAACCTTAATTGAGCAGGCGCCGACTCTCAGTCGACGCTATAAGAAAGTATATATAGTGCAGCAAACAAACGATGAGAGAAATTAGAAAACGCCAATATAGTCCAGTGGTGGCCATGATGCCGTATGTACAGTATACGTTAGGTGCTTCCTTTGAAAGCAAACTCTCCCGCTGAGCTCGCTGTTCGAGCTCTTTATGGGGAGCCGTAATGCGTTGAAGCTGTGGGAGATCTGCCGAACCTTAATGACGTCCCCGAAGCGTGCCTCAGATAAAAAGCCACTCGGCGTACGCGCCTTGGGGGCAAGAAAGCGAAACGCGACGCTGGCGTCGCCCGCAGCGGTGGCCGACCGCGCCGAAACAGAGCCCAGCGGCTCCTTTTTGCATGCGAGAGTAATTTCGTGCACCGCTGTCGATGCCTGCAGGCGTAAAAATACGAATACCTCACGAGGGTTCTAAGCTGGTCTCGTTGGTTTATGTTTAACATGGCCAGCAGTGCAGATGACGGCAGATTTAAGTGAACGAAAGATGAACTGATTGAAGGACAAATCAAGCGAATTTTATTCGAAGTCGTACATGCTATAAGACGGATGACAACAAAAGCACGGCACCTATCTGTAAGAGCATCACCTGTGACTTTCAGACAGAGATGGTGTATTTCGACTGTTAGTTTTGACAAGGCGGAAGACGAGGATAGAAGGGTGGTGCTAACTGCAGTGTGGCCTTGAAAAAGCTGCCGGTGATTATTCCGGCCGAGCGCCACTTATCAACTATGGTTGAGCCTGAAGCCCCGTCCCAACTCATAGAGGGAAGACGAACAGCAAGGACGAAGTTCAACCTGTCACGCAACATGCAGAGCGCCAGCCATACCATTTCGCCCTGATAGCCCCACTTAGCCTTCTCCCCCTCTCCCGGTACAGGGTAGCCAACCGAAGATAATCTCTGGTTAACCTCCCTGTCCTTCCTTTGCCTTTCTCTCTCTCTCTCTCTCTCACCATTCACACTATGTACACTATAGATGGTGTATACACTATACATATTTAAAACATGGCAGAAAAGCGCACCTTTATGCTATGTTCTACTATGCATACGGCATAGTGCCTTAAGGCAAATGTTCGCAATAAAACAAACAATCTTTGTTTTCACAAATTTATATTTATAGAGTTTTACGTGACAGTACCACAGTCTGATTATGAAGCACGCTGTAGTGAGGGGCTCCGGATTCATTTTTACCACTTGCGGTACGTGCAGCACCGGTACACATGGTCCACGAATGTTTTGATTTTGACCCACCGCGATCTACTCCAGTTGCTATGGATTTACGCTGCTGAGCACTAGGAGGCGGGTTCGATCCCGGCCATGGCGGCCGCATTCCACTGGAAGCGGAATGCAAAAACGCTCGTGTACCGTGCATTGGGTGGTCGCTAAAGAACCTCAGAGGGTCGAAAAGTCCTCCACTGCTGCGTGGCCCATAATCAGATCGTGCAATTGACACGTAAAATTGGAGAATCAATTAATCTTGATTTCGCTCCCTCAGGTCGTAGTATTATACAAGTGCTGGGTTTTTGTTCCTTTTTCCAGTTTTGCACCCGTTAAATCATCATATTTCTCACGTATGTGGCTTCGCACTTTCATTATATTGTTTTTACTGTGCGTTTTCTTGGCAACTGGCCGAGAAACTTCTTGATAGCGTTGTGATTTTGCGTCACCTGCGTTTTATACTGTGCGACTCTGAATGAAATTTAGTGGGGAGTCAGCCCACCTGTCCTTTTTCGTTCACTTGTTCCATCGTCCACGCTGTTCACCATGCTGGAAAACCTATAAAGCTGGCTTTGACACCGTCACGCGCTGTTTGCTTGTACTGTTCTCTTCATGCCCAGCCCGAGCCCGCTTGGTTACCTAAGCGCTCTCAATATCTCAGCTTCGTAACGTGTAGTGGTTGCCATCACACGTGGGTCCAACCTTTTATGCGTCTCTACCTTTCGTAACACCTAGTCAACGTTGTTGCGTGCCGATGCACACGTGTGCATCGGTGAAACTGTCAATGGTTGCCAAGATTTCTTGAAGGAGGGAACGAAATGAAGACTAGGATACTTTCGCAAGGGCCTATACCTAGGGAAAAAAAAGAAAGAGAGAAACAAGAAGAGCAAAGAAAACATGCCAGGCGTAAATAAGAGATATCTCATACTTCACGTAGGTCAGCTGATGAAGTTCTCATCATCTTGAGTGCACCGCAGGCACGTGACTTCATGTCCCTGTCGGCCAGTTATAAAACAGCAGCAAGCAGCATCCGCTGTTTGGCGAAACCAAATTGTGCTTCCAATTTTCTCCTTGACACTGATAACACGCGTTAAAAGGTTGTGTTGCTGGTAAAGAAACATCAGGTCACTAATAATTCTTATTTTACAACTTTATATTGTCAGTGCCAGCTACACTTGCGTGCTGCGTGTGTACATGCATTTGCACTTGTCTACGGAATGAATGCAGAGAGGTCACAGAGCACTATATACGGTCACGTGAGTCACGGCTTGTATGTGGCTTTCAGCCAAGCCCCTGGGTTCTACGGTTTGCGTTCGCATCCTGCTGCTGCCGTAAACAATATTTATATCTTTTGCCCTGCTTTGTGGACATAATTCGCACTTCACTCCGGATGTCTTCCGTTGGATTCCAATCGACTTTGATCTGGCCGGTGGGGCGCCATCCAAAGCCGCTGACAATTCGGCGAAAACAAATTACGTGCTTAACGAGATCAAAAGGGCCTCTCATGTTGTCGCAACCTCTAACACATTGTATGTCACAATGAAGTGGTAATGCATGTGTGAAGTCAGGCTTCTATTTGATAAACAAATTTGAATTCCTAATTAACAAGTGTTGCGATTCTTGAATACAATGAAAGCGATCGAGTCGTGCACTTACCTTCTAGCCCCACTAATCTTTATTTATTAATTTTTTTATGGCTATGCCACTTCACTAACTTTCCACAGATGGGCATCTTCATCTAAATATATTTTGTGGAGCGTAATAGAAAGTTGTCATAGTAATTTGTATCAGTGTGAACGGCTAGGCGAAAACAGTGCGCTGCTAGCATTCATTTTTTTCCGTTCCAGAGCCATCAAAACTGGCACATACTTAGCTCCCCGTATAGGCGAAGCAGTATAAGCAAGCCATCGAGCTCGGCAGTACTGCGAAGTATTCTGTAATGGCGGAGTGCGAATTACCATACCTTCACTACGTTCCTCACTTCATTCAGCCCGTAAGTTTTCTTTTTCAACCTCGCTCATTCACTCTATCTTCCACCAAGGCCATCTAGAATCGCGCCTATACTCTGCTAAGTTATACTTCTTACTAAACCCGTGTTGGTAGCGTCCCCCGTTTTCATCGCGTCTTCGTGCTTCCTTTATGATTACGAGCGATCCACGTGGCCAGCTGTTCGCGGCGCAGAGTGCCGCCGCTGTTCAATTTGCTCGTTCACCGAACATCACACCCAGTCGACACTCTCATACTCTCCCTTCCCAGTCTTTTTCTTTATTTCTTTTTCAGCCATCGCATTTCACTCTGGTGGTCGGCGCGAATTCCCTGGGTGGCCGACAAAAGGCCTGCGGGTGTCATTCACACCGTTTCGAGAAAAAATTGGCTTAGGCTCTTTCTATAAGGAGATTACCGGTCTTCTGCCTCACTTCTTTTTCCATCCATATCTAGCCGCGCGGCACTTTTGTGTCCGTGCCAAGTACTTCAAATAAGAAAGATTCTCGTGTCAATTTCGTTGTCTGTGAGATTCTGGACGCGTCAGTGTTCTATTTGCTTTCTAGACGGAGGGACAATATTTTTTTCCCTGCTTCATCCACACGATGCTGCAACTGCGGCCCCACTGGCTTTTCCAGCGCCGCTGAAAAAAAAAAGAGTTTGTGATATTTTTCAGCAGAAAAGCTCACGAGTGTTTGGAGATTCGACGAAATAATTCTGTGTAGCCTGTTTGAGAACGGTCATGTTTGCGAAATACATGATCGGCCTGAGGTGCGAAGCTTGACGCGTATAATCGGCACTTCCACGTTGCTTGTAATTATAGACAGCTGTTTGGGTGCATGTCTACTTTAGCGGCGTCAGCATTCATTTCTCCCGTCAAAGCGCAGATCGCAGTTCTGTGCATCATTTTCTCACTCCTCCCCCGTCCTACCCCACTCGGTAACTAACGTTTACACAAACGATATTGTGGCGGAAATTGATCGTTGAACTGAACCTTTACGGCGTTCTTGTTGCGTCTTTCTCCGGCTTTTTTCTTATGTTGGAAATGACATAAAAAAGAACACGGCTGAATTTGTTAAACACGGTGTCTGCGATATAATAACTGGGCTGCTCCCATGGCGGTCATTTTCCCATGTGGCGCCCCAAGCACCTATTGAGGTGGGGACGCCTTCGGGTTGAGGTCAAATACCCCTTTCCAAGCGTTGAGGTCCCATAATGGCCGAGCACCAGGCCGGGAGCGCGCTTGTACCTATTTTACCGGTAGGTACCCGGCGGCAGCACTTGCCTCCCACAGCCGCTGTGGATACTCGTCCACAATGCCGTCTGTGGTTGGACAAGAGGTGCCCAGAGACAAGTCCTGAAATCTCTATTGGGCCCTCTTCCGAGATGTGAACCCCCACGACAGCCGAGCACCAGGCCAGGGGACATCTCTACCCATTAGAAAAACCGGTGGGTTCCCGGTGGCACCGGGATTTGAGCTCGGTACCTCCCGCATACGAGGCGGATGCTCTACCGCTAGGCCATCGCTGCGGTAGAGACATTAAGAAACATTGACGACATTAAGAAACACTCAGCTAATCAACATATTCAGATGCGTGCCATGGAGGGAGCTGCAGAGGTAACAGCGTTTCTGATGGTAAGTCTGACCGCCCCATAACGCGAACTGGAACTAGTACATCATGTAACATCAGTGTTTAAAAAATGAATATTACCGTAAAAACATGCGCCATTAGTTTTAACTAAAAGGGAAAAAAATAAGGTGAGTGACATACGATTGCGAAATTGTTTTTCTAGGGCAAAAACAAAATCAAGTTCACCGTTTTCTTCAAAGCTGCGGCTATGGGTTTTTAAGCCGTGAAGCACAATAGCGCCAGTAACCTAGGCTCTCCAAAAACATAGTCCCACTCGAATTTTCTCCCGGTCTTCTCGATATGTTGTCTCTAAGCGATATTTGACAGTAAACGAATAAAGAATGCACAAGTTCCGGTACAATATTTGAATATCAACACGCAACGCAAGGAAGTGTGAAACCAATGCCATTACACATAACTCACAAATGAGAAAGTAACGAACGAATTGGCTCCTTCCATTCGTCCACAGCGTAGCAAAGTGCCTCAGGTGTGACCGGCCATAGAAGCAGCATGCCGGCTTCGCGTTCCGGATAGAAAGAAGCCTAAGACCCCGCAGCCATTCAGGCACGGGGGCCTCGCCGGAATGGCTCTCACAAATAAAGCTACGCCCCCCTCTGCCCACACGGATAACCGTACGACAATAAGGGACGGCGACCATCACAAAGCGCATCCTGCCATTCCCGTTTACGACTGGGCCGCCGGACTAAATTGCGGAGGTGTGCGCGGCAACACATCTTCGGCGGCGCCGAGGACCGAATCGGGATGGCTGGGAAGTGTGCCGTCGGAAATGGTGGCGCCCGGAAGAAGGGGTGGAGGCACAACGCACCCGGTGCGGCTCTGACTCTGTATGGCTGCTGCAGCAATGTGAGAGAGTGGTTGCATACATGTGTGCGTGTGTGCGTGCGTGTGGGCGCGTTGATGTCTGTTTGTGCGCTTATATGGCTGATTGCTCGCACCCTTCTCAGACCGGTGCCGGACGGGATGAGAAAGGCGTAGACGACGCCGTAGTGACAAAGCTCCATCGCCTGTGTTTCGGAACTTACAGGTATCGCGATATGAGTACACAGTCAACTTATGAATGCACCGAGAGATTGTGGAGGCGTGCATGTTTCTTTCGCTTTATTTTTTGGCTTTGTTGATACAGGACCTGTCGGCTTACTCGCGGTGCTTATTTCTTTGTTTGTTGGGTTTTTCTTGACATATTTTAGTTACTGCCACTAAAACATAGTTGGTTTGTTGAACTTTTGAACTTTCTTTTTTTTTATGCCGTCAGCTTGCGTTGGATTTGTGTCTTGACAGTTACACGACTGAGAGGAACGTGCAATCTTCTGAAGCCCCTGCTTTCTTTAAAAGCGGCCATGGACATCAATCGTAGGTTGGTATAATAGTGCGTTGATTGCATGGCTCTGAATTCAAATGCTTATTCTTTATTATTTTGTGAGTTTTACGCAATTTAAGATCCTAAATAAACAAAGTCGCTATAAGAGAAGCCGTATTAGAGAACGTCGGATTCATTTTAAGTATTAGGGCTTCTTTAATAGCATTGCATTGTTCGGTGCATGGAAGTGTCTTGCACTTCGCCTCACCGAAATGCGGTCGCCACGTCTGCACATCGAACGCACAACATTGTGCCAAGTAGCAGCACGCCGTAGTCGCTAAGGTATCACGGCGGGTGATGTTTTGTAAAATTAACATAAAGCGAACATTTCAGAATACTTTCAATGTTATTTCATGGACACGTTGAATTTTGTTCGATTTCTAGCTTGAAGATTCTCTTGCAGCGTTATCTTGCTGCGCGTTCCATAATGAAGGGAACGTAACAGCGTATCATTTGAGCGTCTCTGGTTACCACCAGCATAGTTGCCAATCAGCGCTGGGTGGTCGCTCTGTCAAAATCCAATTTTCCTTGACTCCATGACAAGTGTTGCGGACGAGCACGGTGTTGAACAACAAGGTGCTGAACAACAAGGTGTTGAAGTAGTTGTTGCGTCGTTACTGCCGCCATTAACTAATTTATATAGAACTGCATCTTGTTGATATAATCTTAATGTGTGTGCATCCATTTTCAAGACATATTGAAGGAGTCCATGAACATCCCGTGAAGGTTGAGACAAATGCGTAATATGGCAAATCAATTTTGCGGAACCCTGCAACGTGGAACAAAGTTCATGAAAGAGAAACTTGTCATTCATCCGATGGTAGCACAACACTACATATGAAATACACTTCAGTTTCTCAGAATGAAAGCTTTGCAGTTGAAGGTAAATTCGTCCTGGTCCGGGGCTCGAACCCAGCACCAACTGCTTTTCAGGGCGGTCCCTCTACCATGCGGAGCTCGTCCTTCTATGCGAGTTAGGCTGTCCTGTTCCTCTGGCCTTGTGTTCCCGGATTGTTTTTTTTTAGAGTGTGCACTAAACATTGCTACGAATAAGCGGTCCGCGATTGCAAGTCCGCGAGCACGGAATATTGCATAGTTTTACTCGTACGCATTATGCTTCGTGCGAATGTGTACTATCAACGATATATTATAATGTAGTTGTCGTGTTCAGTTCTGCTGTGCTTTTCAGTTTGCTCACGCAGTAGCTGCAGTGCTTACAGATGGAGCAACTGGGATACGTCTACAAGCTATACAGAGCAAAAGTTATCAATGAGTTCTCAATTTATCTCGCAAGCTATAGTTCGTACATTAATGCACGCAACTTAAGCTATGATTCGATGGTAACTAAAGAAAGGCCCTTCTCGGAGGTCACGCCTGCCGCTTCCACCTCCCTTCAGCACCGTCACCGTGCCAATGCCTCGGATGTACCCATTAAGCGGGATGGAAAATAATGAGGAAGGTGTGAGCCGAAAGATGGATGGAAAGCTTTCAAGGGATAGACGCACGCCCGGCGGCTTTAACTGGCCCATCCCGACTCATCGGCTATGCGTCACTGCGCTAATTGATGAACGGCTGCACAGCATTACCCCGTTGGGCATCTGCCTAAGGCGGCGGCGTAATGATGGGCTTTTAGAGCTTCCCCACCGATGAGATGAATAGCGAAAGCTGTTGGTGGAAATAAAGGACAATATATTTGACACACTTAGACACACACACAACCCGCCATGGTTGCTTAGTGGTTTTGAGCTTCTGAGGACGAGGTCGCGGGATCAAATTCCGGCCACGCTAGCCGTATATCGATGGTGGCGAAATGCAAAAACGACAACTTACCGTGCATTGGGTACATGTTAAAGAACCCCAGATGGTCCAAATTAATCTGGAGCCTCCACAACGGCGTGCCTTATAATCAGATCGTGATTTTGGCACGTAAAACTCCAGAATCTTGGCCCGAATTTACAAAAACTTCTTATGCTCGAATTTTTCTTAGGAAACAATTTAAGCCAATCCGGATGCCAGACATCCGGAATGGCAAAGCGAACTGACGAAGGATAAGCTTTGTGAATCTGGGGCTAGATTCACAAAGCTTATGCGCAAGTATTATGCAAGAAAGTGTGAGATAGGGCCGTTGCGTACTGAGCGTACTTTACCTTTCCCAACTATTGCAATATACAAAAACAATGAGGTGGTTTAAATGTTGAACGCTGCAGTTCTTTCCGTCGAATTTCATTTCGGGGAAAATTGATGATAAGGTATAGCTTCTGGACGCCTTGAAGATATCTTGCACTGTCTGTCACTCTTAGATGCTTTCTCAGAGAATTGCAGTATTTTTCTCTATATGATGCATGGAGCAACATTTTTAACTACCCTGAGATGGCGCTTCAACAGTTCTGAACGCTCGAACGAGGAAACAGTTCTTGCTGTTTAGGATATTTAGAAATGACGGACGCTTTTCCAGTGTCCACACAGGGAATTCAGGGAAGACGCCTTCGCTATACCAAAGGAGTTGTTTGTCACATGGACGTACTTCATTGCAGTATCCACTGTCTTTCTGAAACGGTATGACACAGCAGCCACCCCTATAGTAGCCATCCCAAGACAATGTAATTGTTTATGTTTCATAACAGCAGGCAATAGCCTTTGGAATAAATTTTTTTTTGCACAAAACGAAACATTCACAATCGCAGACTTTCCGCGTGTCTTACCATGTCAGTTTTCATCTACCGTGAAGCATGTGAAGCATCTGTGAAGCTGCGGTAGTTATTTATGTGCTGGAGTTGAATATATGTGCTGTGATCAAAAGAAATTGATTCATACTACACACAGATAAAAAAAATATCTTTCGAGTAATCTCGTAACAATGACATAAACTCGAAAGCGATTATGTTTTTACAAGTTTTACGTTGGGTAAATGTAACGGAAGCCTGGAAGAATCGATTGTGATGATTCTAAAGTTAGGATATTGGGAAGGAATTTAACGGCACTATAAAAAGGGGCAAAATAACATAGAGCAAAATGTGTGCCAACAACTAATCGATATTGTGTTTCCACTAGAACACGCTCGCTTTTATTTACACCTACCATCAAAGCCAATGTAATGACCACGTACACAACAGCGCAGAAGACTGATAACCTGCATAAACTCCTTCACTATACCAGAATCGTATGAGCTAAGAGAACCATCTATGAAAAGTATTTTTGTTCCCAGTAGAGGCACAGATGGCATGCTGACAAAGTTTTCGTATTTGCATCAAATGCGGTACTCTACAATTACTCTCTTGACTGTTTTGCCATGTCTTCTCCCGTTGAACTCTGGCTGACGAGCAGCACTGATGCGTTGAAGAGTGCCTATAGGTTGTCAGTACAAAGGAAATGAACTGTTTGATCATTGCAAATGCCAAGTACTTTTTGTTCCTTGAAGTTTTCTTCCTAAATATTATGTAAAACGAGCTATATAGAGCCGCAGTACACCTTCCATCTTCATTGGCATTGCTTGTGTTAGTTCTGCGAAAATACGCCCAGTGATTCTTAACTCTTAACTAGCACTCCAAGGGCCTCTCACTCAACGTCACATACACCGTAAATGTAAGGTTAAAAAAGCGAAAAAAATATAAAAAGCATTTTGGAGAAACGTACACTGATAGCGTTTTCTGCCACGAATTTTCTGACCATCCTTTCACAGCATGCAGAACCCGCGGAGGCTCGAAAGGGTTTGTAATAAACATCGTATGCAGGCTAATTTCCCGCGAGGCCTCGAATGAAAATTGGCAGTGACGCGCTCAAGTGTCCTAGACGTCTAGCGCTGAGTCAAGAAAAACGGTTATAAAGTAAGTGCACAACAAAAAGGGCTGGACGGGCTGGGGGAAAAAAAAAAAAAAACGTCAACCGACAGTTAACTTCAGCCGGTGTATAGTACAGAACGAGACGGTTCAGGAAAGGGGGAGGGGAAGGGGGAGAAGTGGCGTAGAGGCGAAGCGAGGAAGCAGTGGCGCGAGCCGGTCGGAAGCCAATTTCCGGACCGAGAATTAAACTGCCCGAGCTGGGAGCGCAAGAAGAGCCGTCGCGGCGCGCAACCAAAGGCGGCCGACTCGAGTGACACACACCATGCCAACCAGGCTTCGGCGTCAAGTCTGAGCGGTACGAGAGGTGGAGGGCGAAAGACGGGAGAAGCGAGCGCAGTAGCGCATGGGGCCTTCCGGACAACGAGGCGAACAAAGGCGGCAAACGCGCAAAGCCCAAAGCAGCTGGTGGGACCGAAAAGAATGCTCCCACTTTACGTTTTTGCCTCCGGAGATGAGGTGAATGAGAGTGATGTACGGGGGTGCGGCTGAAACTTTCGGTGCTGGGCAAGGCGCTACTGCTTCCTCTCTCGAAGAAGTGAGAGACGGGAGAAGTAGAGAAACGAGGCGCGGACCTTCTAGGAAAATTGAGTTGAACGAAATGGAGCGACACAGGCACCTTTGCCTCTGTCTACCACGTCTCTCGCTTCCGAGCTCCAATTTTATTTTCTGCTTGCGCAGCGTTTTCGCAATAGTCGCTTGTATATAGGTAAAGGAGCTGCGAAAAGCTATATTTGTCTAATTAACAGATCTGCGCCACGCAGAACTCTTTATAGCGTACAAAAGTGATTTCTGCATCAACCTTACTGGTTCGATGTTATTTTTTTCTTGTTAATGGGGGAAAGTAAGGCCGGAAGAAGGGGGGGGGGGGGGAGGGTTGTTGCCAATACTGTAGTGCCTTCGCCTTTTCCTTCTTTCCTCCTTCTTTTTTACGATACTAGCTTGGAGGTTAATTCAGGGAGATGTTCTTGCTTGTCGTGCGGACGATGTGGTCTGTCTATGACAAGGAGTCTTTTTCTTGAGGCCGATGGAAGCACTTAATGGTCTGCAGAAATACAAAGGAACAGGAAAAAAATAAAAAGACTAGATGTGCGAGAAGTTGCGGTTGGACTACCAAGCATGTTGACTGACAACGAAGCACTGGGCTTCGCTGCTGCTTCGGCGTAGCCAGGAGCAAGGAACAGCGACAGAAAGCAGGTCTGGAATGAGCTTTTTACGAAGTGCTTCAAAGCAGAGACGCAAAAGGAAAAATTGAAGATGACCAAAGAAGTTGTCGGGAGCAGAAAACGGCAGTGTAATGCCGCTTCTGGCTCCTGCTATACCGCCGCTTCTGCCGTCAGCTGCGGCGCTCGAAGAACGAAACTCTCGGGAGAAAATGCCGCCGGCTTTACGGCGCCAGCAGCGCCTGCAAATGCACTCTCTACGCAATTATCTCGAATGGTGGCGCCGTTCAAAGCACCAAACAGGGAAAGGAAAAAGAATAATAATAATAAGGAAGACGCGGAGGTTAAGGTGCAGAGCAAAGTGGAAAAAGGAAGGTGACAGTAAGAGAGTGAGCGAGAGTTAGAAAACGCACAAGAGGAGGCAGCTAGAAAGGAGAAGAATTGACGCTGGTCCCGGAGAAGCAGTCCTGTTGTGCACAGAGAAAAAGGGGTGGCGGTCGGCAGACTACGCGGCCCTGGCGCGACGGTGCTTCGTCGTGCGGATGGCCTCGTTTGGCTTGACCTTAGTGGAGGGCCGGCCGCGCTTCCTTCGAGTGCTTCGTGATTGAAAATGGATTGGAAGAAAATTGGGATCCCCTTAGAGTGCACCGAACTTTTTCCCCCTCCGTCTCTGCCACCCCTTTCCTCTCAATGAGTGCCTCCTTCCTCTTCTTATTCTTTCTTAACTTGACTGAGAGCGAAGTCGCGCGTCTGCTTTGGGGTGAGAGTACACGCTTGCGACAGTATGGTCGATGCGCATTTGTGCGGAGGATAAAGAATCTTCACACTTTCAGACATCCGCCGCTTAGGTGTTTCAGGCAACGAGTGAACGCAAGAGCAGGCGGGGACAAAGTGTTGCTTGAATCCAACTCGTTCGCACCTAGACGTTTATCCGGAGGCGGCATCTTTATGACAGCGACGAACTCAATGAAGGAAAGGTGCTGGGGAGGTTTCAATTGTTGCGTATCGTTTCGTGAGCTGTGCCAATCAGTCTTCTTTTTAATTTTTTTAGTGACATGAAATTAAAGGACAGGTTGACGCATTTATTGGCTCCTGCTTCGGAGGGCAAGCAAATGTAAAAGCGCAACAAATTCTGAAACACACTAGAGATAGTGAAAGGTCACGAAGATTGGCGAAGTTCCGTCTTGAGTAAAGGAAGACAGAAAAGATTACAAGGACAGCTGTTTCGTAAATAATTTGCAAGTGACGCACAAAAGAGTCTGAAAACACCCTTATAAATTGACAGTTTTGCAGATGAGACGGGTGACGTATCTACATATGTCTATACAACAGAATACATAATAACATGTGACAAAATTACGCATGAACTACACGGCTGGGTTAACTAGTGAGGAAGAGCGTGAGTGCGACAGTTTGTAAACCTTTGGAAACAAGACGGCGCAGAAAAAGTCACCAGTCCTTCCCCTGTCGAGAAAATGGCGGTAAGCGAAGTTTGTGGCAAGACGACGCTGTCGCAGGCGTTTTGCTTCGCTTGCACTTAACTCAGGGTCAGCGGCTCTTCGCTGACGTTTGGCCTCAACTTCGCGCTCCCGCAACTTGGGGTCCGCGGCTCTTCGCTGACGTTTCACCTGGGCTTCGGAAACCCTCACGCTAGAATCGGCAAGTCGACGACGAGCCCTTTCCCGAGCGAATTCGCGGCGCCGTTGCTCAAGCGCAGCCTGCTCCTCGGCGGAACACACGGCGCGAGGCCTTCCCACCGGGTGCCGAAACTGATCTGAGGTGAGGGATGCCCGGCGGAGCGCGCGCAAAACCCCTTTCCTTCCCTTTCCATCCCCGCGACACACGAAACCAGCGGAGCTGAAATGTGCGGCCCCAGTATGAGCCACACGTTATTTCTTTCTTTCCTTATCTCTTTCTTTCCTCCTTTCTTTCTTTCTTTGTTTCTTTCTTTCTTGTCCCTGGCTCGTACCCGGATATTCGATGCGGGTATGCGTCACGTACTCATGATTTTATTATCGTTAATCGTGATGGAACTGACGAGCATGTGATGCTATTGATGTCATGACCTATCGGTCATTTTAGTCATACATTCGTACCCTTCCATGCCAATTTTGGTATATACCAAGTGAATGAGACGCGAGCTTTCGACAGGTTTTCGATAGGGTTTTAGCGTGATGCCACCACCACCGCCAACACTTGTGAGGCAATACAAGCTTGGCTTGAAAAAAACAGACCCTCTGTGCACCCCTCTCCTTTCAGCAAAACATATCGGAATACATGAAGGACGGAGTACTGCACGGCAGCATTTTACTATGTTCAAGAAGGGTAATGAGGTATCGACCACATTGATAATGGTATCTGCATGTTTATGCGCCGCTCTTCAGCTGGTAATTAATTTAACGTGCGTCTGTCTAACGAACACAGTACAGAAATGCTGTCACCATCTCGTTCTCACAACAGAGCTAATAACAGGACTGAGATGAAGAAAAAAAATTCTATCCTGGTTTGAGGAGCAATAATTTACGTGTTCGCAATACCCACCAAAACCGCGGCGATAGAGCTTGCGCTCGTTGAACCAGCCGCAGGATCGCATTGCTTGTACCATGGCGTTCTCTTTGCAAAGGTAACGGTCTTACTAGTTTCGTCGAATGTGCAGTTATTGCAACATAACTTCCTCGAAATATTACTAGGTGAAACTATGGCGCTAGTATCGCTGGCAGCTAGAAGCATGGCGCTTCGGCCAGCTTTTCGAGAATGATGGTTAATACATGGATTTGCTTAAACTTCGTTCTTCTGGCTTCAAATGTATTTTTGACTTAGCTGAACATTTTCTTGGGGCGAGTTGGTTCATAACTGAGAAGGAAAACAGAAGCGCAAAAGAAGCAGGACAAGACGAGTACACAGGACTGGCGCTCAGCTTCAACAAATATTGCACCATATATGCAAAATTTCGCAACGATTGTGAATGTGTGCATTCTTGTTGCTTTCTGCGTTTAGAAAAATATTGCTTCGAACTTTAGGCCAATAAAGCCAGATAAAGCATTGTAAGTGCAATCCCCCCCTCCCCAATAAAAAAAAAGAAAGAACACCTGAAACCACCCACACAAATATCAGACAAATCATTCGCATGATAGCTGAACGATTGCAGAGCCACAGTTCACTCTAGTAATTTTAGTAAGAAACTGAGTAGTAAGGCGTTTCAAGTATGGCCTACAACCATCATCATTTCTAATTGTTCGAAAGCGCATAATCCAACCAATCCTGTCGCTAGACATATTATTAGCGAAAGTGGCCAGCCAATGGCAAACAGCACTTCGAACGAGAAGGTTTGTGAATTCCGCTCCTGGGCCCGAATTCACAAAACGCTAGATTTTTTCGTAAGAAATAATTTTAGCCAATCCAGATGCCAGACATATCATTAGCGAAGGAGGCTAGCCAATGGTAAAGCGAACTTATGAAATAAAAGCTTTGTGAATCTGGCCCCTGGTTCTTTACAGTGGCGTTCACATAGCAGAAAACAAATCTGAGTAACAAGAGAAGACAGTTTGTACCTCTATTCTTCAATGACTCGCGTCACCTAAGTATTAGTGTCCCCCCCCCCCCCCCCCCTTGTCCCTCATGTACCCAAAATCTGTAAATAACAAAAAAAAAAGAATTTGTGGCAGTCATTAGTGTAGCCCGTAAATGATTGTGACGCTTAAAGCTTTGCTATAACGGTTGTCTCCTAAAAGGTCGGACAACTGTTTTTGAAAATCTGTACACTACGGCACTGTAAAAGACGTGCACGTTCAAACCACCACATCGTTAACTCCACGGAAATGAGCTTCGCGATTTGTGCATAGACTTGTACGCGAAATTCCTACAGAAACGCACCGCTGCTTTCTTACTTACGTCTCCTGTTTTCACTCGCACTTCCGAATGCGACCTAAGGTCTAATTCAGCGCGGTGCACCGCCTCTCTCACCTTGTGGCGCCCCCTCTCCTATATTTTTAAATATGTTTTCCCGCTAACGCAGCCACTGTGTCGACCGCAAACGACATCGTTGGGGCAGCTCACAAATGACTACCACGCGCCAGCCCTTCATACGGTCGGGCGAACCACGTGGTGGTCCTCAACCAAGGCGAGAGGCCCTAAGCTGCACAGCCCTCTTGTTTCTGCCTTCGCGTTACTAGCTTCAACGCTGCATTGCGCGTCGCGCTATCAAGCCGTGCACCTACCTAACAAAAAAAAAAAAAAAAAAAAAAAACACGCTTCCAGCCCAACGCTCCAGCTAAAGTGGCCCAAGCCCGATGTCGACGTCATATCTTTCAGGCGAGCCTTTTATTCCCCAGTGTTCCCAGCAACTTTCCCGCCTTTCTATCCTCCTTTCGCGCGGGCCTCCCATCTACCCTTAGTTCCTAATTTCCCCTTTCTCTCGGGCCGTCCCCTAGCGTACTCCTTGTTAGCCAACGGCGCCCGTTGCTGCCGCTACCGGCTTGCTTGCAATCATTAAGGCGCACCCCACGGGCGCTGCATTCGGTACAGCGTATGGCACGCCGCGCGCGCACACACACCGAGCCGCCGGGACCAGCAAACGAGCCCGAGCGGTCATCCACGCCTGTCGCGCAGAGTAGCAGCTAGCCGCAGAGACTCCGAGGCCAGGCTTTCGTTCTCCTTGCTCCTTCTCCTACTGCCCGTATTCTGACGCGACCGCCAGCCAGCGTGCCCAGTCTGTCGGCTTCCGCCAGCGGTGTAGCCTCTGCAGCCGCCGTCGCTCCTGAAGCCATAACCACTGCCTGTGGCGGCCACTCAGCTTAGCTTCTCCTAATGAGTTCGCAAACGTGTTTTTTGCTTTGCCGGAATGCTTAGGCTGGCTGTTACTCACTGTGTGTACGTGTGTAAGCGTCTTTCTTTCTTGCTTCCTTTTTCTTATGGGTACCCTGGTAACGCATCGTCCAGGAAAAAAAGTTAGAGCCTCGAGAGTTTGATTGATAGACTGTCTCGTTTGTTCCTCTGTTTGAGTGGCGACGGTTTGTAACGATCTTGCGCAATGTTGTTATTTCGGGAGGAATGGGGTCCTTAAATGTTGGTGTAAATACTATGAGCGGACGCCCTAGGTTTCGGTATATTAGGTCTTACCGGAACACGAATGTAGAAACACATTAACGTGCAAGTTTTTGGTAATACTTGTTTCCTTTCTCTCAACCCGTGCCGACAATCGGATATTCTGATAAGATTGCGTTGTGCTGAATGACTTCAACCTGACATCTATTCTATAGAGAATCAAATTGATGATGGAACATACGTTAGAATCAGGCTTTCTGGTTGTGATACTCAGTAATGTTGCTACTGCACATGGTAAGTGGGATGGAAGGCAGTAAAAAACATAACATTGCAGATAGAACAAGCGTGGTTGTCAAGATAAAGTAAGCATCGGTGGCAGAAAGGTATGTTTCAGAGATATATACGTCACCGCTGTTTGTAAATCATCACGTCGTCTTCAGCTAAAAAAAAAAAATACGCAGACGAAGGTATACAAGAATGTTAGCAGCAAGGAAAAAAAGAAAATAAGCGTAAATCTATTTCAGAGTTGAATACGTTTGAACTGGATGGTCATAGAAGGAACACTCTTCTGCCGGGCCACTTGCCAATTTCTCTGCATTGGTTATAAGAGGATGGAACATCAACGCAAGGCAGGTTATTCACTTTTACGGTGAAGTTATTTGATGCTACTTTACCTTGAGCAAGCTCATCTGCTGAGGAGCGTGTTTTGTCTGAGAGGGGTTGGTTAAAGAAGGGGTGCGGGCGCCAAGGGCGGCTGTATAGTGAATACTACGACGATAAGAGAGAGAGAGAGATGAGATGCGAAAAGCAGAGAGGTTAACCGGAAGGTAGGTAGATGAGCATGCACGGTTTGCCTAGCCTTTGATAAACGCTTGTTGAGTGTTGCAGCTATATTGCATTTGCATGGCTGCTTTCGAATATATTGTCGGAAGATTGTACAGTGACATTTCGCGTTGGTAGCGGTTAGAAAAAAAAAAGAGAAAAAGACACTCATGCGCCAAGTTCTCTCCATAGCGATACATAAATTGGCACTGGAAACGCATTTCGACGTGCGCTTTAGTGCCGCTGTTTGCAGACATTTCAATTCCTTTTTTGCGGAAACGCTGGGGTGAAAGCCCTCGGCTCGTTTGGTCGGTCTGCCTTATTTTGAAGTATGCGTGCGCTCATGACGGTCTTACTAGTACTTTTTTTTGTGCTCGCGGCCTTTCATGAAAGCGCACCTCCGCATTCGTTTCCACGCGCGCACGCAGGGCATAATGTCGGGTGCCGCAAGACAGCAACGGCTTCGCTAAGCGACAATTTTTATCGTCCACCAGCTGAGGATCCGCAGGGACAGATAATTGCCCGAATGGCTGACATTCCTTCGGTCGTACGCTGGAGGCACAGAGCCGATTCACTTGCCGCCGTTTCTTCCCTTCTCTTTCTATCATCGCGGCGGTGTCTGGTCTCTCCACAGCGGTTAGATACCGCAAGCATGCGGGCGAGCGGTTCACGTGGAATTTCTGCTACAGAACCGAACAACTCATTACGGGCCCCTTCCTCAGACGTTCCCTGATTTTTTTTTCCTTTCTCATTATGTTTGTCTCTTGAACGTGTCGGCTCAAATATTTCGACGCGCGCGACGCATTTTGAGAACTGACGGAGCCTAGTTATGGCGGGCGATGTTAATTTCTCTGAACGGTGCGTGATGCGGTCCTTCGGTAGCTCTTCACAGGTCAGCATATGGCTATCGGTGCGAAACACCATCGCAACCGAAACAGCTATATTAATTTAGCAAATGTTTTCTTCTACATACCATGCTTCTTTTCTTTCGTTAACAAAGTCATCGAAAAACGAGCTTTTTACTGCGGACGCTTTTCTAAGTTCTCGTGGACAAAATATACAATAGCAGCACCAAGTTACAACTGCTCCATGTGCATGCTAGCTCCATAAAACAGACGGAAAGAGAGACGAAGAAATGAAGTTCCAGCATCTCGCTTCTTTTGGCACTTCGCATTGGCTCACTCCTTCTATATATATTTATTTGAAGGAACACCCT
Source organism: Dermacentor silvarum (assembly GCF_013339745.2). Classification (NCBI taxonomy): domain Eukaryota; kingdom Metazoa; phylum Arthropoda; class Arachnida; order Ixodida; family Ixodidae; genus Dermacentor; species Dermacentor silvarum. The sequence goes on along the minus strand of NC_051159.1, from coordinate 160,549,339 downwards.
TTTCTTCCGTTAACCTTAACAACAATCATCCGGGGAGTATAGTTTGTTTTCGACTGTGTTCCGGCCAGTCGAGTCCTCTTGATCGAATAAGAAGAGTCAATGTATCTTGTACAACAGCCCTACGATAATCTTGTGCGCTTCTTCTAGCAGCTACTTTAATGCTGTTTGGCCATCCAATTGAACTCAGGACAGTCATATTAGTAAGTGCAAAACATCTCAGCTGTAAACGATGGCTTACTGACAGCAACGTTTACATGGGCCTTTGTTCATTTCGTTGCTTTATTTTTTATTTTGAATTATCGCCTTTTTGATTCGTGCGAAATAATAATTAAAAAAAGAAATGACTTCTGCACTTGTGCACTTCTCGAGTCAGTGACTCTATAGATATAGAGAGATAGTCTTAAGGCAAATCGGGAGGTTAACCAGGCGGAGCCCGGTAGGCTACCCTGCACTGGGGAAGAGGGAAATGGAATAGAAAGAGAAGGAAGAAAGAAGTTCACACCTAGCTCTATAAGGTTTGCTGGTGGAAAAGCTAAACATCACAAAAAAGGAAAGTGTTGACTTATAAGAAATTAGCATGCATTACAGTCTATTCAACGAGAAAGATGAGTGCCTAATGGGGAATCCAGTCAAGTACACGTCAGGAATGCACTCGAATGATGCGCGCATTGGATGCAGCTAGTCTTAACTCTGCAATAAATTTTCATATAAGATCGGTGTACTGTGAACGAACTATTCCAACCAGTATTCCAAACGCTGATTAGCATAGTAATGGCTTTCCGCGTCTGTGCCTCGTAAGATGTGTTTCAAAGTCTGCGTCGACGCGGGTAAGGTTTCGGGTGTTCTATCACTGCACGAAGCCACTGGCGCCTTGAGGGGTGCCACGGTGGCAAAGCCGGGTTACAAAATTAGCCATCCAAACGTGGTATATCCCAGAAGCTCAAAAAATAGGCTTACCATCCAGTGTCTCGACTCTCAACCACCTCGCACCGAGCACTTCTGCTCATTTACTCGCTAAGATGCTGTAGAGCTGCCAGAGTTTCCCAAAGCCTGGCCATGAACGTAATAATGCAAGCCTTAGGCCTCAAGAGAACTAAGTAGTGACTAATGCCGAGGCTTGTTAGCACTTCCATGATTAGCCTGTCTATTTCGCTAAAGAATCCTTTGCCTAATCAACTACGCGCCTTTATGCAAGTTTCACTACATGGGTACAAAACACTGACTTGAGCAAGATTCTGACATTAAAGCTCAGTGGGCTTGATGCCCTCTTGAGAGGCTGGTTTCTTTGCTATCACTATATTATTAACCAGTCATGGAGGTATTGGTGAATATTCGAACACTACTAGTTACGGACACTCTCTGCTTTATGCGTTGCACTGTTTGAGTTTTTGATGCGCTTCAGGCAATCAGTATTGATTTCCTACTCTCTAACCTGCGTGATTAGCAAAGACGCTACGATTTTGCAAGGAACCAATTTTCTGCCTTGCCAGAGAAATGATCTGCAATTAGCTGTGCATTTGCAGGGAGAACGTGCAATGACTTGTATTGCGCAGCGAATGTCGAAACAATTTTCCGCATGTCACATTGTGCTTAGTGCAAAACAACCTTACGCCAGTTTAGTTCTATGGGAGGCCAAACCCAAGGGCCAACCACAATGGCGCACAATGTGCGCCGAATAGTTTTCATTAGAATACGCTGAAAAGAGTGCGTTCATTGGAACAGTCGAGATCAAAGTTGAAAAAAATACAGCTGTAGCGCGAATATCCGGTACGCCTTTGCTGGAAATGGAATGTGTATAGTCATCGCCTTCAAGTTCATGACGCAATGCAATTTCCATACACAGGCGAGCACTCGAATTTGGATAACCTGTAGCAGAATATCTCGAGCTGCGCCATAGGTTTCCTGCACATGACGAAATGCGAGCACATAATTAGTTCTACGCTGCATACAAGAAATCGTGCTCATTGTAGCTGATAAAAATGTGAGATGCAAATAAACATGCGATTTTTTCGAAGTACGGTAGCAGCTAACTCAGAGACAGATTTTTTTCACTATCAGTGCAGCGTTCTGCTCTTTGCTAATTATTTACTTCCAGTCGTCATGGCAACCTCGAGAATTATTTCGATATGCTTATATTCGATGACGCTGAGACATGGCCCAGTAGCAGATCTCTAAGGTGAATAGAACCAAATCTTGCTTCACCGGTTCATTCAGTCAAAAAATCCTATGACCAACTCTCTGGTGTCCAGCACCATGTCAGCGCTATTAATGAAGCCACGAACACTGTCACCGTCGTGGTCCAAAAACCCCCCAGTCATTGATCAATTGACAGAGCTTTATAGCAGCACAGAGTTTTTCTTGTGCACAAATAGAGATATTACAGCCCCTATGACACTGCATAAAACCCAGAGCACCGTCATCGTTACAGGATCCATGCAGTAATAACGCATCTTTTCGCGATCATATACTTAACAACCCTGTTTATGGGAAAAGCAGCCGCGTCATTTTTAACGACGCTTCTTCACCTTCGCGTAAGTGCTTGTTTTGCTCGTTATAATGAAAACAATGTTTCTCCCGCCTACGCTGCACAGAGGCAGGGAACTAAAAAATATTATAAATATATTCTTATTCAGCTTTCTGTAGCAGTGCTCGTACTATACCGAACGGGCTCTCAAACGGGGCTATTTACGCGTAAATAAAGAACAAAAAGAAAGTGAATCAATTGAAAGTAAGCGGGAGACAACCAAGGCTCCACACAAGAGAAGGCTAGGGTGAAACCACTACCAACATTACGGAAAAGAAGGGAGGCGCCGTCTCAACGAGGAAACAATTCACGATCGATAGCGAGCCACCAGCACTCCGACGACCCAGTTTTCGTTGTCTTCGTCGACGATACGTACGCCCGGGGCCCCTTTTGTTTTGCCAGAGCTTGCGTCCGCGACCGTGCCACCACCACCACCAAATGCTTGAGCAGAGCAGCCGCCAGGGCTATTGCCGTGCACAGAGAATAGAGAGAGGCGCGCCAAAGTTGCCATAGTTCGCGCGCAGAGCAACGGCGCCCGCCGTTGCTGCTGCTGCTGGCGCAGTCCTTTGTTGCTCGACCCAAGATTAACAGGGTGCGTGGTTCTCCCCTCGCTATGGGCGCCCGCTTGTTCTGCTTGCTTTTGCATCGCGCTTCCTGGCCCGACGGAGGATCGTGTAACGGGCGGAATTAATGGTCCCTGATCCTAGCCACTCTGGTTTCAACCCCCCTCCACCGTATCGCGCGCCTTTCTCTACTGCCACCCTATAGCGCCTAGCACCGAAGAACAGTGCTCCGGCCCGCTATGCTTGACGCGTGGTTTCGCCAGCGCCTTGCTGCAATGCTCTGCCTTGGGCCGAACACATTGAAAAGGCATGAGTCAATGGCTGGAAACATGTGGGCACACCACGCACACACGCACACGCATGAAAATCGACGGGAGAAAGGATGATGTGCGATCACTTGATTGTATCTCCAGCAAAAGTGCGTAGACATGAAATTTTCGGAGAAAGGAGTGGGTTTGGTTATTAATGAGCAGAGCTTCGCGGCGATATTGGGGTTGTCTTGCCCGTGAGGCTGATATTTATCGGCCTTAGAGTTCGAAGGCGCGAGCTCTGAATAGAGCACGAACAACCCCAACAAAGTTCTGAAGTGTTCTTAGATTGTATGTTTAATGGTTCTATGGATTCAATATCATCTATTATTATATTACATTGTAGCGGTATATTTGCAGTGATAGATTTTGACACGCTATTCGTAAGAATTCCTTAAAGGAATTGAATAAGCGTAGGGTGGCGCGCTTCAGACATGGACGATGAAGACTTGCGTGAGCTTAGTCGATGTAAAGTCGGTGTAGTTTGGCATGTTTTAGCCAGCCGAGCGTGAAATAAATTAAAAAGAAGAACAATGCCTGGTTTGGAATTAGAATTTTCTTGCAGTCCGGTTCGTGCTTGTAAGCTGAGCGTTTTTCGGTTTCTAAATTTTCACCGATCATGGCAACATGCTTCAGCAACGTTCGCAAGACACACGTAGTAACCCCTGAAACGAAGTCAGCTTGCTGACTTCGCACTTTCGTGCAACAGGGTTAGTTTCTTACAAAAATTCGTTGAATAATTTATTGTGAAGGTGTCGCTCAGAATTTTCATCATTATTCGTTGATCAGTTTCTCTTACATGTACATAACAACAAAAACTGTGGCTGTAAGAGGAGTGAGAGGGTGTCCCATTGGGAACGAACACTTTCCTTTTTCTATTATCAGCTTTTGCTACAAAGAGCTTCGGCTGTGAGAGCTGGGGCTTTCGAATGCCACACTGGGAGCAACAGAGAGTTCAGAGTGTCGCAGTTGACAACTATTAGGTATATTTAGTTCTTAGCGAACGGCCAGAAATGCCGCACACATTCTGTTTTCTCGAATTTGCGAGAGTACTACAATGAAAAATTTGCGAATGGGGTGAATGTTGGAAAAAGGTTATTTCTGGGTAGTTTTGAGTATTCTTAGCCTTGCAGTGAGCGTATACTTCGATTAATGGGATTACTCATTCTTTCGAAGCTAGACGCGTTTAGTAACTGAAGTTTTCCGCCTTTCTTGTCATGCCTTGGTGGTTGGCAAGGATATTGCATAGTTTGAATGACGCTACACCAATATTAGCTCAATGTTACAGTTTAATTATTTTTGTAGCACCAAAACAAATTTGAAAGGCTATAATTACTTTGCTAAGTTCAGTGTCGGTCAATTCTATTCGAAAGCTTGGTAGTTTTAAGGGCTGATGCGATTACTCTTACTTAACGTTTATACGTTTCATGAAAAAAGAATTACAAATGCAAGGTACTGAATGTGTCTATGGACCCCTGATTGTCTCGGCATTTTACCATCTGAATAACGTCCCATTAGGCATTGAGTCATACTACGATATGTTTGCACACACATTGCATCTGATCTAACATGGGAAACCCACATTACACATAATATATATTAGTTATAACAGCATGCTTGGCTGCATGCGGTGCAACTTCTGAAGATCACTGTGGTCAACAAGATTGTTACACAAAACACTCCTTTACTTGAAACTTAAATAAGACACGCCTTTACTGGACACATAATTACAGCCTGATTGGCTCGCCTGAAATAAAGCAAAATAACTGTTAATTTCGTACCTTTAATTGAAATACAGCTGAAAAGCAACTACAAGCTTAATCAAATCAAGCCTAAACTTCCCAGCCCTCTCACCTGGCCGTAAGATATTTCCTTTGCAATTTCTCTCAAGGTATATTTTCTTCCCGTCTACTTGATAAACTTGTTTAATCGTCCCATTGCTTTTCTGAATGACGAGGTACCGTTTTACATAATTGGCATTCCACTAATCAGATAAATATTTTTGTCTTACAGTCCATTGGGCTACACACAGCGATATAATTAAACCTCACCACCACGATAAGATTCATTGAAGATTATAAGCAATGTATTTACCACAATGCACCTGTACTATGTGTTTAGTCATCATTAAATCATGAGGCAAATTTATTATGTCATTGTATTATTTAAAATCCACTTTGCTATATTCTTTGATCTTGAGTACATAATAAAAAAAAAAGAATAAATAAATAAATTTATTGGTTGTGTTAGGTAACATTCCTGTTATCCTTCACTCTAAAATAAAAGTTTACACCCTTTGGGGTGTATCTCATGCCCAAACAATAATCGTCATCTGCCTTGCTTGCGTTTCCTTTCTTGAAAACTCGGCGCTCGCTACTCTCCTGTCGAGAATGCAATGTCACGTTGAAAACGCGCGTGCCGTTCGTGACTAGGAAGTACTGGGCTCGCAGCGTTAAATAAATGAAATGAAATGCGGACAAGACAGATGACGATTATCGTTTGGGGACAAGAAACTACCCAAAGGGTGTAAACTTTTTTTAGTGTTCTTTTAGTGAATGAAGCATTAAACGAGTTCTTGCTCCCTCAGATGACAAGGAAAACTCCGACAAAAATACATTAGCAGAGGCAACCGCTTCTCTGCCAGCTGTTTTCGCCTCACGGCTTCCACGAAATAAAAGGACACAATGAGCAAAAACGGTGCCATACGAATATGTCGTCGTTAACTTCGTAATGACTGTGTTGTCGTGTCCAACAAACCAGAAACGACAATGTCTACGTGGTGCTTTATTTAGTCGTCTCTGACGTCACTCACTCCAAACAAAATTAACCGTAGCGTCTATTTCTACCTTAACACAGATGCTTATATACTTTGCCTGAGAATAAGGACATCAGGAAACAAATTTCAAGGAAGTGAGCTTACCGCGACGCCAGCGACGGCAGAAAGAAAACAAAGTGCGTGTATTCAAGCCAACAAAATATTTAGCGGACACAGTGGAATGGGAGAGATCCAGGAAGATAAGGTGAGAGCGGGTTAACTCTAGCCACCATCCTAATGATAACGTACGCGCGGGCTAGATGGTGCTGGACGTATAACTAGTTAGGCTCCTCCGGCTAGCAGTCGAGAAAGAAGCGAGAACTTGCTCGTTCGAGGAGCGCAGTGAGGGTATCCCTAAAAAGCGGAGAAGTGCAAAGAAAGAAAAGGACGCACGGGGGAGCTTTCACCCAACGTACGACATGGCATTTGCTTTAGGAAAATAAGGGAAGGGGAATGAGATGAAGGGAACTTTGGGGGCGATTTGGGGATGCGGCCAGTCTCTTGGGCGCGGACCGGGAAAGCCGCAGCAGCAGCAGCATAGGCGGCAGCGCGCTGCTGCCTCTGTCGTCACGCCGCCGGCGGCTTCCTCGCGAATCGATGGTGCAAGGCGGACGGCGCGGGAAGCATGAGCGGCGGCGCGATGGTGCGGCCGACGTTCTTTCTGTTTTTTCCCCTCCTGATTCAGCTTCGTTCCCTCTCCGACCAGTACTAGGGCATTCCTTCTTTCTCAGACACCTTCTCCGTGCTTCTGTCTCCACTACTGGGGCCTCTTCATTTTCGCATTCCTTCTTACTGTTTCTGCGCGCGAGCTTTCTTCCCTTTCGCTGTCCGTGTTCCCTTACGGCTCCCTCCCCAATATCTCTGTCTCTCCTGGTCCGCCTTTCCTCCTTGAGCTTATTTTCTTACATTCCGCTTTTTCGCCGTACGCCTACACTGCTCCCTATGTTCCTCTCGTCAAATCCAACGTTGCATCTTTCCGCCATATAGCTACGAGTATTCCTCGTTATCCGCTTCCACCGGTGTTTTTACCCTTTTCAGGCCTCTCTTTCTCGTAGCCATACGACTTTTTGATCGCCGCGAATGGCAAAAGCACCGCGCTCATTCATCGATGTTCCTCCTCGTAGTGTCGACTGAAAAGATGCTAGCGAACCTCTGTCGCCTCCGCCCTTTCTTTCCACTCTGCATTTCGTCCAGCGCTAACAGCTCGTCTAATTTAGTTTGTCCATAAGTTCGCCACATTTTCTTTACGTTTACAGCGAAAGTAATTCTATTGCCACTCCAAGCAAAGTTTCGCCATCGTCGCCGTGAGGTTCTCTATAAAGTCCAAATGGGAAAACATCCTAACGCGCCTCTGTGAAAACATCCTAGCGCACCGTATGCTCTGGGTGCCAGATAAAGCATGCAAGAGCGAGCCGAGGAGAAAATAGATTGGTGTGTGCCCACTTTTAGAGGTCACGTGATAAAGCGCGTGCAAGGAGGGAGGCGGGGCTTGTGGAGGAGAGCGCTGAGGCGAAGTGGGGGGGGGGGGGGGGGGGCAGGTGAGCGCCCGTCTCCTCCGTGAGCACGGCTGTAGCTGCTCATGGCTGTCCGCACGGCTGAGCGCGTACACCACCCGCGACCTATATTGGAGGTAATGTACGGCGGGTGCAAATGCTGCGAAAGCCGAGATGGCTGATGGCTGCATGTGCAACGTCTTTCTGCGCGCCTATTGCCGAAATAGCGTAATCTAAAGTTTCAGAGACGCGTTGAAGCGAGAACAAGCACAAGCATACGCTCCCCTTTGTTTGCGCTCTTCATCGCACCAGTATTGTGACAACGAGTGTCCGCAGTCATCGAGTGAGATGGGCTCATGTTTGCTTGGGCGTGCGTGACACCACGCTTGTGAATTTAATTAGTAAGTGAATGTTTACTGCAATTTGTACTACCGATGAAACTAATGTCTAACACTTTGTTATTGCTATCAATGCTTTGACTTTCAGGCAATACCACCACCTTTTTCTATAACTCTAATTTGAGCTTCGACTGAACATTGGCGAAAGTGTTTTTTTTTTTCGCATTTATAGCCCTGCTTCCTTTTTTATTTGTGTGGAATCTTTTATTCACAAAAGGTTGTACTCACCACAAGCAGCACATGTCGCGAACACGCGCCTCCACTCTTGGCAGTGTCAAAGTGATAATGTTTCGGCTGTTTGCCTTGCATGCTGTACGTGGTTGGAGGCTTTTCACAATTCGCCGGTTTACCAGCTGTCGAATGTCCTCTAATGCAGCAGATCTCTTTCTTACAATGCAAAAAGTTAGCGGCAATACTAAATTGTCGACTTTATTCTCTAGCCACGACACATGCTGCTACATGAACTGTAACTCGTCATTTTGTCCCGACGGGCATCGTGATCTCTTCATTTTCTTGTGCTGTCGGTAGTTTACAAGACCTTTTGTTCCTAGCCTATCCTCTCTGCTTTTGATCAAGCTGGAACTATTTTCTTTAGTGTTGAAGTGGACTTTCCTAGAGGTTACATTTCTCTTATATGAGGGATGGGGCTGTGTAGGGAAGAGAACTATTGCAATTTAGTAAGCGTGAAAGAGGGGGGAGGGGGGGTAGGGGTGTTTCCTTCCGTTCCAATCACGTGGATAGTCCGCTTCTCCGTCGAGGTTTGCGCCGATCGAATAATGAGAATTTGAGTCAGAGCACATCGAGAACGCTCTTTGGGCTTCACTTTGAGATAACAGGAAAGAGCTCCTTCCTCGTCTCGTGTCAGCGCCCTTAGTGTCCCAGGAGGAGTAGAATTTGATGCAACAGCGATTTACACTTAATGGCAGGAATGCGGGTGAGGGGAAAGGGGGGGGGGGAAAGGGAGAGGGGTAGTTGCTCCCAGCTATCTTCGATGCTAGCCTGTAGTTTGAGCCTGGTGCATAGAACTTTTTGGATCGGCAACTGGAAACCAAACAGCGTTATCGAAGTCGCTATCGTGTATCATTCTTAGTGTACTCGTTAAAGAACTCAAGGCGGTCAAAATCAACTGGGAGCCTGCCACTGCGACGTCCCTACTCCTCCCTCTCCCCTATCCACCTTTGTATATATATATATACAGGGTGTTTCAGCGAACACTTTCAAAAATTTTTAAAGGTTGCCTGTGGCAGATAGCACAATTCTAGTTAATGAGCTGGTCTACTCGAAGAGGCGGACATTACTTGCACAAGTGAAAAGCTAAATCGACTAATTAACAAAAATTCACTAATTAAATTTTAAACTAATCACCTGTTGGCCCATATTGCAATTTACAAATTGTATCCGTGGAGTTCGCAAGGCGGATCCACCTGGAACGAATTCTCCGGATGACACCAGTTTCGAGATATTAATCCCCGAACTTTGCGGAGAAATGCATTGGCGTTCCAGTTAGTTTCTTAACAAAACGTCGCTTTATGCATTGAAGCACAAAATTAACTGGAACGCCAATGCATTTCTCCACAAAGTTCGGGAATTAATATCTCGAAACTGGTGTCATCCGAAGAATTCGTTTCGAGTTGATCCGCCTTGCGAACTCCACGGCTACAATTCGTAAATTGCAATATGGACCATCAGGTTATTAGTTAAAAACTTAATTAGTGAATTTTTGGTAATTAGTGGATTATGCATTTCAATTTTTGTGCAAGTAATGTCCGCCTCTTCGAGTACACCAGCTTATGAACTAGAATTGGGTTATGTGCCACAGGCAACCCTAAATAAATTTTGAAAGTGTTCGCTGAAACACCCTGTATATATATATATATATATATATATATATATATATATTTCTTTTTTTCACTTAACAATTTGGCTGCCGTGCACTTTACGTGTGTACCAAAGGAACGTTCAAAGTGCTGCAGTTTCATGCCAACTCTCCATTGGCAGGAGAAATTACTCCGTTTTGTTGGAATTTTACTCGCTATTTCGCTTTCTGGCGCCATTCACTAGGGGCGGATCTTGCAGAGTGCTGTTTACTCAGAACTATGCTTTGCGTTCGCACCCACAACTATAGTAGGAACTGATGAGGAACGTACCGCGACGCGCTAGGCGCTAGAACATAGCGTACCTTTCTCCTTAATTTTGCGATTGCGAAGAAGTACTCAGCCCGAACACAAGTATTTGGTCTCTCTTCGTCACACATTGCCTCAATTTGTGAGAGGAAGTTGAGGCAAAGAGAAGAAGATTTTCAAAATGACCTTCAGTAAAAGGGAGAAAGTAAAGTGCTACCAAAGCAATCAATCCGCCCAACCATGGCATCCGGCTATATATAGCTGATGATTGCGTAACAAACATCTTCCCCTGGAGTCCTTAGTTCTGAGGGCTGCACACTTTAGTGTATTGTATGCCGTCTTGAAAAAAGAAAAAGAAAAAGAGCCCTTTGTCGTCAGTACTCAGGTGATTAAGTTGCGAGAGAAAACAGCCACTGGCGACGATATATGTTCGCAGTATTGTTAGGATGCGGTTCTTCGACTCTCATGAGGTAACGTTACTTCTGTAGAAGCCACACCACTCTGGAAAGCTTTCGCGAACGTCATTTTTTGAGCCGGACCAGGACACTGCAGGCTGTTGGCCGCGCTGAGCCCAGATAATTACTCTAATGCACCTCGTAGGGGAGAAAAATGGTGGGCGCGCTGTACCTTGAAGGTCACAGCGCAACGGGTACAAAGGAAGAAGAGGTTCTACATCTGGGAGTAATCAGGGAGAAAACCATGCGCAACGCGAGTTTCCGCCGGAAAAAGTTTTGTAGTGCACGCCTAATGCTAGCCGGAGGCTTAAGCGCTTGGTTTTCAGTATATGAAACTGGTTTTCTTGGCAATTGCGGGATTTCAGTTGTTGATGGGCGTATTCATCCTTGAGGCCTTGTTTTGGTAATTTGGTTGTTGGTAAAGTTGTTAATGCGTATACTAATAATTAATTATTTGCGGCGTGTAACGTCCAAAAAATGCACAGTTTTTTATGAAGGAAGGCGTAGCGGAGGGTTTCGGTTTAATTTTGACCACTAACTTGTTCGAATGAACTAATAACCTGCTCGCTGACGAAAGAGCTGTTGTACAAGTTGGTCATACTGAAGATCTGCCCGAAATTTTAGTCTTACTTTCTGCTATGTGCGCGCAATGCTCATCCTCTTTCTCTCCCTCTTTTCCCTTTATCCCCAGTGCAAGGTAGAAAACCGGACGCTCGTCTGGTTGACGCTCCTGCCTTTCCCCTCTGTTTTCTCGCCTCTCTCGCTGTAAATTATTACTAAACACACAATCTCTTCCAAGATAGTATTACATTACGCGTCAGTCTTTCTGGCTGTTCAAGCACATTAACACTATTGTGAGCCCTGAATAACACATTAAAAAAAATGTTTCTTAAGTACGGTATTATATATCGTTCAGTCCAGAGAAGTACGCTGAGGGTACGGGAGGGAACAACGGATTTCAGCCGTGAAACTTGTATTGGAAAACTTCTATCAGGGTTCATGTATAAACCTATACCGTAAATCTGCTGATTCTACGGTTCTGCACGTACTTCAAGCACGACAGGAAATTGAGAATTCGTCTAATATATATGTATATATATATATATATATATATATATATATATATATATATATATATATATGTCGATAAATAGTATTTTATTTATATTATTTAGGAAATTCTGCGGTCATCGAAGACCAAGCAGGTGGGGAGGGGAACAAGCAATCGATTATGCACCCATTATAGGTCACTATATATATATATATATATATATATATATATATATATATATATGGTGTTTCAGTGAACACTTTCAAATTTATTTAAGGTTGCCTGTATCAGATAGCCCAATTCCAGTTAATGAGCTGGTCTATTCGAAGAGGCGGTCATTACTTGCACAAAAAATTGAAATGCATAATCGACTAATCAACAAAAATTCACTAATTAATTTTTAACTAAAAACCTGATGGCCCACATTGCAATTTACAAATTGTAGCCGTGGAGTTCGCAAGGCGGATCCACTTGAAATTTTTTCTCCGGATGGCAGCAGTTTCGAGATATTAATTCCCAAACTTTGCGAAAAAATGCATTGGCGTTCCAGTTAATTTTGTGCTTCAATTGTTACCTTTTGTTAAGGAACTAACTGGAATGCCAATGAATTTCAATTATTCGATTATGCATTTCAATTTCTTGTGCAAGTAAGTAATATCCGCCTCTTCGAGTAGACCAGCTTATGAACTAGAATTTTGCTATCTGCCACGGGCAACCTTTCAGAATTTTTTTAAGTGTTTGCTGAAACACCCTGTATATATATATATATATATATATATATATATATTCTCATCATCATCCTGATGAAGGCCGGACCCTGGCCGATACGTCAATCACCCACTTCATATGCGCGTCTATTTCTCTGTGAATATTTACCCGGACCCAGAATCGCTTTTCCTGGTATATATATATATATATATATATATATATATATATATATATATATATACATAGAATGTTGTTTCATAGTGATTTTTCTTGCTCATTTTCTTGTTGTTAACCAAGAACACATGCGACTTGCGATGAATTGCACTTTCCTTCTGGATTTTTTTGATGTCTCATTTTTCGTGTCATTTCAGGTCTCCACCAATCGGATAACTCAGTCGGCTCGTCTACTAGCATCAATGCTTCCGATATAAAGGTGCGTATGGCAATGTTTGGACCCGCCACACTGGCGTAGTTGGTTGGTTGGTTAGTCGAAAAACTTTATTGAGGTCCTGCAAGGCGCGCTTTAGCGCGCAGCGGGCGACTCCCACGTCGGGACCGTCAGGCTAAGCCTGTCGGCCGCTCCGCGAGCCTGCTGGATGGTCCAGAGTTTGTCGGACAGAAGTGGACTGCGAAGGGCCGCCTCCCACCTGGCCGATGCAGTATCGGGGATAGTGTACGTTGCCTTGCACTCCCAGAGCATGTGCGCTAGCGTGGCTACGTCTCCGCATGCGGGGCTCAGCGGCCATGGCATTTTACAGCTGAGCGCGAGGTCACGTGTTTCAATGCCGGCTATTATACCATGGTATTCCGGTAATCATGGATTACAAAGAGGAAAAAATATAAAGAAAGAGCTCGTGTACCGCTTTATAGGTGTACCATATTCTATACCCCCGGGGTTCTAAATTAGTCCGGAGCCTTTCACTACACATTTGTAGAAGCTGGCGCACGTTGGGTAATGTACCTAAATTTCACAATTTTGAGGATATTATGAATTCTTGTTGTTTCTTGAGAAACGTTGTCGTGCGGCTCAGCATTTGGGGTTGTTGCAACATCTTTTTTTAAACCCAAGTTTGCGTTCTGTTGCTAGAGAAGTCAAAGTCTTCTATAATCGCCGTCTACGAATCAAATTATTGTCATTGTAACGAACTGCGCTTTTCTGGTGACGCAGTTTGGTAAATCTTGATCGGTGCTATTCATTTTGAAGAGTACACGCATGCACTTAGGACAGGGCTGACTTGTTCTGAAAAGTTGTGATGCAGTCGGGCGCGTTCCTCTCAGGATGGCATTTTCTGCAGAACACAGAATGAGGGAGCCATTGGCCATTCACCCATGTCCTAAATGGAGAATAACAGGGAATAAAGCAAATGCAATACGAAAAATAGAGGAAGGAAGAAGGCTTAGATAAAGTGTGCTCAGGGTGGTTATGACATTAAGCGCTGCCAGACAACGTGACTGATTTTGACAGCAGAGCTTTGACCCCCATATTGAGTATGGCGACAGTACGTCTATTCCATGAACAAAAAATAATTCACTTTGGCAGTAATCGAGAGCGCTAGTGACTCCGAGGGTTAGCGACCGCGAATGTTGGCCTGGAAAAGGCAGCTTATAAATATGTTCTGTTTTTTTCTGTCTATAAGGAAGTTTTACGAAAGAATGGGTTGTGAAACAACGTCTTAACTTCTAACGAAGTTGAACTTCGCAGCCACTGCGCCACTTGAAATTGATGCGTCTGCTGTCCAGCGTCCCGGGCCGCGACGACGTGAAGAAACTGAAATAAGCCTACTTCCTTTTCTTTTTTCTCAGATAACTTCTGTCCTATGTTAAACAGCAAAGAAAAAAGAAGAAACAGAAGTAAATAAATCGCAACATAGTTTGCAGTGTACCCAGAGAATTGTCATACTAGAGGGCATTAGACGCCCTGTAGGATTAAGTGAATCAGCATTGATTAAAATCAACGTACAGGTTGGTTGAATCCAAATTCTGAAAAAAACTTTGCCCTTTCCTTGGCTCTGATAATAAGTAATCTCCTTGAGCCAGTTGCTTTACGAGCCTCCGCATCCATGAATAGCATTCGGTTCAGAAAAATAATCTGATAAAACGGCATAATTTACGGGACTAACTGCAATGTGGGTTTCTATAGAACAGCGACGGTCACGCAAAAGTGTAGTCGTGATAGTGGATAACGAAACCAGGCACAAAGGAAGTAAAGCTAAATTGGTAAGACATAATCTCCACTTTAAGCAGCTGCATTTAAAAAAAAAAGTTTGGTCTTTCATACTTATGCATTTTCTATGTATTTGCACCTATGTTAAAGTGTGTCGCTTTAATGTGCTGTTTGATATTGCAGAAAGAAGGGGTGCAGTATTTACGAGTTATTATGGATCTCTCGATAATAATAATAATAATAATAATAATAATAATAATAATAATAATAATAATAATAATAATAATAATAATAATAATAATAATAATAAAGATGGGTAACACGATCATGAAGTAACACACGCATGTATATCGACACTTATTAGGTACATAAGTGATTCAATGATTTAAGAAAAAGTGTTATGGATCGCTAAATTCTCATTAAGCATGGAACCCGTGAACGTGAAGCTTCGCATTGATGTTCTTTATAAATTTAATTTTCCTTTCTGCAAAATAACTGACATCGGAATAAAAGCAGCAAAGCCGCTTCGGGTCACGACACATTTCGTTCCCTTTTTTTTGACCCACATTCATTAATTCATTACCGACCAAGAGCACCATAATCTCGCAATCATGAACACTCTTTATAGTTCAATTTCACTATTCGGAATAAGTTGATAATTTTGCTGATTTGACTCCACTATAGTCGCGTGTGTCGGTACGTAGATTTGTTTTACTTTTACTTCGCTACTACATCCTGTGATTATTATCAGTCGCCAGCCTCCTCTGACACAAGCGCAATGAGCTACGTTACGACACGTTTTATTATCTTGCTACTCGACGCCTTGATGCAGTTAGGCGACGTGTCATTTTGAACACGGACATTTTTATACCAGAGTGTAACTATATTGAACAGATAGAACTTGAATGCTTTAAATTTTGTGGTCAAGATGCGAGCTCACCGTAGCTAGTTTAAGGGTCTAAGTTACAGAATAAAAAAGAACTGTGATTACAGAACGGTCTTACCAAGCCCATCATCTGTGAAATAATTGGAAGTACAGAAGTTGGCTTCTTCTCACGCACACAATTACTGCGGCAAAGCTAGTTTTAAAGAATGACGTCGTGTCGACAGGTTTTGATGTACGGGACAAGTTTAATTTACGGGCTATAGTATATATATATATATATATATATATATATATATATATATATATACTATAGCCCGTAAATGTTTTGGGGAACCAGTCTGTTTGCTTGTCAGGCATGTAGCCTGGACGTTCTCGTCATTAGTGTGCAAGTTGCCACTGCACTTATACAAAAGGCTTCCTAGCTAGCAACTTGCCCAGAGACGGCTTGTGATATCTAGTGGCAGTCATATTCATCGCACTTAAACAAAGCACACAGTATCATATGACGTCCAACGCAAGTGAGCGGAGCTCGCTGCAAGAGACCATTCCAGTAAGGACCTCTCCGCCATTAGGCTCCGGTTCTGCCTCACCGGACGCCTTATTTGAAGACGACCTGCGCGGAAACGCAGTAACGCGCACACTTTACCGTTCACCGCCACCGCGGCCCAACACCGCAGCGGCCATCTCACAAATTGCTCATTATACGGCGCGAACCCGGCTGCCAGAGGAGTGTCTCCGAGACTGCAGTGAAAACAATAGGGGAGGGTATAGCCAGCGCCATCTGTTCTAAGGTCGACGCGAAAGGACCTGCGACTGGTGAAAGATGGTTCTTCGGCGGCGCGGAAAGGGCGCACCGACTCAGACGGTGTTGGGGAAAACGGGGTAGGGGGAACGCATGGTGCTGTGCGACGAGCGAGCGTCAAATGACGCCGCTATCAGGAGCGCGGGATCTCCCGCTAATCCGAGCTTGCCGCTGCGGCACCGTCTCGGCGACCGCGCAGGACCCCCGTGTAGCGTCGGGAGGAACTCTGAACGAGTGGGCCGTAAAAAACCACCGGTCCACCGCCTCCCCCGCCGAGCGACAACCACACTGTATGAGCAGCGTGTACGGTGTCGTCCCTGCGGCCACTCTTTTCGTGTAAACCTCATTTGTTTTGCGGGCTCGGTTCGCGTCGTTTTAATCCTCCGCCTCAGCGGCGAGGGCGCCCACCGTCCTGCCGCACATCCGATATGCAGGCGCGCGTGAATTTGGGGGCACCGGAATTAATGCCCCCTTTCTGGCGCCGAGTGGAATGAGATCGTCGGCGCTGCTCTCGCTAAATTAGGAAGCCGCCTGCTCTTTCTCTGCCTCCTGTTGATGGTTCCTTGCATCGTCCTTCTTCACTGTCCCGAATCCTCGAAGACCTTCCCGAGAATGACTGAGAGACCAAGCTTCAAATATTTGGGGCAACGAGGCCGAAAAAGAACGAGGTTTATGCGCGGCGCAGGAAACGAGTGAGGTTTCTGATCTTCCCCCATGCATTAACCGTCCTCGCTCGAGGTGACGCAAAGAACTATGTGCGAAAGATTGCTCCCACCGCGTATCCCCCCCTCCCTCCCTCCTCTCTTTCCTCCTTGCCAAATCCGCGCTCACCTTCGTCTTAGTGCTTTCGAGGTGAAAGTAAAAATCGCACGTCTGCCTCTGTTCCGCGCAGCTTCCGCTTCGAGTGGGCTGCGGACGAGGTACATTGGACGAGGATTAGTGTCCCCGGACAGCGCCGAGAGAAGCGAGGCTTCGAAGGGGGGCGTGCGATTAAGGCGCGGCTAATGGACGCGCCTGGAAAGCCTCCGTCCTCTGCTCTCATTCTCTCTCTCTCTCCCTCTGTCGGACGCAGTAGCTCGTGCGCTCGCCTCCCCTGCGTAGCATCTCGCGCGGTCTCGCATGTCTTCATCCTCATCTCAGCCGCCATTGGCGCTGGCGTCGTTCCTTTGAACACGCTTCCTTCTACGGCACCGTTTCCTTCCTCCTTTCGTCTCACTCTCCACAAAAGAAATATCTCAGTGAAGGATTAGTTTACATAAAAGCCCCGTCATAATCCTCTATTCTCTTTTGTTCCACCCTGCCCCGTTACATACGCTTTCTCGCGCGTCTTGCTTCATCCCATACCAGTTGCCTGGTTTCGGCTCGCAGCTTAAACACCACTGCAAGCTATCTTGCTCTCTGCATCGCTTCGTCAAAACCACCCCTTGTTGGTTCTTGCTTTAGCTCCCCCATCTCAATTCCGCCAAAATCCTTCAGCCGTTGCCAGGCGTGTTGGTGCTGCAACAAATGAGTATTCGTCGTCGCTCATCTTGCTCAAGGTTTCGTAATTGGAAAACCAGGGCTGCAACTGAGGTGCTGTGCAAGTTATGGGACCGCTGCAGCTCCGAGAATTACCGCGCACTGCTGGAAAAGGCATAGGGGTCGTTGTTGCAAGCACAGCTTACTTAGGTACGTCCCTATGTTTCGTAAAGAGCTTATTTTTCAGCCCCGGGTTGCGGAAAGCCTATGTTAGTTGAGTGTAATTAACGGTTCTACAAATCTCCTCACGCGCTGTTTTCCTACCAACGTCTCCGAAAGCTTCAATAAACAATTTAGAAGGCACTGCGCTGTGTATTCAAGGGCGCATAATTCAGCAGCTTTCGAGCTAATTCATAACGAATAGCTCAGTTCCATCTCACAATAAATTAGCTGTCATATCTGCGGCCATATATGAGGCCATTAATGACATTCAAGTAGTAAATCAATTAGCATAAAATAATACCACACTGAAGCCCTATCAATGTTTTCTACTTTATATCAGCCCTTTCTACTGCTTAGGAAATTCTTCCAGCTTGTAAAATTTTGCGCACCATCCCCACCCTTTTTAGTTTTGTATCTCACCCAAAAGCATTTTGTGTGATTTTATTTAGCTAGCTTTTATTTTACCGAGGGAACTAAGAAAGGAGGAGTAGATGGCAAGACAAGGAGGTTAGCCAGTTCTCAGACCGGCTGGCTACCCTGTGCTGGCGAAAGAGATCAAGCGGAATAAAAGATGGAAGGTGTGTACATAAAGATGGACACGGCTGTTGAGAATATTAAGTGATCCAATTAACATTTTCTGTACCGTCCACATGGAAAATATTCGGTCAACTGTGCCATCATTGCATCTCTGATGACTAATTGCAAACTCTTCTCAACACATAGCAACCATGAGAAGTGTTCTTGCTTTGCAACCTTTACACCACCGAGAACTCTACCTCGCAGTGCTTTAAACACGGAGGTTGGCTTATGGTTTAGTTTGTTTTACTTGATTACGGTTTATCACGCGGAAAGAAGAAACTGAACGTGAGTGACATGGTAAAATAAAATTTCAGCATAGAATGAGAATGACAAAAGCCGTGATGCCTTTTCGCCATCGAGTAAGCAAAGGTTGGCGTTGTGTGTGGCCGATGTCCTTGCCTCTGAAAAAACACAAAAAGGGGGGAAGTTACATGTTACAACGCCGGCTAACAACAAAATAGAGAGACGAAATAAAGTAGACAGGCCGGGAGGTTATCCAGGATGGAAAATCCGGTTTGATACCTTATACCGGAGAGCAGGGGAAGGGGTGGTAGAAAGAGAAGAAGAAAGTTGAGAGAGATGCAAAGAGCAAAAAGGCACACGATCAAAGCCGGTCCATGGTGAGCGCACGTTATCACATCACGGTATCACGCGCAGCATCATGAACTCCAATTAAGGCTACAGCCGCTTGTGCAGGTCCGTTGTTCTTAGAAACTGTAGCAGTGCCTTCGTCGAACCTCAGCTGCGACGACATATGAAGGCGGCATCCCAAAGTGGTTTGATCTGATAATCAATACGGGCTAGAAACACTGGGAGCGATTGTCTCTATACGTTGTAGCCACGACAGTCACACACAACGTAACAAAGGGTCCCCTCGCGACCACAATCATTGCACGTAGCATTCTCGGTCATTTCAACGCAAAAAGCAAGCGCCCTAAAGGTTAAAGGCGACGCAACCAAATTAGTTTTCGTAGAATATATAGGCCTGGCATTTTCCTTCGACATGTACGTGAAATTGTGAGGCTGACAATGCGCTCGCGTGATGCAAACACGCAAAACGAACAAAGATCGCGTTTGAATGCCTGACACAAGACTGAGAGATCTCGGATGCTTGTATATGGGGCAGTAATCGCCCGGTGATGACTTGTAACCTTGCTCATGGGCAGGCTTCTGACACTATGTTTCTCAGGCTCACTTATTTATCAGTTTCTGCTGCCATTAAAAACCACTGAAAGCGACAACGAGAACGTAGTCCTTGCTTAGCTGTGCAATGCCCAACATGTCATATGTGCTACTCTGAGTTTGATGTCTCAAAATTCCAATTTAAACACGGGAATCCTAACGCATAGTCTACAATACCGTTTTTATACGGTGAACGACTTTTCAGTTGTGGATATTTATGAAAACAAATTACTAAGTGATTCATTACAATATTAATTAGGTTTTACTTAAACAACCTTTATTTATTTTTTTACAATTGTAATTTAAATGGCCAACAATAAAGGTGAAAGATTTGTTCTAATATTACTCGAGATAAAACTGTGTTTGGGAATTACAGGGTTAAATAACTATTTCGACCTATACGCTCCACTCTGCTCTTACTGTGAAGTGGAATGCTGTGCTGGGGATAACACTATTCTTTCTACTTTCCTTTGGTAGGCTCTGAATGCTACACATGTCAAAGCCTCCGAAAGAAAACGGAAGTAAAATGGGGAGAACACATCAATGTGGTTACCTGGAAGTTTGCAGGTTTTTAAAGGTACAAATGGGCTCAGGAAATATGTTCACAATACGATACCGCCACGCTTCTCAAAGAAATCGCCGCCGCAGAAATATGAAAATGAGTCTGACTACACAAAACCATACAACAGTCCTCTACACGACCCCTTATTAGCTTTCACGCTTTCACGTATTTAAATTTCCTTCCGAATTTTATTCTTTGTGTTCTTATGGCGCCTAGCCTCTTTGCTGCATTATGATTCACTCTCCACATAGGCGAGTTAACTTGGGATTTGCACTAGTACAGTAAGTTATCTTTGAGAGCCCAGGGCAGCAGCGAGAGAGCGATTATTTTTGGTCTATCCTATTTTATGCACTCTGTATGTTGTAAAGCGACGCAGAGGTCACCTCTGCGCATCTTTGTTTAAAAACTTCGTGGAGATTTCTAACTTTGGCAGCATAGGGACTAGTTGAACTTTGCCTCCGTGCTCTTCCATGGTCGACTTATATTTCGATACAAACCTGTACAGAACAAGCCCTGTCCTAATTTACACTCTCCCATTTCACGCCACTACCATGTCCGCTCACAACGGTGCGATGATCTAGAGCGACACGATGTAAAGGAAACAATACTTTACGATTGAGCCTTAACAACGGTGCTTACGATCGGTTTAATGCTCTTGAGCGTATTTTCAACACACTCCCCCAAACATAAATTTCGAGGAAGGGACAATAATACTGTTATTCCCATCATGCATTTTGAAAAAAAAAATACAGGCAACATGCATAATGGGCATAGTGTCTTCTATAGATAACGACGCCGGGTCTAGTACTTAAAACAAGAGCCAAATTATATGTCAAAGTACATAAAGGAATAAAGGAACGAAACATGTTTAGGAAATTTACTTCCGAAGGTGTGCCTTTCAAAAATGAATGCGTCAGGTTTGAAATGAATCCCGGTCAGGAACGAGTCAGGTTTTTTTTAGTTAAGAGGCATTGCAGTGGAAACTGTCAACTTTCCGCTCCAATAGGACACTTGATGAGACATTTTTTCTACGTAGAAAAAGACACGCACTTAGCGCTCTTCAACACAGAAAACAAGGTGAGGGCGCATTCGTGCTACCCATTACTGAATGAAACTCGGTGGTTTAGATGCCAATACCACGATCTGATTATGAAGTACGCCACTTTGGGGGACTCCCGAATAATTTTCAGCACCCAAACTCCTTTGTAAGCCCATAAATATCAGTACACGAGCATTTTTGTATTTCATCACCATCTATAATGAGGCCGCCGTGGCCGACATCGAACCCACTCCCTCGAGGTCAGCCGCGCTATGCCATAGCTACAGCGCTAATACGGCGGATGACGCTGCCCATAGCGTTGTTTGCTTATGAAAGCAGTACACAGCCCACTACGACCTCAAAATTAATAAACTTTTACTAACTTCACCCCAATCATAACGTGAGCGTCATTTCATTGCTCTCAGAAAGAGATTGTAACCATTTCATCTTTGGTACGATAGCTTTGAGAAACATCCCAGAATAACGAAGCAGCCAGGAAACACTGTTGAGCATCGGTACGCAATCCGAGGTTTTCTTGAAGCAGAATAAAGGCGGGGTACCATGTTCACGAAGAAAAAGGAAGAGATATAAAGTGAGATGCATATTTGGGAAGGCTCTGCGACAAGTCGTTCCTTTTCCGCGATACCGCTTGCTGGAGACATCGCCTGGCTCTCTACACACGGATACCGCTTTGTTGGAGACAGATCGGCATACGGTCGAATAGTACCGAAAAAAAAAGAATGAGTGAGCACAGGCGAGGACAAATGACACAAAAGGACACTGAGTAAAAAGAAGACAAGAAAAGAGGAGACACACGAAAAGGGAGAACGGTGAACATCGAGGGAGGCTCTCTTCCAAGTGGAGACAGCTCCGCGGTACGCAGCCGGCTTGCTCCAACCACTGCCTTTTCTTCATCTACTTAATGGATCCCGAGCTTCCGCGCGTGTTTAACTTCCCACTGACAGGGAAATGGGGAAAAGCGTCGTCTTCGGACTCGTGGCCTCGGAAAGGGAGCTTGCTTGTCCATACCTTGGTGCAGCTGTTCGCTCGCTCACATTCTCCCGATTTCCCTATTAGACCTCACTGAACTATTTTGCTTCTATATCCTGTACTTGTGATCTATTCTATCTATCTTCCCTTCAGCTTTGCCCTACTTCGGCAAAAGGAGTATTTCTGCTTCGGTGACAGATGCAAACGTTGCCTGCCTTCCCGTCTTTGAAGCTCCCGAGATGGGATCGCGAAATCAAACTCCGTTTCGTCAGTAGACTACGCACATGTTTGCCGTTTTTCTTCCGCGCTCGTCCTCGAGTGCTCAAAATGTCTCTCTCCCTCATCTCTCTTTGAGACTTTCATCTGTGTGTTTAGGCATCCAAGTCTTTTCATCGCTGTGGCGACCGCAATCTTTGTGCGTGCGCTGGCATGTCTCCCGTGAGGAGACATTTCCGTGGCAGGAAGACTCCGGCGAAACCCCTCCGTATGCCCCACTTTCTCTCTCACTCTCTATCTATTCATTCATCGTGGTCCGTGTTTGCCTTGGGAAAAAAACGAACAGTCCAAGCTTAACTTCCCTGGAAGGCCGCAGTAGACATCTTCCCGTTGTCGCTTGTAAGGAACTCACGTAGAAGAACCGAAGGTTTGGGACAAGCGCCAAAAGCAAGGGAACGCCGAGCACAGCGGAATCGGCACAGATGACGACAAGGAGTACGCCCACAGAAAGCGGTCACGGCGGTAGCGGAAACGTCGCGTCGGGCTGAGATGGCGGGACTCTCCCGTATCATGTTTAAGGAGACTCGGCGGTTTGCTTTGCTCTATACTCCCGCTCGCATCCGTTCCTAACCACCCTTTTGATCCCAAGTCCTGTCTTTCTCTCTGATTCCAACCAGTCTTTGGCGCTGCAGAAGTGAGCCAAGACGCGGGGCACTGGGGCTCTGGCGTCGTCGTCGTCGTCTCGGTTCTTTCAGCGCGCACTTCTTCATCTTGGCAGGCTCGACGCGCAGCGGCGGTTAGAGGTACGGACACTGGAGAGCGGGCCGCGGTGAAAGGAAAGGGAGGATCTCGTTTTACGTGCGCTTATGCTGTATAAACACGCGGCTGGCAGGGACTAAACGCAGCGCGGCTATTCCGTCTTTTATTTCAGGCTCGCCTTCTTCGTGTGCACACGTACTTCCTCTGAGCAGCGGCGGACGGTTACGGCGAGAGTGCGGTACCGAGGACTGCTCAGTAAGAGAGGCCGACTGGAGTGGTTTGTAGCGATGATGGTTAGTAGGGAGGACGGGAAAGCACGGCAAGTGAACAAGACTTATAAGGCGCGCATGTGGGGCTAACCGGCGGCGCTTGAGAGGTTGAGGGGGAGTGCGTGATAAGCGCACGGGTGAGATGAAGGCAGTGGAGGCAGTCTGCGTCAGGAAGAGGGGGTGAGGGCCTTTGAATAATTTATGACGACACTGGCGGACCAGCCACTCGCTTTTCCCGCGCCCGTGCACTCGTACGCTTCGTTCTTAACCCGAATCCCACCACAGATTCGTCTGAGAGAAAGAGAACCGGAGATATGGGATACGACTTCTTTTGCTTCGCATCACGAGAAGCTAGGCCACCGACAGTGGGTCTTTCCGAATATGCGGTGGATACGTGAAGATGAAGAAAGTAAAAAAAAAACTACAACACGCTAATGCGTGCTCCGAGAAGTCCCTGTGTGCTGACGGCGATCTATGGGCCTATCCCCGTCGCGTATTCTCTTCTCTCTGATTTCTTTTTTCTGGGTTCTTTTCTTCCCCGACCAAATGGTCGTCCCATTCGGTTGTAGTCCCTGCTTTGGTGCTTGTTCTTCTTTATTTTTATTTATACATGTGAAATGCTGTCATAACTCTTTTGTTTTTGTTTTATCTTGCAAACTCTGTTAGCGCGGTGTTTAGCGTTCGTGGCGCCTCGCTCTTGCGCAAGTGCTTTTACAAGAGTGGCGGTATTCTTTCCCTATTTTCAGCTATATTGTACGTCCCAGATTCTTTCGTTGAAATCTTCAGATCCGTCTTATCGTTTGGCACGATTATTATTATGCATGGCAGTGATAACATATATGTGCTCTTCACTTCAGTGTTATGGAATCACAGTCACTAGCTACGCAAGCTTGTCTTCATTTATCGCTCAGCCTCGGCTACTCCACAAAAATATAAAGGTTGATGGTGTATTTAATACAATATACAATACAATGCAGTTACGTTTTATGAGAAAACACTGTTTTATGCACTGAAGCACAAAGTTAACTGGAACGCCCATCCATTTCGTCGGATAATTTGACAATTAATATCTCGACGCTGGTGCAGTCCAGAGAACTCGTTTAAAGTGGATGCGCCTTGCAATCTCACCGGCTATAATTCGTAGATTGAAATATGTCGCACAAAAGAATTTTAAGGAAGTTAATCAGCGTAATTATGTTAATTATTCAAATAGGCATTTTGATTTCCAATAAAACTGATGGCCTCCTCATAAAGTAATTTAGAGCAAAGCTTAGAAATGTGCTATCTGCCTACAGGCAATTTTTAAAATTTTGGTTCATATTGTTACGTGTAGCAAGTGGCCAAGGCTAATTACAAGTCATTGACAGGGAAACACGGAAGCCAATGGAGGCCAAGATGACAATGCTATAGCAAGCGGGAACACGTCGTCTTTCTCCTCTTCAGTGCAGCCACACTGCGTCGGCTGTTCCCTATATCTGTATAAATATATATAACTGTAGCATGCTTGTTGAAGAATTCCAATCAACCCAAAGGAGAAGCATGCGAAACACGTTTCCTTTCGCATTTTTGTAGGGATGTAGCGCAGGAGTCGACGAGGTACAGGGAATTGTCGCACCGAAAACATCACCAGTGCCGATCAGGGTAGGAAGTACAATAATAAGGAAAACAATCAAAGGAACAAGTCACCATTAAAACGCCGACAGGTGACCATAAGACAGAGATGAGAAGCTATACGCTATGTATTTACAAGCAAACACGCAGCATCGATTAAAATGCGATATCCCGCGCTAACTCAAAACGGTTGCCTTGTTCGCAGACACAACTGGCAACTGGCCTCTACGTCCTCAGTGGTACTGTTCCGTAACGTATATATATGAATTAGTAAGCCCAACCGAATATAATATGCTCAAGAGAATATCAAGGAAACTAGAAATTGGAAAAAGAGGACAAAAAACCTACAAATAGATGAGAAAGTGAACGAAACCAAAACCGTGAAACTCTGGCTTGCCGAGAGGCTTGCAAAATGTTGGTATTTTAACCGAAAGTATACCGTAACCAGAGAGCAAAACAGCATACGATAAGATCCGTAACCTTGCAGGAGAAAAGGCACTGGATTACTTTCTGCGAGGTTGTTACTCCCATTGTGGGGCCTGCGAGTTGAGGTAATTCAAGCAGAGGTTCTAGCATAACTCGGAGCTTCTCTCCATAGTGTTCAAACACAATCTATCTGCAATACCAACCTTCTAAGTCTGTGCTGTGCGCTTGCACAGAGCATTAGATGGTTAGCCAATTTTGTTGATACTGTATGCTTATCTGCTGCTCTTGCAGGGCTTCGCACCAATATGATAGGCGCAAAGGCTCGCTTATTACGTTAACTTAACATTTAAAAAAAAGTTTGCACCTTTATTAGGCTTAATTATCTTGTCCCACAACGATTATCATCATCATTCTTGCCCACATATCACTTCTTTAACGCTTCGCGCCCGGTACTTTCAGGTCACGAACGGCGCACGCGTTATAAACTTGGCATTGTATTGTCGGCAGGAAAGTTGCGAACGCGGAGGTTTGAAGAAAGGAAACGCATGTAAGGCAGATGACAATTATTGTGTGGGGACAAGCTAAACCCCAAAGGGTGCAAACTTCTTTAAGAGTGCAGGATTCGCCACACCTTACACATTTACAGAGCTTACATTTAGGGAATTTACAACCCGACAAAAACGAGTTCAGTCGACTTGTTTGGCTGAGATTGGCCTGTCGCGTTAATTCTAAAAGATTGCCGGTCTAGCTGAGCGAGCCTCGAGTTGAGTTGTGCCAGTTCAACTGCACAGCTTAGGTTGACTCGGCAAGACCTACGTGCAACGCGCATGTGGACTCGGCCAGGTCGGGTCGACGGTTCCCAGCCATAAACGACACGCTCTGTGTTCTGTCTCAACTCGCCGCAGTCAGCCACAGGAATCTCCACCCATTATGTATACGAGCTCATCTAAATGCTGTTGCGTCGGGCTGTCCGAGTCCGACTTCTGACTCGATCCACTTTTGTCGAGATGAGGTACATCTAGCCGTTGTTCTTAATCACGTTTAACGTTTCGGCCGAAGCTAAGGGTGATTTCGCCCATGTTAACGTGATTGCGTTAAGGGCCCCGTGTCGGCAGAAAATCCGGCGTCAGCAACCGGCGTCGGCAACCGGCGTCGGCGTGCGATGTCGGCGGATGGCGGAGAAAGTCATCATCAACCACGCAGGCGCTCCAAATATATTTAGGTACATGTATATGCTGCGCCTTCTTACATGGCGTGCGGTATATGCGGGTGATATTGCCACACCATTCTATCATTAATGTTGCTCATACCTTGTCTCGCATTCTTAGCAAAGCTATTCTTCGGAATTTTGAGAATGACAATCCACAAACAAATGTCTTGAAACAAAACACCCACAGCGCATGCCTTTTATGTTAAATCTTCTCAGACTGAAATATTAAAAGTACGAAGCAAAAACGGGAACCTGAAAATTTTGCAATTTTTTTTTTTTTTTGGCGTGGCTGTGTAATATCTCCGGGATCGCCCCACGCAAGATGCCGCGCTTCTACCAGAAAGCTCGCCTTCGTGCATTCCGTTCGCCGCCAGTGTTTCCCGGTAACCATTACGGTTGCTAAAGCTGCAGTTGTCGGGAAGCGTGAGAAGCAGTCAGGGATCTTTGAATGCTATGGCGTTCCACTCTTACATGCGAAGCTTAAGCGTCCGCCAATTTTTTTTTTTTTTTTTTTTTTGGGGGGGGGGGGGATGCATAATTCGATACAAACGATAAAATGGGCGGTAATTGAAAGCGCCGTCACCAGAGCATATAGTGTCTTATTTGTGCTTTCTTATTGTTGCGACGCAAACTAAAAGCGATCCACAAATACACAATCACTGTAGCGGTACGCGCGGAACACAAATATATTTTAACGGACCTACGAAAACTGAAAAAAAGGGGAGTATCTTGCACTAGTGGTGCAAGGCACTACTAGTGCGGGACACAGCGGAGCTGATCGGTTCATAGCTGATCATTGCTATACGAAGTGATATAAAGTTATACGAACTGTATAAGCATTTCCTCGTGGTCCCTGGCATCGGGGAACGCCTCGCGAAGCACTTGCAGTCCGAGCACACGTAGGGGAAGTAGGGCGAAAGCTATGTACAGTGTAAGGGGGGCGCGCAGCAGATGGAAAGCCGGAATGACATCTCGGCGCATGCGCAGTAGCGCGCAGCTGGTGGGAGCTCGGCCGAGCTACCGCCAGAGACGGCTGCTGCAGTCACGGACACCGCGAGCATTCGGCGCTAATGCGGGAAAAGGTGAAGCGTGGCTGGCGTCGGCAGCACCAGATTGGTGCTGCTACAATTTGTTTATCTCTCTTTCTCTCGCTCTCATTTTCTCTTTCTCTCTCCCGAGTATAGCGTGCGACGCTCCGCGAGGTGGTTGCTAGGAAACGTAGTGGCATACAACTGCGGCGTCGCTGGTTGCCATGGCTACGGCGCGGCTGGCTTTTCGTGAAACGCGCACGTTTTACGGCTGGATTAAACAGGTTCGCTGTTAAAAAATGAAAGGCAGTTAGTTATAAGAGTAAGGATAAGTGTCCCCTGTGGAATTTTAGAGAGCGAGTGTTAGGATTATTAGCTTATTGCTGCTCTTGAATTCCCACACAATATCGGAATTGGAACTGGAAGGAAGAAGACAGCGCACGAGAAAGTGACTCGGAGGCACAAAAGTGAGAGATAGAAAATAAAATAGATAACTGTCGGGATCGCCAAACGCATTGAACGCGAGAAGCGTGATAGGCAGGCGATTAGCTTTGCGCCGACGGCACGTTTTAATCTCCAGCTACGAGTAAACGCAGAACCGAATTCAAAGGAGCGAATCCTAAATAGTCTTGGGGGAAATAAAGACAGCACGTTTCCTGAAAGGCACAAACGTCTTTAGAATGACGGCGCGTGCCTTCCTTCCTTCCTTCCTTCCTTCCTTCTTTCCTTCCTTCTTTGGGGTGCCGTTGATAACGCTACCAACCGCTTTTTGTCTCACTTTTTTTTCTTATTCAATGAAACGACAAGAATAAACAGAGGTGCATTTCCAACGCTCCCTGGCGCGCGCGCTTTGGCGTCAAAATGGAAGCTGACATCCATATGCGTGAAGAAAGTTTGAGATAGAGGACGTGAGATAAGATGCTAAGAAAGGCAAGAAACCCGAGCTAGCACGTTCGAAGCCTCGACTGATGCGTTTCTTTCAACAACGCTTCGTCCCGCCCACGTGCTCCCTCGGAGCAGAACACTAAACGCAAACACCGACAAGAGACAACGTCATGCTGATAATACGAGCGTGCAAGCCCCCAGGCGACGTATCGTGGAAGAAGGAGCAGCAGGAGCTAGAAAAAAAAAATAAATAGCTAAGGAACTCAACTACGTGACATCAAAGCAACATTACCGAAACTCTCGCTTGATTCAAGCCCTTCCATTGTGCGCGTGCTTCTAATAAGACCTTTCTCTGCTTTCCCGCGTTAGTCGTGCCGCTGAAGACCTCCGTGTTCGTTGGGCGGAAGAAACGAAATATGAAACGTACGTCGTCATTGTAGTAATAAGAAAGAAAGGAAGAAAAATATGTCGACGTGAAGGCGGCGGCGCAAACAGGAGCTCTCACGCGAGAAAAGACGCACCGGTGCACTGCGCCTTTCTTGCTGATCTTGGCACACAGGGAGAATTCCCGCGGGCTAGAAGACAGACTCCTCATCGTGTGGCTGTATACTCCGTTCGCTGTCAGGCTAGCATGCCTGGCAACATTGATACTAAGGATGGATGTAATAACGCCTGCGCAAAACTTGTCCCTTTAGCTTTTTTATGTCATTTATTTTGTGTGCTGTGCTCACTTCCACTTCTCTCTCGGGCTCGCACCTTCACCCTCCCGGAGTAGTCGAGACGATTTTCTCGTTTATCGACGTCATGCCACACGAACGCCTTTCAGTAATCACTCAGCGCGTTCCATGCGCGAATCGACTGTTACTTCTCTACGCTTAGACGCGCACATACAAGCCGTCTTGCCGTTGCACGCACTGCCTTTCAACGTTATCGTAATGGAGAAGCTAGCTCACCGAAGCTTTCTCCCTTTTGTGCGACGGTTCTTTGTCCATATTTCTGTTATATCTTCCTTTCAGTTGTGGGAAACAGCTCGATCCCACAGTCCACGCCAGCAGGCCCCAGTCTCGGCCGGACAGGGCGCCCGGCCGCAGCTCGCGCGTCCCTCGTCGTCATCCACAGTTGGGTCTGATGCCGCTAATCATGTCGGCCGGCCTTCCCACACAGTTTAACGTACAACAGTCCTTCTGCTTATTCAGGTGCAACTAAGTGACACTTTCTAGGCATTACTGGCGTAAGCCAGGACTTCAGACATTTGAATGCTTGCATTCGAACCCTACGTGTCAAGGAAGTGCGATTTCAAGCGTTCGCTTATTTCTACAAGAGCTCTCAGCGTCCCAAGTGCATACATGTGCAACCAGTAATGCGGGTGGTCTGAATCACTACTCGCGATGGCTGATTATCTTGCAGACAAGTTGAAGTGAGGAATTTATACAGACTGCGTACGTTTCCTTGAAGGATTAAAAAGGGGAGAATGAATGGCGTAGTTTTCGAGGCCCGCGTTTGTATCTTTAATATTTTTTTTTTATTTTCCTTATTTTCCTATTTAGGAAACAGTCGACGTCTAAAGAAGCTAGAAGGCAAAGGATGCTAAACAAAGCTGAGCATTGCATATTTACATGAGCGACGCCCATACCCACCTGCCGGTGGAGAATTATTCCGATGATCATATTGAGAAGTACAACAGAGATGTTTCGAAACTGGTGCTATGATCCGCAAAGCTTCTCGTTAAGAAAATAAAAGAAGAAAGAAGGAAAGGAAGAAGAAATACATGAGACGCCACAAGCGTTGCAGCTAAGCGCTTTGAGCAAGTGGAGTGCTCAATTGAAAGGACAAGGTCAGAATCCAATTAAGCTGTTTAGAGTAAATAAAGGCACGGTTAACTGCACGTCTTGTATCCGGTTATACGTGAGTCACATTACCATCGTACAACAAAGCATATGCTGCCCAGTTTACTAATGCCACTGGTTTTATCTTCCTGCATGAAAGAAAAGCACATCGTGCGTTTTTTAATTAATTATTGCGATAGCAATTATATGGACACTCCAAAGCAGATTTCTGCCGTCGGCGGTCGGCCGTCGCCGTCCGCCGTGAGGTTTCCGTATGGCTATCAATGGAGATCAATAGTCGCCCGCGCGCCGACGAACGCTGTATGTGCGAGTGAAAGGGCGCGCGGGACGCGCGCTTTCACGGGGAGTGACACGAAAGGCGGGAACAACGCGCCTTCTGTTCGTGCCCTTAAGGTACAGTGTATAGAAGAGTACACTGTACTTAAGGGCGCAGAAGAGGGCGTCTCTTCCCCTTACAATCACCATATATGTAGAGCAAAACCCGCGCCTTCTTCTGACGCACGAAAGGCCGTAGGGGGGGTGGATGGAACCGGAGGCGAGTGTAGCTTCGGCACAGTGCCTATTTAGAACGCGCGTTTGTTCTCCGCCGCGCGTTCACTCCCGTGAAAGACGCGCCCCTCGCGCCCTTTCACTCGCACATACAGCGTTCGGCGCGCGGTGACGATTTCATCTCCAAATGACGTCATACGGAACCTCACGGCGACGGCGACGGCGACGGCGACGGCGACGCCGACGGCAGAAATCTGCTTTTGAGTGTCCATATAATTGCTATCGCAATAATATGGACACTCCAAAGCAGATTTCTGCCGTCGCCGTCGTCGTCGCCGTCGCCGTGAGGTTCCGTATGACGTCAATGGAGATGAAATCGTCGCCGCGCGCCGCCGTAGGCTGTATGTGCGAGTGAAAGGGCGCGAGGGAGGCGCGCTTTCACGGATAGTGAACCCACGGCGGAGAACAAACGCGCGTTCTGCGCCGTGCTCCCTTAAGGGCTGCAGAAGTAGGCGTCTCTTACCTCCTTTACAATCACCAAATATGTAGAGCAAACGCGCTTTCTTCCGACGCGCGAAAGGCCGTGGGGGGGAGGGGGAGGGAAGGGAGGCGACGTTTAGCTGCAGCACCAAGCGCCTATTTATATCAGAGGCTCCGGCAACAGTCACCAACGCCGCACGCATTTTGTGCGAACGCGGGCAAAACGCCGACGGCGTCGACAACAGTTTTGGGTGTTGCCGGTGCTGCTGCATGTCCAAGTTTATACAGCTGATAAAGCTACTATCATTACTCCGTATAGCTCTCTACAAATTTGCTATCGCAATTGATGCTTCGCCTTTCAGGTGAAACTGCGACAACTTTTTTGTAGCTTACGCTATCATGCAATGCCCGTACATTACGCTGCAGACGTTCTGGATCCAACAATGTGATTCTATTGATCCTTTTTTTTTCACTGCGATTAAGGATAATTGCTTTGCGAACAGCTACTCTGTTTTCCTCATTGTAATGGCTATGAAAGCTCGACGTTCAGTCACGTTATACTTCACTGTTGCCTGTGTTACAGTTACTGCCGCAGGTCAAGCTCCCCAACAAGTAGCGCTGACAGTTGCTAAATGGTAAGGGGACCCATGCTATGCTCCACAACAAATTACTTGTGTTGCATTGCATTGCTTTCGCAATGTAGAACATTCCTTGTTGCCATCGCTGAAGCAGCATTAAGCAAGCTGTAACGCGTGCACGAATACAAATACGAAGGAAAAGATTCAAGGTACATAGACCTGTTTCGTAATGCTCACGTGCGTTCATACTTAAACGTACAACGTCCGTACCCCCCTCCAGAGGAAAGTCGATCTGGTGAATATATTGAAAACTACAGCTGCGATGTTTCGTAATGTCTGCGACGAATTAGCAATGCTTTTCGGTTGTAAGATCAGTTTATCATTCACTGGCTTCCATCGCTCATATATAGTTCATAATCGCGATTTAGCGGGCCCTGTTTTTACGAACCACTCCAGTAACGCAAGTTCTTTGTGAATACGGGAACAACATTACCAGCGAGGTAAATTAGTTGCGCAAGACATTTACGATATAGGATCATTCAGGTGTTTATAGCATTTCTTAGCTACAACGCTCTAGGCTATCGCATCAAAATGACGCTTGCTTCACGCTACAGTGGCACAATTTACTTGTGTGCATTAAATGCGGCCTGAAACTTTAATAATGTCGTAGTAAATCAATAAACCACGAGCCTCAGCTGAGATTGTGATGATGTTACAAAAGAGTAATACCATACGGTACACGAAAAAAGCATGTAATAAGGAGTAAAGCACTGAAAGCACCTATGAACGCCGAATAAAGCGAATAAACTACACATTTCTTCAACTTTATTATTATTTATGCATCTTTGAATCATATTTTTAGCAATTTCTGTCTTATCTCTTTGCATTACGCAGAATATTAGCAACTTATACATATCTTTGCTCAACAGCATATCGGTACAGTACATGAATATATTTACTCGAACTGAACCAGACAATATTGCGGCTATTGGAGCGGTGAGATTTTTGGTGAAGAATACGCAGCAACGCAGCATAATTTTCAATAAGCCAGCTGTTAAGTGAAGCATGAACTGCAGAAAGTTTTACAGCGAGAAAATAAGAGCATAGAGAGAAACAGAGAAATGAGATGCATGGAGGTTAACCAGGAGTGAACCCGGTTGGTTGAAAGAAGTGGAAAACATTAGGCGCAGGATAGAAAGTCAGGACTTGATATGCACATGAGTCACCAACATATTCTAACTCTAGTTGCGCATCATAACTCCCAGATGGTCGCTCAGTCAAGTTGCATCCAGGAATGACGTGATGAGCAAGTAAACTATTTGTTAAGCCTCTTCAGCCATTACGACCTATAGCTAAACGTTCTGAAAGCGTCGCGCACTCACCTATAACGGCAGCCTGACATTTTTTTACGGGGTAGCAGTGTTTATTCTTTGTTATATGTGAAAGATGGGACGTTTGGCCACTGTATAAGGAAGCGGCGGAAAAATATTCTTTTAAGCAAAAGTACAGGTGAGGGCATTCTAGTTAACTTTTTTCTAATGATAACAGAAAATAAAACAAAAGGCTCGCCACTTTATTTAATTTTCACAAGCTTGATCTCGCAAACAGTGAAGCCACTGTGAAGCTTCTGTTTGCTGCTGCTCTGGTATGCAAACATGCCAAACTCGGCAAATGATGCATGCAATTTCTTGCGGCATCTCGGTGGACACTTTTGCGTCATGTCCGCCGCCTTTTTCTTTTTTTTTCTTTTTATATGGGGGGGGGGGGGGGTAATTAGACATAGGACACAAAAGAGCACTCCGGAGAAGATGACATCAACCGATGTAAATATTGCGAGTGAAACGCCAGCCGTAAGTGCACATCTTGGAGATACATACGCCACACATGTGGCCTCAGAACAAACTGATATAACGAAGGAATATGACAAACACTATCGCAAGTAAAAATGCACATCGTGTGCTCCTGGACATGCGGGCGTCAGCCGTGACTGCTTTACGCCATTCACATTTCGTCAAATATACGCCGTCGTCCAGTGTTTGCTCGGAGCGCTTACGCAGCAAGTTCTCGTGCGTATCCTACTTTTACTACTTTGAGTTGGTTATCCTGCGGACGACGAGAGCGTTTTTACCATCTCTGCTGCACTCGTCAAACTCTCGCCGGGAAGTGCGCGCCTGTTTACCTCCGCGCTACGCACAATGCGCATCCTCGGCTGCCAACTCCTGTTCATGCACCCAGCCCGCAGGAGTGCATCCTCTGTTTATCTTAGGAAAGCGAGCGTTCCCACACTCTGACTGACTAAAACGGTGCAGAACCGCGGAAAGTACAAAACTGGAAGCGAATGAGGAGCCAGATCGACCAACGTACTTCCCGCATGAGAGCAGCCACTGATTAGCCGGCTTCTTGACTATAGCAGTGGTGGATATGCTGGTCATAGCTGGCGCAAAGACGGCAATATTTACAAGCGCAGTGCTTCGTGAATTAGCCTGTGGAATGAGAGGCGCCGCGTCAGCGTTCCACAACATTGCATCGTTTAGGCCAGTCTGCACGCGCTTCCGTTTGCCTGCTTCCAGCCCAGTTGTCGACGCACGGCGTGGCGGCGTTCATCCCTTCGTCGCTGCTCCCTTACAAATACTCTCGACACGCACTCGTACTATTGTGCTGCCGCTAATATGCAAAGCAAACGCGCGTGCACCGCGCACTCACCGGGTAGACCTCGCACGCGACAGGAGATGCGTGAGGTCCTTCTGTTTACGATCGCAGGCGTGCTAGCGCCGAGCTCCGCAGCGGAAGCGCCGCGGTGGATCTCAATGGACGAAAACAAGGTAAACGCCGCCGCCTGAAGCTTGTTCTGGAAGCGTCTGTGCTCGTTAGCACAATGCCTGCGAATAAATCAAAGCCCTGAAGCGGCAAGAAGGCGCGCCTGACGATGCTAAGCAAATATCGAAACGACTTCTCCTTAGGCGTGTGCTCCATCCACATCTACTCCATGTGGTTGCCTGCTCTATCAAAATAGAGTGACGCTTCCACAGCTATTTATTTCTTCCCGTAAGCAAGAGTATGACCCAACCTATGCCCTTCGTCCTTATGTTTAGAACTCTAACTGGTTACAATTTCCATAATATTGTCTGTATGAAGGATAGTATTTATTAATAAATTTAGTCTATTGTGGATAAGCAACAACTCAATGCGGTACTTGAACTTACAGTAGTATTCAATATGGTTGTGGAACCCCGAGAAAAAAGTTATTATAACGCGTGTGCTTAGCTATATACTCTTGGCGATATTCAGGGCGTAGTTTTGACAGAGCCACTCTGCAACAACACCCCGCAATATCCACATGTGTGTCGTATATGCATTGCAAGTGACTACAGAAAACGAAAATTAGCAGCAAAGCATCGGTCACAAATCATCCCCGACGCAGGTATTTATTTGTGTATTCATTTATCGCTCCCGAGTCACTTTACCAACGTTAATACCGACGAAATCGACACAAAATTTTAATGTTGAGACACCTAACGCCTGGATTCGAGCTCACTATTTTCAGCCCTCGTTTTAGTCAATGAAAGTCTGATCTTGCTTCGGCGCGTAGATGAATGAGTAAAATGACTCTGATTTTGGCAGCCGAGCTACCCGACACCATGTGCGCGCACCGAGGGAGCTGTTCAATTTGTACAATACCCGCCGTGTCAACTCTGCAGCATCGATCAAGGGGGCGCCTTAGCAGCTCTTATTACGAAATTCCTGGCGTCGGCGCGCACGACCTCGCCAACTTGGGAGTACGTCGACGCCCGTGAGTGGGGCGCGGGGTCAAGAGCCCGCCGCTTGGAGCATTCCATCTTCCGCCTGATATTGCTTGCCTCGGCAGAAGGATCCAGTTCCTATACGAGCCTGCAACCCTCTCCAGCCCTACCCCTTCGCGTGACAGAGACCTGCGATGACAAAAGCTCGTCACGAAATGATAAAACTTTTCAGAATGTTTTCCTTACTCCATTATGAAGGGCGAATACACTTTGCTTTGTTTACTTGCGCTCCGCATCACCCTGGCGGAACAGACGTACAGCGCCAACCTCGGATGCAGGGGGCAGATGGGGTTCGAAGCAGCTCTCGAAAACATGTTAACGTCACAAACTAATGACTTTGTCAGGTCACCGTTTGTGCCCAATCCGCGAAATGCACAGTATAATTGTGAACACGGACGTTTAGCCGTCTGTAAGTCTGACGCCATTTTCTCAGGGGGGGGGCACACTTGCGTGAAAACTTCCTGATAGTGTGTTGGTGTGTCATACTAATTCATTATACTGTTAGGCACAATGCACATAGGTGCAAGACAGAGAAATAAAGAAAGAGAGAAAGAACACACCTTTGTTATAGATGTCCAACGTAGGACAGGTGATGAAGGATGAGGTCAGATCGGCTGCCTGACCTCGAGACGAAGAACCTGCCCGATTGTAGTTTTCCTTTTTTTCAATTCCATGCTACAGCCTGCAAACAATTTTTCAATCAATTGTAAGACCTCGTAGCAAGTACATATTATATTTTCCTTTATTCTGAGGAAACAGTTGTCTACGTTTGAGCAGTATTTCCAGAAAACACTTTAATTCTACACTATGTAATGTGACAATTTCTTCAGTTTAATGCGCAAATTCATTTTTTTGTACCTATAACCACAAAAAGATTAAATAAATTAGTACTTCTCAAAGATATAATTCATTATATAAGCAGTTTTCTACTTGCTATTGCAGTCTCCGCGTAAAACTTAAAAAAATGTTTGGGAAGTCCAGTGAGTGCGGTTTCGATATTTGGAAGAAATGACCCTTCGTGTGCACGTTCTTGCGTGTTTGGTCGAATGCTCTCCTTTCTCGCCTGAATATATTTTGCTCGTATGCAGGCCGCGCAACTCTTTTGTAGAGCATGTATTGTGGAAGAACAATTCGAGGAACTCAGGACCAATATTCCCATAAATTCTCTTACGCTAGAAGTGTTCAAAAGAACATACGCCAGCCAGTCATGATGCTTGGGTTTATTATTAGCGGAGGTGTCGGTAAAATGACGAACAGCACTTATACCCATAGCCAGCTTCGTGAATTCGGCTATAGATTTTCGTGTAGTCACTTTCTAAATTGATGAGATCCTATACAAAGATTGTTAGTTTTTACCGATAAGACCTAAAGCAATCATAAGCTTAAAGGTATGTAATGATAGGCCAGATCAATAAGTTGAGCATTAACAAGGCCAGCGAACATCATGCAGCAATTATTTATGCTCGCCTAATAGTTGCAGCAATTGTGTTTCACCTGCAATGGGGCAAGCCGAAAAACCATAAAATACGGCCATGAACTCGTGGTTAATTATCCGCCTCGGCTTCGGTAGGACGTGGGTTCAGAACCATGCTGCCGCCTGTTACCCACCAGTTACCCAAATATACACAAGCGTCCCCCGGCCCGACACGCAGTTTTCTTTAGGGGCACACACACACAAACACACACACATACACACATACACACGCGCACACGCACGCACGCGCGCTCTTACACACACACACAAATGCACGCACACGCACGCGCGTACACACATGCACCCGCACACATGCACACACGCACGTGGGGACGTACGCGCGTTCATAGGCCCACAGAGATGCCTCTGCTCAGAAGCACACCGCACAGGAGCATGCATCTGCCAGGAAGGGGGAAGTTGGAATCTGCTTAGTCAATTCGCCACTGCAGGTCCTACGCCGATTGGCTGGCGCGAGCGGCGCTCTTATTTTCAGCGATGGTGAAGCGGAGTCAGCACTTACTTTTACCTAATTACGAACTCTTTGCAAACACTGTCGCTGGGGCCACGGCTTTGTACTTTTGTTTACTCATTGCCTCTGCAGCTGGTTGATTCTTTTCTCTTTCTACTAGTCCCCCAACGATTAGGCCCGCGTTGCGCCTCGTTATTGCAGACTAAATAAAGGGATGGCAGCGTTGGACCAAGCCTCCAGTTCCCGAGGCACACATGCACACGTCTGCAGTTGCCTCCGCTCAGCCGATATCACACTTTCCTCCATTTCGTTCCTGTGGTCCGCATGCGGGCTGGTTGTCGTATGTTTATTAAGAGGCGTCAGGTGTTGTAAGTATGTTAGTGCCATTTTTTTTTTAAATTTTCGTGGGTAACTCTCGAGGCGTTTGTACATCAAGGAGGTTCAGTTATAAAAGTCTGTAGATATGTGCACATTCACTGCTACATTTACACCTGCCCCCCCCCCCCCCCCCAACCTAGCGCGACCATAAAATGTTCTGTTGCTGCCGATACTTGTACTCGTGGTCACACTTGTTACACACACAATTTTTGTTTAGTAAAAAAAAAAGCAAAAAAAAAAACAATACTGAGGCAGGAACGTGAATGCTATATTGCCAGAAAGTTATCCGAAGAATTTTAGGCATTGACGACAATACGATTTAGTACCAGTGCACAAGTTAAAATTCACTGATAATTCCGATAGAAGCACGCGCGATATTTTCTTTCGTGCTGAAGCTCTTTCACGTGCGTATAGAACTTGTGCTATCTGCTTTCGCCCTTCTTTACACGCAGATAGAGAAAGCGAGAAGGAAAAGCCGGGAGGCTAACCAGTCGCACGTCCAGTTTCCTACCCTGCACTGGGGGAGAGATAATGGATTGACTTTTTTGCACGCAGAAGTTGCATTATAGCCATGACAGTTCGTGGAGCTGCAAGGCTGACTAATCCACATTCTGCAACTGTAAATGTTTTTTACTTGAAATTTTGAGCTGTAGATAAGTGCTTCAAAGCCAAGCCTTGATAATTCTTGTGTTTGTGTCAATAAGATAACAAAAATTATGATTTTTCGAGTTTACTCTCAGAAAACGGCGACTCTGATACAGTAAACTTACGATCCATGAAAGAGCCGCTTAGCGTGTTCTATACTACCGATCGGCTCTCTTGAAAAAAAAAATCCCACCACGTGGAAACCAATGACGCGTTACCATTAATAAAGCAAAAGTTCTTTTTCCTTGGTCCATTGATTTTGCGTGCTTATGCATACTCTGTTTCAGGAGTAGCAATACGTTAATTAATTAAACTTTGAAAACAGTCCTCGAGCATAAAGTGAGTCACTTTGCAATATATGCAAAAGCCGGCGTTTACCCGGGTGGTCTAAATTATTCCGTAGTCCCCCACTACGACGTGCCTCGTACTCATATCGTGGTTTTGGCACGTAAAATCTCATAATTTGAACGCCATTGATGCTCCCACTTTCCAAGAAAGGTCTAGAAGTAGGTGCTCATACGGGCGAACGCACATCTAAACGTCGAGCTTGGCTAAGAAATAAAGTACCAACTGCCGTTCTTCCTGCATTAAAATGTCACGAAGATTAGCCGTCTTCAAAAAGTGAACCATCATTCTTGAAAAAAAAAATCGACGACTGATTGTGATAAACTCGAGCTTTGAGCATTATTTGCTTCTATATTTCTGTTTTTTTCTGTGTGTGTGTGCTTCAAGTACGCTACTCATCAATCAAACTTGAATGCCCACTCGCAAATGGTTTCGGAAAAGTAATGCATTTTATTCAGCAACACTTCCCGGTTGAACCAAGTAAGCGTAGACCGTATTCTATCGTCGAGCCTCGTACAAGAACATTGGAAGACAGGAAATAATGCATCCTAATGCCAGCTCCGCAGGAAGAGTTTCACTTTCGCATGAATGAACGCGCAGCAAAACGAACCTCCAAGCATGCGTTTGAACTTTAATCACCAGCGAAAGGTACATTCTGCTGTGGACGAACTCAGCGGGAACCATTCTTCATGCTTTGAAAAAGTCAATTTTCTGAAGACAGCTTCGCTTTGGCGCTATTCTGCCATTGAATGGAGTTCGCTTTTTGGAGAGAGAAGCATAGTCATTCTAGGCACTTCACTGTCTTCGCTTTTATAGTTTAGTTACGCATGCTCTTTCTTCTTATTAGAAGAATGAATAATAAGAAAGACTATCAGTTGGAAAATTTGTTAGCTTCTTGACTTCTCGACGTAATTTGCTTGTGTATATACGGTTTTTATAAGGCTTTATGTATCAGATGATTTGTTACTTAGACGTAAATGTCGAAGGTATTGGAGACGAAAGCAATGCAGTTGTACTTTAAGCTTTCATAATCAGGTGGTGGAGGAAGAGCGGAGAATGAATTTGACGGATTTTGTTCAACTCTATTTCTTCAGCGCATTGGTACCTCTCACAGCATGCTGTTTGCAGTCAGTATTTAAACAAAGTAAAATTTACATTAGGCAAAGTCATTTTGTGCACAGCATGTCATGAGATAATCATTATATGTTTCAATGCATTTATTGAAAATACTAAGGCCAGTTTCGTTACATCTTCCCTTCAATGGGCGACGAAAGGCATTACTACTGGATTCTTGTATTCTGGATCGTTCAGTTCTGTGCCCTGCCTTGTGTGTTAATTTCATGGCTCGCTTTTGAAGCATATCCGGTTCGTGGCCTCCCAGTTTCCCTATTCACTGAGTTCTCAGTGCCAAGCGCATCAAAAAAGTGACATTCTGGCGTTGCGATTGCCGGTAATACCTGCAAAGGTAGGTTTGCATACAGTCGGCAATACCCCTTATTTTCCTTCTCTGTGTTCGATGCTACAAAATTTCTTATGAGTTAGGGGAAGTAAATTTGATCCGAAGATTCTCCGTCCTTGCGTGCAATCGCTACTCATTTTTAAACCCTTTCCGTGGCTTTCCTAGTGCTTATCGCATGATATCAGGTTAGATCCGTGTAGCATGTCCGTTGGAGTTGAGAGAGAGAGAGAAAGAAAGGGAAAGAAAGACAAGGAGGTTAGCCAGTGTAAGTACCGGCTGGTTGCCCTGTGTTTCTTCTATCACCTTTTTCCGTTGGACTAAGTATCTGCTTTAATGAGTATGACAATGAGTCTGTGTCTCCCAACAAGCGCCTAGGTGCGGGTTCTGAAAAGCTTTGGATTTCAGCTTTCAGGCGCTCCTGAAGGGAACCGTACACCGTTGTCCGACTTGCAGCTCCGAGAATCCCGGATACGAGGTGTACATAGCTTACGCAGAGCCGCTGTGCCAACTACACGTGTCGGAAAAGGATAATGGCGATAATTAGGTGTCCTTCTGTGCGGAAAGTTTCGCCCTCATTAAAGCTTTCCCAGATGGCTGGGATTACCATACATATACATACGGTGCTGTTTTGGAGCCAAGTGTGCTTTACCTTGATGCGCTCGATATCATCATCATCATCATCATCATCATCATCATCATCATCATCATCATCATCATCATCATCATCAGCCTATATTTATGTCCACTATAGGACGAAGGCCTCTCCCTGCGATTTCTAATTACCCCTGTATTGCGCTAGCTCATTTCAACTTGCAATATACTGGGACCTTTTCTGAAAAACAAAGAAAAAAAGAAAAGGAAGACCAGCAGGAAACGAATGAAGGCATTTGAGCCCGTCACACGTTATAGAAAATACAGCATTTTTCTAACTGCTTTTGCCACTTAAAGAAATTGTAGTCGTAAAAAAGGGGGACGCCGAGCACAAACATAAGCAAGAAAAACAAGACGTTTCGGCTTGCATACAGGTGCCTTTTAGGAAGTTTCTGAACAAGGCTCCTGTACGGGAGGCGAAACGTCTTGCTTTTATACCTTTATGTTTCTGGCCGGCATACGCTCATTATTTGGTTATGATAATACCGCCATACCCGTTTTCGTCATACACTTGACTTCAAAAAAAAAAATTGTTTAGAGGTAATATAGCTGGGGCGTTAACGTTCGGCGTGTTCTATATATGTTCAGGTTGTCTCTTCATTCTATTTGCAGCTTATCACATTAATCTTTATTCTTGAAATTTCATGCAACTAGGCTACATTATATATGTTGTACACTGGTGGTAACTCCGGTTTAAAAATTGTACGTGCATTCAGGGCAAAATGAATTTTATTGAAGAAAAGAACAGCGACGTGGGGCAATACCTCGAATGTAGAAATATGTGAAACGTATAGAACACGTTCATGATTGATACGTTTATTTAAGGTTCATTCGCTGATGAGTAATATATTGAGTATATTGAGTTTCAGCGCACGTGCGTGAATGAGTCGTTAGTATTAACAGCAGTGTAACTGACATCTCTCTGAGACAAGAATAAGCTGTTATGTGCATTCCTTGATAAATGCCACAGGTGGAGTTGTCACTATTCACAGCTCTCTATGGAACCCTCGATGCGTCGGGTCGAGTGAGAAGTCGAGCTGACCGATCCCGACCAGACCACATTTACAAGCATCTTGTTAAGCGGGTTGGAGTAGTCACACTACCCCTTGCATGCGGGTAGACCAAACTCGCATCGACGCTCGCTCGGTCCGACCTGCTAGTGCTTACATCAACCTGAAGACTGTTTTTCAGACCGATAAGCCAGCCCGACCCTGTTTTGTCAAGTTCATGTAAATGTTGCTAATGTACTGCTGCGTTGCAAGGGGCAGCGCTGGCACTGCGTGATGTGCTG
The DNA here is from genome assembly GCF_013339745.2 of Dermacentor silvarum. Classification (NCBI taxonomy): domain Eukaryota; kingdom Metazoa; phylum Arthropoda; class Arachnida; order Ixodida; family Ixodidae; genus Dermacentor; species Dermacentor silvarum. The sequence continues at coordinate 160,506,707 of NC_051159.1, read as the reverse complement.
AGATATTGCGGAGGTTGGTGATATCTTCGCTCACTCCATGAGATCGATTTTTTTATCGAGAAAAAAACGACTTTAGTGTCATGTTTCTCGTGCCTGAGATTCCTCAAAGCAATGTTGGGTCGTCTTAAAACAATCCTACTTATGAATGGAGAGTCACCAAACTGCTCTCGATTTTTTCTCCTTTATTTGCAAAGTTCAGAGGACTTGTGGACCCTTGTGTTAATAGTCGTTCATGATATCTATTATGTCATTGTTCCCCTCCTATAGAGAAAGAAATAGAGAGTTCAATGCTTTCTGGAGGGCTTAGCTTAGCGATTCATTCGGCATGCTGCTCCGTGTGAGATGGCGAAGTGATGGAGGAAACGGAGATCCTCCTCCTAGGCTTCTCTCATTGATGCGGGTGACTGCATTACTTTAAGCTTATTCCCGTGGGGAGCCTGTATGTAGGATAGCTAGTAGTCTGCAGGATGGAAAGGAGACGTAGTTAGTCGCGTACAGTATAGGACGCCCTTTCAAAACTTGAGATTAGTATGAGGTTGACTGTTATCCGCGTCTTACTACCATGCCGGGCAGCACAAGCGGAAAGTAAAAAAAAAACACTTACCCTTAACTTGCAGACAACATATTCCTCTTCATCCACCAATGTTTCTCGGTTACGAACCGCTATTTAACAAAATCATTTGAAAATTGTATTAAATGAAATTCGCTTACCACACGTTATTATCCCAAAAAATTCGTAACAAGACCTCTCTTGAGAAGTTGATGTCGCGAAAGTAGGGTATTTGTTACAGCGAATGCCTCCAGTGCTTTACTTTCAAGAATCCTGATGAGGCAGTAGCACTACTGACAGTGACACATCTTTGTATATGACCCCTACGTAGCATATCTTTTATATTGACAGCGAAGCTGCTTAAGCTAGCCATAATTTGTGGTTCGTATCAAGAAACTGCCACGCCGTAGCCATGGCAACCAGAGGAAAGAAGAGGGGACCGCGTGCAGGCGCACGCGGTCTCCTCCTCGCCAGCTCCCTCGCTTCCCGACCCCCGCTTCTCTACTCTCCACGGCGCGCTGAGCCAGGAGAAAAAAAAAAGCTGGCCGATTGATATCGAGCGGCTAGCCTCCAACGCGTTCGGCGTCGGCAAGCAACAGCGATGTTGGCACTGTGCCAACCTTGGTTAGCCTGCCTGCGTTTGTGGAATGCCAGGAACGCTGTCGCTCGTAGGCGCCGACGCGTCCAGCGCTAGTCACGCGAAATGTCGTGAAAGGGAAGGCACCTCCGAAAATGATCGCTCGAGAATACCTTCCTACACGCGTAGTTAAGTTAAACAAAGTTAAGACCTAGCAGGCAACCAAGTTAATAGCTAGCAGTAGCAGCCAGTAAGACTTAAGGATCGACAGTTACGCTGTGCCTAAACTTTGCATGACCGAGTGCAAGCTTGCCTGTTATTTTGTCTAACATTTCATTGTACACCCAATCTATCATTGTCATATTTGAATACATATATAATTTACGCACTTTGCAGCTAATGTTCTTGAGGCCACTATAAAGTCATGTCACATATCACATATACCATTTCTTGTTGAGCACACCATGAAATACATCACACGATTGTCTGGCGTTCTTTGTCCATCCCTGGCCCTTGCGCCAAAGAAACTCCATTAATCAATCAATAAATCAATCAAAACCGAGAGACTACAACACACAGCTATTCTACGTTCTAAGTTTTCACGCCGAGGCCTCTGTAATCTAAACAGGCGCCGTGGTGCTTGAGACTTGCTAGCAGCTTGGTAGGGTGTTCATGCACTAGAACCGAAGACATTCCAGAATTCCTGTATGAGTGTATCACACTTGTCACTGCCCTATTCTCCGAATGAAAAAGGTAGAGTGCGGGCCAGACACGGCGGATGAAAAGGCATAAAAGAAAAAAATCCAGGTGAAGCAACAGCAGTAGAAACAAGTGCGCTAATCTAATTTGAAAGCCCGCCTAACCCAATGTCGATTTTATGACTTACGTGTGCCCAGTTGCAGTTTTTATGACCGCCTTACTTTCGGCTTTTCTTATACTGCCACAACCTGCGCACTTTGAACAAGCCGAACCGGAAAAAAGGGGGAAAAAAGAACAGCCGAGAAGTGTTTTCGAGACCGTGGTCAGGACTTGGAGATAAAAGTACTACATACCAGCACGAACACATTCAGAAAATACTGCTTGGCAGGAGTGAGTCGAATGTCTTGCAGATAGTACTGTTTTGCGCCTGTAGTCAGTGTTGTTACATTCTTCGTGTCGCTCCAGCTGCTCCTTTGCATCAAAGGTGACGTGCTCTGTGTGTCGTGCATTGGTTTAGACGTTTCTGCTCGAACGGCAGCGCAGTTCATTACTGAGCGTCCGTTTCTTGCATAAATGTCTAGAACCTCGGACCTGTGAAGTCAACATAGTTGCGATATTTTTTTTTAGCATAAAATTTCCCCGCTTTCTTTTTGAATGGCAAGTGTATCGATTTTGGTTTTCATTTGCAAGCTCCATGCCTCACGGCTTGCAAAAGAAAGCGTGCACCGCGTTAAGTGCCGAAACAGGGAAAGGGGCGCATTTTAAGACCTCTTGCGGAACATTCTGACTAGGCAATGAGTCGCCCGTGCGACTGTCTTCGAGGAACACACGGCCCACGCGCTGTACTTTTAGCCACCTTGTCAAGAACCTGTCGCAACCCCTTGGCCTCATAGGTTCTTTTATCAGTTCGTGTCGAGCTTAAGGAATGACGTATGAATGTTGTCTAAGTCATGGTGGGATGGTCCTGTTTTTATTATAAGGTACAAGTCCCGAGAAAAACTGGAATTCATTCCTCTGATTTTGACGCACCGAAGGAGAACGCCGGTACTGAGTTCTGCTTTAAAATTTACACGTAGGAACATGGGAAGGTAGGCTATGTGAGAGCCGGCTGTGCTAAAATAAAAAAAAAGTTTGTCCCTCAAGCAACACCATAAAAGAAAAAGGTGATATACATGGCATTTTTCAGAACGTTGTGCCTCGGTGGAAGGTTAGGACCCGCGTTTAACAAGTTTACGTGTACCTTAGATGTGTCGCTAATAAGATTACAGCCACTATTCTTGTTCATTTACAAAGTTTTCACAGAGTGCCACCTCTTCAACCATCTTTCTCGTTAAACACGTGCAAAGTGTGAAGCGGAAAGATCGAAGCAGTTTTAGTTTTTTCATTGACTCAAAATCGACCGTCTCCCGATTTCTAGCTACGCACACGTCTCGCGTGGCATAATTTACACCATTTATACGGAGACGCATTAATGACATTTGCTAAGAAAAGTGCGAGAGCTGCTTGAGATTATTTGCCAGTTATCTATCTGTTTATGCGGCCCAAAGCACCAAGGCTGTACAAAAGTGGAAAGGTGATTCGCCTTCACCTGTCAGCATTGTTCAATTTAATAGGCAGCACGTATGGTCTGAACCGGTACTATGTTTTTTTTTTCTGCGCAGTAAAAAAAAAAAAAATGCGCACACTCACGGCATGCTTGATTGTAGTTTAGAGTTAGTGATGTTACCTTTAAAACAACATTGTACCACATACATCACAGGGAAGAGACTAGAAGCTCATTACCTGATGAGGCGCACCTTCCTGGTGACAAACAGTGCATTTGGTGCATTGGCAGGAAGGTGCTTCAAAGTTTTAATAAACACCATGTAAATCGCTACGCGTACAACATAAATAAAACCCCGCCACATTCGCCCAGTGACTATGGTGTTGCACAGCAGGACTCGATGTCGTGGGATCTATCCTGGCCCTATATAATAATCATATATATGGTTCAGTATTTTTTTACAATGTCTCTCTCGAGAACTTGGGTATATATTTTTCAACTTCTTTACACGGAGTGAGCAGTCTTTGCTTGATTTATTATAAAGAGCCCAAATTGATGAACCTTTTTAATAACACATCAGCAACTGAGAATTAACACAAACACAGCTATAGGAGCAAAATCAGTCATAGTAATTCAATGCATGTAAATATACCTCCTCTAGCTCATAAACATTTAAATAAACGTAAAACGAGCATTTAAAAACGTAAACACGCTTTACGTTAAATTTAAGGTTTAAGCCATTATTATAACTTCGGTTCAGTTTTATGTCAACTGAGGATGCTCAGAACCTGGCATAATGAACGTGTTTCACTTCTGCCCCTGGCAGTTAAAAATGTATTCGCTCAAGCCTACCCTTCTAGTAAGGCCTGAATCTTCAACTACGGTTGTAGACCTCGACTGCGGGGACCAAGGCGCTTGGTATCCTCGCACGTCCCGAAATCCTCGCAGGCAACGTTCCTGTATGAGGTAGACATAAATAATCTCCGGTGAACAGCGACTGAGGCTCTCCAGTCATAAAAAACCCTTGCTGCCTTAGATGTTCGCTGTAAAATTGCCTGCGAGCAACCTCTCCCTAGCACCCTCATTCGCCCGCACGCACGCGTCATAGAGTAACGTACAAAGCAAAACCAATGCCCGTTCCTGACGGTCGCAATACAGCACGGAACAACTAGGAGCCATCATCCTATCGCTCACACAAAGTTGCAAGTAATTCTTATCCGATAGTTTTACTCGCAGAGGACCTTACGAAGAATAAAAAAAAGTAATGGGACAGATGAAATAAAGGACGTGGGGGTGGGGATGGAAGGAGAGAGAGAGGTGCAGTCGAGCAGAAGTTTCTGTATTTACAAACTCATATAAGTTTCCATACCCCTCTAAAGCAAGAAACGCTTCTAAACTAAGACACCCGCCGCTTTTCATTAAAAAAATATCATTCTGCTTAAAGCACTAACTAGACCTAACCTACCGTTCCCTTATGAATTCATATCCTTGTAAACTAAGTTTGGTAACCCCGGAACCGCTCTCGATCATGGCACACTCTTAGTTACGCTGTGCTTGCTGCGTGAGCGCCGTTGACCGTGAACGAGAAAATGTAAGTAAAGCAATACCTAGATCAAAAGTTTCGTTCATCTGCGAGTTAATATAAATTTTCGTCACGAGCTCGTAAATTTTCTGCTCAAGTTTGATTTCTTTCCCTCAGTGTACACAATCGAGAACTGGTTACCGAAAAGCAAACGGTGGCCCTCCAGACGCTAAGCACTTAAAATTTTTTTTTCTGTGATGGACTAGAAGATTTCACAAGACTACGGTGCGTAACATGCGCATTCCTTTGAAAACAAAATATAATACATGGTGGTTTTCTTCGTGAGAACACATTTGGAGAAAGCATGGCCGCACTCTGCGCTTGCTGCAGACTTTAGCAGGAGCGAAATGCAATGCAAATGTTGGACACGAATGTAATAAAACAAAAGTAAACAGTAGCTAGTCCGTTTGTACAATGTACGCCTGTTGGATAGCATGTGTTTCATCCTTAAGTACGTGCGTCTTGTGCAATGCAGCCAACTATTGGCTATTTTGCCTCCGTGCGCCTGTTATCTAATCTGTTAGCCTGTGCACCTTGAACTACAGTGCGACATTGCGTGCCTGCTCAGCCTTTCCGGACTCAGTAAAGTTAGTGGTGTAGCTTGATCTTGCTTGATGCATCTGCAAGCTCCTGTGTCTCTCGGACAACATCGGGACCTCGCTTACTCTCTTTGTCTCTCTTTGTGCTTGAGACTTTAACTAGTGACGTGTATTTTTATGTTATGGTAACATTCTATTTTATTGCTACTATGTAAAAAAGGAGTAGCCATCGCCGATATCTAACCATTGCCACTGTCTAAATATTCTTTTTCGCTATGGTCTCAAAAAAAAAAAAAAAAACTCAGCCTGCCAGTCCAGAAGGTCGAGTGCAGATTTTGTGAAATCTAGAGGGTTCGCTGCCAAATGGCATCATGTTATTCGTTACCAGGCACTTCACTGATGACAAAAAAACCAGGGGAAACACAGTACGGCAAGGCTTTCACACACTATTAGCAGCGGCTTATCAGACTATTCCAGAACTGCTTCCGTTCTTGGAAAAGAAAATTGTCTTGACGCAACACGGGAAGACGTCAAAGCTTAATTCACTTACGTAATGCAGCCTTGGTCCTCGCTCTTCATCTTTAATTTTTTTCTGACTTTGCATCCCTTCGCGATCAACGTCGTAGCCGTAACGCATTGGAATGGCGTTGCAAGTCCCAAGTGTCCGCCACGATTATTTTTCAGAAGTTTGCTTGCACCACTGCACTGTGTTCCCCACAGACGTTCGACCAGTTGAGAGCTGGGTTTCAACCAGTGCCCATTCCATTTCTGTCGCCGGAAAATATGATTGATTGTTTCCTTCGGAAAAGTAAAAACGAGAAAAATGACGAGGCAATCCGTTACCCCTGTCTCCGCATGGTTGGCTAACACACGTTTGGCGAATGGGCTAGCTCGCTCACGTTTCTCCTGCGCAAAATAAAAGTAACTCAGGGATAGGAAAATACAAAATGCTTTTGCTAAAGTGACCGCAAAGCGACAGTGCTCTCTCTCAAGCTGCGCGATGAGTTTGGGGCGCGTAATGGCACCTCTTTTGTGGGAGTCTCTACAGCTAGCTAGCGCAGACTGAGACAGGGACTGTCCTGTGATTACGTGGGATTTATATTTAGCTCTATTACTGTTAACCCACAGTAGCTAAGTTTCCTTTGCTTAGCCTTTTGAATTTGGCGTTGCTGCGGCTGCTACTTTTGCTGGGTTGGTCGGTATCTCGGCGGATATATTTGTAGATACATATACGAAGGTGCTTTCTTGCACAATTCGTACCGGACATAGTGGAAACTGGCACCGGTTAAAGTGCTAAGCGAGGCGGTCCGGGCGGGCGTGACGTACACAAATGCCCCAACAAAAACACGTCATCATATTCATTCCGTCATCTTCATTTCATTGTGAACATTTCTCCAGTGCCATGCCGTCGTTATCAACTCGGTCGTCGTCACTTCGTCGTAATCATGCCGCGGTTGTGATTCCTTCACCATCATTTAGTTGTCATCACGCAGTCACAATTGGCCCATCTATATTTAAAATTATTTCCTGCTTTATTCAATGCCACCAATCTACAAAAAAATCTCGCAGTGTTTGCAATCCGTTATCAAGTTTAATCTATAAATATAGGTAAAGTGATTCGTTAGAGGCTACCTTTACGTTTTGGATAACAATGGAGTGGTGTAGTTTCTCACGCGTACACAAGTTAAACTGCCCACAGTTAGGTGTCACCTTCATCTAAAAGCAGACATGCACGCCATCGCTTCAACGTCGATCCACACTCAGGCAACTGCGTAACAAAGAACCATATCCACCGGTACTATTATTAGAGATTGAGATGACAGTAAGTCCATGGCGCATAGAGCAAGCTTTCTTTTTAGTTCCCCTAGTGATGGAGCAAAGCTTCATTGCAGAGAACATAGAGCGAGTATTTTCTTTATTATTCGGGAGATTAAGTCAAGAACAACCTCTTCGTAGGGGCAGAAAAAAATATTTCACGTAGGAACTGTCACCGTAACTACGTCACCACAATGAGAAAACGAAAGCATGACGAAGTGCAAGGGATGCGACATGAAAGCTCCAGGAAGTCTCTAGTGGGTGGACGCCCCTTGTTCTGTCGTTGTTTCCTAAAGGAAGCCCCGCATCGCCTGCGGGCAACTTCGGCGGCTGCGGGTCAAAAGAGTTACGGATAGAAAAACAAAACAACGTAAATAATGGTTTGCAAGTGAGAGCCGCTTCCTGGGAGTGGCTCGAGGTCCGGCGGAGTCCTTCTGTGTGCCCAGCTGAGCCTGTGTCGAGATACGTGAGTGCTGGCTCGCTCTTCGAGACGTCATTCCAAAAGCCCCGCTAGCTGACAGCCGCGACGTTTCTGACAGAGCTCATTTCCGAGAACGCGAGCCCTCTCTCCATTCACCTCCGCTGTGCCTCCCCTTACCGACCCGCGCCGGATGACACAGCGATCTTTTCCGAGCCTTCGAGCGTTCGGGGACAGAAGACGGCATGCCCCGCTCCCGTGGGTATTTATATGTTAGTTAGGCCCGTACGCACACAGCAGGGGGATGTCATCCGAATCTTTCCTTTACGTGGTTCGGTGCTCACGACGTGTGTGGCTTTGCAATTTCACGATTGCTTGCTCAGATATGTCACCCGTGTTCCGGGGCTGTCACGTGGGTCTGTTATCGTTTATGCGACATGCCCGGAAGGCGTATGTGCTTCCCCCGCCCGCGGGTGAAGAACATGCAGGCTGTCGTGATTCTGAGCCATTTTGGTCACGAGGAGCTGCCTGACCTGATCAAGAAATCTTAAATGTGTTAACTTACAGCAAATCCGATTGCCGAGAACTCCATGAACAAAACAACTTAATTATCTAGCCTTGCGACGTCTTTTCAATGCTATATTACCATTTACACTCGAAACAGCTAATATATACGCCTTCCTCTTAGAACAAAATACTCCACCTGGGCTCGTTACGTCAAAGCGACTTCATGAGCGATGTTGCATTTTCTCCGACACCTAGATAAACATATATATTTCCCCTGGTACCTTCCATCAGGCTATACTGACTTGACGGTCAGTCTTTAATGCTTGTTTTTTTGTTATGGATCCTTGATAGAAAACATAATTTCCATACTTGCTATAGATTCACATGTGCATGTCACGGTGGGGGATGAGGATGGTGGGTGGCAACTCTCCCTCAGAAAGACCTCAGGCACGTCATTCTTTCGATGGATAGGTAGACCGCTAGCTACTTAAAGTAGTGACGTTCCAGTAACTGTGTTCTAAGGCGGCGCATAGTTTTTCAATGTGCGACAAAGTCTCATATCGTTAAAACGACGAGCTTTCTACCTTAAAGAATAAATTACGTTGATACACTGACTGATCTTCTGCATACGTCACGTCTCCTTTAGGTCGTAAATGACCTGGTGCGATGTTGTTTAGCTTGACGGCGAATCACTCGGAAACGCTCTGATTCCCCTTCGAATTGAAGAAGCTTTGGAGTCGATATAAAAGCACATATAACGTTGTGAGCAATGTCATTTATTATCTCCTCGAGGCTCACGAGGAAACTGTAATGACACACCTTTTCTAGCCAGTACATGCGTTGAAAACGGTGGCAGAGTGTGAATTGCCTAAATTCTTTATTTTAATTTAGGTTTTATTATGGTCAATGCTATGAAATTTTTTATTCGAGGAACACTGTACATTCCAATTGAGACATCGCGAGAGATAATTTATATTCAGGTAGCCAGTTTAGGTCAGTGCAGACAAAAACATTAGTTTGCTCTCGTTAACGCAGAATTACCCACTGGATTAAGGACATTTGGCTTGTGTTTGTTGGCTCGTTAATCAAATTATAGTCTAGGTTGCTCTTGTCCACATGGTCTCATCTTACTATTAATCTCGTTATAAGCAGTCTAGTGGCGCGCCTACGGAGAAAACAGAAAAAAGAAACACAACAAGAAGCGTTAGTTTATTTGCTAGGTTAGGTTCGTAATAAGGATTACGCTACAGAATTTGTTGCATTCTTCTAATTCAGTGTCCTGGAAGAATCGACGTGCTGCATTGTTCGGCCGCCGTAGATTACCGATAGTTCCAATCAGTTCAGTCTTTTTTTTTTTGTTTTTACAATAGTTCTCGCGACAAGGATAACATAAGATTAAGGAATAAGCGATTGCAAAAATAGAATATAGCGCGACATTATTAGAGCCCTGGCATTGGGATATCATTACGGCGTTCCCTTTCATCACTTCGTCAACTAAAGTTTTGGAGTAGTGAATTCACGGGGCTCAAAGTATGCGAGTAATAGGAAAATGAAAGTGAAAATAGTTGTTTTGTTTAAATATATATCGGCATTCAGTATTTAACCTGCCCATCTGTTTCCAAGTATGCTGCAATTTGGCCAATCCGAAGCACACCCTGGGGCTTTTGTGACTCAATATCGCCGTCAGCACATGCATTCACAGCTTCAACCCTGATGTCAGCGCATTTCCAGCGAGTGCAGAAATGCAGCGCTCTGTACTATTCGCTACGGATGCACATGCTTTCGGAACCATAATAGAAAAAAAAGCCATTTTTGGCGCAGTTGCTGAATGCATGGCCGCACGCCCGTCCCTTGAGGCAGCTAACCGGTGGAGTATTTGATGACGTCGGCTGGTATTTCTCCTCCCCGTTCCGCATTTTCACGCGGTAACTGTTAGTTTAGAGACGCTAGCATCAGATTCCAAAGGTGTGGATGATTCACCGGAAGTTTTCCAAAATGCTGCCGCTTGTCTCTAATGTCCCTATTATATGCCAGACGCTGACGCATGCATTCTTAACTGCTGAGTTAAACCTGTCTCATACAGCTTCGCACCCGGTACTAATTTGAAAGCGCGGATAAAGGCAGATACTCTTCATATTGTCGTAATTGCTTCTCGTACTTAGTTCACCACATCAGTGATTGTCGGATGAGGATACACCCTCCTAATCTGCCAAAAAGACAAAACTCAGCTTCATCGCTTCCTTTCGGCTTATATCTTTTAAAGTAGATTCCCCTGTCGGTGCCCGCTCGACATATTTTGTTTAATTTTATACAACTCACAAGCATCCCTCTCGCGCAGAATTTGTCACGGGAGATGTCATAGTACTCAAGACAATTCCGCGAGCAGCAAAAATTAAGGAAACCGAGGAGCTTAATTTTTAGTAACAACTGTACGAAGTTGACAGGCAACGAAACCTAGGAAATCATAAACAACTATTTTGCATAAATGGAGGTTGTGAGTGGCGTTGTCTAGCACTCACAACGCTAAGTTTAATACGCGAGATGCAAGTAGACACGCAAGAAGGCGGGCAATGGGACAGCTTTCGCAACGTCACTCAATCGGCCGAGCGATGCACCACCTATGCAGCCGCTGTGAATTCGGTTCCCACCAGTGGCAACTTCTCTTTTATTTTATTTTATTTAATTTTATTTTATTTTCCTTTTTCCTTCATTCAAGATAAAAAACATCAAAAATTTAACTCGTACCTAATTTCCTATACGTTTCCCAATTTAAAAAGAATATTTCTCCTTTGTATTTGAGAGTACTATGAGTTGCATGCTACATAGTCAGAGGAACCTTTATAGTGAACACACTAGCACGAGAGGCGAGGGAATTTCCCTCCATGAGCAGTTTAAGGATTTCGATATCTCAGACTCAGCAGTAGAATACTTGGCGCAGCTAATATTGACTTCTCCCTTCACACACCTCAAACGGAGTGCTTGCCAAGTTCAGTCCGTTCAAGGTACTCGTAAACACTACATGCAATTCACTGAGATAATATATTCTTCCACCTCAGATAACGTATACCGTACGCGGCGCCATATATAGGCTTCTAGTCATAGAAACAACAAGAAAACACTTTAGTTACATTGGTGCTAGAAATTTCTGCCCAAGGATCGAAGCAGCGAACAAAGCCAACTTGCATCTTTCTCAATATTTATCTTTGGCGCTACACGTGTCCTCAAACGATTTTTTTTCTATTCCCCGTAATACCTTTCATCGTATTTACGAAGCTTTTCGTGTTCATCCTTGTTATTCATCGCAAAGCTGATTCCAGCTCGGATTTACGTGCCATTGCATGCTGCCACCTCTCTAGAACAATAAAAGGCTTCTACCAAAGACGGTACTTCGTCCTGTCTCTGAAAGGACTCTTATGTATGCCCCCCCCCCCCTCCCTCTCCCTCCCTCTAACCTCCCTCCTCTTTTCTCAAAACAGGGGCCTAAGATGCTAGTCTCGTTGAGATTGGAAATGCACCGAGCTGCTTTGATGTTCGTCGCATACCTTGAGGGCACGTGTTACACAAGTACCATAGAAACTTCCTTTCCGAATGCAAAGCGACGTGTTTGGCCTGCGGAATCTCTGGGGTAGCACGTTCACATTTCACTCAGAGATCTTGCATGCTACGGCAACGTTCATGAGCCTGCGTTGAAGTGTATTTATATACGCCGAGATTCACGGTAATTCTTGAAGTCGTTTACCAATGCGGCGAGACGTCGCATATGCAAACCGCCCGATGGCTCTCTGCTAGATTACAATATTGAAGACGGCTTTCCGGTAGGAAAGTTTGTTAGAATGTGTGTCTTTTCGCCCGTCCGCCTGTAAGGCTCTTCAATGAGATATGTTGGCAAATACAGCTGGCCCAAAATGAAACCCAGTCAGGGAGGCATTCGGTCACTTGTACCGTGTAAGTAATTACACTGCTTCTCATTGATGTACAAGCGCGTAGTTAAATAAAGCATGCGGTTTTAATATAATAACTCAGGACGTAATATGACTATCAGAAATTTCTCCCGTCAGGGTTAACAGTCACACTTACGAGTATAACGCCAATACTCGCTGGCCGTCTTAGACAGGATTGAATTTTGGGGGGTTGTACGAGGGTAATACTGAAAGTGGTGAGCGACAGCTTTCCGGAAATCGTCATGCTGCCTTAAACCCTGCGATAGCTCAGCGGGCATGGCGTTGCGCTGGTGAGTATAAAGCAGCGGGTTTAATCCCGACCGCGGCTGTCACATTTCGATGGGGGCGGAACGCGAGCGCTCTAATCCGGAGTCCCATACTACGGTGTGCTTCATCACCATATCGTTGTTTTAGCACGTAAAATGTACGGATTTATTTTATTAAGCTGCCTTTTGAAAGCGAAACTTGGTCTCTTATGACGCAAATACTTTCGGGCACTTTTAGACCCCATTTTTATTTGAACGATTTTATGTAGAGTCCGCCTGGGCTTTGAGCAGTTACAGAAACAATTCAAGGGCATTGTGACGGCCTCGTTCGCGTACTTGCGTGGACGTCCGAAGAAGCCGGGCGAAGCTACTGACTGAGAAGTCGAAGTCGAAGCTGTGTCCCTCGGAGCACACGACACAACAAACCCAAATCACCGCACCAACTGGTAGCGCCGCGACGTGCGTTGCTGGCTACCGGCGTGGTCTGTCTCGGTGACCATGTGACTTGTTCGTCCATCGGAGCCGCTCCTCTCTCATTGGTGGAAGCGCACGTGGCGTCGCGTGCACTTGAATTGATAACAACCATACGTGACGGCACATTATCACGCTGAACAGTTTCGCCCGGTTTCGGCGCTCGGTGAAGGCAGACGCATGCGCGTGAGCGCAACAACGCGCACCTATCTAGACTTCGTCCAGTTTGCTACAGTAATACTCCGAAAAGGCAGTAGTCTTCTCAGCGTTCTTTTCACAAGCACAGCTCCATGATTTCTTGGGTGCTATTCAGTTTCAGTTTAATTTTTGTTCAAGACACATTTCGTTACAAACAATTCAGAAACGGACAGTCTCATGACGTACAGTCATTCAACGAAGTGTCGTCGTGCCGTCGTCGCGGTCGCGCCACGACTACACTTTCGTTGTTCTCGTCGTCATATTGCGATGTCGTCGTCGTGTTGCTGTTCTAGTTGCTTACCTACTTATATTGCGCAGGCAATGATTTAGGATACCAAAAGTGCCACGTGTTTGCCTTTGCTCTTTCTTTTCTTTTTGCCTGGCCGCATGTTTCAAATGGTGCTGCGGATGATATGGATGTGTTCGATTGTGTTTGCAATTTTACCGTCATGCTCTTTCGTTCTACCATTCCCAATGCTGAAATAGTTGGGATACAACATTGGGAATACTCTATACTCCATAGAAGGTCAATCAATAGCACGCACATTTTTAACAATTATGTCAGAATTAAATTAACTGCGTCTGAAACGTCTCGGCCTTGGCCGAATGCAGTTTTGAGAGAACAAAAGCAGCAGGTTCATTAACCGTGATGTCTACACATGAGTTATAATTCGGAACGGCTTTGCTATTATCCAAAGCTTTCTCTGACTCTCCATTGATTCCTAAAAAAGGTGTTAGGGATCCAATCCATAATATTATATAGTTTGCGTCTTTTCCTGTTAACCATGTATAACTCACAAGCCAAATTGTTATTGTTACCATTTAATATTTGATGTCCTGCTGCGTTCACTTTTAATGCATGTCCAGAGTGTTATTCGTATGAATAATTGTATTTTTCAAAAAGATTCGCACACTTGCCATTGAATTTTTCACAAACTATCAGAATGGTTTGGGACCCCTTAGCCATTTTGTTGGGCCCCAGAAGTTCGATCACAGAAGTGTGTATGTATAGTGTAAGGGCGTCTACAGTCAACTTCAAACTTTAACTTGTCGATCTGCTTCCTAAAATAACACCTTTCGACGCTCATCTGAAATATCCTTCGTTCACCTGGCTTCCTGTTTTGAATGTATGAATGTATGAAGGTACTACCTAGCCTGAAGATACATGAGAAGTTTCGGTGCAAAACCGCACTCTTTTTTTTTTTTTGCCGCTTACCTGAGTTCCTGCCGTCTCCTGCGTGATGGAACTACAGGTGCATCAACGTGGCGTTTCAGAAGAAAACCAGACGTTGATGCCACTACTTTCTCAGAACCATTCGTTTCCGAAGCCTCGTCTTCCCGTTTTCTATAACCAAACCTCACTTTGTTTGCGCTGACAATTGTTCAACGCTGCATCAAAGTCCCTCGGAACTATAGGGCGCCTGATGTATCTCCGGAAACGCCGCGCAGCACCGTCGCACGACACGGTTGGCGGCGCGAAAAATGAATGCGCGCGCGGGATACAAGGAAAGCGGAAAGGAGTCGAGCGGTTTTTCTTCTGTTCAGGTGCGCAGCGCATGATAGCCGGACGAGGCGACGCTGTGGACCAACGATACATCATTCTGTCTCAAAGGTGCGAATCTTGGGAAGCCCGTCGCGAAGGCAGGCGCGGCTACGCTCTGACGTCTTTACTCTTGGAAGGCATTCATCTGGCTTGACGTCGACTACGTAGACAAAGAACGCTGTGCTTTCTCCCAGTTCCCTTCTTTCTTGTCAGAATTCTTGTTTTCTTTTGCGTCAGTTTGTTGAAGTCAGCGGCACTCACTTCCCGCTTTAGGGGGCTCCAGGAAAAGATACTTGACCGTTTGCCTGAATGTTGCAAAAAAGAAAGAGAAGAAACATAAAGAATTGCAGAAGCTATTTACGATGATTGTCATCTAAGCGAACAGCCGAACACGTTTAGCAACCTACGCACTTTATACGCTTTATAAAGGAATTGTGTGTTTGAAGGGTCATATTAGTTGCAATGAAAAAAATCCATGTAACTTTTGTTGTTCCAGTGCATAATTCCGGCGAGAAAAGATTCGTTAGCCAGCCCATATGCAGTTTGTTCGTCATATATGCGTTGTCTCCAGCAGCGCGCGCACCGGCATGGAAGGCGACTGCCATCCTCCTGCCATTTCCTGTGTTTTATGTCGCATGTTATGTGTAACCGGGCTGACATTAAGAGCGGTGCGCCCCATATTCAGTGAGAACACCTAACTACTACTATTAGGATTAGCCCCATTCGCAGTCATATATGTTCCACGCTTCTAAAAAAAGGAAATTATCTACACCTGACAAAAACTGTTTGAAACACAGTGACTATACATATACCGGCCTTCATAAATAGTATAATCATACCAAACTTAGCATATATGTTATGTAATTATATGCCATTAGTTAAGCAACCTGTGTTGTTATCATACATTATTTATCTCTCGCTACATATGAGCTGTGAAAAGAGTCTGAATCATTATTCAGTTGTGTCTTCCCATTAGCATGTGAACAGTGGCATCTTGGCTTGAGAATGTGAACAAGTTTGGCTAGCACATTTTTTAAGTGTTCGGGGCAGCAGCTGTCTCTTGGCTTCCGCCGCGGTCATTATGTGGACATCACTTCCAGATAGAATACATGCAGATGAGTTTGCCACAGGAGGGGAGAGCAGAGCGCTCTTCACTGAAGTTTCGCATAATGTGTGTTAGAGTGTTGTAGAACAAGGTTGCTTTGCTAATGCTTCCTTTAAAAATGAATCGCAGACAGTCGCGGTATGGTCCGGAAATACGGAAATACAAGCCCAGGAGCGTAAAAACGCGTATGACTGCATAAACGTGTCTGGCTCCTTGCAGATCTCAGTTATATACTTTTATGCGAGTGTGCGGGTTTGTTTTAACAGTTGAACCTAGTCGCAGAAACGCGATGCCTTCTTCGCAGATATGAAACGACACGGCGAATCCTCATTTGTGCTCCAGGAAGCACAAACAAACAAAAAAAGAAAGAAAGAAGAAAGAAAGAAACAAGTAGAGATCCTCAGTTTGCTGGGCCATAATTTTTGAGAAGCATCAACAATGAATAAAAAAAAGGTTGAAGGAGCAACGCGTGCTGTGAAAGATGGATTCACCTCACTCGCTAAATATGGAAAGCGTTTTACCTGAACTTAACACCAACACCTGAAGACCCAATGAACTGCGCAAAATGTTCTGCTGCAGCTTCTACAGCGGACATTAAACCCCTGTTGTGGAAGTGCCCTAAAATTAGGCTTATTACAGAGAAGATGTTAAAAGCTGTCAAGCAACAAACGGGTCAGACCGACATTTATAGTCGTTGGATCGTGGGCGACAAGTTCGCTAAGCCACTACGGTGGCTTCTGCATGAGGAGGGCTTTATTAAAGTACATGTCTATGCGGCAGTGCAAGCTGCACATGGGCTGGATCATAGTAAGCGGACAACAAGAGAAAAGTACGTTGGTTGACTCGTAACTTTATGGCGGAAGGGGTGAGGTGATGGGTGAAAGGGGGGGGGGGGGGGGGAGGGGTTCGGTGAGCGCGAGAGGGTGTGTTCTGCACGGTTAGCTCTGGCTGTTCCTCAGCAGTAATATGAAGAAAATTAAAATAATACCTACAAAACTCTTCATTTATTGTTTGCCTGTGCGCTTCCTACTCTGCTCATTCTTTTACTACACGATGCGTTACGTCCCTAATGATCTTGAGAATAAACTCTGAACTACACGCAGCCTACGAAGAGCTTCGTCTCGTTCCGCTCGGAGCGCAGGACATCTGATAGGTTGATAATATGACCTCACGCGCTTCTCGGATCCTGTAAAAGATATCCAAGGTTAATAACACCGCCTAAGCCCTCGATTTTTGTTCGTTGAAAGGCGTCCGATAAAAATGCAAATCTTGAGTGGTATGGCTAGCGCCATTCATATATGTGCCGTAATTGCGCGCCTATTACAGATTGTGAAACCAATTTACCCAGGCCTTAAAATGGCCCTCCATTTCCTTTATATTTTTTGCTACTGTTTGTTTCCTACGTTTTTTGGTCTTACATTGACGGTACCCGATATGATGGAGTTAACTCGCCTCATTTTCTTTCGGTCTCCGGCATTTCTGTGCCGAAGTAATACAGACCCGGTTGATGTGCTCTCGCGAATGCCACGTGCCTTGCTCGGCCCAGCAGCCCGTCATTTGTGATATCAGCTCCTTAGCTGACCTGGCGAACGTGCCATCCAAAAGTGCAGACTCATTCACCAACCGCATTCCGACGAGACGACAGCAGTGATAAAACCACAAAGCTACCATTTCCATAAGCTCTGCATGCTTAGATGGTCAGCCCCATCAGGGGATGCCGGACGGGGTACGATGACCAATTCGCCGGTCCAGCCGGCGATATGCAGCAACACCACTGCGAATGTCTTTACGTTCTTGCGATCATCATCGACATCAAAGAGAAAAGAATCGCCTTCGCGATGAGAAAGGATCCCGGAGATCCTTCGCCTCCTCTAGCTCGTCCTTATTTTTCCAAGTTTGGACAGACGCACACCTGTGAACGGGCGCCAGAGGCATCGGAAAGACCGACGTCGTCGGGAGTAAGTCAGCGCGGGATCTCAATAGAAGGGCACCAATATGACCCATTCTGGCGGAATCCCTCATTCAGGCGATCGTTCCGAGCCGATGCTCGAAGCAATCCGACCTCCATGATTTTGATTTCTTTCTTCCGCAATAGTCCCCCACCTTTTGCTTTCACCGATGACCGTCGTCTCCATCAAGGAACTATAGATAGCTGGACCTGGTTGGAAAGAAAGAAAAAGCTATGAAGGAAGCTGGTGCAGGTGAAGAACAGAAAATCAGAGTGAACAGTGTTTGATAGCTGGTAAGGGACTGTAATGTGCAGTCAAGCGGATGACAATGGCTCTATGTGCCTTTTTTGTGCGACAATGGCTGTTTGCCTGGCAATGCCCCTTCTGCTAGCGTTGTGGCATTATGTGCAATAAAGACGCACGTATAAACTCAGCCACAATGTGCTTCTCTGAATGCTGCCGTATCTGAACGCGTCTTACTCAGCATCACTATAGAAAGCTGCGAGCGACTCTGAAAACTGTCGCAAGAGAATGAGCAAATCTGTGGTCGATATTTCGCAGCTTTAGATACGCTTCAACGATTACTTATCAGCCTACCAATCAGGCATCAACCGGCACTGAACAGCAAAGATTCGCAACTATACAGTGCCCAAAGCGGCGGTCAATAACGAACTGTTTTTTTGGACCTTTATGAAAGAACTCAACAAAAAGGACAACATGTCAATGATCATTCCTTGCGCTTGATCGTGTATATGACTTCTGAAATTCTGCTACCCGCAAACGCTATGAGTTCACGTTGCTTGCAGGGTTCAGGGACTTGCAATAACAGCGCAGTAACTCCTTACACAGGGGAAATGTAAGTGCCTTTCTGAGGTACAGAAAAAAGGAATTGTAGAGAGCTATCAGTGGACGTGTCGCTGCTTCTGCGACCGCGGGAAACGTGCATTTCAGTGCTGTGTACAAACAAAGGGTTAGGGTGTTTCAAATGGTTTTATGTGTACTTGCCGCGAACATGTCGACGTTTGCACAATCTGTTTATTATACCTGACTGTGCCTCTCGGTCATTTTTCTACTGTTTAGCTTTCATTGGTGCTACCGTGCTCTTCAATAACTCAGCGGTAGCCGGCAACGTAAGCTTTGCCAAATTCTCCTAACAAAAATTAATAGGACAGTTCCTTTATTTATGTCATCGCGCAACATCATCGCACTGGCATAACCCTCCCTTGAGTGACGCAACCATGGTGGTGGTTTATTATTGGTTATCTTTACGACATTCTCCCCATCTTTCTGTTCTCATTGTTTCAGTTTTCATTATAACTTGCTCGCTTATTCTGCGAGCAAGTTATAATGCCTTTTTTGCCTTTTTTCTTGTTTTCTTTTTTCGTCTCTGCTTGCGACTATTCTACATTTTGTTTCGTAGCATCACCACGGGTGATGCTGTATTCACCTTCTTCATGCCTGTTTACTGGAATCTTCATACCCGTTCACCTTACCCTGTCTGTGAATGATGAATTAACCGGCGGAGGGGGTCTTTGTTTATGGTGCCTAACTTTACAAGACAGACAAAAGCGTCAAAGAAGGGGGGCTTCATCAAAACATGCAGCGATAGCAGAGGCACCGCCGTCGCTCGCCCTTTGTTTAGGAGGGGTGCTTGAGATCAAGCCTTTAATGAACTGCACAAACCCTAGTGCTCGTGGCGAAGAGGTATCGGGCAGAAGCAGTGATCGCGGCCAGTGTTGTCTGTGCTGCTGTTCTTCCAGCAAAAGTTTTGCGCGTAACGTACTGCGGTGCTATTAATCATGCCAGATAAAAGCGGAACGCTGTCTTACTCGGCGGTTCCCGCCAGATTCCGGACACTCACATAGAGCGCGCGTTTTTGCGGACTCATGCCCGAGGCGACGCTAGCCGACTCTTCTTTGATGAGGAAACTCCACTAAACACAGCCGATGAAGTGCCGTGAATGCGGCTTGTAAAAGGCGAACTTGCAAGCCTCAGAAGAAAGAAGGAAAAATATATGATCGGATGAAAGCATCGCGTCGAGGTAATGAACGTGTCCTCCGGTAATCAAAAGCATCCCGCTGGCTCGTATTAGCGTATATTTTCCTCGGCTTATCTCTTTTTTCCATCTGTTTTCCGCGCAAGCAGTGGTAGTACGCGTTGTTTCTGTGTTTCTGTATTACTTCAAGATGCGAGTATCTATGGTTTAAAATTTGTACAGGATCTTAAAAGGGTTCGAGAATAACCCAAGTCTATGGCAAGAAAAAGATGCTTGGTCAAACAAGCTCACTTTGTTTTCTCGGCGAGAAATAGTGCGCAAGAATGGTCTTAGATAGCAGGGCCATTGCCCTAAGAAAATATTATCATGATCTTGGTTTCCATCGTTACATAGCACCGTGGTAAATGCATTTATACGTTTGAAATTCTGAGACCATCTAAAGTAAACATCCGCTTGGTACTATTTGTTTCGCTAAAAGAGACTTCAAAGAAATGCAAAATTATTTCGATGATAGTTCAATAGCTTAGAAACACTGCTCCTTATGCACCGTGCATGCCTGTTTTCCCACTCAAACATGATGTATATATAAAAAAACACTCTTCTTGCAGCCACAATAATTATGATTTCGAAGTCGCAAGCGCCGTTTTTTTCCACCGAAAGGCGTCTCGAATAAGCCTGGTACTGTTGTGGTCTGTACAAAATATGAGCAGATGTGTGGTTACTGACGTACTGCACAACCCGTGGGAGAGATAGGTAGAGGTGACACATGGGGTTGTCGAAGGTATGAGCTTGAGGTTGTGCATACAAAAAAAGTTGTTACTTGGAGCAGTATTTTACTCGGTGATGCAATAACTCAATATTATTCTTTTAGTGCTGTCATCTATGACTAAACATTCAATCATTATCATTCATTTGTGGCGAAAAAAATAGCAATGAAAGATATTGCCGGGAGGAAAAGTAAGTCGCAAGCGGAATTCAGCTGAATCTCTTCGCTTAGAATTTAAGAAACATTGTGATGCACTGCGGGGCTAAAAAAAAAAAAAAGTCCGTAACGTCTTGCTAAAGCAATCGAAAAATGACCCCAAGGAAAATGCAGCCTTAACGTACATTCCTTTGAACGCTATTTTGCTTGTACGAACGTTCTTTTCACAGGCATGCATTCTTTCGTTCTTCTTTATGTGCCACATTACACATACTGGCGCAGCATTTTTCGCTAACGAAAGAAACACATGCAAATAAGATAAGCTGAATAGATGTCGAGATACTAAGAACAAAATGAGCCTAACATTCACATCACCGAAAGAGCAGCTCCTATTTTTCAAACATTCATGCGCGAAACGAAGCACCGTGTACGTCCAGTAGAAAAGAAATGACAGACGTCACTCTCTAAGGCTCCATGTGCGGCTCCATGGTTCCGCATTTGTCGGTGTTTGTTATCGCAGTTTTATTCCTAGCTGATTCCTAGCCCTGCTTTTTTTCCTTCGACCGCGCCGAGCGGCCTCTTTCTTTCGAGTCTGCCGTGTTAACTCTGGCGCGCTCTCTGGGCGTGAAGGCCCAAATGGGCGCCCGTATGCTAACGCGTGGCTAAGACGACGTTAACGAGCAAGCGCTTGGTCGCACCTCATTAGCAACGCCACACGTCACGCAGTAGCAGTACTCGGCGGTTCCCACTGGCCGTAGCGTTAGTACACTCAGAGCGGCCATTTACGGACTTTCGCTTGTGCAAACACGAGCATAGGAAAGACGATGGCGCCCACGGGAAACTCCGCTTGTTCGGAGCAGCGAAAAAGGCGTATGCATAATAAATGAATAGATTTTGTTGACTCATAATGGCGGTTAGGCCTAGTGTGGCGAACGGAAAGATAGTTTGTAGCGCTATCTGCGGTCACGGGATGATGGAAGCGAATAAATGCGAGTATGGCAAGGAAACGGCGCTCGTGGCGTACTAGGCGCGGAACGCGTCACATACCTGGCTTAAGCGGCAGCTCATGTTTGCTGCTCCTCAACATGACGTCACATTGGCAACCCGGAAATTCGATCCATAAACATAGGACGACCTATGACGTCTCCTTCACAACTCATTCATAACAATTTCTTCCTAATATTGACACAGAAAGCTTTGACATTTAGGCCTCTGAAAACTTAGTATCCTGTCGGATAACAATATTTTTTTATGAAATTGTAAGATGTGAACTTGCGAAAAAGTTAGTTGAACTCGGCCCGGGTGGTGTGGCGGGGGAGACTTGAGGCTAATCAACTATCCTAATTCTCTATGGTTACAGCTTTGCTTTAGTCCCGTTCCGCTTCTGTTGTGTTGTCTTGAATCAAGCGTGCCGCTTGTCATGTAGTGACGTAAGTTACGCCAAGACCTGCATATATCTGAATGCACGTGCTCGTTTAAAGTCGCTCATTCGACTGGTTTCAACGCGTCTTCAAAAAAGGCATCATAGAATGTTTTTCGGTTACGTTTTGATATTGTTCTAGAAAAGCAGCCATACTGCTTTGCAGCTCTGCTTTGTAGACAACGCGAAATCATTAGAAAGAAGACCGAGCCGTTTTTGCCCTAGGCGGGGCTCAGTGCGGCTTCTCTCTTCTTTCCGTGCCTGTAAAGCGAGGTTTGTCTGATAGGCACTGATGCGCTGCAAAGAAGAAAACGCATCTCAACGTTTGTCTCGCAGGTAAAAGGAGAATCAGACGCACCCAGTCGAGAAATATAAAAGGACAAACCCAAATTCCTTTCAAGAGGCCGTAGTGCCTGAACGAACGCGCCCCGCATAAAACCACCCAATGAGGAAAAACGTTCAACGGCAAAAACTACATTTTACGTATTAAACGTAAGATTCGAATGCAGGCTTCAAGAGTGATCGTCGTTTAAAAGCAAATTCACGGTTCCATGTCCCGACGTTATGTGTCCGCTTAAGTGGTAAGGAGGCTATATCCTGCTCGAAGAAGAACGCGACTTTTCAAATATTTAAGATTGTTAACATGTTGCATATATATAGTGCAAATAACCTATCAGCGATAACTACTCTCTTTTTGGTATGTCATAAAAATAAACAAATGTGGAAGAAGTGCGTAATAAATGCCCTTAAATTATATGAAAACAAAGAACACTTGAATTGCCATTATTGATTGTCTCGCTCTTGCATTAAGCGCTAACTAAGCTACAAAAGAAATGTAGTTCGCAAGGGCTGCGGGCTAGCCTACGCATATACGTCATGTACATGCTTAACAATGCACTCGGACATAATTACTCAACTGCGGCCAGTTATATGAAATATCTGTACTGTGGTCTGTCGAAATAAATGTCCATTTTTTGATTTTGCAACACTCCCTCGTTGGCAGTGCTCATACACAGGAAGCTCTCATTACTTGAATAGATACGAAGATAGTGGGTAGGTATAAGCTGCGCGGAGCAGTGCGAAGGATACGCACTTAATTTCAGATACCTGTATTTTACGTTTTAATACTGCTCTCCGATAGCTCAGCGATTGCG
Source organism: Dermacentor silvarum (assembly GCF_013339745.2). NCBI lineage: Eukaryota > Metazoa > Arthropoda > Arachnida > Ixodida > Ixodidae > Dermacentor > Dermacentor silvarum. The sequence goes on along the minus strand of NC_051159.1, from coordinate 160,483,512 downwards.
TCTGGTGCGGTTGCATCATTCGAGTCCTTCCTCTTAATTCTTCTCGAATTCATGCTTGGTATGACTCCAGCAAATTGACCCGAACTGCTTCTGTATGTGCTGTAATCTGACAACGAAGAAAACGTACCGATATTCTGGCTTTAGAAACAGGCGTATCAGTGTTCCGTGCATTCTTGCTTCTCAAAGAGCGCTCACGTTCATGTAACAACATCAGTATTAAAAAAGTATATTTTATTCTCGTATTTTATCATCTATGGGATGTAGCACTGAAAAGTAGTAGCTTTGATGACATTTTAGCTTCCTCAGAATTTAATATTTTAAGCGACATGGCTGCGACATGTTAGAAACAACGAAGGGGGGAAATACAGCAACAAGTAGCCAAACGTGTCAATCTCTCGACTTTAAAATTTGTAAAATCCCGCGGACACGACGAATGCAGGGGCATAGCACGCATTTCTTTAAAGCTTGCCCTGGACTTAAAAGCAGCAACAATCTTTGAGCACCAAAGACTGATAAGCAACACATTGCTTTTAGATCACAATTACTTTTCCAACTGTTGCCAATACTGCGTGCCACAGCAACATGTCTGAATAAGCATGCTGGAAGCAGGTACTGCTCTCGCGTTATTTCACCACCAGAAGATTAACAAGGGAAGGTTCGAAGGTTGACTACAAAACTTCTTCGCCAACAAAAATTATTCACCTTAATGTTGGACGCACAATTCGTGAAATCGTAAACCGAGAAAATATTCGTAACCTTTACGAAACTTTCGAGAGACTTGGCAGGTATGCCTTTGTGTCGTGGCACAGTGAATGCGAGTAGCATATTCGAGTAGCTGTGCCTATGCACAGCAAAACTTGTTGCTGTGCTAGTCGGTTAGCTTAGGAACAGATACTGCGTCAAAGTGACGAAGACGAGAAGGGCGAGACACGGACTAGCGAAAACTTTTCGCTGACTGAATGTTAGTCAAACGTTTGCGCCACTCCTAGTAAATATTTAGCTACCTAACAACCACCGAAATTACTGCCTAACTAGCTAGCTAGGAAGTGGAAGTTAACCAGACTAAACACTTACCCAACAGAACTAACAACTACCTAACTAGCTAACCTAACTACCTAAATAACTGAAAGTTCGTTGAAAGTCCCTTACTAATACTTAACGTAACTAACCTAACGGAACGCCGCAGCCGCTAAGCCAACACGGTGGGTACATAATATTTCCTACAAAATGCGTTGGCGTTCAAGTTTGAATTTCTTTTTTCAAAATATTTTCTCGATAAGTGCTAAGAATTTCTGCTAAGCATACGCCTCAATTCACTTGTCCTGCTTTCAGTTTCGCAATTCTGACGTCTCCCTTAAAGAAAATAATTAGTGAATCTGCTTTCTTCACTATTTCGCCATTTTGATTTGCTAGGCATGTAACTCTTACGTCTTACATACATTCTGTGTGAAAAATACTAAACAGCGCTTTATTTTGCGTGAAAAAAAGTATATATTCGAGAAGAAAAGAAAAATGGTAAAAGAGTCTGCGAATATTATGAGTCTTCTTATCATTGCGCTCACTGTTCTTTTTTATCTGTTTCAGGATACTGTACTAATGGTCCTCACAAGACTGCTGCTGTAAGTATAGTTTGCATCCCGCTTTTCTTTTGGCAATCGTTTGTGCTATATACTCGCATTCTCACGGCGGCAGGCAGAATAGTCCCATGACGTCACCAGACAGCAATACAATATGGTGTCTGATCTGCTATTCCGTGGATCGAATAACAATTTTTGTCTAGAGGCTTTCTGGTTCGCACCAGATGCCCACAAACATGCTCGATAACTGTTTTTTTTTTCATTTATCGCGGCCGCCTGCTGAAAGAAAACTGTCCGCACTACAAGCTACAAGCTCTCCTTTATATGAAGCTTCGGCATATTTTCAAAACAAAAAAGAAAACGTTCAAGTTCCTTTTATTGCGATAGCAATTATATGGACACTCCAAAGCAGATTTCTGCCGTCGGCGTCGCCGTCGCCGTGAGGTTCCGTATGACGTCAATGGAGATGAAATCGTCGCCGCGCGCCGCCGAACGCTGTATGTGCGAGTGAAAGGGCGCGAGGGACGCGCGCTTTCACGGGGAGTGAACCCACGGCGAAGAACCAACACGCGTTCTGCGCCGTGCTCCCTTAAGGGCTGCAGAAGTAGGCGTCTCTTTCCTCCTTTACAATCACCATATATGTAGAGCAAACGCGCCTTCTCCCGACGCGCGAAAGGCCGGGGGGGGAGAGGGGGAGGGAAGAGAGGCGACGTTTAGCTGCGGCACCAAGTGCCTATTTATATCAGAGGCTCCGGCAACAGTCACCAACGCCGCACGCATTTTGTGCGAACGCGGGCAAAACGCCGACGGCGTCGACAACAGCTCTGCGTGTTGCCGGTGCTGCTGCATGTCCAAGTTTATACAGCTGATAAAGCTACTATCATTACTCCGTATAGCTCTCTACAAATTTGCTATCGCAAATGATGCTTCGCCTTTCAGGTGAAACTGCGACAACTTTTTACAGCGAAGATGCTTAGGGCTAGGTTCCCAAGGATCGTGTCCGCGTGTTGAAAAAAATTACACCATCTTCCCGTAGGGGAACCCTGAGTAGCATGCGAGGCAGCCATGGGGTCGACTCAAGGTAGTTTTATCAGCTGCATAAACTTGGAAATGCAGCAGCACCAGCAACGCACAGAACTGTTGTCGACGCCGTAGGCGTTTTGCCCGCGTTCGCACCGAACGCGCGCGGTGTTGGTGACGGTTGCCGGTGCCTCTGGGGCGCCTACCGTGGCGCCTCTAACCTAAACTGCATCGCATTATCGCGCGCGGAGCCGCAGGTGTTGCCATTCGTTGCGCAATCCGGAGAGGAAAGGAGCGTCGGTGAAGAGAGGAGGAATGCCGAGAGGAGACGAGACAAGGAGAAGAGGGCGGAGAGGAGACAAGGAGAGGAGAGGAGGGGGAGAAGGATGCGCATGCGCAGTAGGGGTGTGGGCGCCGCACGGCGGTGGGAGGGAGGGAGTGACATAGACCCGACCATAAGATGCTTCGCATCTAAAAAAAACTATCGTCATCAGCATTGGCTCGAGCGTCGTCGTCTTCCGCAACTGTCACGTTGGCACCCATCGGTTTACGGTCGTGCCGTTGGATGTCGTGCCGAGCACGTGCCACTGCTCTCGCATTCGTCGTCGTCGTCGTCTGCTTCCACGGCTGGCTGCGTGTCCGCTAATCATTCTTGCATAGAATTTCACTTCTCTTCTGTCGTCGTAATGGGGAGGCCACGTTTTCGGGGATATGAGCCATTACTTAAGGCGGTATGAGTCATTCATGGGCAACTGACGACGTGTAAAGCGTTTGAGCAAAGCCGCCACGAACGCGCTCGAGAAAGGGCCCGTCGTCGATGCGCCAATTCTAGTGGGAAGGCTTCTGAAGCCCAGGTGAATGGTCAGCCAATAGCCGCGGACCCCATTTGAGGGAGCGCGATGTTGAGGCCAAACGTCAGCAAGAGCCGCGGACCCCGAGTTGAGGGAGCGCGATGTTCAAGCCGAACGTCAGCGTCGTCTTGCCCTCCAAGAACCCGACAACGGTGGTGCACGCCTCGGCAACGCTAGTGCCAACTTCCCCGGTGCGACGGCCAGGTTTCAATGAGAGTTTCTCAACAGGAACGTTCATGATATAGATGTTTGGTTGGGTGATGCCCAACTACGATACGCCAATTCAATACGCCAATTCGGGGCAATAGTCACTACAATAGACCCACCATTGGCACAGCTTCGCTGGCTTCCATCTTCACTGTAGTGGAAGGGCTCTGAATTTTTTTATGTAATATGCACCAGCGTCATTGCGAAGTAATTGTTCACTAATAGAAAACGGTACTTGAAGTCCTGGTTACTTGCTTGTTTCTTCCCTTAGCATGGATGAATGTTCTCGTTCTTGCTGAACAATAAAGTGAAACAGATTGGGGGAAAGAATCGTCTATTCTAAACACGTATCTTGGAGTGAAAATTTTTTCGTTATGTACCAGCTTTAAACTTTGTTGCAATGCAATGTCTGGGGCAATAGAAGGCCGTCTTGTATGATGTAGACGGGCATTGCTGTGAACTGAATATTCGGTAACAAATTCACGAATATTCCGCACAGCGTCTTTTTGGAATGCGGTGAAACATTAACGGCATCACCGATGCGTTTCGGTCCGCACATGTTGCGTAATTAATTATAGAAATTGGTGATAGCCACGTGATTTCTATCAAATAGGTATGTGTATACTGTATATTGTTCTATTTAGTTCTGGTTTTTAATTAAGCAATGACAGAAGGTTGTAAATTTGATTCGCCGCACTGATTCACCGCACAGCCATAGAGCGCACCTATTTTTGTTTTTGAGCGGATGTCATATAGATCTTTTTTTTTTTTTTGCCTGAATTTCCCAACGTACTATGTTTGCCACGCTGAGTTGATGCCTTATAATATTGATTTAAGCGCAGGAAACGTAACGCAAAACCCATAATTGCGTTATTAATATGCTGTAGTGACGTTTCAGCTGTGGATAGTTCTGCAAAGGAATGACTAAATATGCATTAATATTAACAATGTTTTCATTTACACAACACTTCAATGCTTTTTACAAAAGTGTACTCCCCATGGTCAAAAATAAAGGCGAGCACTTTGTTACAATTTTTCTTTACGTAGAACTGTGTTTGGGCATTGAGGGTTAACAAGTTCATAGGCACGTTCACTTATGCCGAGCGCTTCTCTCAAATCCGTTCTTCCAGCCTTGATGTAAAGAGGAAAGCAAGCTGAGTTATTAGGCAATCTTCGCTTTCTTGTTTTTCGATCTAGAGAGATTCTTCTAAGCACAGCCACGGTAGTTAGCATCAAACGGAGTGAAATCTCCGCCGCAGCCGCAACGGTCTCTCGTTCTCGATAAACCTCGTTACATCAACAGCGCACGCTTTCGCGATAAGGGCGAGGAAAAATAACGCAAAGCGCAACGAGTGGTTAGCAGGGAATGAGGCTATATAGGAAACGCGCCGATACCGGTAATGCGAAACTCTCTGTTGGTCAATAAAAGGGAGCGTCATGGGGAAACAATAGAAGGAGGGGAAATGGGGTGTAGGGGAGAGGCGAAGGGAAGAGTGACGTCGGAACGGCGACTCGCTCCCTTTCAGCGCCCACCGCATGCGTACTCTCCCGACGCCCATCGAACAAATTCGCTAGTTTCCGCGCGCCCCGCGAGTGATCAGCGCTGCAACCTCGTGCGGCGCTGTTTTCACGCGCTCGAGTTCGCGCGCCGTGCGGCAATCGCTGCGTAACGCTGGCGCGAGTCTAATCAGCCGTGTGCATCTCTTTGTTTTCTTATCTTGTTTTACGACACCGTTGTTTATTCTGATGTGTTCGTGACAAACCCCTCCTTCCGCAACATTACCGTTCACGCAGCGTGGTCAGAAGCACTGCTAATGAGTATTCGATTCTGTTTTCCGCGCAGGCGCTTCAGCTAGCCGTCCTCGGCAATTGGAACGAAATCAAGTTCTTCAGTTCTACCTTTTTGTGTGTTCTTTGTTGGTGACCTTTGTCGGCGCCGCTTGTAGTAGGCTAGATTTGAAATACATGAAGCACTGAATGCTGATTGAACGAGCCATTGGTTCTGACCTGGGGCATTCGCTTCGCAGTCGCTCTTAAGCACCTATGTATTCATGTTGTACCGCATTCTGTCTCCATAAAACGCGTAAGGACTAATGCGGCGCGTTAGTTAAAGCACGTCAATAAAGTAATCATTAGCTTCCCTATCGCGCCGCGCCACTGTTAATGCACCTCATTATTCAGAAACTGTATATTTAATTGTTTAGGCTTACCGAATAGCCAAATCACACTTTGCGCCGTTCTCTCTTTCTTCTATTAGGCTCACATAAGTGTTGAAGAAACAGTGAATAAGTCTGGTAAGTAATGCGCATAAATGGGAAAATGTTTTATTGAATTACAAGGTACTTTGCTGGTTGTAGTTAGGTCTTTCGTGTATTAGCGACTAAGAATGGACACACGGCTCCAGAGAGTGCCCAAATATGACCAAAACAGCGACAAAGAGAAATATATTTGTGGTGATTAACATAGTCCAATTATACCGAGAGTGGCACTTGTCACTACAGGCTGTTTAATTATTTATTTACGGTACCCCTAAGGGCCCTAATACGAGGGTATTACATAGAGGAGAGAGGTGGGGAACCAACTCGGGCATGCAAAATACAGCACTGGCGCTCTAAATATCACTATTAATACATTGATTTACAATGGAAACATGAATTATATGCAAGAAATAAAACTACTTGAAATAAACAGACACAACGAACATGAAATAAACAGTGATGAACAGGGGTACTCAAGTTCTTTAAAGTACTCTAACTTGGCCTGAACATGTAAGGATGCATGCAGTAGATTATCACTTTAGGTGTCACTTTCGAAGTCAGAGCATGGATGCCACGGTATCTCGGGCAATTCTCCTATTTGTTTTCCAACTACGTGAATAAACTTAAAACTTCACATTCAAATTATATTTTACCCGCTTATCGTTTACATATATTTATTTGCATAAGATATAGCGTACTTGGTGGACTGATTTGATTACTGTAATATATTGCGGGCGTGAAACTGTCAAACACAGAAAAAATAAGAGTCATTCCCCCTACAAAGTAACACAGCATGTTTTTTTTTGTTTTTTTTTTTATTCTTTTTTTGTGCAACGCAGCTTTTCTGACGGTATTTTGTCGAGAAAGCTTTTTTTCCCTTTATGCAGCGTCGTTTTATTTATCTGTTCCTGTGCACCGCGCCCATTGTATTTGTGGGGAAAATCTCCGACAGCGACCATCAGAACCTCGCATGAGAAGTGGCGCAGCAGCAAAAACCAAGTGACGCAGAATATTGCGGTGTGGAATCATCTGAGAAAATATTATACTGCTTTTATTTTCGCCTAATCTCGGAATAATTTAATTCACTGATTACGCATATTCGCTTCCCAACTTTCAGCAGAGAAACTTTCGAAGGTAAGAGCGCCCGACTAAAAAAAAAAAAAAATGAAAAAGAAAGGGGGGGGGGGGGGGGCAATGCGAGTGCATGTGCTCTTACGTGGTTTATGCATACACACGCGCACTCACTGACACGCAAGTATATACGCGAGCGTGACCAAACCAGAAACTGCCACAGCATGTATACATTTAGAACATCCGTGAATTGATTGCTTCTCTCGCTGTATGGAGTACATGCTGCGGTCGATGCACTGGGGTATGACGCAAGTATAGTGTCGACTCCATTGTCCATCCAGGTCTCGCGTCTTAGCTGATTATTGGCTCGGTACCTCGGTGGTCCACAGCCTGATTGAGGGAACTCTTTTGGATGGATGAGCCTCTGAAGAAGAAGGTCCCACTGTCCGGCCTTTGTTAGACGCAACAAGGGGGGGGGGGGGAAAGGGGGGGAGGGGGTATTGAGAAAGTGAGCTGTGCAGGGTGCACTCAATGGGAAACACAATATGATTGAAGTGGTATCCTCTTCTCTGCATATACGATTAATGCTGCGATATTTCTAGAAAATTTTATTCCTTTTGAGAAACGGCACTGTTTTTTTTTTTAATCTACTGATTCATAACTCTTTTCGAGTGGCGGCTCGCTTGCACTGCCGCGGCATTCATTCACTGGAGAAATTGGTTGTGGCGCTCCTAATAATTTCGCATTGTTTCGCCACGCATGTTTTGTTCTTATGAGTTCTGAATGAATTAGAACATGTAAGGGCTAAGTCAATTTAACTACTACAAAGTTGAAGGATGCAGTTAATATTCACCTAACAACATTTCTTGCGACCATTTGAAGGATCAAGTAAATGTATTTCACAAGCGCATTTCGCGTTCGTTCGTGAATAACAGGACGCAATGCGAACGTTCGAACTTCACCCCTTCCTACTCTGCTACGAAGCATGATAAACGTTGCTGGCGGTTGTGAAAGCCATCGAAAATAGAGAGCACGGACACCAGCTTACATAACCCGAAACCGGAAAGTATCCAACCGCAGTACTCCGCGTCACAGTGTGATACGATTCAATCGCGTTCGTGTCACACCGCTCCGTTCGTAATCTAACTGCTTGTAAATACTTCTTAACTCTGTCCTGTCTAATGAGTTGTGTTTGACGCAAAATAAGTGAAGGAGCGCTTACAGTAAGGCATTATAAACTGGGCAAGGTGGTTAATATTCATTCTAACCGCAGTGCAAGTGGGACGGCGACACACAGAAGAGAAGCACACCGGACAATCACTGAACACAGGTCCGCGCCTGTCCTGTGCGGTTCTCTTCTGTGTGTCACCGTCCCATATGCGCTGACGTTATTATGAATAGATACGGAAGCACCCGCCTATTGGGCGGCGCCCGAGGAAACAATCAACTTGGACTAAGCTGAAGCGTCGATCCCTACTGAGAAAGAGAGAAAAGAAAAGGCAGGCGAGTTAGCCATGGTAGTTTCCGGTTGGCTACCCTGCTCGTGGAGAAGGGGAAAGCGAGAAAGAAAGATAAGAAGAAACGAACAAAGTCAGATCAATGTTCACTCGCATACAGTCACAAGTGCTCGTGTAGTCTAGTTGCCTTCAAAAAGCGTGTTAGAACTTTTGTGACTTCAAAATGGTGGTTAGCTGGCCTTGATGGTACCAGGACATGGTACGCGTACGACGCTTGTGTGGTCTTGTGCTTACTAGACTTTTTAGGCCCCGGTCCCAGTATCTTTGCTACAGATATCGGTCTGTCCTCGAAGTGGCTGAGACTAGCCCACAGGGCATATCATTAAGAGCGGAAGGTTGGACAGTAGCTTAGAATGCGCTTTATAATTTCATGAGTTCAGCGAGAGTGTCATGCTGAGTTGTTGGCCATCCCCATGAGGAATGCGCAAGCGTTAGTAAATAGGACACTACAGAATTCATGTGCATCATGGTAGTTAAACCATGTCAAGTTCATTATGAGCAGCACCTGCGGCCTCCGGAGTGTTACTACACATTTCTCCCTTCAACAGAACCACCGGACTTCCTCCACCACGTGGATTTCCGCAGAACCAATTTGCCAAGTCACCAGACTCAAATCAAAGCTATTTGATCTAGGCAGAGGCGTGCCACAAGTCAATGTCGACTGTTTCAAAGGTTCTTTGATAGTACCTGTTGTAGCTATAGCACATAACGTGACTTTGGATTACTAGCCTCCCGTCTTACAAAAAAAAATCTTGTTGGTTTACTGTTTACAAAATTACAGTAGCCAACCGGACTCTTGACTGGTTAACATCCCTGCATTCCTTAGATCCCTCTTTCTCTCTCTTTCTAATTTGAAATTGTTAGAGGTTTAGTGAGTTAGTGTATATATATAGCCACAGTTGCAGAATGTAATGGATGCCATTGCCTTCTCCGTCCTTGTTAAGCGGAGTGGGTGGCTGTGCACGTCCTTTAAGGGGGTAGAGAGATAATGGGAATCGATATCTGTGCCATAGCAGCAATTAGCTCGCAATGCTTCTTAGGTTTATATCGCTTGTTTAATTTGTGCAACTCGCGAATACTACTTGTCGGCTGGTGTCTTCAGCAGCTCATCTTATCAAAAGTAGCCATGTACAACAAAACAGAACTACCTGTCCAAATTGCAAGCCTCCTGAGCTACCAAGCCGGGGAAGATACAGACGGGGATGTCATGCGTCTCCGAACACAGCTCGAGTAATTCCCTGGGATGACGCTGATTACGCCATCCTTCGGAAAGCTCCTTTTCTTCATACTGCCTTTTCCTCATTTGTGTCTCTTCTTCCTTGGTCTTGTCTATCCCTCTTCTGGGCCTTGCCGCTGTTTCTATCCGGACTCTTTCTTGATTCTGGATTCTCTCTTATTCTTTCCTTCTGTCTATGCAGTTACGATTAACACGAACTTTCTTATACTTACGTTGGTTCCTTACGTTAGAGTGCAGCAGCGGCTACAACATTACTGAGGGCATTTTGTTGCGTGATTTGAGCAAAAACTTGCGCGGCATACTAAACTGCTGCAGAGTACCGTTCGCATAAGTAGCGCTTTTAGGTTGCAAATTTCGACAGTCTTCTCCCGCACACAACAGACACAAACACTTCAGTAATCATCTGGGAGGCTTGCCATATAGCAGTCGTTGATGTCAGTACGTCAATACATCCATACAAAAGGTAGAATCAAAAGCTAATAAGCACTTAAAATGTAAATTCACTAAGAGAGATTTAGGCGTGAAGTTGCACACAGTGGTTAAGAAGCCGCGAAAAGGAAGTTGCAGGGCAGATGAAGGAGAAGAAATAACGACGGGACGGAGACAGGACGGGCGCACAGCGGGAGCTTTAGTTTCAACCCAGCATCTGTCGCGATGATGGGCCTTCGGATCTGTGTGCAGGGCGGGTCACGGTTCAGTGGCTTCGAATCGTCCTTCCGTCTTCCCCTCCACCGGCGAGCAGGAAACGGAGACCCGACGCAGACACGCGACGCGGTTCGGTTCCGGATGGAAGAAAGAAGGAAGAAGCTGTATGCGCCGAAGACTCCGGCAGAAGTGAAGAAGTGCCGCCGCAGTCACGTGTCGCGTCCGATAGGGCTACGAATGGTCGGGCCTGCTACAGCCGCCTCTCTGAAACCGGAGAAGTTGCCATAACACCGCTATGTGCGAAGAGAAGGGGCAATAACTTGGCCGGAGATGGATGAGCCTTTGCAACCCACACCACCGCGCCTCGTTCCGTTATACAGAAGCATTATCCGCCCAGGCCGCGCTCCAGTGGACGCCCCCTTACCCATTCGATCAGCGGCTTCGCAGAGGCGCTGTTTAAGAAGAAATAAAGAAAGGAACACGATGTTGGGCGGCTAAGCATTCGACATCCTCCCCCTCTTTGTCCGTTCCATCGCTTTTTTCCGCGCGTATTCCCCAACGCTTGTAGGATTAGGGAACCGTTCTTTCAGCGCCAACTTTTCCTACATCGCACCCCCTGCCAAAACGCTCACGCCAGTTCCCATCTCGACCGAACCACCCTGGCGTCTTACCCTCCATCCCGTTAAGCAAGCCGCAACTCTCCCGCATTTTCCGAGCCTGTCTTTATTTCGCGCTCCCTTTTGGTGTCTCGAGGAGCCCCGGGAAGACGGAGGGCGGAGCTGCGAGGCGATTGTGCGTGTGCCGTGGCGCGTTTCGCTCCTCCGTCGATGCACGATTTCGCCCGAGCGAGTCCGCGGAGCTTTACGGCGATGCGGCGTTCTCGCTCGCGACGCGCGGCAATCGTATGCACCCCTCGTCTTTCTCTGCGATGCGGCCATCGCTGGCTGTTCTTGTTGTATCCTGCCTCGAAGCTGTCTCGGTGCTGTTTGACTCGCCTTGGCGGCACCGACCGCCATAGAAGCGCGAAGGGCGTGTGTGTGTGTGTGTGTGTGTGTGTGTGTGTGTGTGTGTGTGTGTGTGTGTGTGTGTGTGTGTGTGTGTGTGTGTGTGTGTGTGTGTGTGTGTGTGCGGGGGAGAGCGGGGGGCGGATCTGGCGAACGCTCGGAGAGTGTCGGCGTCGGGAATGACGGCGGCCCGTCAAGTTATTCCCGTCTTTGCAAGGCGCACTCTGTCACCGCATTATACGGTTTTCTTTTGTATATCTGCTGTTCATTCGGAGCTTTCCGCGCTAAAGTGTATGCGCTTCATTGATGTGCAAAGCAGCCTCACTGCCCGATGTTTCCTTGAGCGGCGCTCGCTTCACTCAACGCTTCTCAAGCATGATGTCGCAGCCGGATCGGCGGATGGTACTTTGGAGCGCCTTGTGGCTCTTTTCTCGAAGCTCTTCTAGTTTCATTTCACCTTTTTGTCTTCTTCACTTGCTTTTTTCTTTTCTCAGCCTGTCGCACTCATTGGTGATTAACACTATTGTTCTCCAATGTTTTGGTCATAACTTTGTTAAACATGTACACCATAATAGCTTGTTGGTATAGGTGAATAGCTATAAGCGACACATGGTGTGCGATTCTGCAAGGAATGACCCACAGAATAAGCCGCTGTCTGGTGACGAGCTCTTTGGCATTTACTGGCGGAAAGGTAAGGTTCTGTTGCGAAGCGCGATAGACGACACCGATGACGATGATGGTGGTGGTGACGACGATGATGATGATTCTCCTGTCTTTAAAGGCGGTGGCACTCACCCACTCAGGTGAATTGACGAGGAATCAGGCGGATTTCAAAAACAAAACAAATAAAAATTTTAGGACACCTAAGCGCTTCTTATCAGTTGTGAATGCGAAAGCATAATGTCCAATTGAACGCCGTTGAGCGGTCCTTCGAGTTTTGCGCTGCGAGTAATGTGCCATAGCAGTACGTGCTGCCCGAGCGAGCAAGCAGCCTGCGATGCCAACGCCGCATGCTACCGATGTCCTGCGCGACGAGAGACCGAGGAAGCGGCAGCGGCCACCAAGGCCGGCAGGCGATAGCGGTGCGTACTACCCTAGCGAGCAAGCAGCAGCAGCAGCAGCAGCCTGCGGTGCTGGCTCGGGCACCGTGCGCCGGCTTCCGAGAGGGAGAGCGAGGGTGACTTCGCGTCGCGGCGATGCCCTCTCTGCTGACGCAACACCTGGCGCGCCATCGCGGCAGCAGGTGTTTCCTTTCGCCTGTTCTGCTCCGTCGAGACGCGCTCCTGACGTGGCGTCGCTGCCAATGGGAATTTAGGTGCCATTTCGCTGCTACAGACTACAGACAGCGGCTTTCTCGCTCAATGGGCCATTTGGCGTTTTTGCACCAAATTCTGTTTGAGGTATCAAACTTCTGGCCATCCACTTCGATGCGTACAATGCCGAGGCACGTGAAATCTCGTAAAGGCGATAGTATAACCGGAACTGACTCCCGGAGAATATCGTCCCAAAACAAAACTCATCTCGGCTGTGCAAAATACGTCACCGTGGCTCATAACTGTCACGAGATGTTTTCGTAGCCAAAATGAGCCGCGCGGGTATTTCATATTGTGATGCGCCATTTACAGCGCCAGTTCATTAAAGCTTCGCTTACACCGATTTCCACAGTGCGTAGAATCTTCATGATGTGGTTGTTGTTATGATTATTATTATGAATTTATTGATTTATTAACATTATAACTTTTATTATTTTAGGGGAGCTAATTACTTTGTTTGAACAGATTTCTTTTTAATGTTCAGAGCTTGCAGCTGAGTTTCCACTTGTGGTACTGCTGAGCCTGCGCTCTTAGTCACCTGAGGGCCAGTGGGTGACTCCCTTTCGCGATATCTCAGATACCTACGTTACGGGTAAAATTAGTCTGTTTGAATAACATCTATCTCTTCTGAAACCAACCAAGTGCAAGTGGAGAGTGCGTAATCAATCATCATTCATCACAATATTCCTCATCAAATCACCTGCTCACCTTAAGTAAATAAATAAATAAATAAATAAATAAAAAGTTCAAGTGTAGTCTCTCTCTTAGAACCTACTGGGATGCTTTGATGTTCGATACTAACGACACGGTCCACGAAGTCACCTTTAATGTTTGTCAAGGATAAGTTCGACTTATGGTCCGGACAATGGTGTTCGCCCGCATTCACTGATCTTCGAATTCCTTTATCAGCTGACTCGTTACATAATGTTCCGCGTCACTTCAATTTGTCCTCCCTTTAGAGTTGCGGCAGCTTTTAAGGTAAAGCTCAGAGCGGAAGCCGGCAAATCTATGGCCGCTAATTAGCCCCCCCCCCCCCCCCCCCCAAAAAAAAAAAAAGTCTTTTTCGCTCCGCCGACTTTGCTGCAGCTGTGGATTTACGTTCTCCAGTTCTCGATGCTTCACTTGTCGCGAGCGTTCGTTACCTGCTCGAAGCTCGCATCCATATTTTTCCGAGAGGAGGGCGTGCGTAGGCACGAAGGTACCCGTCCCTCCTTTGACGCATCGCCCAGACGCACGTCCGTCAAACTGTCAGAATGTCCATGAAAGACCGGCCGCCCATCACGCCCGCAGGAGCTCCACGCCTTCCTGTTGCCTGCTTCCTTCCGCTCCACGGTGCAGAAGCTTCGATATTGCGCCGGCTCAGCGGGGATAAAATAGTACCGGTGGGCAAAAAATAGATCGTAGGAAGAGGGGGCGTGGCGCGAAGTAGCCGGTGTTGGGGGGGAGGGGTTCTTAGAGGGCGCTAGGAGGGAAGGGGGGGGTGGAGGGGAGGGGGGGGGTGGGGGTCGTGTTCAGGAAAGTCTTCCACGTAGGATAGTCACCGCGTGCGCGCCGCACCGCAGCTCATTATTTTATTTTTGACACGTGTCACGTCACACCCTCTCCCACTTGTAGCGCGTGCAAGTGCGGCGTCTTCCCGAGACAATTAACCCTCAAAGGCTAAAAGCGGACACCCCTTACCTGAGGCACAAGCATCGTACCTTCGGGCGAGACGTCTTATTATAGAGGTGTGGGGAGGAAAGGAAAAAATGAGTGAAAAGGAGAGAATAATTCAGGCGGGGGAAAGAAGTCGTGCAGCGACTAAGGCTAAAAGAAAGAGAGAGAGAAAGCTTGAGCCTTGTCTCGCCGACGCTAGAACACACGTTGTCTCATGACGCATTCCGGCTTAGGCACTTCTTCAGTGTCAAGCCTGGGGGGTCAGGACATGCTCAAGCGTTGCGCTGGAAAAGTGCGCCTTACAGATGAACCGAAACACTAAAAATTGAGCCTCGTTATTGTCAGAAAATAGCACTTACTTCACCTCGCTTTTTTTTTTTTGTAGTTGTCTGAGTAATATTGCCAGTATGTAATTGTTTCAACATAGAATGCACGTATAAACGTTGTTAGTTGTTGACTGGTGGCTGTCTGTTCTGGCCAAGTTTATTCGCTACCAAAAGTACTATTATGCCCTAAGAAATCTCTGTATAAATATTTCATATTTGGATTTTGTCCTGCTAGTTAAACCGCTCAGACGGCTGGTGCTGCGTTATGCCAGAGAGATAATTAAGGACAATATTACCTTGAACACGCACTGCCATAGTACTTTATTCACACCGCATAACCAACTCACTGTGTAGATTGTTTGCGTATTCTAAGAATGTATCATAAGTAAACCGTAACATCAGGCCAGCCGTGTAAATACGTGCGCGCTATTGAGATCAATTTTAATGACGGATTAGAAGGCTCACGGAGCAAATAATTTGGCATGCTGCTACAAGTTTAATATGTAACAATAGATCAAAGGACGATAGAACCAAAAGAACGTAGACCCTTTCTACTCGCCCAAAAGTTCGGAAATGGGCAGCATTGAGCTGCATGAAATGAACCAAGTGGAAAGTTGAGCTTTATGACACCGTCAATAAACAAAATGTTATCCATCTCTGTGGTGGAGTGAAACGAGCACCGATAGATATTAAAGGAACAATAAGAAATGAAAAACAAGGAAGAAAATGTCAACAAGCACGACACACACACACACACACACACACACACACACACACACACACACACACACACACACACACACACACACACACACACACACACGCGCGCGCGCGCGCGCGCACACGCACACGCACACGCACACACACACGCACACGCACACACACACAACAGCGCATACAGTCTGTCTCTTATACGAGCACTTGCGCCAAATGCACTGTCCTCTTCTGGTTGTTGTCATCGTCGGCATCGTCGGCGTCGTCGTTGGCGCCACCGCCACGTATCACTCTCCCCAAGTAGAGCAGTGTAAAGGCTGGTAACTGCACGCTGCCACAAATTCCATGGTCCCAAAAATTGTGTATGTGTGTGTGTGTGTGTGTGTGTGTGTGTGTGTGTGTTCTTTTAGTTTTTGCTCTAGTATTCGCTTGACTGATAACGAAAACAGTTTTGCTGATGTATGCCAATCCGACCATCTTGTACAACAAAGGCAGCAAAGTTGTAAACGAGAGCTCTCACAACCTTCGGAAGTAATAAGGGTCTGCTTTTCCGAGGTTCGAAATCTACCCAAGCATTTGCAAGCGCTTGACTATATCCAGCGTCATTCTTTCGCATAGTTTTCATGTGTTTCCTTATATCCGAGTTTGCACTGATACATGAGTTCTTCTTTTGCAATCGTAAAAAGATGTAAACAATACCGCACGAAAGTGCATACTAAATTTGATCTATGTCTAAAGGCTCGGCCGCCATACCTGCAAAATGTTTGTCGGTTTGGGCCCCTGCTAGCTGACGAGGAATGTGTAGCCGGTGAAGCACGATGGCACAAACAACTGTGCACAGAAGTTCTCTATTCAAATAAGACGTACGCGGGGTAAATTTTATTCTATATAGACCAATTGTCATGGGCGCCGCCATGATGATGACGATGATGATGATAATGATGATGATGATGATGATGATGATGATGATGATGACGACAACGATTTATTGGCATCCCCTTTGAAACTGGGCGATGACAAATAACTACCTAGCCTGTTTGAGTTATTCAGGTATGCTAAACATGCTTTTTATTGTAGAGTTTTTGTATACATCTCTTTAATCTTCTTTTCTCTTCCCCAAAACGAAACCGAGACTATCTACCCTGTACCGCTAGCTATGCTTGTAATGGATCCGGTCGTACAAATCTCTTTCCGG
This sequence comes from Dermacentor silvarum, assembly GCF_013339745.2. NCBI lineage: Eukaryota > Metazoa > Arthropoda > Arachnida > Ixodida > Ixodidae > Dermacentor > Dermacentor silvarum. The sequence goes on along the minus strand of NC_051159.1, from coordinate 160,466,921 downwards.
CTATTTTTTCACCAATAGTTTAAACGTACCTTGTTAATCTCGATTGCTGACTGGTTGATCCTTCCGTCCACTTTAAATCGAAGCGCTTCTGGAAGGTGTACGTTACCATGGGGTCTCACTGGGTGAGTCCCTTCGCATTCCATTAGCATGTGCTGAGTAGTCTTCTGACTTGTGCTGGAGCATACACATGCCTCGTCTAGTTGTGAATATTTGCTCCGGTATATTTTTGTTCTTAGGCAACCAGCTCGAGCCTCAAATAGCATGGCACTTCCCTTCATGTTATTGTACAGATTTTCCCTTCTAATTTCTTTCTTCTCATTCTTGTAAATCTACATGGCATTTTTAGTTTTCATTCTTTGCATTCAATTCACTGTCTATGTGTCTCTCACTTCTTTTCTCTCAGTTTCTGGTGTTTATTTTCGCGTCGCGTGGTCTATTTAGTAAGACGTGACCTCTTCTACGTGGGGAAGAGTTCTGCGGGATGTACTGCAGAGATTTAAGTAAGCATGGCCGGAGTTACTGAAGTCTTTAGGTGAACGGAGCACCAATCGCGATGTGTGCGCTCGTGTTTCAGCCTATAATCAGCCTTAGAAAACATTTTTGTATTCCTTAAAATTCGTTTCAGTAATGTGACCTTACTGCAGCATTCTCACTGTAGCGCTAAGCTGTGGTTTAGTAGCAATGAGTAGTACAGAAACGTATGACGATCCAAACAGCGTGGGTCATCATCAGCCTATATTTATGTCCACTGCAGGACGAAGGCCTCTCCCTGTGATCTCCAATTACTCCTGTCTTGCGCTAGCTGAGTCCAACTGGCTGATGAAAATTTCCTAACTTCATCACCCCACCTAGTTTTCTGCCGTGCTCGACTTCGCTTCCCTTCTCTTGGTATCCATTCTGTAACTCTAACGGTCCACCGATTATCCATGTTTTCCTCTTAATGTCAACTAGAATATCAGCTATCCCCATTTGGTCTCTGATCGACACCGCTCTCTGCCCGTCTCTTAACGTGAGGCCTAACATTTTTTTGTTCCATCGCTCTTTGTGCGGTCCTTAACTTGTTCTCGAGCTTACTTGTTAAACTCCAAGTTTCTACCCCATATGTTAGCACTGGTACAATGCAATGATTGTACACTTTTCTTTTCAACGACAGTGGTAATCTCCCAGTTAGGATATGCACTCCAACCAAATTTTATTCTGTAAATTTCTTTCTCACGATCAGCGTGGGTACTGTTCTGTACTGCTGTTTACTTTGGCAGGCGTACGAACTGTTATCTGTAGATGCATTCAGCGACTACCTCGTTTGTTGGACGAAGTTTCCTCCCACGAATAAAATTGTTTTGGTTAGTAATAACAGCCTACTGCACAGTGTGAACTAGACTTATCGTGTGACCTTCTGCGGATTTCCCGAGTGTCCGAAGCAGTGGTATATGGGTTATAGATCTGTTCGTTCCATATAGCGCATTGTCCAAACATGCGGCAGGACCATGCGAGCTCTTATTGCAGCGTTAGCATGTTTTCTTTCTTTCTTTCTTTCTTTCTTTCTTTCTTTCTTTCTTTCTTTCTTTCTTTCTTTCTTTCTTTCTTTCTTTCTTTGGCTTGCGATAGAAGAGGACGAGAAATCATTTTTTTTTCGTAGTGTTAGTCGCGTCCTCTGCGACACATTCACCCGTCTTAAGGAAATTGTGTCCTCACAAATAGCCACCGGATTATTCTTATGCGATCCTCATCAGATATTACTGCTTTACAGAGCAAAAGGCAATGCCGAAGCAGAATGCTTATATGTATCATGTTGGTTCACCAACTGCAGTGATCGCTGTGTTGAGTAACGCCATCGGCCTCATACAAGAGGCTAGCGTATATAGACATAGCATAGGGATTTCAAGTATACTAGGCTTTAAATGCGTCAGGAAGATGCTGGTGGCTTATGAAATTATTTTATAAAGATAGGCGCTTCGATGTTTCGTGGTTTCATTGGTTTGGCCACACACGAGCATACAATTTTATACTGTAGTTCCCGCGCCAAGCGGTCAGATAGGGAGAAGACCTTGCAATTCGCGTTGGAAATTCACAAACGCCGGTTTTCTTTGTCGTGTTGGAACCGATTCAGCCAAAAAAGTTGACAACACGCGCACCCACCATGGCTGATTATGTACGTCGCTTGTTCGTGCACCCAAAATAAATTTCCGAATATTGTAGTTACTACTGCGCCGAAAGACTACATGGTGGTTCCCCCATAACCTTGTATGAACGCTCATCCCATAAAGTTCGCGGAAAACGAGCTCAAGCATCTCCAAATAGTTCAGCAGCAGGCGACAGCATAACATTCAAGGTGCGCCGCGTGGCGGCTCGCACAAGCCAGAGAGGAGGAAAGGCACGCCGAGCGCCCTTAGCTCCTCGCGTGATGATACTGTCTACTTTTTATATAGCTTTTGATAATTGCGCTTCAAAGCAAATTCGGGACTCGAATGAATGCGGCGTTGCTGGCTCTTCGTTGACGTTTGATACTCACCACGCCACCGTCAGCCAACGCCGCCGCCACTGCATGAAAATCGTTGTAGAACTCCCCTTAACAGGTTAGCTGCAAAACACTCCGTAGCAGATAACCAGATACAGAGGATTGGAGAGGATTGATTTAGAAGTCGGCGGTATGAGGTCACGTGATAAAATGAGGAAATTTCAGGGCAGAAGATGTAGTCGGCTGGTGCATGACAGGGGTAATTAGTGATCGCTGGGAGAATGCCTAGATCCTGCAGTGGACATATAATACGATGACGAAGAAGAAGGCGACGATAATGAAACGGCCGTTGTTTCCAAATAAAATGCTTGGGCCCTGCATTGTCATATCCACGAAACATAGGCAAGCTGTCAAAACATTGCGTGTTCTTCTTGTGCGCAGTAAGCGACCTGATTATTTATTTTTGTATATATATAGTTATATGGAACTGGTGTATGTTGTTTTTGTTTTATCTATTGCTACATTGCCTTGGAGATTTTCACGTGTACATGACATTTTGTGCGCTTTGGTGTCAACTGTTCGGCTGTGAGTGTAGGCGAATCGGGTTCGCCAGAAGTGATGTACCACTTGGTTGTGAATTCTGTTTGATATATATATATATATATATATATATATATATATATATATATATAAATTTTTGAGTTCATTGAAGTGCGTAATTATGTCGAGTTTTAATTTTTGTTTAGAGTTTCGTTATTAGCTGTGGTTTTAGAATGGTAGGCCTTTATCTTTGCTCTGCTATTCCAAAACCACAGCTACTTTCCGTTATTAATAAGCGAAAAATGCGCGCTCTACTATTTACATTTTGCGGAGCATACCGCAAGACAAAGGCGTTGTACGTAGGCCCCTCAAAGGTGACAAAGCTAATGGCACTACGATGAGGTATAATGCAGCAACGCCGTCGGAGGTCGAAAGCCCGGCCCGTACATGGCGGCCCAGACAGGGCAGCCACATTCATCAGCACCGCGCGTGCCATCTCCACGGTCCGTAGACGAAAGTAGCTGCTTGCGCACACATGTCGAGTGCGCTGGCTGTGGGATGGTTTATTTTTGCGCACTCGAGCGCAGCGGAATGCATATGCGTGTGCTCGCGCCCTCGCGGGCACTTTAGGGTGCAAGCAGACTATAGTGTGGCCTAAGGCCCTTACCTGCTTTTCCGCTGTGGAACACAGAACGAAGCGCGCTGGCAGTCATGCTGTCTCGCCCTGCAGTGTCCAGAATAGGAGATCAGGAATGCTGGTGATGGTACAGCGAAGTGGCAATAGGCAAGGAGTTCACGTACTTGAGACGCACCAAGCGAAGGAGTGTCGTGGGCATAGGGAGACGCACGAGTGCTTTCAGGTGCCCGATTTAGCGCATGAACAGTCTGTCGCTCTGTTTGGCGGTTGCGTCTACGGATAACATAGATAGCGATCCGCGCAGGATGACGGAATGGTTGCGGTACTGGCAGTGAAGGCTTCGTCGCTCAGTCACTGTTTTTCTCAGTCCCTTTGTGATGGCGATTTCTTTGGCAAAGAAAAGCGAGGCAGCAGGAGCCTCGCAATTTCGGCGCCCGTTAAATGCCGGAACAAGCGCTGGTGTTCATAGACATAAAACTGCGCCTAGACTGCGGTTGGTGTGATAACAGGGCGATTTCAAGGTTTGTAGAACAGCCTTAACTTTGTCACGTACAGGAATATCTGTTTTCTTTTTTGCACTGTTTAAATTATAATTTTTGATTTCAATATTCTGTCTCTACGGGGGGCACAGCCTTTTCTTTACTCCCTCCCCCCGCCCCCTCTTCTTGATTTTCAAGGCATCTCAGTTTATTACTACAGCATTGCCTCGGAGCTCTGCTAAGTAGCCGGTGGTCGACGACATTCGGTAAGATATTAGTCCGCTCGTTGTGATAGCCGGTGCAGTGCCGAAAGAAAGAAAGATGGAATATCGTTCACGTAAGAACTTCCAGCAGAAAGGTTGAAGGGATAGTTTCAATCCGCTTTTACAGCTTATATAACTTGAAGGTAACACGTGCATGGCCAAAGATAGGAGCCATGACACAAGATGTGCCTCTATAACTGCACGAGCGCTTAGCAACACACGAGATAGAAAGACACTCGAAAAATGTGAAGCGCGTGTGAACTCCCGCTATTGGTCCGGAGTGCCGCCAGTGGAGAAACCGGTGCTGATATCGCTATGACCTAGGAAATGACACATCACGTGACTCGCCTTCGCGCCTTTGCCGCAGCCAACGCAAGTGGCTGGCTGGGCGATTGAAGCCTTGACTGTAGGATTGTAAATAACGTGTTTCATTTCCATGGCACAAACTTAGTTGCCCACTCTTAAGAGCATGGTTTACTGCTCGATTCCACAGTTCCGGATGTGTTCGACCGAGCCCGGTGTGAGTTTTCCCGCACACTATAAAACGAAGCGGCCGTGAGGTGCTTGGCTGATAAAGTCACTGATAATGAAGTAATATATGGTGATCGTAAGAGTCGAGCAAGCGATGCACACAGAGCTTGTAGCGTGCTCACTTGGTATGACATCAGTCGCTATACCCTGCGCAGAGATACACGTGACTTGCACGCACGCCCAATGCGGCAGCTCGGATTGAGGAGAGAAAAAATATAAGCGGTTGAAGTTCCACGTAATATAATAGACCTGTGATAAATCATTGTCCCGCGATTATTCTGGTGAAAGTGGCAAGCCGGATTACCCGCGTTGAATGCTGTGAACAGTACTGTTATTACAGCAAAAGTGCGCATAGCTACTTTCGTGAAAGATCATGCGAACTCAATAACCAAGATCAAATCATCAGGTTGCTCGCTCGCTAAATAGCTTTGCTGCCCTACACATCAGCCTGAGATATACGCGCTAGGTTGTTGTGCAGCCAGGACGTCACACATACAACGCTTAGAGCATGCAAACACTCGGAATTAAACGTGGATGAACCGCTGGAAGTGCCGAACACATCGCAGATGGTATCACGTGATGTCACTCTTCCGTGATGTCACTTTCGCAAAGAAAGCTCCGCTTTACAACTGACAGAAAGTGGACAGAAATGATACAGTTAAACACAGCAGTTGCCTTCCGCTACAAACAGCGTAGATGGAATGATCGCCCTCCGCTAAACTGCTGTAAACATTGTCGAAGAATACTGTCACTGAAAATTCGCTGTAGGAACAAGGGTTTCGCGTTCAAGAGTCTGACGTGGTCCCCAGAAGGCGACTATGCTGCGCTCATGACGAGCGAGCTCGCGCGAAGGAAAACGAGGAACACGGGGGGTCGCACGCCTGGGCAACTCATTTTCCCTCCCAGAACAAGGCAGCCAAACAGATGAGGGAGTCTGACAGCATTATTTATACGCTCGTGCGACGCGCTCACTGAGGCTCCCGCGCGCGTGGAAGCGAACGCGAGGCAAAAGAAACACGCCACTCGGAAAAGCATCGCACGCGGGGCGTCGCCCAGTCCAAAACAGTGGCAGGGACGGCAGCAGCGTCGCTATACTGCTTATGTCCGCTCGAGCGTTAGTGGCCCACCCCGGCAGCCTTCGGGTATTCTCCACGCTCGACAGAAAGAGTCGATTCTTCTTGCTCTCCAGCTTTTCGCTGAGGACGAAGGGGAGGAAGGAGAGGGCGACTACGCGCTCGCTGGAAGGCACCCTTCGCATCCTTTTCTTTAACCTTCTGTCACCTATATATGTACGCTTTGAGTTTGTTGAGCTTGTGTCGTTCCCTCCGCAACCTCGGACCCGAAAAGCGCGACAGCGCGCTGCGGTCGTGCGTCACGACTTCGTGTGTGGCGCGCTCGTGCTTCCCGGGCAATGTCTGCGCTCTAGCGCATTGGGGTTCGCGGATCTACTTTTGCGCGCGTGGTATGCCTAGTGTATTTACGTTCCCCGAGTATTTTCCGAATATTTCTTACTGATGGAACTGAGGTATCCTGTTCATGAAAGGATGTTCATTCAAGAGCTACCTTTGGAGATATAAACGTGGAAGTTCTCGAGCAAAAGCTTATTTCAAGTATATAACTGACGCGTTACGCTAAATTATTAAACCATGACCTTAGAAACAAAGTGCCAGTTCATTTTGTGTGCTTGTGTCCAGCGCAAACGTGCAAGAAAAAAAAACGCAAGTAACTGTCCTGTTCATCGTACCGTTCTTCTGTTGTCCGTGTCCCCAGAAAAAGGGAAAGCATACTTTAATGGCTGCTGGAGATGTTTGCATGACCATGCGCCTAACATGCTATTACAAATTCCTAGGGTGACATATGAAATGACGCCTTCATGCAAATAGTACATGCGCACCAAGCAAACCCAAGGACACACAGTAACAAACAATTAAAGCGTTTGGTCTTGGCCAGCGCCTTTGCGAAATGTAATAAGCGCTTCCGTTGCGCGCAAAGCACTACCAGCACTGCGTGGAACTATGCACTGTGAGGGATGCCACAGTGGAACGTTCTTGTCATTTTTTTTTCGACTGCGATAATTGAATGTGTGCCGCTTGCGCTTTCTTCCTGATGTGTCATCAGGTGGGCGATGCTAATCAGAGCCGGAGGTGCTACTGCAAAGGGAAAAAAACTAAAAAAAAAGCAGGAGTATGCCTCTAATGAAGCTGTCCCTCAGCACATATAGTCATCGTCTGGCAGCTCTATAGCTTAATGAAATTGGGGCCGAGTAGAGGAGTACGTAACCACAATACCGGCATCAGGACCGGTATCGGAAGGAACGAAGAGTGGGAAACGAATAGTGATTGGCGGATAACGGTTTAGAGAAGTTACATGATTTATATAGGTTCAAAGGCGAGATTGCGTGATCGGTAAGCGGCGCATTGATAAGCGCATGACGAGAAGCCTGCAGTTTGTAGCCGAGTAACGCAATTCGAAATAATCCATGGCGTCCTGCAACCCCTCTATTTCACTGGGAGGACAGCTCCATGACTAATTGCTTTTCCTCATTCTGTGCATCTTTCCTTCTCGATAACCTCGCCAGACCGCATCAATCAAAAATGTGCTACTACCGTTCGCGTAATCTGCGCAATGTCTTTACGCAGACGTTTAGGTTCCCCGACAGAGTTGTGCTCTTAAAGCGAACATGAACCGAAATTACAATTTGGAGTTCTAGCTTTCTTTTCGTTTAATTTAGCTCGTGCACACACGTATATACCTCTGGCCGCGAGGTTTCTTTCTCCACTCGAATCGGAATTTCCGAAAAACACAAACGTATGGAAGCACCGTTATAGGAGTAATTTGCCAGCGCAGTGCTTCTCATCTCATCCTCTCTCACTCCGCCCCCCCTTGTCCCGCCTTTTTCCCTCGCGAACTCATTTTCCGGCTTTGCCCCACCGCACGCCTCGCCTCCGCTCGACAGCGCGAATTGTCTCTCGTTCTGTCGCTGCCCCGCACTTCTCTGAAGTAGATATGCCATCCGAGAATGCATCTCCAACGCCACCGCCGCCGCCGCGCGACACGGCGGCTCGGCTGGCTGCCAACTGTCTACCATAAATAAGCCGCGACAGTCGCCAGATCTGCCGCACCGTCTATAAACACAACGCGCGCTTCTATCTGGCCGCCGCCGTCGCACCACTCTACACGCTCCATTCGCCACCCACACAACGGGACGCTGCTCCCTTCTCACCCCACTCTCGGCAAATCAAGCCCCGACTCGTCCTATCGCCCGGGAGCAAATAAAGGAAACCGTATGCCTTTGGTCGCTTCAAATGGGGTCTGCAGCGTAATGCGGCATCGTAATACGGTGCGGTCGCTTCCTGTTTCGTGGGTTTGTGCGTCCCTGCTGGAACTTCGCTGCTGTGACGTGTGTTCCAGCGCATAGGCGCCGTCCTTCCCCCCGCATTAACGCTGCGACTCGGCTCGACAATGTCCGCGCTTGACGGGCCGAGGCTTGAACGCCAACCGGAGTGCGTGTTTGTTTTCTGTTAACTTTACGGTCTTTCACGCTGTTGAACATCTCGATGGCTGGGGTTTTTGTGTTGTTTATTGACCCCTGTGTTTACCAATACAATTATCCTTCCTGACTTGTTCCTTCGCTTTTTGAATTAGGTGAAATGATGTTTCCGAGAGAGAGAGAGAGAGAGGACGCAGGAAAAGGAAAGGCAGGGAGGACTACCTGACAGGTGTCCGGTTTGTAGCCCTACAATGGGGTTAGAGAAAAGAGGCAATAGAAAGAGGAGAAAAGGGAGAGAATGAACACATGCATTTACGTGGGAGGATCTACTGGAGGACTGTAAACGGTTACTCAAACCGATGCACTTCAAAAAAAGAAAGAGTGCCTAAGACCCAGTATGGTAAATAGGTGCGTGCGTCCTGCGGTAAACGTATATATAGAACTTCATGGAGGGAATAAAAATATAAGCGTGTTTTTTGTACCTTGCTTAGTGAACTTACGTTATTTCTTCCTTTATACTCTGTTTGCGCCAAAATTGGTCGTTTTAAAACAGAAAAAAACTTTACCCTACTGACATTGCAGTTGTAGTGAACTTACACTAGATTTAAGACTATGCCGCTTGAATTATGGAATATTCCTATTTCTTTTCAACATCATTAATTCATGCGAAGCCTCATTCGTCCTCTATTTGAGCGCTGCAGTCTCGTGCGTGCATATTACGCATAGGTCCAAGTCAGATGCCCGTGTGCTGTGTGAGCAGGTGTTTCGAGGCGAGAAAAGCAAATGGTGCAGTTTTTCCTGAATCAGGCGACAACTTGTGCAATGAAACTAGTGTATGACCTGGTTTGTCGATAAATGAGGACAATAAAATGGTAACAGAGCGTAGTTAGGCCCATGCTGTTAGTACAGTTTAGTGTGGCAAGGCGTTCGCTGAGTTGCGTGTAGTGTGATCCGAACCTTCATTTACGCACCCCATAATTAGATGGACTAATCATGCGAGTTTAACATGCTGCGAGCCCTCGGGAAGCAAGACCAATCATGCTTCACCGCATCCGACTAAACGAGGCCTAAAGGGCAACTGCAACAAAGTGTTGAACTACGTAAATTGTGCCAAGTCTAGTTTCAAATAGTGTGAGCTTGAGGTTTTATGTGGGACTCCCTATCACGAAGGCGACGTGGTTAGACCAAAAGCCATATCCAGTAACAACCAGTTGCACGCGTCTGCTTATATGCTGTTTAAACGCCGCTAATAGGAAAATTATACACTTACCAGCCCTGCTGCTTTGTCAAGATCCCTTCGATAATATTGACCACTCATATACCATAAAGAATTTCGCCAAAGCGAAATTTTGCAGAAGTGGGCGTGTAAACCAACTACGTTAGATAAAAACTTTATATATTAGGATCGTCGACGTGTTCAGTGTTCATAAGGTTTGTTTTATGTGAGCCACAGTCCTTACTCGTCATACGGACAGTCTCTAAAGCCAGCATTTGTACCACATCTCGAGCTGGAGACTTGCAGAATGGGATTGGCCAGTACTGCTGGTTCTTTGCAGGCAATGGAAACGCTTTTAGTTATTTTTGAAAGTGCAGGTCTTTATGAACAGTTTGAATGTGTGGGTGTCTAGGAGATTTATGCGTCGTTTGTGTTTGCGTGATCACTGTTTATATTATATTTCTCGCACAACACCTGGAGTAGCATGCGAGGCCATAAGCCAGCTTAACAATACCCGATTTTTATTAAAGACAACATCTCTCTCTCAGCCTGAAGTAAGGGTAACCTGTACTGTTGCCGTGTAATGATGTGACAGGCATGTGTAGCATGTGGAATAAAAGTCTATGCAATGGAAATGTTACAGTCTTCATTCCGTAAACCTATGTTTACTATTAAATACAGAACTTTATTGCTTAGTTGAGCACTTTCGGTGTGCTTAATGTGTGGGTTTTTAGTGGAAGCAGCGTTAATGACGCTGCTTGGAGCCAGCGTTGACGATGGAGGAACCAGCGCCATCTTCCGTATGGGCCGGGTTATTTAGCCACAGAAGGAATTCCTCTCATTTCACTAACTACAGCTTTTGTTTAGCAGTGGAGTAACAGAACTATTACAACAAAAAAAAAAGAAATAAGAAATCAAACCAGAAATTACGCGAAAACTGTTTTTCTGCAATATTTAGTAGCTTAGACATGGGAGCCTCAAGTTAAAGGCTAATATGTGTTCGTGTTTCTTATACTCATGCACTACATACTCCACTGAGCGAAAGCATACGGACCACACGCTAGCTGAAAAAAAAGAACTAATTGCTTCGTAATTCAGATACATAAACTGAAATTGACTAGTGCACTGGAATGTTCGCAACACCTATAGTTTGGACTGCAATTCTCATTTTAAAGTTGCAACCATAGGTGGAGAAGCAAATCAACTTTAGCATGGAAAACATGGTTCCTATCGTTTGTTAAGGGAAGTAGAGCTTCAAATAACGTGTATGACCATGAATGAAAAAAAAGGAATTAAATTTTTGCCATTCCCACAGTCTCGAAACTTTTCAATAGGATATGCGATATTTCAAGATCACATAGTTAATATATATATATATATATATATATATATATATCCCTATCACCGTACTAGTGCTGATCTAGGGAGCGTCATGTAGTCCTTGGTTACGGTTATGTGCCACAAATTTCGGCAGCCTCTCCTATGGTGGCGCAATGCTTACGAAGCGTGACGTTGGTTTAGCGGACGTGCCGTCGCACGTGGCTGCACGCTGCAGGGTACGCCAGCTCGAGCTTAGCGTGCTCCTCCACGTTTCTTTTCTCTCATTATTACTGTTATTATTAAATGGTTTACCTGCACTGAAAGACGTGTTTAACCAAGAGAGGGTTAGTTAACCTAATGGCACCCCTGCGCATTTTTTCGTGTGGCGCCTAGTACTGGTGAATTAACGCGGCATGCTCGTGATAGTTTTCTGTTAGAAGTGACAAACGAGCGCAGTACGAAGTTGAGCGCAGTACAGCTGACGCCGAAGCGAATTCGCTGGAGTCCGCAGCATTTTATTTATGACGACAAACCACGGGAAATTATGTTTCTGATTTTTGAAAGCTTTGTGCCCCACAATTCAGAAAAACTCTTGTGGCATAGATTCCAGAAAAAAGATAACTGACAACGAGAAGGGAAAGAAATCCGTATCTGCACCAGCTCTTCTGCAAGGCGAAATCTTATGCGAAATCTGTCTAGGTCTAGGCGAAATCTTATGCGGCTAGGCGAAATCGCCTGTATACAGAACACTATCATCATCAGTATTGGCTCGAGCGTCGTCGTCGTCTTCCGCAGCTGGCTCGTTGGCGCCCCTCGGGCTGCGCTCGTGCTCGGCACGCGCTCGTGCCACTGCTCCCGCGTTCATCACCGTCTTCTCCCACAGCTGGCTGCGTTGCCACTCATCATTCCAGCGTAGAATTTCACTTCCCTTGTGTCGCCTTAATGGGGAGGCCACGTTTACGGGGGTATGATCCATTGCTTAGGGGGTATGAGCCAGTCATTGTGTTACGTAATTGACAGATTTAATTTTGAAGCAATTTAGTTTTGAAGAATTGCAAGCGGCAATCAGGCGAATGCTGCTAACCACGCCAACGAGCAAACTAGAGATATCGAACGCAAGCAACAACCTCAGACTGTGGGCATACCGCCAGTGACGTCGTTCTCTCCGTCGCAGCCGAACGTGTGTTCAATCTCATAATTGAGAATACTTTATTGAACCCTCGGGATTAACCTAGTGATAAACACCGGGGCCGTACGTTTCTGCAGCTTCACTGGTTAACCATCTTCACAGAGTGGAAGGGCCAACAATTTTTTTATTTAATTCTTTCTCGCGGTGCGTATTTTGTGGTTGCAAATATTAACTTTTTATTCATTCATTTCCATAACATTCATTAACGCTGAACGGTAGCCTGGTTATGTGCAGTTCCCTCGGAACCTTTATAAAGGCTGCAAATATATAGGGACAAGTGCGTTTACTTCGAGACATTATACGCTTCCCGACATGAGAACGTGCAGCCACTGTCAGACTTTAACCATCTATGTTAAACACCTTAAGCGTGTTTTTGCATCTTCTGCAGAAAGAGGTAGATCTTTTCGGTCGATGTGACTTGTGACCGAAAGCTTTGTCTATTGATTTTCTGTATATCCATAAATATTCGCGTTTTATGGCCTGGGACGTTGAATTAAGTGAAAGAAAGCCATCGGAGGTGCGTCTTGAGTGCTCGTGTTAAGCTTGACCGTGGATGTAGTCAAGCTAGGCGCGCAAACGCGATTTACAATAAAATTTCTTGAAGCCCGATTGAAAAGGTTGATGTGCAAAAGTTTTTTGTCGTCGACTGGTAGCATTTCCTTGTGTATATAACTCGATAATTAAGGAAGCAGCTGTTTAGCCAAAGCATTGATTCATGCATAGATCATCCAACCAATCAATTGAGCGATCACTTATTAGTCGGTATCTTTAAAGGAAAAGTACATTATATAAGCCAGAGTGACAAAATGGTTGGAAGGATTTCGTTTCCCTACAAGAAAATGCAGGCAAGAACCACTAATAATTTGGTCATGGTATTGCAGGGTAATAAAGATTTATATGACGGCAGTGCAATTTATGTTTTATCGTCTAGATGCGCTCGAATGACCCAACGTTCACTTGCACAGTGTACGGACATTTGACAGGTTACGCATACTGTTTGTACACACACACACACACACACACACACACACACACACACACACACACACACACACACACACACACACACACACACACACACACACACACACACACACACACACACACACGCACGCACGCACGCACGCACGCACACGCACACGCACACGCGCGCGCGCGCGCGCCGTAAGTGCAAGCCGTTAAACTCCGGTCGATGACATTTGAAGAATTATTTTTTTCTTTTTTACTTCAGAACACCGCTCCCTCAAAGGTTAGCATAAATATTCTAGAGATTCTACCCCTATACATGATAGGCGCCAGAGCCTTAAAGCGTCACAACGTAAACGCTGGAAACATCCAATAACCTAGTAATAGAGGTATACTTGTGCAGGTTGTATATTGTTGGTTCTCACTTCTCACGCTAATACCAGCTGACGTGCCGGCAAGTAACCTTTGACCCCACGCTCTCACCTTTCTTTTTTTTGTTTTTTTTGTCAAGCTGGTCAAAAGCAAATACCAGCTCAATGGTGGCCTTCGTGCTCCTTGCAAATCAATTAGGATAAACGGCCGAGATAGGGCAGGCTTGTGTATACCATGAATTGACAATGAAGCTTTATAACCAGAATACAGGTTTACGAGTACAAAGCTTGACTTTTGATATTATGGATCGTTCGTGGTGCATCTAATTTTGTTCGGCGATTCGCGCAGCCGGATGAACTCGGTGAAAGGGGCCCCTAGCATAAAAATAAGATGGAAGTCTACAGACTGCTGTTCTCGCCAGAATTAAATTAGTCTTGAAGTAGATAGCATGCTACGGCTCGGAGGTTGGACGGTTATAGTTATAGGGTGTAAACCGTCTCTCCTAAATAAGGTATAGTTCTAAGGTATAGTTACGACGGTATAGAGCCCGTCTCATTTACGGGTTCTGCAATCCTCAATAAGGGTGAGAAAGTAATGTAGTGTCCAATGAAGATCGTCTGAAGCTCTTTTCCCGTCTCTTTCTCTATATCGCATGTAGGCGTACAATACAGTTTTCCTTTATTTCTCCTCCCTTTGCCGTCCCCACTCGGGGTGTATTGTCTTCACTGCAATTGGTGGATCTATGTAACCTCGCCATGTAATCTCTCTCGCTTGTTCGTAAGCCAAACGAGCGAGCGATGATATATTCCCCTGGTCTTACTAACGACTTTCCCGGGGCATTGAAATCATGCAAGAAAACAGAGCGAGTGCTTCGCAACCGCCTCGGCAGTGTTGCCTTACGCACGCTAGCCAACATTTAGCGCGTATATTCTCTTTTAGGGAAGCAATTTGGTGACAGAATTGTCCAGGCATCTCGCTCATTAGCGAAGCCGCGAGCTCCCTAATAAACTAAGGACGCGCTCATTAGACAGTCTGCGCCGACGAAAACTTCACCGCGCAGTAATCGCTTGCCGGGGCCGCGGGAAGCCTACAGCCTTTTCTCAAGCGCGCACCTTTCGAGCCGAAAGACCCTCTTAGAATATGGTTAGCCTTCATTAGGACAATGTTGCGGAATCTTTTTGCGAGGAAGGTGCTTAGTTACCCAACACTTAGAAGCTCCTGAAATTATGGCTGCCCGACTTGTTGACTGCTATATTAAACCGCAGAAATAGACGAAACACGAAATAAATGTAAACATGTACAGGACAGGCAGATATTTGAGCCTTTTCTCCCCCTTGATTAGTGAGTGTAAGAGGCCCAGAGCAGCTTCAATACGTGTTGGGATGTTTTCGTCAGATTACTCGACTGACCCACGAAAGGAGCTGCTTTATGTCGCGGGAAGGCTTTATATTTGAAAAAGTGTATTCCACTGGCATCTTCACTGCAGTCGTGCATTTTACGGCGTTTCATGTTTTATTTTATTTTTGTCATTTCAAAAATATATGTGTTCTTCGGCTCTCGAGTAGGCAAGTAAAAACACACGCTAAGAAGCACTAGTCATCTGTGTTCAGATTAGCGGGTTTTCATCTATACGCCTTCAAGCTGCATAGCTAACGACATTCGTACAAGCGCAGACATGTATATGGACCAGTGAAATCAGAAAACTGTCATCGCCTTTTCATTTCTAGCATGAATAAATACTTAAAATATAATTTTTAGAAGCGTTCGTATTGTTGGTCAATCACTTGAATCACTATCGTTTTTGCTTGACGTACGAGAGGTTTCGAGACCACGTGACGGACATCGTGCCAATGTGCTCGAAGACTATGTGACTTAAGAATAACCGTAGCGGAATGTATGTCCTTTATTTCGTGACACTCATTTCTGGTTTTTCTGGCAAACGGACATGGAATGCGATTCGTTTGGAAGTTGTTGATCCACAATACACTTCATCCACTTGAATTTTATGAAGTAATGATTGCCAGGACAGACGTCATCGAGTGCTGCGAACATCAGTATGTTGCGATAGAACGGTTCCGTTCCACGCAATGAAAGCTAGAACAGTACAAATACAAAATTATCCTGTTCATGCCTTTCGTTCACCTCAGCGATATGAATGAATGAATCAATGAATGAAGAGCTCGCGCTTTCTTCAATAATCTACACCACCCCACTAAATAAACATTTTAGACGCGTAAAAGAGCAACGCCGAGGTAACGTGACTTCTATAAAAGAGACGTTTTTGTCGTACGGCCAGGATTATAAGCTCAGACATTCGTTAAACTGTCATTGATTGCTAACGGTTTCAGTACAATAGAGATTATACCGCAAATTAGCGGCGCTCGTTTTACCCAGATTAATATTTGTATAGTACCAACAGCTTTTCAGTATCTTCGCATTCTTTTAGTATTTTTTTGTGCTGTGCAAGCTTTATTATTCAGTAATATGTACGAAAATTTATCTAAATGCTAGTAGCTGGAGGCTACCGGCAATACATTTCATGCCTGGTTGCGCAATCATTATGGAACTCTCTAGAGGGTGTGTTAGGAACGTGCGCAGTTTAACCACATAAAGCGGCCAGACGAGATAAGTTAGAAGGCAGCTATATTTATTGATTTTTATAAGCCCCGTAATACTGGTATGTTGTATTCACTATCGCAAATTATTAGACTGCAAATATGTTCTCATATATACAACTGTGACGTTGGGTGAAACTATAGATGTTATGGTTCTACTTGTTGGTACTGCATAGCTAAACTTTGAGCGCGAAAAACACTTACAGCTAAACAACACACATCTCTAACCGCGAGGGCACTGCGGTGTCCAGATCTCTATGTTTTCTTGCACTCTAAGCTTTAGCAATTAAGTGAAACTAATTATTGCGACTCTCCAGTTATTCCTATCATATCTTTACTGCCCGTTTCAAATATGAGCTACTAAAGAAAGACATATCAGTCCCAGCTGGAAAGTAGGTAGCATAAAATGACGGTCCATATATGTAAAAATTATTCAATGCCCAAGAAAACGTTTTTGACTGTCTTACGGAGGGAAGCAGATATGAGAATATTCTTAAAAATTACTACACTTTTCCAAAGATCGCTAAGAATTGCGTTCTTGCTATTAATTTAATATTGCCGCGAAAGCCCGTTCTTCTATTGTTGCAGAAATATGGCGGAATACTGCGAGGCTTAGGTATATTTTAGAAGGGGGACAAATACGGTACAGCGAAAATTGAATTTTGCAGTATTTTTATCGCCGGTGTCACTAACTTCTATCACTACTGACGTCTAGCGTTTCTCTAGTGAATGCACCTGATATACTTCCTGTTGCACCTAAGTTCACTGCAGTGTTCGACACAGCATAAACCAGGGGCGCTATAACGAAAAACTATTCGAAATTGTTCCTATTCTATTTGTGCGATCAGCCCACCATGATTGGCCAGCATTTTTTCGGGCCATCTCCCATTCGCCTGTCTTTCATGGGACGTCACGAAAAAAACAATAACTCGCCATCTGATATGACGTGTACACACTGATTATGCATGACTAGACCGTAAAAAAGAAAAATATTTCTTTCAGATTCTACGCCTTTCTCAACGTTAGCCTTCCGCGATTGGTCAAAATGTTTTCGGGCTGCGCCCACTTCGTCTGCCTGCCATGCGACGTCACAAAACCACAAAATCTCTTCACGTCAAAGTGACGTGTACGCATTTAAGATGCGTTAATATGAGTAACAAAACGGATATTTGTTTTCCCGAATAGCCGGAGGCTGCCCCGTTCCGAAATGAATAGACGATGGCTGCCTACAGATCGCTCAGGTACTGACTACTTGAAGCTGCCGAGGAGAACGGATTTATTTGCGTACAATAAAAATGTTTACGTCGCAGTATAATGTCATCGCGCCCTTTCGGCAGGTATACGACATCGCTCGCCCAACTCTTGCTCGCTGGGGGTCTGTTTTAGCGGCATCTTTAACCTCCCGTTGCACACGTACCGCCGCGATTTTCGACCAGCCACCGCAAGCTAACCAAGGGGAAGTGGGGCAATCACAGGCGCTGATACCACCCCCAGCATCTGGTTATCTACTTTCATTGCGCTAGCTCGGCATCACCAAACCCTCTCCAATTCTGCATGTTCTTCGCCTCTTGTCAGCGAATTAGATAAGAAGAACCTGTCAAAGGTAGGCAATGCTATTTGATTTGGAAGCAAAGAAATATGACCTCCTACAATGAGGGGAGTGTTTCAGTGGGCGGTTCAAATAACGCTGCGGGTTACCGCCCGATTCTTGCGCCGACAGTTACGTAAGTATGACTTCGAGAGACTGAAGTAAAAACATACTGGAATATTTTTGCGGGCGCCCTCTAACGCAAAAAGTATTATTTTTCGTTGAAAAAAAAAAAAAAAAACATCGGCTAACGTTCTGATACACGGAAATGCTACAAGCCTCTTCTTTTTTATTTCTTTTTTCTCTGCATGCTTCGAGGGAAGCTCTATTGCATTTCGTTGTTTCTGTCGAACGAAGCCGCTGCCGAAGAGACAAGCGTCGGCGAAAGCACCACTTTCATTGCTTCTTCGACTCCTGAAACAAAGAAACCGCCCCAAAATGATCGCACGTCCGAGCGCAAAGTTCTTGCGAGCGCCTTCTTTCCTTCCTTTTGGCTTTGTTCCTGCATCTGGCGATAAGAAGGCGAAATTGAAGCGAAGAGGCGAGAGCGATCGACCAGCTCTGCGCCTGCGGCCTCGCTTCCTAATGGCGCGCGATCTATTGCGCCTTCCCGTGTTGTAAGTAAGCTACACGGCGCGAGAAAACGACCCGCGCTAAAAGATTCAGCGGCCACCCGCTTCCCGGCGGCGAAACTTCTCTGCCGCATTCCTTTAGAAGCCCGCCGTGTAGCGTTCGCTTGGAGGCAGTCGCAGTAAGAGGGCAGTCGCAGCGTGCCGGTAGATACCGCATCGTTAGATCACACTGTCATACAGCGGGGGTTTACTGGAGAAACTTTGCAGCATGCTGCGATTCGTGGCTTTGGGTGTGTGTGTGAGTACGCATATGCTTTTGTGCGTGCGCGTGTGTACGCGTGAATGTGCGCGCGCGAGTGTGTGTGTTAGAGTGAGAGAAGAAGACAGGAAGCAGGGTTAGCCAGAGTCACGTTCAACTGGCGGCCCTGTACGCCAGGGGACGTGGTTAAGGGATGAAAATGTGGAAACAAAAGCAGGAAAAGACAGAAAGAAAGAAAGAAAGAAAGAAAGAAAGAAAGAAAGAAAGAAAGAAAGAAAGAAAGAAAGAAAGAAAGAAAGAAAGAAGAGGGGCATCACTGAGAGTGTGCGAGTCCTGAGGTAATCATCCAGATTTAAGTCTGCGGTAACTGTGATCTGCCAACTCCAGTAACTGCAGCAATGCACGTGTCGCTTTCTGATCTTGAGACGTACGCGGATGTCGGTCTAAGTACCACTGTCCCCGAGAATGTTCTTGAGTTCAGGTCATCTAACGTGGTGCGGAGTAGACAGTGCTGGTAATCGTAGCAGGAACAGATGGAAAGGACCTGTTTGATAGTCTACTCGCACCCAAATATGGCACATTTCGAGTTTTCCCCTAACCATGTGTCGCGTTTTGACATCATAAAGAGAGTACAATTGAACAGGTATTGTTAGAATATCGTGGCATCCGCTCAAAGGAAGTGGAAGTCCCAGCTAACCTGTCCCAAGTGTTAGGCGTTATTGTCAGTAGAGAGAACGACGAGGATTTATGCGTCTTGCGTTGAACGGCACACAACAACATGAGCAGATATTTCACTCGCTCGTCCGAGTTAATGTGGTGAGTCTGCTTATCTTTCTTTCTTTTTTGATTTATATTGTTCTCTCGTTTACTTCCTTTGTTGCTACGAATTTGGGATAGCGGGCTCTTGATTAGCCAAACTTCCCATAATGTCTCAGTTAATAAAGGACACACAAAAGCGGCAACACATGTGCTTTAGAGAATAGTAAGATACATATTGAACCCTGACGGTGAATTTAGGAGTAGGAACTGTGAAATAACCACGCTTATATCTACTTTCAGCACATTTCACAGATATTAAAGGATTCAAAGTTTTGTTGATTGTAACCACTAGACTTAATTACGTAGACGAAGCACATTAGAATCAACATAACAGCTTACATTGCTTCTTTTTAACATCTCTCTATTTCAAAGGAGGTTTTTTGGACATCTTTCCATCTGCCCATGCACCTAACGATGGCCGGCAAGGCCATTCACATCGCTAAAAATACTTTAGTCGCATGTTCAAGCCGTCATTAATTCTCCAATAAATATGGCAGTCCGGCATGCAATCAACTATCAATTTTTTATCGCTGAAATTTTCTATAAAACCGCTTTAGAACGGGAACTAAACGAAATTAAGAGGTTCAAGCTTGAAATAGGGCCATGAGAAATTAATGGCTCAGCTATATTTTCAATCGTAACTCGTAAAAAAACTCGCAACTCTGACTGAGTTTTTCGTTTGCAAAAATCATCTCATTTAACATTCATATTTCCGGCCAGTGTGGGATCCGGCATACGCCCACAAAAACAATTTATATAAATGTATAGTTTGTATTTTATAATATTACATGGCTGCAGGAGATCTTATCGCTCGTTTCGGCACGTAGATCTTGCTGTAATGGCGAAGGGGTTCATTACCTGCACAATTGACCCCGTGAACGAAACAGCGCGCTCAATGACCTAATTATCTCAGCTTATACCTGAGACGAAGCGTAATAAGTCACTGCGATCCCCTTTTGCAAATCAAGTTATATATTGTGTCCTCGTAGTTTCCATCTCCTTTCTCTTTCTTTCTCTTTCAATCTCTCGTACATATCTTGTACCCTACGCAAACCATGACATTGTTCTGGCTCTGAACTGCACCCCACTAAAGCGGTTATAGCATTTCTGCAGAATACACGCCTCCAATGAGACTCTGCAAATAACCTTTGTGGTAGTACATTTCGCGCGTGTATGTAATAATGCGTACGTGTGTGTGTGTGCGTGTGCGCACGCGCTTTTTGTTGCTTTCTTTTTCTTTCATTCCCTTTCATTCTTCCTCCTGCAGTAGCATGCCAAACCTGTAACGAAGTTACCCTACGAGTATGCTCTCCCTCTCAATTGTTATCGTGTACTTATGTTCAAAGCTAGAATCCTTCCTAGGCTGCATTTTAAGCGAGCAAAAATGCAATGTAATAAGCTTAGTGCTAGAACCATTTTTGCTTGGGAGGCCTAGAGGGTTAATACAGCGTATTCTATTACTACATAATACAACGTACCACAATGTTATGTGTTCACTGCCGGGACTATCGTTGTTTAGGAGGGCTAATTTTGTTTTTGAGTTTTGCCTGGTTAGTTTCTGCACTACAACGTACTCAGAGAGCACAACAGCCACACTGCCATAACATTTTCGCAAGAACTTCATCGTCGGCTTGCAGAAACCACTGACACATTTACGAGCCCACACTAGTCGGGAGACATTAGTATCTCTTGGAAAATTTAGTGTTCTTATTTCACATGCGCCACGGCTGGTGACAACAGCCATTGCTTAAGGCTGTAAGCTTATGTTAAACTACGCTCGCGTCCCTCGAAAGTGTGGGCTTGCTTTTCTCCGGGCGGACTTGCGTTTGTCAAAGAACTTCTTAATTCGCTCCATAAAAATATGTCTCCCATCAACACGTTGGCTCGCCTTTCCTATTAACATATAGGTTAGTTCAGCCTTAAGTTGTTTTTCAGCAAATTCCACTTTCATGCACGCTACAAATGTACATGCGATGTGCTTGCCGGAAACAGGCCTTAATCAGACTTGGTGAAGTACCTCCAGTTTTCACCAATATGCGACACCCGCCATTCTGAAAAACAAAAATGACTATTGAATACCTGTTGTGCACTTGCCCTCGTGCAATGTGACGTACAGCGTATCCTTTTGCAGACCGCATTAACCCAACGAGACTAAAGCAGAAAATGTTTGAAACGAAAATTCGTTGAAGCAGGCCACAGCCGACGGTGGCGCAGAAAACTATTCATGCGCACCGGCAGTTTTTGAAGAACACCGGCCTCAGTGACCGATTGGGTTCCTGCTGGGCGTCCTACTGTGTGCGTGCAGTGCTCACTCTTGCCCTCTTTTCCTCGTTCTATTCCATCTTTCCTTTACCCCCAGCGTAGGGTAGCAAACCGGACGCTTTTCTGGTTGACCTCACTGCCTTTCGTCGCCTTGCATTCTTTATCTCTATCTCCAGTTTGCAAATAATTATTTTAGCAGATTTTTTTGTCTCTCACTCTCTGTCTTATTTTGTTAAATGTGTGTGTAGGTGAGGTTAGGGTCATGAGTGATGCCCGCTAGCTACTCATTCTCTCTTAAGCAAATAGTTAATAGCAATGATAGGCCGGCTCAAACAAACGAGCAAAAATACGAAAATAAAATGCAAATAAAAGGAGAAACGAGCTAACGCACAGTTCAAACAAAGTTCGCAGAAGCGCATTGTATACGTCATAGGACACGAAGTTTGTACAGCAAGTAGTATAAAGATTACGGAGCAGGCACTTGCAGTTCAAATGTATTTCAAGGAATCACAGTCTACGATATTCTCTTATCTTCCATCATGCTCTGCTAGATATGCATGCAAAGCTTCTATCTGGTCTAAAATTGTCCCTAGCGACCAAGTTTTATCCGTATCATCATGCCATTGTCACTGAACGCCTCTCTCTCCAGCGGGAAAAAATCCCTACTCGCCCCATTTTCTTCTTCTTCTTTTTCCCTTTTATTTTTGAGAAAGCCGAGCATTTATTCTATTCACTCGACGGAAATGTTCGCCCAACGTGGAAAATCCTCCGCACGCAGCAGCGCCTTAATTCAAAGCGCCAGCCACTGGTGCGTACAGTGCAGTTTCCTAGCTGCGAATGCTATGGATCTTATTTCCGTTGTGAAAAAGAGGCCGCGAGATGGCGTCGGTGGCGAAGATGCGCTCTAACGCATACATGCGAAAGTTTAGGAGGACGGAAGCCGGGTGGTGTGAAGACGAAGGGGGAGGGGCTAGAGAAAACAATCCCGGCGTATTGCACGGATGGCATCGCCGGAACTCCGACTCGGTCCCTCGGCATCCAGGAGACCATTTATTTTGCAAATCTTTTAACTCTTTTCAGGTACGTGCTGAATAAGTAGGCTCACTTCACGCGCCAACAGCTCCTAACTCCAATCTGCCTTCCGGCTCCCATTCGTTTTCCTTTGCAAACACTTTCAAACACTTTCTGTGGCTCCTGCTTATTCCCCCCCCCCCCCCCCCCCCCCCCACTTCCTTCTGTTTCGCTGCCATCCCCGTTTCAGATCCCCACTCTTCGCCTCGCAAATTCACGGCACTCAGTTTCTGGAAGTGATCACGGCAAGGGTTTAAAGAGAGCAAATGAAAACGTCGCCAAGCAGCTACGATGTAATCTTCTAAATGCAGTCTCCGAAATGATGTCTCGTGGTATATGCAGGCGCCCACACACCGCATGGAAATACGCGCAGCCTACGTAAGCATAATACAGTAGCTATGCCTTACTCACTGTCCTCCCAGTGCAACTTGTTTATCTTCTAAGTTTCAAAACCCCATGCAGGAATGAACCCGAAGTGTGAGACGCGTGAATTGGGTTTTTTGTTGCTCACACTGCATTCCGTGTGTCGCTGATGTGATTATAAATTAGAAACAGAAAACATATGACGTAATCAAAAACGGGTCATGATGGTATGCGAATGATCGTGCACATGATATTTTTGGCTTTTTACGATAAGCATAAGAGAAGAAAGAGATGCGAAGGAGAAGGGAATAATCGATTGCGCGCTCGTATAACGCTCATTCCTTTGGGCTTCGCCAGATCCGGAAATCGGAGTCTTTGGGCTGACGTACCACTGGTCTGCAATGAGCATTAGGTTCACATTAAGACGGCTCGCTAGTTGAAGGAGTGCTGTACATTTCACACCGGTATCTTTAAAAGTTCAGTTAGTTACTTTTTATGTAATACAAAACCCAAAATATTCCTGCTTGAAACTGTAGCCATCGCTCATCTTTACTATCCCACTCGTTGTTCTTACAGCACGGTTTTTCATACGTATTATTATGATTAAATAAATGCGTGTAGCTCATCTTTGGCTCAAAGAATAGCTAGTTGATTCATTGTAAATAGCATGGTTGCTTCATTTAGGTATTTTTCTCTTTCACTCTTTCTCTGTGTGTGTGTATGTCTATTTGTTATCGGAATTGCCGTCACAGTCTTCTTTAGCAACTTACGCTTTTAAAAACTTTAACTTCCATTCTATTTTCGGCTTCACGTGGAATTGGCATGAACGGACGCACCTCAAGGGAAAAAGAATTAAGATCACTGGCGTTACACGTAGGTTTCCGTATAAGAGCTTGCTATAGCTTTGTTTCACGTGAGGATACAAAACGCGAATAAAGCCTTTCTTGCCGCCAATGAAGCAAAGAAGAAGGTGCTTTGCGTGGCGGGAGGCATTTGCGGTAACAAAATATTCCACGTGATCTAAAAGACCGCCGAATGCAGAAAGCGACCGGGGAGAGAATGAAACTGATTGAATAATTCATAAGCGTGGCTTTCGATGGTGGTGACGGTAGTGCAAATCTTCGAAGTACGAAGCGCGGAAGCGTCTCCTCAAAGTGAATGCACTTCTATTTCTTTCTGATCGTGGCTCTACTGACAATAGGGACTCCAATTACGAAACATTTTTTGCACCATGTTTATGAAAACGGGTCACAGGCAATCGTCTTTGGAAGAGAAGAACGACACTGTTGGGTATTGGACCGGCTGTTTACAAGAGTCATATAAACAGCACTAATTTCCTGTTATTCCTTTGATTTCTTATTGGTCTGAAATAAAACTTTACTTTCCATTTGTATTCTTCACAAGCAATTCAGTGGTTTTGTTGCACTATCCCAAAGGGTGCTCTCGCATCCCATAGCCACTAACAAGCGGCATCCGTTAGGATATTTTTACCGCAGTTTTTGTTGATCCTCTATGTATGTATATCCTTCATATTTCGACGTAATCCTCCGATTTAGTTATTCAGAGAAAATCAAGACTTCTTAGTGGCGTGTTCTCTAAACTTACTTTCACTTTCATTTCCTTTAAGTATTCCCCTATTACTGCTCTCAATTTAGCCTGAACCTTATTGCGAGCAAATGGAGTGATGCACTCCTTCCCTACAGTCCTCTGTTGCACCGCAATATTGATTTTGCTGCATGAGAATATCAATAGTTGTGACTAAAAAAAAAAGGTATATACATATGTATGATGAACTCATTGCTTGCATGCTTCAAACTTCTTTTTTTAACAAGATGATGCGTCAGATCAACAGGTCGAGGATCCATAAAACTGAAATTCATAAAATTATTGTTTTGCTTTTTCAGGTGCCGTCATGCCATTCATTCCGGACTGCCGCGACCTCTTCATGACTGACTTGACCTGTGAGTTTATCTTTTTTTTCTTTTCTTTTGGTGGCTGCATGCGTGCCTATTCCAGAGTGCAGAAATGCCGTGAAGGCGACTTCTCATTTGCAAGGACTTTTAGCATATCGGAGATTAACCTTAGTATCACAAATGCTGGCGTTTCTCCTTGTTTAGGTTAGGTGCAGTCTGAGACTATGGCCTACATTCACTTCGTGAATAGTAATAATTGACGTCATACTACCATAAGACCTGAAAGCTTGTGCTGTGCTACGCAAGAATTGGAAAACAAAGAAGAATGCGTGAAACATATTGGCTGTTAAAAGGCTAAGTACAACGAAATTTCACTTTGACGAAATTTGTTATACTGAGTACTGTACACCACAAACCAATCTTGGCAACGCCGCTAAGATGGCAATGGTGTAATTTCTTTGTTAGCAGCCTTTAAACAGCGCTAAGCAGATGATGCGTGTACCTATGACGTATGTACCAGCATGCCACAGCTTGCATGGGTGCGCCATTTCAATCTCGGAGCGCATTGCAATCTCGAGGGGCCACGCTATAGGTCGTGGGTCGCTTTGGGCGAGTAGTCATGGCGGCGTTTTCTTCTCTTTTTTTTTTCTGTTTCAGTGTTTACAAAAAGGCTTTCTTTGGGGGCCTTTCGTGACGCTTCCGTTGGTATTTCAAACTTCATATTTTTGATGGAGGTTCTTCTATATCGACATTATATTAAACTAGGCTTCTTACGCAGTCGAATATTTTACACGTGATATGAACCTGAGTCCCGAACTTCTAGAAGCATTGATCTGCAAAAGGGCGCGACGGAGACGAGCGCTGAGTGCACCGGTATCGTTTCTTTGATGTCCTCGTCCCCGTTTTTCCTGCGCTTCTGAAACCTTTGATACTTTTAATATGGCTTAGGTTTACATAAATTGAGCACTTTAAATACAATCACGCCCATTTGATAAGCGCGGCTAAAAATAATTTAAGTAGTTCTCTTCAAATTTTCTATATAAGAGCGGCATCATACTTTGTATAAGTTGTACAACAGAATTGGATCTTTTATAAGTGCACGGAAGGTAGCAAACTTGAAAAGAGTGTCACCGTCTGAAAACGCCATGGTGTTATAACCGACAAATCTTATTGAGAACAAAATAAATCTCTTTAACCTCCCTGTCTTTCCCTTCATTCTTCTTTCTCTCTTTCTCCTTGCGATATTGTTAGTGGACATGATTTTGTACGCTACATTGCAACTCACCTGCTCTTTTTAGCACTGATTTCACGTAAGAAACAAGTGCACTTGTCCCTTTGCCGAATATAAGGTGATGAGTTCAGAAAGCTGTACCTTAACGTATCAGATTGAACCGCCACAATTTATTAGTTTTGTCAGCGACATCTCTTCCGAAGAACAAACACAAGTGCATTGCTGAAGAGCAACAACCGTTTTGCGATAACATCTTGTCATATAGGTGACAGAAAAAGGTTCGTTTGTGCTAAAAGCACCTACTCGACAGTCAAGCCGGTGGAATATGTCCTGGTTTTATAAGGAATATGTGCCATATTATTGTTCTGCTCACAGCTTCAACTGTGCTGATAGAGATACGTATGCGAATCGAGATAGCGCGTAACTTTGTATGTTTTTTTTTGTGCGCTCGCTCGCTCGCTCGCTCACTCACTCACTCACTCACTCACTCACTCACTCACTCACTCACTCACTCACTCACTCACTCACTCACTCACTCACTCACTCACTCACTCACTCACTCACTCACTCGCTCACTCACTCACTCACTCACTCACTCACTCACTCACTCACTCACTCACTCACTCACTCACTCACTCACTCACTCACTCGTTGCACACTATGATTAGTCGCCTATTGTGAAGCAAGATAAAGCAAATATAAAGAAATCGCTTCTGAGAAATCGTTTCTTATAATGAATGTCGGTGTACTGTGCCCTCATCCGCACAAGCTATTGAGTTCGTGCATCTTCCAGTACAGAGTGCATTCGCCTCACCCTTTTTGATCAACGAAGCATACAGAGTATGTGTTCCTACCTTTTCGCGACTGAAACGATTCCATTCTAGTACTAAGCCTTGTCTCCTTGTCTCCTTGCAAACTTTCTTCCTCACTCCGTGTCGCTATTTTCGCCATTTGTATACCGTGTGCAATAGGATATTATTTGTCCGTTTAAGGCAATATTGCACACAGTCTATATAGATGTTTGGAACGGAATTGAATTCGGTGGATCAGGCTTCAAGAAGCGAAGAAAAAGAAGAACGAAGCAGTTTCACAAAGTAAATGATAAGATAATCTTTACGGCAGAAATATTAAATAAAGAGAAACCCTTTCGCTTGAGTTGTCGTGCCTTTTAACCTTTGAAGCTTGAGTATGAGTGAGACATTTCTATTATCTTACTGGCCGGCCCGATTGCGCCAAATTAGAATTGCTGATTGCGACTTGATTTACATTGTTATAAGAGAGCTTTGTGTTTCCCCCCCCCCCCCCTTCAAGTAGTGATATTTACGAAAAATGAATGCGTGTATGTGACGGCACGCTCTTCTGACGCGTAAGCACGTTAAACCAAGGAAAAAAATGTGGTTGATCCCTCTTATATAGGAATCGGTATAGAACACGAAAGTGAAACGTGTCTTGACAGAAGTAGTGTAATGTTTATTGCACATTGATATATAATGTCTATTGGTGTTTTGTGGCTAAAGCGCCCTTAGGCGTTGATGCACCCACGCTGACGCCTGGTGGCACGTCTCCTCCATCACGACTACCAACGTCGATGACCATGAGCAACCGTCGTGCATATGGAAGCTGCACTACGATGCACACGCTAGCACAACGCGAAAGACGAAGCACGTAACTGACACACTAATACAACGCGCAAGACAAAGCACGTAACTGAATCGTCACCGAGTCAAATCAGCGCGTACAGCGCGTCGTAATTGCAGCCTCCGCGATCAACTTCAGAAACATTTTCAGAGCTAATTGCGGAGGCCTCGCTCCGCTGTGCTGAGTACGGTGAACGCCACCACCTAGGTGGCGTTGGTAGTGCTTCTTGATGCCAGCGTCCCTTCGAATGCTGGCATCGAGGCGTCGTAGTGCAGAGACCACCGAAGCGTTCACTGTCGGTGCGCGTTAGTGTCATAATGCAGTACTTCTCTTTTCTGCTCGTAGGCGGCGGCACCGCCCCGAGCAAGAGCGCGGGTACACGGAGGAGTGTTAGATATATAAGGCGCGTCTGTGTAGCTCTCTGCAAATGCGTTTGTGGCGCAATGGGTTAAACGCTCGGCGATCTATCGTCGCGGACCGAGAAGGTCGTGGGTTCGATTCCCAAATTTTGCATGTTTGTGGAACTTTTTCTTCTGGTTTCTTTCTTTGTATTATGTTCTATGACGTATTTCCGTGACGGAAATACGTCAGTGAAGTCTTGGTGGACCCCGGCATAAAACACTTTCGTGTTAAAAAATGGTTGACAAGGCATGAAACTACACAGTCTTAAAACTTCCAGCACAGCTTTTGAGTTCGTGTAAAACACAATGAACTGGTTACCGGTGCATGCTACAATTTGGCAGCTCATATAGCATTTTCTGCTGTACAACATTGACAAATGCAGTAGTCTTGCTCTCTACCTTAATTTCTGCGCAGCAAACTATGTGTAACAGACAAGAAACGATTGCATTTTAACAGAGATACACTGTAAAAAATTATTTCTTCGTTACGTCTCTAGCGATATTTCTTCGGGAAGCCCGGAAAGTAAAATATTCTTCGCATTCAATCTAAAAAGAATACGAGTACCATGACCCGGGAGATATTCTAAGCTGCAGTAGACATGAAATTGTTAGCGGTTAAGAAAATACGACTGAGAGTGGGAAGCTGTTTTCCTGGTATTAAGCCTAGCAGGTCATCTTATTCGCACCGTAATATAACCTATTCGAAAGTATAAACTCTGCTTTGGGAGCTAAAACTGCTTTCTGAAGATCATAGCCTCGCAGGTTTATTAGACCTAACAACCTCTATCACGATGAAATTGTGCATGTGAGGCTGACGAACGGTGGTCTTGGGGTAAGATCATATTGTGTCTGTTTTGTACTTCTTCTGTGTGAGCCCGTTCTGTGCTCGTTCATATTATGTCCGTGCGGTTTGGTGTGTAGTATATTTGATTGTGGGATTTTTGGCAGAAACTGCGTCACTACGCATATTATTGCATAACACAATTTACGAGAAAACCTATCTCCCCCTTGCCTGGGTTCTATATCATTCGCACCAGTCTGGAACTGATACAACTAAGTAATGTTAGAACGAGGCTTTTGACTGTTCAGGACAGGCAGAACAGAAAGAGTAGCCGCACGGTCTCCCTCCCAACCATAAAAAAAAAGAAACGAAGGAAGGAAGAAGAAATAAAATTTTAGCGAGTGCCTCGCTCTTAGAGTGAACAGTTCTGTATTAGAAATGCGATCCAGATGGCGCTAATGGCACCAATGTCACCGGAAAGCTTGCCGTACTAGTTTCGCGCTGGGGCCGCTCGTACATTGTAGGGTTTGGTACGCGGAATGCTGCAGCAGGTGGACAGTGGAGGAGCGAAGGAGAGAGGAACTCAGACAAGTATGAAGCAATTCGCTGTAGCGAATGCAGTGAGAAGATGCTTTATGGACGTCATTCCGGGGTGAAGCCTTCGCTTCTTTGTTTCATGTTTCGGACACGGTGAGACTGCCGGCGGGGCTCATCTTTCGTCGCTTTTACCGGAGAGCCCACAACACTCGGCACCGCCTTTATCGCTCGGCGCGTTCCTTACCACTTTTTTTTTCCTTCCTAGCAAGCACTTCAACGAAGCGGGACTCTCTGTTCTTGAGAGGTCTGTAAACAATAGCGACCAAGCCGTGTTCTCTGGGCTCGGCAGAGGCGTTCGCTTGAAACGTTCCCGGAAACAGCGTTGTAACAGCAGTGCTGAAAGAGGCTGGCGTCGATGTTGCCGCAGCAGAGAGACGCTCCATTTGAGCGCTCCCGTGATTTGCCAGGTTGTGTTGTGTGTTGTACTTCACTTCCAGTTCACTTGCCTCGTTTCCTTTATTTTCCCTGCCTAACGCTACTTCTCGTCCTTTCCTTTGATGCCTGCCACTAGCTGGAAATACCATTTCACGGACGACAAACGCTTTTACTGACTCGCAAGATGGATATACTGTAAGCTTACGCTCTCGCGGGAACATTTTGTTGCGCACTTTGGCAACTGCCATTCTCGACGAAAATAGAAAGGAGCCACTGAGAAGTAAGCTGGACGAGCCGAGAGGCTTATGTTTTCTCTACTTGCCTCGGATGAATTCCGCGTCCGGCTTTCAGCTTTGTAATAAAGCTTGAAGGTGCCAAATTGTTTTCATGACATTTTTGAGCGCCTTGACGACATTACCGAGCAATTTCGTTCCTCCCTCCCTGCGAATTTTTCTCACTTCTTTTATTGAACGTTGCCGTAGCGATGCTTACACTTGTACTCAATGTATTTTTTCTCGTACGCTTACGCAGTAGAGCTAGCTGAAAAATAGGATAAATGATATACATTTCAAAAGTGACGCGTTTTGCGTAAACCTTCATTATTGTTTCGTTGGGCCCGAATACCTCACACAATCAGAAAATAAAAATATGCCCAACTAACGAAATGAATTTCACACTACACAAAACGCACGCATCCCAAGGCCTTTAAGACATCGTCTTAGAGAGAGCATTCATGTATCCGTAATAATGTCAGGCAACATTGAATACTTTTTGGCTACAATATAGGCACATATTTTCTACGCAATAAGAAGGTCTATCTTGGCCGTCGCATCGACTAACTACGTGAAACGCAGCTACGCGCTCGGCTTTTATCTGTAATTGATCGCCCACTTCGATGACCTGAAAGGCAAATTTGGCATTGGATGACTCCGGATGGTTAAATTGAAGTAATTACTTGTTCATTATGCACGTGTAGTTTGCGCTCAGAAGTTGGTTCCCTGCGCTGCAAAGTAACAGCATTTTCTAAGGGACGCCTTAAACCGCTGTCTCCTGCGTTTGTTTGCCATGTATTCGCTCCGGTCGTTGGCCTCATTTGCATTGCCTTGCGAAAAAAAAAACACTACCTATTTCATTATGGTCTTTTCGGTTACGCTCTTCTTTGCGCAGTCATCGTTTAAACATACAAACATGCTAGAAGGTTAAGCGAGAAAGATTTTCAGGGGAAGAAGAAGAAGTTTGGTTCGACACAGTTGCACTGCTGTCTCGCTCCCGAGTGTTTTTGATTTTTTCGACGTTTCGTCAACCAGAATTGTCGAAGACGTCGGACGAGTCGCCAAGATACCTTCCCTACCGGAGGCCGGGGGCGCCTTCGCCTCCCGCCGCTTCGATAGGACCCTGCAGAAGAGCCCGATCTGGTAGCAACGGGAGCTCCGCCATGACTACGCCTGACCTGACACCGGGACAGAGGCAACCAAGTGACCCTGAGAGCAACCGTGAATGTAAGAGATATAAAGCTACAGAAACAGACGACGAGTCTACGCTTATTGATGACTGTGACATAGCTGACATCACAGATCTGGACGATGAAGGCTTCAGGCTTGTGCGTCACCGCAAGGAGAGGACCGTCGGAATCCCAGTGATTATTACACCTGTCACAGAAGAAGCCGACCTGAAAAAGGTGAATCCCATTGCTCTGTCTACGGAAATTGAAGAAATTCTTGGCGCATCTCCAGTTAGGAGCCGATTTACTGCTCAAGGGGCGCTACTCCTAGATGTACAGACAGAAGAACATGTGAACGCCCTTCTCAGTTGCAAGTCAATCTCAGGGACTGCAATCTCAGCACGAGTGCCAAATTCGTACCTACAAAACACTTGTATTATTAGAGGAGTGCCTAAATGGTACACTGACGAGGAACTGTTGAACTACCTAAAACCACAAGGTGTTTATCATGCAAGGAGAGTCACGCGACGCGTCCAAACTTCCGAATCCGAATGGGAGTCCAGGCGAACCAGCACCGTGGTTCTAACGTTCGCTCCGAACACAGACCGCCCAGAGAAGATCAACTTGGGCTTCACAAGACACGAGACCATTGACTACGTTGAGACACCACCGCGGTGCTTCAAGTGTCAGCGCTATGGACATGTGGCCAAGTACTGCCGTGGTGATCAGCGGTGTAAGAGATGTGGAGGACCGCATGATTTCAAAACATGCACGTGCAGGGAGAACGTTCTTTGTGCAAACTGTAGTGGTGGTCATCCAGCTAGTTATAGCAAGTGTCCTACGCGGGCAGCGGCAATAAAGCGAAAGAAAACGTTTATCTTGGGGCCAACAGCAAAGGATGAGAAGAATAAGACGAAGAAAAAGACGGAGAGTCGCAGAGAGTCAGATGACATCAAATGGAGTGAAACTGATTTCCCAAGCCTGAAGCCTCCTTCAGGAACCCAGAACACAGTGGTGCCATTGCGCAGCGGACCGGCTAAAGCAGTCAAATCAGTGAACAGAGACCCCATAGAAGAGAAGACTGCTGAACAACCGGAACAGCGCAGCTATGTGTCTGCACTGCAGCGACCCCAATCGCGTTGCGTTGAAAAAACACCACAGGAGGACTGCCAACAGGTGCTACGTGCTCTCTTCAAGGCCCTGCGATCACACATAGAGAAGATGCCAGCGAGCTCGATGAAGGACATGCTCGAAGTAG
The DNA here is from genome assembly GCF_013339745.2 of Dermacentor silvarum. Taxonomy (NCBI): domain Eukaryota; kingdom Metazoa; phylum Arthropoda; class Arachnida; order Ixodida; family Ixodidae; genus Dermacentor; species Dermacentor silvarum. Next base: position 160,434,276 of record NC_051159.1, on the reverse strand, counting down.
TCCTGGCTCTCGAGTCAGTGATTCTAAGCTCTGCCTCTTCTTAAAGCACCAAACAATATGGATGTGGTCAGGACACAATGTTCACCGTCTCGCCCAAAGGTGCCACTTATTATGCAATGGAACTGTGCGGGTCTTGCGTGCCATTTACCTGAACTGTCGCTTTTCTTACGCAACATGCCTGTGCCAATATTGGCACTGTCCGAGGCTGGTCTTCCAAGTTCCAGATCAATTGCTGGTTACGTCGCACATGGAAACCAAAGTATTCCGACATTTCCGAATGGAAGCGCCACGCTATATGTGCGACGGGAAATACCGCATTACGTTATCCCAGTTCAAGACCTTTGCAGCAGTGCTCTGGAGGTCACTGCTGTACAAGTGCGGCTGGGAAACCGAAGCCTCAGCGTGGCATCCGTGTATGTGAGCTCTCGCCAGAAGGTCTCGATGGGAGAGATCATAAGAGACCTCTGCAGCCGCTGCCCGGCTCCGAGGATTATATGTGGGGACTTTAACGCACACCATACTCTTTGGGGCGACAAGGTGACTGATGCACGTGGGAAGCAAATTGTGAGTGCCTTAGACACTGAGGGACTCTGCGTGGCGAATGACAAACAACCAACGTTTTTTCGACCACCGGCCTCTTACAGTTGACTTGACATTATACTCAGCAGACATCCTCGCATCGTCAACGACGAGTAACGATAGAATGGGTAGTGACCATTTTCCTGTCTTCGTCAACATTGCTGGATATACAACCAACGGCCGAAAATCCTGTCCTGTGACGCATTTGGATACATACAGGGACGGCCTAAGTGAATCATCTGGAGACCTGTTCGCGGACATGCTACGTAGCAAGAGATTAGCTACCGCTGAGCTGAAGCTACCCGACCACTTTCCCGCTCCGGATCTAAAGCTAAAAAATATATGCGCTGCTCGTAGAAGAGCGGAACGGAGGCTGATGAGGACGAAGGGCGACCCACCAATGAAGACAGTATACAACAGAATTAACGCGGTGATTCGACGTTACACGAAGAAACTAAGAAGAGATCAATGGGCAGCATTTTGTGCAAGCCTATCGGTCTTCACGCCAGTTCCAAGGATATGGTGGGTCGTTAATAACCTTGCTGGAAACTTTCGACCAAACAAGCCTTTTGAAGCCCTAGCATTGAAGATAGGCAAGACGCTCGATTGTCTTGCGAATGCCTTTGCTCAAGTATACTCTTCTGGAAGGTCAGCCGGCACAACCAACCCGCCTCCGCCGCTATCGTCGTCTCCGATGGATGCTCCTTTTACACTGAGAGAGATAGAGCTAGCTATGAGCAGCCTCCAACGTCGCTGTGCGGTGGGACCTGACCGCATAAGTAATCAGATGCTGACGAACCTACCTATTGAGCAACGACGTGACTTGCTGGCATTTTTTAACAAAGTGTGGGCTAGAGGGGATATCCCACATTTATGGAAGGTAGCATGGGTGGTACCGGTTCTGAAGCCTGGAAAGAATCCTGCAGCTCTGGACTCATACAGACCGGTATCGCTGACCTCCTGTGCAGCGAAGCTAATGGAGAAGATGGTGTGCACAAGACTCACTTGGTCTGTCGAGCAGGGTCGAAAACTACCGCCGTGCATGACTGGGTTTCGCCAGCGTCTAAGTGCTCAAGACAATGTGCTAGACCTGCTAAGCCACATAGAACATTACAGTGCGGATGGCCTGTCGACACTTGCTGTTTTTATGGATATTTCCAAGGCTTACGACTACGTGTCTCCAACAGCCATCATCAGCCAGTTACAAGTTATAGGCGTCACGGGTCATCTCTTGCACTTCATACATACGTTTCTCAATGATCGCCGTATCAGAGTCCGTCTTGGTAACACTTTGAGCGATGAAATAGGTATATTTCGCGGCGTGCCACAGGGAAGTGTTTTATCTCCCTTATTGTTTAACATCGCCATGGCTAGCCTCCCAAGAGTACTAAACCATCGAACACCAGTGAAGATATCTATATATGCCGATGATATCTGCATATGGGTCTCCGGCTACCAGCATCGGCGCCTCGCACGAATAGCCCAGGGAGCAGTAAATGCCATTCAAGGCCACTTGGCAACGCTTGGACTATCACTATCAGCAGAGAAATCATCATTCATACTATTTCCTGGAGTTAAACGAAAATCTACACGCTTGAAGCTGAATATGGACGGATACCACATTCGACAAGTCACCAACGTCCGATTTCTTGGCGTTACCTTGGACCACAGGCTAATCTGGCGCCGCGCTGTTGACCACGTTGTGGCGTCATCGTCACAGAGGCTACATGTGCTCAAGCGAGTCGCTGGCATACGCTGGGGCAACCACCCGACATCGATGCTACGGCTACATACAGCGTTGGTTACAAGTCAGATCCTGTACCAGCTACCCCTGATGTCACCCTCAGATAGCCAATACGAGCGCTTAGAAGCCATCCACAGAAAAGGTATTCGACTTTGCCTTGGAGTCCCTCAGCCAGCGTCGAACAAGAAAGTGCTCTACGAAGCTGAGTCACGCCCTCTGCGACTTCAGGCTTCCCAGAGTCTCATGATCCAGTTACTACGATTGAGTGAGTCTACGCCCGGGAAAGCCCTGTTAAGACGTATAAGTAACAGGCCACGGTCACATTTTTATGCAGCACTGAACACACTTCGCGTCTTAGGATTGCGCTGCTCGAGACAGAGGGAAAAGATAGAACCGCCCTGGACATTCGAGGACATCACATGCGACTTAAGTATACCACGATTGCAGTCAAAGAGCTGCATTCCATCTGCAGAAGCCAAGTCATTAGTCCTACAACATTTGCACACGACTTACCGGAACCACCTACAAGTATACACAGATGGCTCTGTCAAAGTAGACGAAGATCGCTGTGCAGCTGCATTCTGTATTCCCTCTCTGAGATATACATGGTCTGGCCGTCTAGACTGTATGGCCTCGTCGACAGTTGTAGAAGGCGTAGCAATAGCTTCTGCGCTGCGCAAACTAAAGTCTCTGCCTTCGCAGAAGGTGGTTGTCCTTACGGACTCAAAGGCCGCGTTACAACAGCTATACTGTGGTCTGCCATCCACCAAGTTCCCACGCAAATCACTAGCCCTTGTGAAAGAACTCAAGAACAAAGGCTTCACGGTAAAGTTTCAGTGGATTCCCTCCCACATTGGTATTACTGGCAACGAGAAAGCTGATGCGCTTGCATACGCAGTGCTCTATCATCCTCCCAAAATCAAGGCTCCAAAGAGTAATCAAGTGAAAAAATCGGACATTCGAAATAACTTTGGGTCGCTTTGGGTTCCACCACATATGCCCTGCGTAACCAAGAGATTTCATCGAGAGGAAGCATCACTTTTATATCGAATCAGGACAGGATCTGCTAGTACACCGGCCTGGTTATTTAAGACGGGACGAATCAATTCTCCGAACTGTACGGCATGTGACGAGACAGGAGATATTGAACACTTTCTGTGGTCATGCCAGCAATTCCAAGTTGAAAGGGACGCTCTCCTGGAGAATCTACAAAAAAAAGGACCTTCCGCATGCGTGCCTGCAACACCTTGTATTTCCCGAGGGATCAGTTATAGCCCGCACAGAAACTTCACGTCTCCTTATGGAATTCTTAAGAGAGACTAGTTTGATGGACATATGGTGAAACCATTCAGCGATATTGTAAGAGACGCTCAGGCGGAGCAATTGCCGGCCTTGATCGCCAGGCTAAACCCGCCTGTTGCTACAATCCACCACCACCACCACCACCACCACCACCACAAAGATTTTCAGGAGCCACGTTATTATTTTTCTTTCTCGACTACCTGTCACTGCCCATATGAAGTCCGATTCACAAAATGAGTCGGAGCTATGATGTGAACAAGCTTTTTTTTTACATTATTCGAACATTGTGCCACTATGAGCATGCCTGGCTTCATTTCAAGACGAGCTTGAACGCTCGATGTCCACTTTGTCTCTGTTGCTCTCATGAAAGTCATGAAAGCTTTTTTTAAATGTTTGTTGACACACGTCGTTTAGTTGGCCGTCATTAGCTAACACGCCTGTGCTGATTAAAATTTTGCTTGGAAGGCACGCAAGTTTACACGAACCAAACGCCCTCCAGTGGACAGAGCGTAGAAACAGATTCTCCACAGTTCTTACAGTAAAATGTTTGCCGTTTTGCTGTTCGCAGTGCGGACAAAAAATATAATGAAGTCAGCAATGTGAATCACTATGAAAATAACTTTATGTTGGCGAACTGGTCAGGGATCTTTATCTTTGCTTCTTCAACTACATGTTTTCGTATCATAAATATATGTTATTAAATGAACTGCAAGAAATTCTGTTAAACTGGCTAGTTGGTCGCTCGATTCATGATTCATGTTACTAGCTCAAGATTAAAACAGGACGCAAGGAGAAAATGCAGAGACCACAAACTGCGGACAACACTTGGTTGGACTACAATTTACAACTAAATTTCAGTTGTAGCACAACTTTCGAAGTGTCTCTAAGGAAGCTGGACTTCGTTTTGTCTTTGTGTGTATCGTTCTGGCAACATAAAACATGGAAAGAGTAAATGAAGCCCACCCGCTTGAAGGAGTTGCGCTAAACTGACATGGGACGAAAGAAAGACACAATACGACGAATAAAACGTTGAAACGAGCGCTTTGAACTAGAAATAACTCGCCCAGTTTACTGTGCTTCTCGAAGTCCACATATTGTCCTAGACACACTTGGCATATACAAAAAGAAAACATGACGATAGGTTGCGCCACACACTATAGTCAGTCTCGACACATACGCGCATACGCCAGTGAGCGTATGTCTGTTCTCCGTAGTTGTGCTATATTTGCACATATACACATATACTATATGACAAAATATTTGCACATATATAATCGGCTAATGGATATCCTTAAAGCACAGACCTGCCACTAATTCATTATTAGACACGTGACACCTAAGACATCGACACGCATTAGGTGTCATAAACAAACATGAGCGAAATGCACTGAGAGTAGCCGAATTTGCGCTTAAGACAAAGGTATACCCACGACTGTCAGTGCGCTTTGAGTTCACGTATCTGAGTCAATGTACTGAGTTGATTTATTTAAGTTGTTACACACATCCTCTGCGTGGCATTATAGTGAGGGGAATAAAAAACATACAAGCTTCAGTAGCAGGTGGAAATAGCATGATCAATGAAAATATGTATATCAGACACACACACACACACACACACACACACACACACACACACACACACACCACACAGAATGTAGACGTGACACACACACGCACACGCACACGCACACGCACACCACACCCACACACACGCACACGCACACACACACACACACACACACACACACACACACACACACACACCACACACACACACACACACACACACACACACACACACACACACACACACACACACACACACACACACACACACACACACACACACACACACACGCAGTAAAGACAAAAGCAAGGAAAGTAACAGAGGCAGCTCGAAAAAGCAATAAAATACTTTAATGGCATTTTGGCATCCTCTTATCAAAGAACAAACGAAGAGATAACGCCAACGTACATGTACATCAATATAATGTGGACGCGCAAGCTATTGGGCTATCACGCAATGCTTGCGCTTCGAAATGTGTGCGAGGTTTTGGAGGCCAGAGGCCCTCAGATATGATGGCGTCTTTTTCGTGCATTTCGAGGCCACAACATGCAATACCTTAGCGAAGCATAACGATGCATTGTGCATTATAAAGCACACGTTCTTCCTGAGAATGGTGTCAACGGGCAAGGCACAGCTGAAATTTGTGATACTTTACTCTTCTCGTTAACAGTTTTCTGTACAAAAACAAGGCTGATTTTTATTCACGTGTCATTTCTGCGGAACACTGTGTAGACGCAGTAAGGGAGAGAGATGAGCAAGAAGGGGCCGGAATATTAACAAGACGCACGTTCACTTTGCCACCCTGCACTGTAGGACTGGTTAACCTCCCTGCCTTTCCCCTATGACTTCTCTCTCTCTCTCTCTGCACTGTAGGAAGGAGATATAGTGACGAAAAGAGAGAACATAGAGAAGAGATAGAAGACAGAGAAAGGGAGCACTATTCGCACACACACTTGAAGATGCGCACCAAGTCTATAAACGGCGACTGGGGCGTGTCCACTTCGAGTACTGTATCAACGCTATCGTTCATTTCTGCGCCAGAGACTCACTCGGCCATCGTCGAAAGGTCTTCGCTGTATATTTACGTGGTGAACATAGATATCATCATACTTCATATTCCACATGTCTTTAGCGATTTAGGGAGCCTGAAACTGCAGATTTTAGTGGTATTGGAAGGCTTGGTTGGCGTGTTTACTGATTAATAATAGACAACGCGGCCTGTTTCTCACAAACCGCGGATGTTGGAAACAAAATAAACTGATGCGTAATCGAGATATTCTTGTCTAAGTTTGACCTGGCTCACCTCGATTGACATTCGCCATTTCATAAACGCAGTTTCAGGAGCTTTTCATGTTTTGCAGAACTACTTGGCCAATGCCATTTCAAGAACATAAATCACTTTTTTAAGTTCGTTATTCTGAATAATCCTTTCTCAAATAAATGTGCGTTACATGTTGATTTCTTAAGAAATTAATGTTGAAAACCAGTTTGCTGTAAGCAAGCTGAAAAGGCGACTACCTTCTGACCCTTGTTCTTGTTCTTCTTTTATAACTCTTTTCGCAGATATCTGAGAAGGTGTGCTTGATTGTGCTGTCGGGCCTTCGCTGCAATGCGACACTCGCGCCTTATTTCTACGTGGGCCCTGGCACTAATCGTGTCATTCTTCGACTTTGTATGGCCAGGTAAGTTTTTTTGTTGCTATATCTACGTCCCCTTACCTAAATACACAGCAGCGGTCTCTTCAGGACAAAAACACGTATTTGTAAAGGTTTTGTAACATTCTTTGCCGAGGCTGGTGCATTTTCAATTTCTCTTTCCTTCCTTCGTTCCAAGCACCTTGCATTCATTCAAGTACAGAAGCACAAACGCGTGCAATGATTGGCCAGCAACATGAAACTTGTGCGGCGCCTTTTTGTAGAGACTGGTTTTAAAGTTGCAACGGCCAATGTTCGTTTAGCGTGCCATTGTCACGTTTATAATCCTCAGTTTCTCCGAGAAAATCGAAACCCGAGTGGTGATATACATTTTTCTTCTTTTCTATTTAATGATTCCTGCCATGGAAGCATGATTATGATAAACACAATTGTTTAATAAAATGAAATAAACAAAGTATAATTATCCATGTATACAATGGTGACTGCTACTCCTTCTCACAATATAGTAATACTAATAGCGAAAATATTTAAGAAGAAATGTCACATGTTCGGAATATCTTGGGCGGAGATAGCTAAAGAGAGTAAATTAATGTAGTATAATCATACATTCGAACATATCGAGATGAAAAGCTTGTGCACCGGTTGCACCACACTCCGTACTAAAATTCTTACGTATACGCGTATACTGAGTTCCGAACGCGTACACGCGGCCGCGATAAACACGATGATGATATCTTCGGCTGCGCCACGGAAGTTGGCCACTAGACTTAACAGTTATCGCAGTGAACAAACGTTTTAAAATTCAGAAGTAGCTACCAACCTACTCAAAGGGAGCTGCGTGCCAGTAAGGACAGATATGTTTTGCCAACGACAAGTACGGTGTAAAGCGCAGGAAAAAAGGATAAAAAGCGGCCTTGCCGGGCAACCGCAGGAAAAAAGTAAAAGAAAATCTAAGGTTGTGCGGCTCGTTGTGTCATTTTCTAAATGATCACAAATTAGCAAGTTCCTGGCAATAATTTACGCTTACATTTTGTAGTTATTAAAGCTTAAGTTTTGCTTATTGGTTCAGAATTCAAGTTATCTACGTACAAGCAAGCGTTTATTCTTGTACAAGCAACCGACTGCCGGAGTAATTTCTGCTTGAAATTCTCCTTGCGATAAATTTTTTTCCAAGTTATCTTTCCCTATGTCTCCAGGTTGGACCACTTATTTAACGTTGGTTTTTCTTGACTTAATTCTTCTTTAAATATTTACTACCCCGCTTTCAATTCTTTTCTATTTTAACCTTACACCTGACTCCTAGCCTATCATTCACAGTGGGATTGTGTGACTCTCTGAAGACACCAGTCACACGTACATCTTGGGACACGCTGCTCTGCTTGTAGTCATTGTTTACTTTGGGTGCTTAAAAGCAGGTGCCTTGAAAGAGACTCATGCTAAGCTGGTGGATGTCATGGCTTTGCATCGTATAGCATCTGTTCCAGACAATGATTTGCTGCCATTCCAATCTCGAACACTGTCAAAGAAATGTTGTTCCGAACTGGTAGTGACATTAGCTAGCTCTTGCATGTCCGTTAGCCATTGCCATTCAAGTGACATGCATGTAAATTGGCCCTTACTAAATTCCTCCTGGGAAGACCGCGGTCCGTGCACGCGGCTGATTGCTGCGCGAAAAACGTACACAAGTAGCACTTACAATATCACCGTCAAAAAGTAAAATAAATATGCTTGAACGTTATTCTGACCTTTTGCATCTCACCTATTACGTGTATATCCCTAGAAAATATTCCGCTCTTATAATGCCATGCGAGGGAGTTGAACACATTGCTGTGCTACAAAAAGAGTTGGTTAAATATTTTCGAACCATAAGCGCAAGTATCGTAGCCGAAAATCGAGAAAATGGGGAAGGCCTTGTATCCAGAAATCCAAAGCCAACTCGTGTGTCTGCACGTCTACACGTTTACACGTCCGCGTGAACGTACGAAAGAGCGCGACGAACCAGCCTCGAACAAAGCCATGCGCTTGATTCAGGGAGCACCTTACCGCTGGCAAGAAACAAACGTTTCGGGCACTTCGGGATACAAATGATTCCCTATTCACGCCAAACTGCTGACACTGATTAACCTTCTAGGCGAATCCGACACCAGTGAATAATGGCCACAGCGGGCGAAGAGTCTTTCACCGATAGTTCTTGCCGACTTTAGGGCGACGCAAGCCTCTCGGCTGTCGCAATAAGGCGGGCGGCTTTGAATCGAGTTCAAAGCACCGCCTGGAAACAGGTAACAGAGAGGATACTTTAGCTCACTCGAAACTGCTAATTCTCCTCTGCAATAATATCACGTTCTTTTCGAGGGTGTCGGCTACACGACGGCGTCGGTCGTTATTGCGCCATGTTAAAACCAAATGACAATTGTTTAATGCCCAGAAAACCTCATTCGAAACGTCTCCACGAAATCAGTTACGAAATTCGATCATTAAACTGGTCTGAGGGATTGCTGCACTAACGGTTTTCGATAATGACCGTATCGGGACGACCGATTTGGGATAGAAAAAGCGAGGCTTAGGCTACCTAAAGAACGCACGCACCTGCTAAGTTAAATGTGCCACAGTCACGCGGGCGGCCTAGATTTCAATTAGGTATTGATCAACGCTTCCTAAGCGAATGGCACTTGCAAACGGCCGACAGTTTGCACTGCCTGGCCCTAAAAATAAGATGGCTATTTTGTTTTGTTTTCGTTCCAAAGCGGGTGTAGCGGTAGCAGTAATCGGACCAGATCGAGTGATGTCGCATAACAGCCTGGTAGAAGAGAGAGAGGGAGAAAAAGCGAAAACCGTATAAATTACCGCGGCATGCGCACATACGCGGTAGCTCTGAATTGCGCGGCTCGAGAAGTTGTCCGCTGGCCTCGCTCTTTGAAAACGTTTTCTTGATGAAAAGAGAAGACAAAAGATTTCAGTTACTATGCATTGAATACATTTAAAGTTTTTCCTTGTGCGCTTTTTCCTGGATTTTTGCTAATCTGTTTTAGTAGCGCTTTTTTCATCATAAACGTTTAACGAGACGCCCAACTGACAGCTATTCTAAATTTTCGTACTTAATCTCGCTTATTTCGTTAAGTGCCTTGTGACAAATGCCAACACGTTCACGTACCGTGCATTGGGTATTCGTTAAAGAACCCCAGGTGGTCAAAACTAATCCGGAGTCGCTCAATATGGTGTGCCTCATAATCATATCGTGGTTTTGGCATCTAAAACTTCAGAATCAAAGTGCCCTGTGACACAGGGAGCAATCTGTCCTTTACAGATAGACCGTAAGTGTGATAATTCGATGGTTCACAGGTAGTTCCACGCTATCGGCTTAAAGCGTCTGGGCACATAGGGTGTCGTAGGTAATTTAGGGCAAAGTTTCAATGCGTGCAGGGACATTGAAGGAACGCGCGATTATCAAGCATGCTGCTGGCTGCTCTATGAGGTGATTCACACAGCTTTTACAGCGGAGCTGTTAAGGCCTCACTAGGTTGGTCTCGTTGTCTTGCGCAGCATTGCCCAGCTGGGAGAGCGTGAAAGCAGAACATAGGAGGAGATGAGGTGCAGAGAGAGAAAGAAAGAGAGACAGACAGAGAGCGAGAGAAATGAAGTAAATAAAACAAAGTGAACTTTCTTGGCGAGGCGTGATTCGAGCCCGGGTACACACGGTCTGAAGGCGAGTGTCATAACCACTGCGCTATATACCCACGTTTGCAGAACATGCATTTATGGAAACCATATGGTTGCATTGTACCGAAGACTGTAACACAACTTGCTATGGGCGAGCGAAAGAGAAAATAACAGTGAGAGAGAGAAAGAAAGAGAGAATAAAGAAAGAGAAAAAAATAACAATATAAACTTTCTTGGCGAGGCTGGATTTCCACCCGGGTACTCACGGCCCGAAGGCGAGCGTCATACCCACTACGCTAAACACCCACGCTTGCAGAGATCCGCTGGTTCATCAGATTTCACAAGTGTGGAGCTGGCTTAATTTCTTTCTTTCTTTTATTCGTTTTTATACCACGTGAGTGAACAAGTGGTCAAGCTTAATCAATCAGTTTCTCGGGCCTTACATTTTGGAAGAAGATGTAAAATAATAAAAAAAAAGAATTCTAGAACGTTCTAGAGAACGTCTGATTCAACCCTCTTTAGCACCCTACTAATTATTACCATATACGAAAATACTCAGTGGCTTATTCTGTACAGTAGCAAAGCAAACAATATGCGTTTAGTCATGTTCTTCAAATAGTGCCCCGATCTAATGTTTAATCATGACTAACATTACCTGGTACAGGTAATGTTAGTACAATACCTGTACTGTCACCTGGTAATGTCACCTGGTACAGGTAATGTTTGTCATGGCATAGATGATCTGATGACTGTGATAGATGAATGGCATAGATGATCTGGAGACTGTCATCATACTGTTTGACATTGCTGGCTAGAAAATAAAATGAACGTGTGGCCCCTTTACTATTCAAATAAGATGCGTGTTTCCAAAGAAGCGATGCTTCTCTTATACATTCGTCTGTCCCATGCCACTCAATCCTCTGTCAGTCCTGATAAGCCATCGTCAATTCCAGCACAATGTGATATGTCAGAACTCATTATAAATGATGCAACGTCGGCCTTCGGCGCATCTAAATGCCATAACTCTCTTTCACTGTATGCAACGAGCCTTTAAAGACGCAGACGCAATCACATAGCTTTTCGTTCATAAGCGCTGTAAAGCCATTGGCTGGCAGGTTTCCCTAATATTATGTCCGACATATTGATTGGCTGACACTTGTTTTTTAAAACCCATTGATCATTCAATCATCTGCTCTAGCAAACAGTTTTAGCGCATGAACCTTTTTGTGAATACAAGCAGCGGTGTGGAGACAACTTCTTCATTACACGCACCACGTACTCTTAAAACTGTATGAAAAAAATTCAATCGACGTTAAGCGAAGCTTCTTTGACACGTTTAACATAAATACGTGCAGAGAGTCACATGATGTGGGTGCATTGTGCAGATTCAACGGACACCTTCGAATCTATGTGACGTGAAATGGTTGATTAAATGCTACCCTCGTCAGCCTATTAATATGTCCACTGCGGGACGAAGGCCTCTCCCAGCGATCTCTAATTACCCCTGTCTTGCGCTAGCCGATTCCTGCTCCCGCCTGCAAGTTTCCTAATTTCATCAACCCACCTAATTTTCTTGCGTCCTCGATTTCGCGCTTCCCTTCTCTACCCGATTTGATGCGTGTCATTCGCCTTATTTTCATTCAGCGTGTAATCTCATGTAATGGTCATGCCCCGCAAAGGGCCCAACTTTTATCTCATGCAAATTATGTTTGTGCACCGCACTGTTTACAAAGTATGCTGAAGTGCAAACAGCAGTTAATTCTGGAGCAAGTTGTGTGACGCCGACGCATACGATGTTTAATGTTTTTCGAGGGACGAATGATGAGGAAAGGTCTTAGCGGAAAGAAGTGGGAAACTTACGTAAACAAATTTAAGACTTCTATACATGATGTGTCTGTCACATCTACTCAAGAACGCAGGAGGCCAAGTATTAGACATGTGAAGAAAATAAAATAATCCGTTGAAAATAATATGTTATTCGACTAGAGGATTGTGAGCCGATATTATACTTACAGGTTTTGTGTAGTGATTTATAGTTTGAAAAGGCATAAGATAGGTGCGCTCTCACTTGCCCTAATTTGTTACACGAATTGTCGCACTATATAAGCCGGAGCAACCGATGGCATATTCACAGCTGTTTTAATTAGGAAAATGAAATAAGCGGGACGGTATCATGCGCTATCACAATGTGATTATGTTTGTTTAATAAAAAATGAGGTTATTTAATAGAAAAATAGATGTCCTAATGGAATAGCTGTGTGATTTAGAGATAGCAAGGGAGAGTGAGAGAGAAATGAGAACCAAAAGGCGGAGAGAGTAGCCGAGAGTGAAACGTCCAGTTTGATATGTGCTTCCCTGGGGAAGGGTAAAAGAAGATAGGTAGGTTAACAAAAAAATGTCGCAGTTTCAACCGAAAGGCGAAACATCAGTTGCGATAGCAAATAAGTAGATAACTATACGGAGTAAGGATAGTAGTTTTATCAGCTGTATAAACTTGGACATGCGCACATACTTCTAGAATGCCCCGACATCACCGACATCACCGACAGCACCGACATCACCACGATATCACCGCGTGCTGCTTCGAGAACTTCATGGCCACCCGTCTGTCGTTCCTGCATCTTTTCGGAAGCGTGTTCTCGCGATAAGAGTGGCTTTATTTTTCGTATTGTGGGAGGCTAATTTACTAACACAACTCAAATCCACTTTCTCTCTAGTGTCCCTTTCAAAACCCTACGTTGTCTTCAAGAGTCTGTCGCATAGTTGTTTATTCAGGGCATAGACAAAACCAGCATAATCCTTTCCGATCACAATGAAACAACCTATACAAGGAGGGGGCGCCGAATTGTAAAATAAGTGCAATAAGTCGCCGTATCTTCATTGCAGATTTTACATATTGCACATAAAACTGCCGCACTTATACCCCTTTCCATGTACCTGTAGGAGAAGGAGACCATTTTATGTAGACAACGCCACTATAACCTTCTTGGCTTTTCACAATGGCTCAAATAGCCATCGCCGTTTGAACTATATTTGGCCATAGTGAACGACATGGTAAAAAAATAAATGGAAGTCGCTACGGTGTTCTGTTGTTAAGGCTTCAAATGTTTTCGAAAAAAAGAAAGAAAAAGTTAGAAAAGAGGCTAAAGAAATAAGCAATTGCATTGAAAAAATTCAAAGAATATCCATTTCCCTCGCTAGTCTTCATCCATATCCTCCAGCTTAGTTTTGCGCATACTCAGCTAGATTGCGTTCTGTCCAGATGAAACGTCCTCTTTTCCAGGCTTTGAAAATGCATCGTTTTAGCCTCTCGCGGAGAAAGACCGAACAAAATCTACACAAAAAGTGACGGAAACGACTACAGCCTGCTCTTTGCTTCCGGAAAATAGGTCACCCTATTTCGCTGCTCATAAAGAAAAAAATGAAATAAAACAATTTCGTAATCGAGACCAGCTCACGCATAGTACTTTGAAACTCGTCGATTTCTTTGTACTTATTTTTTACTACGTGACAGAAAACTGCGGAGGTCGGCCACTCATAAATTATGTTCGCGAAAAACGCACCTTTATGGACATAAATACAAACCCGTACATTGGAGTGCATGGTAGATGTGGTTATTAGATAAACGAAAGGAAATTTGATAGTCTGATTAAAAAATATCTGAGTTTCGCCATAAGGGCGAAGCAGTGAATGCGATAGCAACGTTTTGGAATATTACATAGAAAAGTTTAAGGCTCGTAGATATATAGTGGCAGTATGAGTTGAAGGAAACGTAGGCTAAGCAAAAACGAGCTGTTGTGCTAGGCGTCCTTTGTTTGAATCCTGCCTTCGGACAATTCAATTATTGTTTATTAATTAACGTCTTTCTTAGCGACTTCACAACAACCTTTCCGTATCGGGTATGTTTCAAACCTCTTTCCTGGGCCGATCCCGGAGGTCGCTCATGGCGGTGCCAACGAAGGTACATCATTTTCAGGAGTAAAATCTGTTATTGTTTCACACTTCTAATATTTAAGTTTAAGAAGATTTAAGATAAAAGGTATGCGTTGCCGGCGTTTCGCTTCATGTCGTTTGTTTGTCGGCGGCCATTCTCAAAATTCTGAGGAATAATTTTCTCAAGAATGTAAGACCTGGTATGAGCAACTTTAGTATTAGAATGGTGTGGCAATATACCGCATGTCATACAGCATGGCATGACATATAGCATACATATACCTAAATATATACGGAACCTCACGGCGCCAGCCACAGTGTGGCCGACACGGTTTATGCTTTGTAACCCATGGTTTGAAATGTCGAAGTCGGCAATAAAGAAAAAAGGCGACGCGGACAGCCAGACTTCGCTTGGAATAATCATATAATTACTATCGCAATAAAATGGTGGGATTGATCGTCAAGTGCAATCTTCCCGTTATATTTTGCTTTCAATTTACCCCGCTTTCCCCATAAAAGTTATAGCGCGATGCTCCTCATATCTGTACACATACTCACAATTGGAGGTTGTAAATTTAATGCGCCAGTTCATTGTTCAATATATATATTTCTAAACAAGATAAAGTCATTCAATTTATATACAGTAAATCCGATATCATTAGACAATACACGGCACAAAAAGAAGCTATGAATTTTGCTTTTACAAAATGACGGTGGTACTGATTCGGCGCGTTAGATATTGTCTTTAATAGATTATTTATCTTTCTTTTTCTTTCTTAGCTCTAATAAAAAAAGAGAGAGAGGGATATAAGGAAGCCAGGGATCTTAGCCAGTCAAGAGTCTGGTTGGCTACCCTACGGTGGGGGAAAGGAGAAGAGGACAAGGAAGAATGAAGAGAGAGAGGGGATGGGGTGGGGTTATGGAGACGTGCACGGACCGTACTACAGAGTCAAAGGCGCTCGTACAAACCAGACGCTCTTAGAAAGCACAAAAGTGTATTTCACTGCCTTCTGAGCTGATGATCGGTGGGGATGGCGTTCTAGTGTAGTCTGTTCTAAAAGAAGGAAATAAATGAACGGCGTAAACCTAACTAAGAAATCGCCCCGCAGCGTCGAACTGGATATCGTTTAACTGTATGCCGCACGCTGTGGCGCAATGGTTCTGCAATGGCGGCCCTGGCAAAGGGTCGTTGTCATTAGCAAATCCATACGCGTGCCGCCAAGACATATGATGTAACACACCCTTTCACACTGAACTCTTATGAGACTCTTAATGAGCACTTTTTCGCTTTATTTCTCTTTTGGGGAAGGGAGGGGGCGGGGTGCAATATTTAAGCATTACCGGTTCTTTACTTAGTGCTGAGAAGTGTCCATCTCTGATTTTCTCGCGCCTCAATTGGGTGGCAGGCTCTCTTGAGTACTACTAACGAAGCCGCACTCTCATGGTCTGTTTCCTATCAAAAGCGTCTTGCATAAGTTTTGTTTATTAGCATGAAACATTACCTCTGTCATTTCAAAAGACAATGACTTCAAGCGCACGCTGCCAAATAAATTTACCGAACAAGCGCTTTGGAGAGTGATGCACCTTCATGTTGCTCAAGACCTTTGTACCCTTACCTGTCGCGAAAGTGAGAATTCAACAAACTGAGTGAGGCTTATGGCGCCAAACCTCACTGCTGTCAAGAGTTGCAAGCTTCTCCCTTTACGCGAAAAAAAATTCAATCGCAGATGTTATAAGATGCCGGGGAAAAGGCTCATTTAGTGACAATTTTGTGAGGTGGCTTTTAAACATTTATGTGCGGTGACATTATGTTCCAATGTGTTTCCCGGTATTTTTGTCGTGAGCTGTTTCTAGTGCATTTACATCACCTGGCTGTTTGACATATTCTTCTTGTTCCTTTCCTTTGTTCAGCGCCGGCGTGTTTTTTCAATTTTAGTATATATTTCTTGTATGTGAAAAATAGCTGCTGGCGCCGTCTGAAGGCGCCAACATCTCCTAAATATCATGTATTGAAAAAAAAGCAGACTTCTACACGTTACAGAAAAAAATAGTAAGCGATTACAATTACAATTACTTCACTCAAACATGTAATTGATATAACTTACTGCCCCACGAAATGAATTGAAGAATTACACAATACTTATTGATTACTTCTACGTTACTTTCCGACGAACTTTTATTAACCCTGCGTAGGTACAGCAAACCGCACGAGCTGGTCTGGCAATTTCTGTGCTTTCTCTGCAGCCTTTCATACACTGCTTACCTGTACTAACAAGTGCTGTAAAAAATTTTGTTTATCATAATTCCTGTTATTTGCTGTGAAGACGTCAGCAGAGACACTGAAAGCTTGCTCGAGGAGGTAAAACAGGGCAAAACCGAGACCTTAGACAGTTCGCTCGATATGCGCGCTGGATGATAGGGCGGTGTTATAACGCTTACGAATCTTGCGCACAAGATTGTGATTGCTGAACATCTGGGTCCTTTATGACGTGCAGCGCTTCAGAGTTGCTGAGACTTGGGGAAGTCGCTCTCTGTTGGGCCAATAAAAAGCTGAAAAACTGTAATTTTCTGGCTATAACGTCCTAAGTTGCCTTCGCTATCGAGACATACCAGCACCTGTTCAATCTGTCGGCCAACGTCTGGTAGAACGTTAAGATGAAGAAAAAAATACGCAGAACCAGGGTTGGCCTGTTTGATCACGTGCCTTTGCGAGGCTGCTGCCTGGCACGATCTCGGGCGTTCGACTGTAGTTCTTGCCAAATTCAGGTTCTCAAAGCTGCGCCGTTTGTTACAGCTTGTCTTGTCGATAAAGTAACTGGGTACATATAATTGTAAACTGAAAAAGCTATTCGAATTACAGTGAGCGTTAACGAGTAAACAAATTAATTGGTAATTTAAGAGGAAGAACATAAAATGTAATTGATTACGAGCAACTATTACATGTAATTCGTTACGTTCCAGTCTGGAAAAAAGGTAATTCTATGTACTATCCTTCTTGCTAGCGGCAAGCGTCAGTCCTTCTTTATCGAAGTCTTCATCAACCTCTTCGTTGGCCTATATCATATTGCTCAACGTGAGCCGCTATTGACGCAAAGGGATGCTGAAGCAGATTGCAGAGAGAGAGAGAGAGAGAGAAGAAGAAGAAGGAAAGGTAGGAAGGTTAACCATGGTCTGGCAGTCTTATGTTGCGTTCATACCCGACAGTTTCGTACGCTGGCAGCGGTTCTTAATGTAACGATGGACAAACCAATCCCCAGACGCAACAATGAATATCTACTAAAAAGTTGATAGCATAGTGTTGGAGAAGCTATACCTAGGGCAAACATGCGTTTCCATGAATCACGTTAAGAGCGCATGCATACAAAACTAATAAACGATCCCGATAGCTCTAGGCGCAATCTGGCAATGCCTTCACTCTCACAGTACAAGTTTATGGAAGCGCCTCAGATTTCTAGTATTTCACCTACAGTGCAAGTTGTCCCTAAAGCCGCTAGTAAACCCGCCAGCTCCACACGGGTATTCATGGCCCTCTTACCCGTATCGTGCTTCGATCGTCTTCGGCCCAAACGCTCTTGGCTTCAAGTGGGAACAAACACGCCAGGTTTAGTATTTTCGGGATTAGTATGTCGCTTGATCGTTTAGTTGACCGGCCTTTATGCATTTTCTATGTAAAGTTCTGGCGAATGGGCTTAGTATTAGACAGGAAATCCTCGATGTCTTTCATCCCCACTTCAGCCCGTCATGGTAACAAGGGGAAGCACCACTATCACGGGTCATCCCTATGGGCGTCTGTGCGCTTGAGCGGGTGCTTTGCATATACGAATTCACCGAAGGACGACCCCGGCGAAACAACAGCGCCCAAAATCTGTCCCCGATCAGATGCTCATTGTCATTTTCATGCATGTGATAGTAAAAGGTTCGCTAGTGAGTCATGCATGCGCCAGCTAGTTGGGAAATGTTAGTAAGTTGTGTCAAGGTCTTTATGGACTTGTTTCTTTGCATTGCAGATTACTTATTGGCTGTAGAGATTTTATGACAGTCGAAATATTTGCCTGCAACTTTAGTGACGATCATAGTTCGCACCGGGACGTATATATATATATATATCTGGCTGTAGCACAGGACCAGTTCAGAGAATATTGCACGGTGTTCCCTCTATAATTAGTTTTCTGCTTCTGGTGCGTAAACAAGAACTCCCTCGTACACCTCAGATTGCCTGCAAGGAAAGCCTCGCCTAGAACTGTCTGCAAGAAAAATTCCTTGCTCTCCATGCCACAGTCCATGCGCTAAAATTGTTCTTTTTGATTTATTGCAGTTGATTGACTGATCGATTGATTGGAAATGTTAAATGAATAAATGGAAACAATTCGTGAAGTAAAACATTCCAGCTATTAGAACAGCTCGCGTTCAATTGCAGTTACAAAAATGAATAAATAAATAGTATATATATATATATATATATATATATATATATATATATCTTTTTGGGGTCTCGAATCCGGCCACATTGATGCCTCCAGGTAGCATATGTGGGTTTATTGACCAGTTCCCATCACCCAAAAAGATCACGTGCTCGTGACGCCTGCGGCAGAAAGGATGTTCCACATCCGCTGCCATGGTTTTGTGAATGGTGGCTCTGGCTAACACTCCCAGGGTTAGTTCTAGTTGTAAAACATGCATACCCCAGAAAGTGGATGGAAAAACGGCTCCGCGGCAGCTGAATGGTAAGAGCATCGCACGCGTAATGCGAATACGTGGGATCGTTCGATCCCCACCTGCGGCCAGTGGTTTTTTGATCCATTTTCATTGACATTAATTCATCATTTCTTTATTTCAATTAGAAAGTACAAGTAATTTCCCCTGTGTTGTCCTTGGTGTCTGTCTTTGTTGGTTTATTATGCTATAATTACTAAAAATTGGGCCCCTCCGTTCCTTTTCTTCTCGTTCATATATATATATATATATATATATATATATATATATGCACGCTTGATAGTCATATATCTTTGATATTGCCTTCCTTTTCTTGTAAAAGCCTTCTCCTCTAGCCAGTGTGTCACAGTTGAGGCAGAAGTTGGCAACAACAACAACAACAAAAAGGAGGTAATAATCAAATATATTAAATATTTTTGTCAGGGTAATTAAACACTGAATTATGTTGTGCCATAATTAACTTTTATTTCCGAGTAGGGTATTTGTAAATATTTTTTTCCGCATTTATGTCTAAGGGTTCAGAAAAAGTCGCTGTTTGAACGATGCAGTATGAAACCTAGCTAAGCGTAAACTTGGTAACGCAACACGGTAGAGGCATGTCTTCTCACCGACCGCTGCTGAACATCATTTCTTGTTCATCGAACTCGTCAGACACTCTCACCGTAGGCACATGTAGAGGTCGTTCTTACTTATCAACTTTAGTAAACCCTTTGCACTCACACTGCAGCTTAGGCCAACTTGTCATCTCATATTTTCACCACAGTTGCTAATCGCGGCAGAAAAAGCAATACATGTCATTTTTAAGTTATTACACGTCATATTGCGGGGCTTTAAGCAAAAGTCCTTTTTTTTCTTCAATATAAATAAAGAGGAATTTACTCAACTACAATGGTGATGGCTACTTCTTTGCGCGTAAGAATAATAATGTTATTTAAAATATCGTGCAATAAGAACTAACGTCAGAGTTACGGCAAACCACAGTTAGATAAAAGAGAGCAAATGAATTTCGCATATAGTCCTAGACACACTGGAACATACAAAGGTGAAAAGACTAGGTTACGACGAGCTATACTGAATCCCGCGACATGCACGTATAATTAGTTTCGGACATGTACACGAGGTCATGATGCGGTTCAAGGTGAAAGGGCGTGTAGATGAAGAAAATACACCGATGACATAGTACGGGCACATTCTTAACAGCCAAAACCGGGTTCTATCAAACATGCATCAAACAAATTGCCTGAACGGCATTCATGAGGGTACTATGTATTTATCGCTGCTACCCTACAGGTTTCTGACATTTCCTAAGTTAGTTCTTTCTTTGACCAAAATTGCAAACATCCTTGAGTATAAATTATTCTCGAGCAAGACAGCATGTGCGGATCATGTTACGCACTATATATCTGCGGCCGTGCTTCAGCCTCTATGGTGAGATCGTGCAGAGAACCCCTTGTCCGATATTACATTCAAAAGCACTGCACGGGTTTGGGCTTGCTCCGAAGCGTTGAAAGTAGCTCAGCGGCCTCCTTAAAGTTTCTGGTGAACGCTGTTATGAGTGCGCGCGCATCACTATTATCTCTTTACTTCTCCTTTCATTTTCCTCCTTGCTTCCCCATAAATTTGTGTGGGGAAGCCTGGTTAAACTCCTTTCATTTCCTTCTCTTCTCTCTCTCTCTCTCTCTCGGCTCTCTTTTGTATCGATCGCAGTAATACCAAGCACAAACCTGTAATTGGTTTGCAGAGATGTAATGTTTACAAGCCCTAATTTCACACGCATGAGCAAGCACCGATTGCCATCATGCAACATTTAATAACAGCTGCGCACCTACTTCGTGCCAAGAAGTACAAGTCTAGCTGCGCTAAATGTTGCTCTGGTTGCGACTGTCACTGATTCGCGGCGTGGTGGAAGCTGTAATTTAAAATTTGTTTTGCGGTAACATTATTCCTGTCTGAGGTTATTATTCGAACGTTCGCATCAAATACTGCAATACGGCCACACATGCGTAAGCTGGGCAAGTGGTGGTGCAGAAAACATTCATTCTAGCTTGAAGAGGAGTGCATCTATAGCTCATGGAGTTTTCTGACTCGCACATTGATAGGGAGGCTGAAATGTACCAGCCACTACATTTTACTCCCTGTCTCATCCGCCTTATTCACAGAGCAGCGCATTAAGTTTAGCAATTTGTGTTGTCTTAGCGTGCAGGCGGCGAGTTTAGTTACATTAAGTGTTTGCTCGCCCGTCGGGAGGCGCTACGAAACTTTATTCGGTGCATTATCGACAGTCTCAGGGTACAATGCACTCGCAGATGACCCGGGTAATGCGCCTCCCATTTGGCGGCCCGGGACGTTCACTTTGTCGGGAGACCTAATTACGGGACGTCATCTTCTCCGCTCTTCTCGGCGCTTGGCGGGAAAGCTCGCTTGGGCGAACGCGCGAAACGATGTCTGGGGGCCTGTACAGCGTGGAACGGAGAACGACGCTGGACGCGAGGAAACGCGAAAGACGCCATCACGCGGAGGCCTCGTGGAGGCGCAGCGACCTCAGAGGACGGAGGAGACACGTTTCTCACTGCGACAATCAAGACCGCTTGCCAGCGCCGAGATGGGCCCTCGCTGGCCGCCGGGACACGTAGCCGCTCGTCGATCTCAATCTAGCTCGGCGCGCAGAAAAAGATGTCCGCGCTACGTGATTTTCCCCCGAAACACCGCTAGCACTAAGCAGCCACAGCGTTATTTATCCATTTCTTTCTTTCCACCCCGTCCCCCTGTTTCCTTCCCCCCCTGTGTTTGTGTGTGTGTGTGTCACCGCGATCTTTATGATATCACACATATTTCCTATCTCCTGAACCTGCGAACGGGAATGTTTGAGCACAGATAACAATTACCTGTGCATAAGCTTTGGCTCGGTTTCTCTGGCATACTAACTGCGAGCACTGAGAGCTGAAACGATGCTTAAGTGTATCGCCCATTCGTAATTAGTTATAGTTTATTTATTTATTTACACGTACTACATCACCATTCGGTGACTTCGTATTAAACTTGATAGGGGTTTTCTTATTTATTCCTTAGCGCAGCCGCCTTACCACGAAGGCACTAAGAAGTGCGTATTTTTACAGTGAGGTCCAAAAATAAATTATATCTGAAAGAAAGTAAATACACCAACGTTCAAAGTGCAATTATTCAATTTCTCCCGGCCATTTTTGCTTTCGGCATAGATTAGCTGATCTGCCACTTGTGCCGAAAATAACCAGAAAACCGAATGCTTTGCCATGGCAGGGTTAGGGATCATGCAACTAGGCTATAGTTTATTTGGTAGAATGAGGAATCGCGGTCATAGGGCGGAGTAGAGGAATGGTGTGCGTCCCTTTGCAGACATCCATCAGCAGGTATGGGTAGCGCGTGGGAAATCTAAGACCCGGGGCCGTTTAAACTGAGGTGCTTCTTAGGGAAGAAGATGGTTAATGAGCTGGATGCATGCTCGCGCTGTAGACAAAGGTTCTTATTGTGCCTGCCCGTCTACTTGGGGCTTGCTACACAGAGTAAAAGCGATAGGGTTATGGCGACGCTGTTCTCACTCTGGAGCAGAATGGTCCCTTTATCAATTGTTATTGTGAATTACACTGTCGCACAGGCATCACAGGTAGATTAGCGTTTGAATACTACACACAATGCGTTGTGGCGTTAGAAAAAAAAAGTCGCAATATCGCCTGAAAGACGAAGTATCAATTGCGATAGCGAATTAGTAGAGAGCTATACGGAGCAAAGATAGTAGTTTTATTAGCTGCATAAAGTTGGACACATTCGCTTACTAACTGAATTAACAAGCATGAAGTCAGCGCGCACAAGCAAACATGAATAAATCACACTCGATGACCGCAGACAACCACTGTCAAAACAGCTGGCGTGAGCAAGCGCGGCTGCAGCAGCGAGCGAAGGTTCGTGTGGTCTAACATTTTACCGGAAACTGAGCGGCGAAAGCACGGCGCATTCAAACGTAAGAGCCGTGTGGAAATCGCTTTGAAGATACAGTTCGCGCGACAGCCCGCAGCCGCGCAAAGTACAAGTACTAGAGCACTGCACGGGCTCGGGCTTACCAAAAAGCCCGGGCCCGGCCCGGCCCGTGGGCTGGGCCGGGCCGGGCCGGGCCGGGCTCGGGCACGGCGTGTGCTTTTTGACCCGGGCCCGGGCCGGGCTCGGGCTTTCTGGTGGTGTGCATGTGACGTGCAGCGAGTTATTCTCGGGCGTCTCAACTCTGAAAAACATTAATTTTCGGTCTCGGGCCGGGTTCGGGCCGGTTTCGAGTCGGGCTCGGGCCGGGCTCAAGCCTAAGGTAAAGGGGTGGCGGGCCGGGCGGGTAACGTAGATTATTTCCGGGCCCGGGCCGGGCCTGGGTCTCGCCATAAAAAGTTTTGATCGGGCTCGGGCGGGCCGCCCAACATAAAAACGGGCCCGTGCAGTGCTCTAACAAGTACACAGTTAGTGGTAGAGTAGAAGCCGCACCCCCTCCCTCCCACGCTGCCTTCCCGCTTTCCTCCTGTCGCGTGGGAGATTGAGTCGCCAGTTCCTCTTGCGCCTGGTTGCAAGATACGCATCTGGTGCCGCAGCTTAACGTCGCCTCCCCTCCCTCCCTCCCATCACCCCACGGCCTTTCATACGACGGAAGACGTCGCGCTTGCTCTCCGCCGTGCGTTCGATCTCCGTGAAAGCAGGCGTCTCTGGTGCGCTTTTATTCTTACATACAGCATACGGCACGCGGCGACGATGTTATCGCCCTTGGACTTTATGCGGAACGTCACGGAGATGGCGAAGACGACGGCGATCGGTGACGACGACGGTGGAAATCCGCTTGGAGTGTCCATATAATTGTTATCGCAATATTATGTTTACCGGTTGCAATCTTGGCGAAGGTGCTGTGGCTAGCGTTGTATAGTGAGCTTAGATCGGTGTTTCTGGCGCGTAGATCTTCGCTCCGTATATTTTAATCCCTCTTTGTGTGGTTTGTGTGAGAGTTTACAGGATGACGTAGGCCGAGCTGATCTGACAATACAGCCTCTTGTTTTTTTTTTTTCAGTTCGAAGAGATTAAAACGAAACTCGCTGTGATAACGCGAGTATCTGCATAAGATATACTGACCAGAACACTCACTTGAAATGCTCCTGTATGAACCTTTATTTAATAATTTTGGCACATGTTGTAATTGCGATATTAAAGCCAAGTTATAGTGAAGTCATGTTTTGCTTAGGAAGAAATCGTAAGGCTAGCCTCACTTTAAACATGCCCAGCCTCAAGTATTAGCTACGAAATTTATTGGCGTTCCAGACAACAGTTTCTCAAAATCATTGTTACGATCGGCCCGTGGGGGCGGCGAACTTCGAACCATTTCAGATTTCCTGCGACGAATCGCTTCCGCTTGGTGAGGCCAGCAGTACATCTCATCGTACAGACCAGCGGCGACAAAATGGCGAGATAATTTGACACCAGAATACGTGTTGAATGGATGCCCTTTGGCCACCGACCCCGACGTTGAGACCAAGGATCATCTGGGAAAACGCGTTCTACGCCGTTTCGTTACGGCTGCTGCTGGCCACCCAAGCCGACCGTCAGACGAACCAGCTAATTGCCGGGCCATTCAATGAGCCGAGACGCGTCAACTGAGACAAGCGTGAACCTTCCTATCAACGAGTGTCTCCTCCTTTTTCAGGGACCGTGAGCCGTGTGCGCTCCAGGGTACTTCTCCAATTGTGTTCAGTGAACAAAGGCGCCGGAGTGATTATGCGCATCCTCGCCCTCAAAGTGGAGCCTTCGGTGACTTTGGACGCTCCGTTTGGAGGAACGTGTGACCGTAGGTTTCCCTGGACTAGGGATCTAGGGAGGACGAGGTGCCTTTAAGCGGCCTTTTCGACTCATCTGGAGTGCGCTCTCTCAGAAAAATGTAGTAGCTCCATCACGTAGATCATGCTACGAGAGCGATGTACTGTGCTCCGTGGTCCGGCCAGTACGAGTATCGCTTTTTCTGTAAAAAAGTTTGCCTCTCCTACGCGTATGCAAGTAATCTCCCTGTTCTGTTTCCCCTACCTCTCGACCTCGTACTCATCACTAAAGAAGCAACCCTCGTCAAGAACGCTCGGAAGACGGTGTGGGCCCTCTTAGCCCCCGTGTGACGCCTTGGTAGCGTAGGCCAGATACCCGTTACGAGACGCACCGGTGGCGTAGGCTTGAGAGCGACCCTCAGTTGACGCCAGACCATGACCCCCGAATCCTACAACATGCGTCAAGAATTTTGGGACCGTAACTAGGACACCAAAGTAGATATTTGCAGATTTTGGGCCGTAAATTTCGAAAGTCCCGTTAATCTTAGGATTTCTACTCAACAGACGTGATTTCATGACTGCTCGTCACCAATTTCGCAAGTGTAACTTGTGCCGTAAATACTTAAAATGATGATTAGGGACCATCTTGAAGTAGCCTTTTGGACATGGCAATTTTTCGCTGAAGTAATGTTCACCTCTTCTGGTAATCCATTTTACCAGACCCAATTGCGCTGTATCCGTGATGCAGTAATAATTAAAAATGCACTTGAAGTAAACCAGAAAATTACCTGGAATAATGACACGATTACTTATGATTATGATGACTTATAACACGATGTATCTGATTTTTTTCTTTTCTTTTCTTGCTAAGTATTGATGCAGTTATGTGTACTTGACCTTTTTTTCGCTAGCGACCGATGAATGTACGCGTGTTGCTACCTGCTTTACGGAGGAGCTGCTAGTTTCTGGTATGCCACGTTATAACCTAGCTTGCCTTGAGGCCAGCTAGGCCTTTCTAGCCCATGAAAGCCATAGCTTCTGCTACAAAGGGAATCATTTATGTTGACAGGTTTTTTCTCGAGAATAAGATAATTGACTTCAACGCCATCATATAATAACAAAATGCGCCCGGCAGAAAAGTAAGGATACTGAACAGGAGAACGACCATAGGAAGAATGCCATCTCGACAACTCAGCCACGGCCATCAAGAAACATCCAGAGATAAAAAAAAATGACTCGTTGGAAAACGACACTCTAAGACGCCAATAATTTACCAAAGGCAAACCAGCAATTCTTCTCGGCACTGTCCATCACTGTCCTTTCAGTGCTTGTGCGGCAGTAGTTCGCGCGAAACGATTGGCACAGGGGACGAGGCACAATAGAGCACCGCGACCGAGTGCCCTTTGTGCTGCCGTCCGTTGGCGCCGTGATTTCTCCACTTGGAGTTGATTGCCCTGGGTCCCGCCGGTCCGAGTCTGCGGCCAGTGCGCCAAGAGAGGAGGACGTGTGCTTCCGACAGCGCCCGAATGCGGACCTCCCAAACCCCGAGAAGCCTGTTCGTGCGTGGGATAGCAATTAAGTAAGAGTCCCGTCGGGTCTCTTTCTTTTTTTTTCTGACTTCTTGTGGAGCTTCGTTGTCGCCTCATCGCATGGGCAAGTGACGAGCGAGAAAGAATAACTAAAGACGGATTGGTGAGCGCAGATGCAAGAATAAAGATGGTCTCTGCGGTTGATGTGAATATCTGAAGTCTTTCCAGAGTCTATTATAATGCAAGAAGGCCGACTTTCGTTTCACACGTGCAAATGAATCACTGATAACGAATCTGCAGGATGCTTATATATCTTCGCTACATAGCATGGGGTTTTGTCCTAGAAAATAAGAAGGTCTGATGGGAGCAAAATGGAATGTTCTGCATCTGACGCGCACGAAAGAAACACTGGTGAGCATTCGTGAATAAAATTCGTGAGCGTGAAAATTACGCGTCATGGAACGAGGCATGTTAATGGAAGAAAGAGGCATGTTAATAGAAAGCATATTCACATCTGAAGATGAAGCAATATCAGACGAGGAGAAATACACAAAGAGCTCATTTCGTGAAGACGACAGCAGTAGGGAAGACGTTGTAACGTCGTTGTGAAAGTTCGCCTTGGTTGAATCATGTATGCATTTATTTTGTTTAGTTGGAATGCGTGGTCGCTCGTCTTCTCTGGGCTACCCTCTGTGTTTGTGGATTTGTTTCCTCGCAATGTTGTGCTGCTTGCTCGCACCCGAGTCGTCTACCGAGGACGCCTGCGAAGTCTGCTTTGAGAAGGCAGTGGCCGGACACGTTTCTGCGAAAAAGGGAGCGGCAGGGGTTCTCGCGCACCGGGTCTTGCGAGCGCCATAAATCGCGCAACGCGCCGCTAGTGGCATCTGGAGAAGGGAGTTTTTGGGGAGTGTTTGGGTCGAGGGCCGAGATGGCGTGGGCCGCTGGGTAGCTTCGAGTGGCGCCCACCGCTGGTGTGAGTTATGGAGCCCGGACACATTGTCCTGATGCTGGGGGTGAGAGTATGCGCGGCTGAGCTGGCAGTGTGGTCCGAGACTTGAGAGACAACAGACTGGTCTTCCAAGTGCCCCGATCGGAGCGACGGACTGCCCGAGGCCTTTGCTCAGCCGCATTCATTATAGTGTACTCGCTTTCCTTGTTTACTGCATACTCGCAGTGTAACCTCCGTCTGTCTGCAATTAAATTCAGCTTCTAATTATTGACATCCACGATTTTGAGTCCCTGAATTTCGAAGCTAGAGAACAGTGTAGCGGATTAAGAAAAGGCCGACAATGACTACGACGACAAACAGAAACGTCAAGATAGAAGAACCCGTAGGCGGAAGAAAGAAGGAAATCTTACTGATGTTAAAATATTATTTATTATTCCAGCTTATTATAATCATGGTTCAGAAGTCCCGCTGTGAGGCTCAGCTATAGGCAACGTTCGGCTGGCCCACTATTATCTTTTCTTCACTGATATCACTATTTTTCTTGTCTGCAACGTGCGGTGTGGTTTAAGAAAAAAATGAGAGTACGTTTTAGGCACCACATTATTCAGCTTACTGTTGCATTTATCAGATAAAATTAGTATTTGCGTTGTGTTTACGAATAGGAAATATTTACACTGATGTTACGAAAGCGATGAGAACCTTAGTATTAGCACACAATTCCATGCTTCCTAACACAGTGCACGTATAACATGCACTGTGTTTTGTGCGAAATAACAATAGGAAGTAAACAGGAAATGAAGCCAGCAAAAGTAAAATTTCTATTGCGTTCATAAGAATGTTAATAAATATTGACCACCTTAGTCTACCCGATCATTCATGTGAAGTAATTGCGTCAAATTCAAACCGGATTACAGTCAATATTTACGAAATTTCAAACTACCGAACGGAAAGGTAATGACACAAGGGAAACATGAAAGATTGCATTGTGGATGGGTGCTCTTATACGTCCTAGTCAATTTTCTCATGGGTAAAACTATAGCATAAATGGGAAAGGATGGTATAAGAAGCACACATCTTGTGTCAGGTTCGTTCTTTTTTGTTTAATTTCCGGATAAGCCATGAAAGAAAAAATAAAGCAGTACAGAAAGATACATTACTACTAGGCGGTCGCATGGAAACGTGACTCGACTATTACGGTTTTTTCTCACTGTCTGACAGCTGCTTTTTAAAGTCATAAATTGTATTACCGTAAGTCAAGGTGGGATTCACGGGAGGTCACTAGCAATCTTATAGTTCTCATCTCGCTAATATCCTACAATCTAGTTAGCGTTTCAAACAGAGTACCACCAATTATCAGCCATCATGTGGTTGCGACCATTTCGCTGCAGTCCGGTTCTATGCGCACTGGCGCAAATGCACATATGAATTTATAACTGGCCAAAATCCAGGCCATGTTTAACACGAATGAACATTTTGAACAACTCAACCATCCTGGAAGGTAATATAAGATCGTAAGTGATCGTAAGTTTCTGAGAAGAGCTCTATACTTGTGAAACCACTACCTGGTTGGCGCAGCCGAGGGTTCCGATGAACTGCCGCCTCGTTCTGGTGCATGTCTCCAACGAATATTTTATCGACGCAAAAAAGTTATTCTGAGGGGAAATTTTGCTCTAAACTGATAAAGACTGCAAGATGCGGTAATCGTTATGCCCAGTGCAAAGGCTAACATCATTATCTCGGAACAAGAATATTAAGAGAACTGAATTGAAGCCAGCTGGATTGAATCACACCGAACGTACGAATACAAAAGCAGGATCACAAGCAG
This sequence comes from Dermacentor silvarum, assembly GCF_013339745.2. Taxonomy (NCBI): domain Eukaryota; kingdom Metazoa; phylum Arthropoda; class Arachnida; order Ixodida; family Ixodidae; genus Dermacentor; species Dermacentor silvarum. Next base: position 160,405,013 of record NC_051159.1, on the reverse strand, counting down.
ACAAGTAGTCGGTTAAGGCGCAGATCGAGTAATTTTCGTCAATCTAAAAGCAGCCAAAGCCTTCGGTATATGCGTGTAACCACAAAGGCATGTACTTCTATTTCGACGTACAATTATACGCAAATTCATCATTGTGCGTGGGTGCGTATATCATGCGCGTGGGCTTGGTCACACACACACACACCCACACACACACACACACGCACGCGCACACACACACACACACACACACACACACGCAACACACACACACACACACACGCACACACACAGACACACACACACACACACGCACACGCACACACGCACACACACACACACACACGCACGCACACACACAAACGCGTGCACACACACACACACACACACCACACGCACACGCACACACACACACACACACACACACACACACACACACACACACACACACACACACACACGCACGCACACACACACACACACACACACACACGCACACACACACACACACACACACACACACACGCACCCATTCACGCAAAACATCGTAACAAAGGAACTGATGCAGCGTACAAGGTGAATACTGTATGCAAGTTCTATAATCAGACGTCAAAGCTCTGATGAGAGCAAATGTGTCTATTCTCACTACAGTTGCAACCATTGTGACAATATCCTCCGTCCGAGTACGTAGCCTCCGTTGACGCGTGAAAGCCACGTACGGTGCCGTAATCGGAAGTCCAGAACTGCGGCATAATGCCCCAGCTTATACGCATGTTCCAAGCTTAGTATATACCAAAGAGTCTTCGGATGCGAGCGTTCATTAACGCAGCAATTCCCGTAGAGACTAGAACATGGAAAGGTTCTTTGCCGTAAATTGCGCATTCCTACGTTTGTTAGCAGCGTAAGTAGGGCAGCTGCATACACGTCGTGGCAGTTTCATTAGGCTGGGGACACGGAGTACAGCATGGAGACACTCATGCCTCTAAGACATTCTAAAAAGGGAAACTTTGCCACACCGGAAACCCTTACACTTGTTTCTCAGAAAGAAAATTTCGCAGATGCAGAATGATTTATCCTGGTCAAGGGATCAAACCCGGGATTAAAACCTTTCCGGGGTGGTCGTTCTACCAACGCAGTTAACCAGGAGTCTAGCCGATCACTGCATGAGGAACGAATTAAGTGACAACTCAAAGACTTGCAATAGCGCTTAATATGGTAAATCATTTCTGCGATCAACGCTGCGATCTGCGAAGATTACATGTATGGTTACATACGAAGTTCACATGTGTGCTGAACTGAGGAACCAGAAGACGGGCTTATGTTATCCACACATCCTGACCGACAAAAAATACTGCCAAATCTTTGTTAAAAAAATGTTTTCGTGCATTATACCTGAGCATATAATGCCAACTCATAGGTGCTCCAAGGCACGCAGACCTCTTAATCGAGTAGTGCAATATGGTCAACGGTTTCTTTCATTTACTTAATTTTCTTCAATTTAGCGATTCTGTATGCGCCACTATACATGTGTGCCCATTTTTGGCTGATACTACGTAAGAATGGGTACGTGGCACTCTGACACAAGAGGCACAGTATCCTTAAATGTTTCTATAATTATGTGTCGTACTTCTCTTTGTAATCGTCATTGTTCCCTTACCCACCCTGCTGGCGTAGTGGCTTTGGCGTGGCGCTGCTAAGCCCGAGGGCGTGGGATCGAATCCCTGCCGCAGCGGCCGCATTTCCATGTTGGTGAAATGCAAAAGCGCCCGTATAACTTGCATTGGGTGCGCGAGACAGGACGCTAGGTGGTCAAAATTAATCCGGAGTCCTCCACGACGGCGTGTCTGATAATCATATCGCGGTTTTGGCACGTAAAACCAATGAATTTGATCGTACTGTGCATCCGCCTCATTTAGTGTTTGCAATTCGTCATAGCTTGTGAGCGGTGTAGTGCGTAAGCATACAAAAATGCGTGAGAATAAAGATGTGATATATGCGGGCGGATAAACATAATATCGCATGAGATAACACGTTACATAGAATGAAGATAAACGCAATTGTCCACACATCAGCGTTTGCTGTAAAGCATTTAATTCAACGATCTCAGTTGTATTACAGATTGCAACATCTTCTTCTGATCTGCTTTATTATTTTTCTTTGTATGACTCATTAACGAGCACAATCGCCTTCGCTGCGGCACTTTGAAGCGATGCCCTTCTGTCCCGAAACACTTCTATTCTTCCAAAAATCCATAAGTAGTGTTGCCTTTATTTCAAGCCACGCGTCTCGTCTGGCTCTCTCAATCGTCGCCGTGTATATTGCTTTTTTTTTTCTTTTTTGGCTCTTGCCCAACTCCGCTGCGTCGTCGCCCCACGTCGTGTTTGTCCCGACGCCCCAGAAACGAACGAAACGCATCGACCCGAGAAGCGGACGGGCCCCGCTCGAGGCGACTCTGTCATCGGCAGACGCAACTTCGAGAGGCGCACAGCAACGTACGCTTCGCTCGCCCACGCATCAGGACTCGTCGTCATCGTCGAAGCCATGGCTCGGAAGTTTCCTTGCGCAAATATCCCGTCAGCGGCGGCGCGCGCACATGAAGGCGTTGCACCCCGAGCGGGGGCCAACGTAAGAAAGGTTGTTTGCCCCAGTGTCACATGTGTCAACAGCGTTTTGCAGCGCAACCAATCGCGAGGGTTTCTTTTTCGCGTTTGCCGAAGGAAACACACGGCAGCGTGCATTGTGTCCCAGGGCATTTCGCATTCTCAAGTTTTTTTGTTTGTTTTTTTCTACCGCTCTGAATTCTTCTTGAGGACGTGTCTCCCTATAAGAACTCCAAATGTCTCTTGCTGTAAGAAGGGTCGGAAACAACAAATAACGATGTCGGGGTGAGCGCAGCAATCAAAACATTTTTTTTTATTGCTATTGCTAGCTGCACGTCTATTTCTTTACTTTTAGCACTCCTTTCTGTAGTGCTTTTGGGCCCTGAAAGTATTTTTATAAATAAATAAATAAATAAATAAATAAATAAATAAATAAATAAATAAATAAATAAATAAATAAATAAACATGATTTCGTTGTTATACGGCATACCTTGCTCCCCAGTGCGTTTTCATTTTGTACGCAATCTTTGTTCATTTCAAATGCACCACAATAAAATAAAATAAACATAAAAGAGAGTTATAGATAACAGGCACTGGGGAAGAAACCGTCAAAAACTTACGGTTCGTGGCGGCAGAGAAAAGGCAGATTTTCCGATTAGTTTGTAGCCACGACCATTAAAACAATACAACTATGTGTTATTGGCACATACTATAATAGTAGTAATGGCTGAAAATTTGAATTTCAGGATGGGGTGTCCAGGCTACAGAAATAATGACACTTTTCTTTTTTCTTAAATGCCTTGGAGAGTCAACTTTTGACGCCGAGTCTATACCTGCGGCCACTTGATATGAAAAAGCTGCTTGCTATCGGCCGCAAATTTCAACTTTATGACAGATGCAAAAACTAGGGCGGATAAAGCGTTTTTGTGTGTCAATGGTGGAAAAGCTTTAACCTTAGAAACAAGTGGCAAAAGACGTTGGGAGTCGGCGGCGCAAATAGCATCGCGAGATATGTCATGCATTCAATGCTCCAAGCTTTTCAAAAAAGATTAATTAAATCGTGGGGTTTTACGTGCCAAAACCACGATCTGATTATGAGGCACGCCGCAGTGGGGGAATCCGGAAATTTGGACCACCTGGGGTTCTTCAACGAGCACCAAAACCTAAGTACACGGGTGTTTTCGCATTTCGCCCCCATTTCGCTGGGATTCGATCCCGCGACCTCGTGCTCAGCAGCCCAACACCATAGCCACTGAGCCGCGCTTTTCAAACACGCAAGCATGTAGACAGAGGAAAGTACTAAAAGGAAATAAACTGCAGCTGGGGTATGACGCAAAACTGACACTTCACTATAGATTAATTTTTTTGCAACGCCGTAATCGAATCAAAGTGGCCCAAGTGCGATTCGGTATGCGGAACACTTTCTGCGACCACCAGCATTGAGCTTATGCAGACACCCGGCAGATACCATGTTGTGACGCAATAGGCCTCTAGTCACCTGAAAGCGCTAAACTGCCACGAAATATTCAATTACTAGCGCGCCTACCCTCAAGGGTCGAGAACTCTCCGGCTAGGGCTTATGAGTTTCGACCGCTGAGCGGCTGTCATTCGCTAAGACGTGCCAGCGGAAAGCGTGGCGTGCTCTCTCTCTCTCTCTCTCTCTATATATATATATATATATATATATAGGGAGAGAGAGAGAGGTGGCCGTGAGCACTTGTTTACCATAAACTAGGTAATGAAATAAGTAGTCCTGCTGTTTTGCGCTGCTACTGGGGGGGGGGGGGGGGGGGGGGGTATTTTCTGACGATCCGTTTGGTTTTTCCTTATTTTCTCCCTTCGTAATTTAGTTGGGCGCCTCTGCGTCACCCTTGTCGCTGAGATAGTGTCACTCGGCGCAACTCGTGCTAAGAAGCGCACAATGGCAATTGAAGTAAATTGGTGCAATATTATTACAACTTCAATATTATACTTCAAATAGCCAATATTATTACAACTAAAATAAAGAACCGGATATCTCTGTTTGGATGAGACACTTCGGATTTCTTACGGATGTGGTCCTGTCGTGCCGATAACGTTTCAATTTCTCCTTTCTTCATTGTCTGACGTCACTCCCAGCTGGGAAAAATGCAAACAGGGTGGGGAGTTACAGCGCATTTAGTCGCAGCGATTTGACCTTATCCGTAGCGCAGGGTTAAATTCTATCAGAGATTGCTAACTTCTACTGAAAGTTATCCCAGCCGGGTCGTGGTACCTTGAGTACGACCTAGGAACCTGTCCAGGTGATTTCACTCTTCGCGATTACTACTGTCTGGCGCCATTATGTGGACTAAATATTTTGAGCAGATCTCTATAGTATGCACAATGCCACCAAAACGCTAATGCACTCCTTGAAAAAAAAAAAAAACTGGACTAGACGAGTGCTTGTAACTATACACGCGAGTGAAATGCGCGCACACTGACTCTGCATCTTTCCGCCTTTCGCTTTCCCCACGTGTATGGTACTAAACTGGGCACGACGAGGGATAACCTCCCTGCCACCTTCTTTATATCTCTGCCTCTCCTTTGAAGACGTTACGCTGTTAAAGCCTGGCTTGTGTATTCGTCTGATGCACCCCTATCTGCAATAAGTATCTAGGATAGTGCCGTGATTTTCCACTAGGATCTACCGAACCTTGAAAAAAAGAAAAGAAAGGCCCTGTAAGAGCGTGAGAGCTTGGCGCCCATTGTAATAATTGCACTCATGAGTTGGCCTTCGGACAGATATCAGTTTTCGTAAACTCAATAGATAAGAAAACCAAGCAAATCTCGTCGGCCTTTTAGATACTAAAAAGAAAAGTGTTGTGTCTGAGGTAACGCATGATGGTGCTTTTACAGACAGATAATTGGCATTCATGGAAAACACTTTACCACTGATTGTTATGTTAGAGCATGGCGCGTGTCCCTAAAGAATAATGTTTAGCTGTTGCTTTGGTTTAAAACATCTCAAACGGCGGTTATGAACGTGTAACTCCAATGTTAAAGCGTTAGCTGTAGTGTGGGCTAGGCTTTCTTGCTCCCGATCTCAAGCTCGCCGAATTGCACTTGGTTCTGCAAGTCCTACTTCTTCCGCGACATTTCATTGTAAATGATATTAAGGATGTTCTGTGTAGCGTCCTCCTTTGGACTATTACGCTCCTCTCCGATGCTGGAGTGCTCGGTGGGCTTTGTAGGTATTTACTTGCGCAGCCGGAAGTGGTAGGACGGTGGCGTGAGGAACGTGGGATGGCGATGAGTATATAGGACAACGACGGCGTCACGACGACCCTATGACGAGAATCATATCGGAAAGCTGGAACGACGACGTTGTCCTAACAACGGCGTCCTAATCAAGGCTGAGTGATGACGGGAAAATATTACGATGAAATGACAAACAAGAAAGTGACGTCGATGGAACGACGAAGGCGGTATGACGACAACGGGATGACGACCGTGGCGTGAACGCGAGTGTATGACGAGAATCAAATGTCGGCGACAATCTAACTGCGATGAAGAGAGGTGGCACGACGGCCACCGTATGACGACGATGACGTGATGATGACGGTGACTCGACGATTGGTTGACGACAATGGCGCATAGCCAGTGGCATGATGACGTAACTAGTCTCAGCTGCACACACATCCATGAGAACTGTAGACTGCACTATCTGAAGGATTGGCTCACCACTGCGTTCGGTGCGAATGGCGCAAAACTATGCAACGACTAAGAAAAGCTAACGCTTTAAATTTTTTTTTCATTCTGTGAGTAAATTCACTTGATAATTCAGCTTCCTCTATAGTGTTTCGTCTTTTCGTCCATATATTACTTCTGCGTATCCTTTGCTGTGCATGTTTCTTAATTTCATCTAGAAGTACCATTTATTGCTGAATTGACGTAAATACAGGGGTCTGTTTGCGTTAAGTCGTACTCACTTCACGGAGGCATGTAATTGATTTTCCAATTGTAAAGGTAGCATTAAGAAACGCAAGGGCATCATCGCCTCGTTTTACAAAAATAAGCAAAATAATAAAAACAATTTCGCGGGGGTAGTTCTCCTGCATTTTATACCTTCTAATTCTGAATTTTAATGCTTTGTCTAGCTCTCCTAACGCTCTGTAATATCTTGCCTAAGATTTATCTTGTACTTTTCAGGTGTTCCAGGTATCAAGCTTCGCACAATGACAACAGTCACAGACGAAACCCAAAGTGAGTAATTATGCTTCGTATACTTCTCCCGCGATTTGCGGACAAGCAATCTAAGTTTTTGAACTTTATCTCTACATTATTTACCATTTTTACCATGTTTTAGAAGTAGAAAGCATAATTTTTAGATTAGAAGCATAACGTCTCATCTCACGACGTGCGTAAGTTCACCTTGTCAAGTTCGTAGTTCGGGAGCCTGCCTGGCAGGCGACTTAATCCGAATGCAGGAGTGTTGTGTGTATAGGCGTCAGGGGCGTTTTTCTTCAAGGTATCGCATTTCATGAGTGAGATTTCTATTCTGCTCTTCTTTTCTGGAATGGCCCATGAAGTATCTTGCAAATAGGGCAGGCATATTTAAACACTTTGGACAGTGCAAGTATTTTTATATTGCAAATACTGAGTGTGTAGGAACATTTAAAAAATTATGTAATGACTACTCTGAAGCGTTATGTCTCAACACTCTTTTCTGCTCTTCACAGACCGCGATGCGTCGCACAAGAAGTATTTCTCCCATTATCTAATATAATTGGGAGCGCCCGAGTTTCATTGTGAGTCCGTTGTGAACCAACTGACATAAAACAAACCATGGGCATTATATTGATCTTCTATAACCTCATATTGGCTTCCTGGTGTTACAGGGAATAAAAGTAGGTAGTCTGCGGTCTGTCCTATCTTTATTTGCAGCCCTTTCTGTATTTTGTGCAGTAAGTTACTTTTTCACTATGAACGAGCTATAGACCGAAATCGACTGCTGAATGTTCGTTAGCTGTCGAAAATGCGAAAATTAGTTGCAGCAGTGTTGACTTTTAGACATTCAGATAACTCGTGCAGAAGCGCCCCTGTGAAAACGCTCTCACCTGTTCGAGGGGAGAATGAGGTTGAAGTAAAGAAAGTTGGAAAGGCGGTATGAGGTTTCCAACTGGCTTTCTTTTCAAGCGAAAGAAATGAAAGAAGTCTTCCGGGCTGTGCTGTGATTTTGACAAAAAAGGCTGCGAAATCCCGGCAGAATCGCATATATCAGATGGAGTGCTTCTTGTTCTTTCCGTGCAGCCATTTTATTGCCTTCCTTTTTTTTATCTTCTTCCCTCTAATGCGATGGCTGTGTGCAGGAGCTCGAGCAATGAACCAATCCACGAACACGCAAAACGAATGCGAGAATGATCTTTTTCACGTTTTTATCTTCGTGTCTGACAACTGCTCACTCTAACTCAACAGTTTTGTAACTCTCAATATTCCAAACATAACCGAAAATGGCAGGTAAATAGCTGCCAAATCAGCCCTCCTGCAAGGAGGTACCTCTTCTTCAATGCTTTCCAATTTCGAGAAAATTAAGAAATGAACTTCAAAAAGAAACAAGGGCGAGGTGCCTTCAACAGGCAGTCATTCGCCGAGAGCATTGACACAAACATTCACTCACACTGGGTGCCTCAGCAGTCGTGTACCACGAAACACTTTCACTCGATCTCTACTCGTACACGCCGGCGCCGCATTCCTGCCGCAGCATTTCGGTGCCCGGAAAAGCCACCAGACGGGCGAACACCGGCTCCACGAGCGCTCAACAGCAGCTGAGAGCCGGTGCCGCACTGCACCCGCCTACCCGCTTCGCCCTCGCCTTGCCGGGTGTAACCCCCTCAGGCTTCACGTGTGCCGCTCTGCCGCGCGGAATAAACACGACTCCGCCAGTGGCGGCGACACGCCATTGAGCACGAACTGCCCGCCCCCACGCGCCGACCCGTGCCCGGTGCCAAAGAGAGCCTCGGCACCAGGCAGGCAGCACACACCCGCACGCACACGGACAAATTCGTGCGCCCAGTGAGTCGTGCTGGCGCGTCTCTTGCGTCTTCGTTTTGTTATTAGCGCCTACCCTAGGGCAACCTTCGCGTTCTGCGTTCCGGCGTTTTTTTCTTCTTTTCTTTCTTTTTCCTAAGTTTTTTTTTCTTTCTTTTAATCTCTGAGACGATACCCAAACGCTATATACGACATGGCCTGCACGCCGGCTGCGCTGCGCGGCATCAGCGCACAGTCGTTGTGCTTCCGCTGCCGAATATGTATGCGCTATTTCCTGTAGTATATACAGGAGGATACGCGCAACGCGCGCCAGCCCGACGTGTCTGACGCCCCCTCCCCCCCCCCTTTCTCTCTTCTTTTTATCTCGAGTAGAAAGAGGAAGCGGGGGAGGGTAGATAGGCGAGAACGAAAGAGCTGGGCGGGCGTGCAGAAGCTAACAGAGCTGTTACGTTTTCCTGTAGGAACCGCGCTTAGTATGCCGCGCCGCGATACTGTGCTCATCCACGCGCCACGCCACATTCGTGTTTGTTTGTCGTCACCGCTGTCACGCTGCTTTAACTCACCACTTCTAGTTTCTGGTTCTCGAAGGATACGGCGAAAGCAAGAAAACACGTGCGATAATATATACCACAAAGAGTACAGCCGAATGCAGCAGCTGTTGTTGCCTGTCAGACCCTATCGAACGCTCTTCATCGTCTTCCGGCGACGAAAAGTCTAACATCGGTGTTTATTGTCCATATATTTTTGGTCACGTCTCACAATGAACGGAATATTCCCAAGGTGCACATTCTGCTTTGCTATCCCATAGTTGTACGAAAAAACTCGAGTATGATAGTGTAATGCAACCATGGACTGCATACGATTCGCATTCGATCGCTAAATTTAACGTAGTCTCGTTCACTTTATGCTGCGTTCATTAGCAAGCATATACGAACGCATCAGGCATGTCTTGTGGCTAGTGTCGACTGTTATTTCATGCGGTTTCGGGGGGCTTTCATCGTTATTATGCTTTAAGTTGTTTGAGGCTTTCCCTGAACACCTTTTCTGTGTACTGAGGTTGCTGGAAACTACTTGAACGCTTACCCAGTTCTCTACTTCGCATTGACGTTATGCAAGAAGAGATGATCTGATAGTGTGTACGTGAAGCCCGGCTCTCTTAAGTAGTGGACTGAGGGAACCCTGGCTCCACGTCTACGCTAAGAGTGTCGTTTCTCTGGAATTCTATTCTCTCTAGGTAATGTTATCAAACATTGCGTTCTGCCTCACCTGATACAGTGATTTATCAGCAGGTGATTGGAGACTACAGCACCAGGTTGTGTTTCTGTTAATAAGCAATAAAAATACTTTACTCGTCTCCACATTAGACCACGCGCTAGTACATCCAATAATAAAAAAATAGCCTTGTATGCTCATGTAAATGCTTGATTTCAGTTTAAAACACGTAAAATTGTATGTTGCCATAAATCTCCGTTTTTAAAACATGTGTTCCTGATACTTTTAACCCACATACTAAAAACACTGCCTCTGAATGTAAGTAGGAAGCACTTAGCACGTAGCAGAAACGTTTTCAACCATAGGGCCCACATTAGAAAAAAAGAAAAAGAAACACAGCCTAAGCATCTGAAAAGTACGACACTGTAAAGAGCTGTAAAAATTGGAGGACGCTTAAGCTTCGCATTTAAGAGTGAAACGTGATAGCATTATCGGGACCCGTTTGCATCGCATTTTTTTGTTAGTTTCACTGCAACACTGAACGTGGGAAAGCCAGGTTACAAAGACCAAGCTTACACCGATCCCCTTAAAGTTGACTTCACTTTTAAACAGAAATGCATTGCTCGGAAGACGCTTTTCTAGGGGCAATATAAGTCGTCTTATATTAAAATGTGAAGGCCCTAGGACCTTTTTCTATTATTTTATTATTTGCTTGCTATTGCCCCGACGAGCGCGCGTGTCCCAAACGCATTAGGCAGGCCAACTCCCAATTTGACCTACCGTAGGGAGCCTACATGCAACAAAAAGGCTCTCCAACCTGCCGAGGATGCGAACGCCATCTGGATAAGATTTTCGCAAGTAGCATACCCGAGCGCGCCGCTGTTGGTATGGTAGAAATGCTGGCAAAAGGGGTTTGTGTTTGAGTTTTCTCGTAACAGAATTATGTTTTCTCGTACATTCAAATAAGAGTCCGACGCCACCATGTCTGCTGGTTAAGGTTAAGTCGTACTTTACCATTTTTCTGACAAATTTCACTGTGACAAATTCAATTTTTTTTTCATTAACACCTCACACTACGCGGAGGGCCTGCGCGGTCGGGGTGGTTAGGGTGATTTTCTCCGACATGGACGCTGACATCCACGCCAACACCGACGCCGACGCCGGATTTTCTGCGACACGGGGCCCTTAACGCTTTCGCGTTAAAAAGTACGCACTGTAAAGAAGCGACCTGCGTACACGAGATCGTTTTGAAAGTCGGTCTACAGTTCGGAACGCGCGGAGAATGTAGCCCGCGACGACGTCAATCAGGGCTGCAATAGGTTCCGCATATGTCAGAACGAGTTCATACATAATGTCGAATTTGAACAGATTGTCACAGCAGGGCACCGATCGACCGACCTGAGCCTGTTAAAAGCGTTCACACGCGTGCCGGTGGGAGTGCGGTCGGTGGAATGCCAAGCGACGATGAAAGACGTGGCATTAACGAAGATTCTCTCGATGACGGCCGCATAAAAAGGGAGAGCGGCACACACGCCCGTCGAAAAGAGTTTGGCGCGATTCCAGCCCGTTTCCCTTGCTTCGGCTTCTTTGCTAACACTCCTCTTCGCATTTCCGCGCCTTTGAGAGGCTCGGGTCGATAGCGTTCCCACTCAGTGCAGCGTGTGAGCCGCATAAGCCCTCGGCAGACTGGATCGAAACTGTCACAGTCGCTGCGCGCGAGCTTGGAGAGTTTTGAGACCCGAGGAAGATGGCTCGGTGTTGGTGCACGCGCGAGGTCGCCTGAGAGCCCCGCGCCAGTCCCTCAGTTTTCGGGCATCGTTGTCTGCCTTATGGTGGTGACACGTCCGATGGCTCACTGAAAAGTCAGGCCGCGCAGTGACCTGCGTTGATGCAGGCATACTTCGAGCATTAAGTGTCGCGATAGAAGGTGCGCTAAAACTTATACTTCTGGAAGTCGCATGAAGGGAGTGAAACGCGACTTTACCGTAAAGGTGCGTTGATATAGAGGGACATGAAGGGATGTGGCACGCGTGATATCCAGCATGGCCTGTTCTTACACAGGCTGCGACGATTTCATGTCTCTGTAGTGGTATTACCGCTGTTGGGGTATTGAATACTTCAACTTGTTCGCTATCTTCATATATGTCTATAGTCCGGCGGCTACGAACAACGCCGCGCGTACACTGTTCATTTTGATGACTCTATCATACGTGATAAGCTGTCTGGCTTATCTCCACAGACTTAAGCGTAATTGCGTTTCTAAAGTGGAAATGCGCCAAATGAGCCTCGAAACCATATAACGCGGATAAGAAACCAATATCTTGTAGTTAACGCTAGAAGTGAGGAGTGGGCGTAAGTGTACTTGAATAAAATATAATGTGTGAGGTAATTGTCCACAATACGATAGCAGCCTTATGACATTTGATGCCTTATGACATTTGGCTCTTTCTTCGTAGATACATTAGTATAAAGGAGCCAAATCTCATGGGAGATATGTCTTCAGTCATGCGTGGTAAGGCCGAGAGATGCGTCAATTTAACTGCGCTCGTGTTTTATAGCACATCTAAAAGCACTTTATATTCTAGGAAGTTCTCGAGGTGAAACAGCGGCTTAGTCCTTCCCGCCTGCCGTTGCTCCGAAGGTGAAACAAAATTACAAAGTTCAGCAACGCAAGAATAAATTGAGTAACGACCCAATGTTATCCCTATATTATAATTTTGTTATCCCTTATTATAATATTGCAGTGTCATTTCACTGTGATGCCTGTCCTCTGTATAACCTTTTCGTGATCTCACAGTGTTTCGCCATATCTTCTTGCTGCTCCAACACAGGAAGGGCGGTCGCTGTCGACGCCTACGAGCATTACGCGTTTACGAGGCGAGAGCGAGGTTTGTACATGCTAGAAAATTGCTCAACTTTAGCAACTCTTATCTATAGCTATAGTCGTAGCAATAGTCAGTTTATGCCTACTCTTCTTTCTCTCTCTTTTTTACTGCATTTTTCACTCTCATTCAATCTCTCCTCTCTTTTTTAGTCATTTTAGCATTTAGTTTCTCGTTACTACTAGACGCCTGAAATGTTTCTGCTTCCTTCTTCTCTTCGGCTCATGAACGCTACGAATGCATTTCTGCATTGCTAAATTTTTCACGTTCTTCAATATACTTGCACTTGCTAGATGCATGTTAGCGTTATATTTTTCCTGCATTTTTTTTTACTTTATCTTCCCCCTCTTCCACTTCCTTCTGCATGCTTTATAACCTTCCGGTTGGTCGAGCCTTTACTGGTTAGCGTGCTTATCAACGGGCCACTTCAGGTTCCTTACTATATACCACCGCTATCCTTTAAATATTTTCCAGCCAAATAAAGTTTATATATATATATATATATATATATATATATATATATACTATTTACCTAACCAGCCCAATGACAGAATACATTTATACTTATTACCAAGAGCTTTGGAAGTTTGTCAGCATAGATTTACTTCCTACGTCGAAGAATTGTCGATGGGCTCGGGAAGTTTGGTTTCATACATTCGTTACTTCTCTCTTCCTGACAATTGACTGCGAGTTTCCTCACTTTATTCCACAGAGCATGTCGGTAATAATACGTGTTAGTGTTTCAGTTATGCCCCAGCCTGATCGATTAAAAAAAAAAAACGTCAGCTTACGTTTCCTGCCTTATGAGGGCTTCTGAATACGCAGGAAACTTATCCAATTTTAAAATGAAATTATGTACGTGATTAGCCTTCTTACGTCCGTTCCTTCAAGGTGACTCTTGATGAATAGTAAAAACATTTATTTCTTCCAAGTTTCAAAAAAGTTCCTCTTTTCATTAATTTCGGTACGCTGACCACGCCAGTGGTTCCTCGGCCGCAGTAGTTTGTCAGAAAGGCGAGACCAGCGAACTTCTATGCAGTGTGTGCTCACATGAAGTGTGAATAAAGCAGGCCGTGAGGAAGGCTGAGTTAAAACGCTCTATTGTTGCTTGCGTGAGTAGTGTACGGAAAACTCTCATACCAACCAAAATCCAAAAAGCAAAGACGTCTTGTACGCTCATTGCGTTAAAACACGTGCATCCATGTCCCAGTTCTTTCGCGGTGAACTAACGCTCGTAGCAGCACCTACTTGAACAAATTTCTTTCTGCCTCTCGCAAAAGGTGCCCGGAACTCCCACTCAAAGTTAGGAGCCATTTGGAACCCAGCGGCGTCGCGCAAAGTCCCCACTCGCCTGAATGACACGCGTCATTGAATCACGTGGTCGACCGAACCACCCGGCGCTCGGTCGGCGCAGAGTACAGTGGGGGCAAAGAAAATTGACACTTCTCGCTCCCGAAAAAGCAAAACTTCAGCAGCCCCGGTTCGAGCCATGTCGGCGCCCGGGTTTCCCACCCGTGAACTCCGTCTCATTTACTGCACACGTGGACTCCATTTCGCCCTCGAGAATTCGCCCGTGTACAGCTACGCTGCGACAAACTTCGAAGGCACCATTTATTTCCGCCCTGACGTGCGCTTCTCTCACACGGTCGCTGAGAAACTACCGCGTAGCACAAAGCGGTAAGTGTTCTAGTGAAAGCGCTTGACGTGTGAAGACAAACGGACACGTTCCGCACGAGCCAGGTCGTTTAATTCGACGCTGGGTTGGACGTGTAGGAATTCCTGCCGCAGCCAAAGTGCTTGCTACCATGTGTGCGCGAGATGTATAGATATACGTGCATCGCGAATGTGGCACGAATCTGCTCTAATAGTGTATGTTTCATTCTTTGTGTATCGTTGGCGTTTCTGCTTGTAGGCTTTCCTATGTGCCTGCATTTTTTATTTCGCTTTTCATTTTAAGGTACGTTGGCTTTTTAACAGTGCCTTCGGATAGCCAACTCCAAGAAAAAAAAAGATACACTAATGAACAAATATGCGACAGATTTGCATTTTAAGATAACCTGCGAATTGGAGTAGTTGTGTTATTTTCGGTAAGTTCTCATTTAAATTCAACAACGCTACCAGTTGAAAAGTTGAAAGCATTTTTAATGGAATAGCGCGAAACAAAATTTTGCCTGTGGATGAAAAGAAAAAAGAAAGTCGATTCCGATTGTTTAGGTAAATTTAATGTTACAGTAGCATATAACGGTATAGGCTTGCCTGTTGAAATGCCGAACTGCCAAATCCAGCAAACATTTGTTGTGCTGTACGTTGGAAGAAATGTGGTAAATATCTTGGTTTTGATTAGACACCTGAGGTCGTCCTTGCTTGTCTTTTCTCCGCCTTTGTTGATTGCACGACAACACGATTACGGGTAATCATGGGTGTAATAACTCGAGTGTGATAACATGGGTGCAATAACTTCGGTGTAATAGGGGCTTCAACAACTTTGGGTAGTTTTTTGAGTGAGAAACGGTCTGGGACAGAGCGAAGCTTTGGTGGCGCTAATGTGCATTGAAAATGTATCTAAACGGTTTTAGGGGCGAAGCTCCTTAGGGTGTGGGTCGTTCCCTCCTCTGTAGTAGTAGTAGTAGTAGTAGTAGTAGTAGTAGTAGTAGTAGTAGTAGTAGTAGTAGTAGTAGTAGTAGTAGTAGTAGTAGTATGTAGCCCCCTGTATTTTT
Organism: Dermacentor silvarum; assembly: GCF_013339745.2. NCBI lineage: Eukaryota > Metazoa > Arthropoda > Arachnida > Ixodida > Ixodidae > Dermacentor > Dermacentor silvarum. Next base: position 160,389,613 of record NC_051159.1, on the reverse strand, counting down.
ATGAAGTGTTCACTAGATGGCGTTCCGGTTCCGCTTCCACTTCCGGTTCCACTTCCGGTTCCGGTTCCACTTTGCGCGCGTTCGGTGCGAACGCGGGCAAAACGCCGACGGCGTCGACAACAGTTCTGCGCGTTGCTGGTGCTGCTGCATGTCCAAGTTTATACAGCTGATAAAACTACCTTGAGTCGACCCCATGGCTGCTTCGCATACTACTCAGGGTTCCCCTACGGGAAGATGGTGTAATTTTCTCTCTCGTTCCCGACGCGCGCTCTCTTCATCACTCGTCCGTAGCTGTGGTTTAACCGAATGATCCCCCGGTGCTTCGCCCACTCATCATCATTCACTTCGTGGATATGCTGTGATTTTTTCTAAGTTGTTTGTTCCTGTGCATTCTCATAAGTGGAACACTAATTTTTATAGCTGCATACCAAAATACGCGATCTGATTTACACTTCTTGCGTAAACGTGATATGATTTAATGCCCACCATTTAACCATTGAACAACTACACGCAATTCCGTACGGTATTGATTTCTGCGTTGTGATTCTGTTTGATTCGTTTGCCATTGTTGAAAGTTTTGCGTCCAGCGAGATATTTCTCGCAACTCACCTGAGCATATTATAATATATTGGTCGTCTCGCATTCAAGTTTTTTCCATCAAGCACCTAGTAGCTGTCCCCAGTTCGCCTCGGCGTCGCATACTTTTCGGTGTTATTCCGAAACATAAAATCAATACGTATTCGTACAAAGACAACAGAACGGCACCCCATTTCGTGGCTTCGTTCCCTATTCGGCAACGCCGTTGCCGTCAGCCAAGCTCGTTTCCAGGCAGGCGATCGCATTCACTCCACCTTTCGCCCGGCTGGGCCGATGTCGGGCGACCTTCGTCACGTGCAGCTTGTCGAAGCCTTGCCCGCAATTCCACGCACGTCCTTGCCGCGGCTGTGCGGGGAAGCGTGTATCGGAAAAAAGACTGATACAGCTTTCTACAGTGGCAGGGAGATCCTTTCCCCAGAGGTTCCTCGGATTGGAAGCGAGCCACGGAGCAGGGAATGCGCGGCCCTTCGAGCTCCCCCTCGCATACACGCAAATGAACGCCGTGAACGTGAAAGAGAGAGAGAGAGAGTAGGCGAATGTGCAAGTTGAACCGCGCGCGAGCTCTGTCTCGAAGCGGCGAAACGCAAAGGCGTGACAACACGACGACGCAGGCAGTGGTGCCGAATCAACGCCGCGTCACGTTTGCATTCAGGGAGCCACCACCCGCCGCACTGCGCTGCTTTGTTGTAGATGGTCGCACGTATACCCGGGCTTGCCTTCTTCTCTGCGCGCTCCTTACGTCAACACGCGCACCCCGCTGTTCTCTGGGCCCGGAGCTCCCGTATAACCCAGCGCTGATCTCTCCGTCACGGACTTGCGGTTCTTTTTTTAAATTTTTTTTCTATCTCTCTATCTGTCTCTGTGTGGCTGGTGTCGTTTCTCGTGGCCGCATGCGCGGACTAGGGAACGTGTTTCGGTTCTCCTTATGCACGTCGGAGGTGGCTCGAGAAAGCGATACGTTATAGAGAAACACGATTCAGGAAACGTGTGACATACGCTATTGTGAATCAGAGCGTGGTCTGTCGGTATGCGTTAGAAGACAAAAAAAGAAAAGAAAAGAAATCGCGCCAGCAATAGGATGTCGGTTGACTTCAGCTGCTTAATTTGTTCCTTTGTAACTGAATCCCCCCCCCCCCCCTTTCCCGGGTTTTTTTCCCCTCTAACGCACAGGAAATCGAAAGCTCTATGTAGCCAAAGCGTGGAAAGAGAGTTGTCTGAAAAGGAAAATGAATATTCAAGCTTTAAATATAGTAATTATGATATTCGAAGAGTTGGAAGTAATGGGATGGCTTATTACAAGAGTTAGGAAGATAGGTTTGATAAATGTTGACGAAACTACTTTTGCAAAAACAAACGTTACTGGCCATTAGAGATAAGGAAGACGGATTGCTTCGAAACTTCACAGTGTAAACCCGAATGCAGCCTTGCGTTTACGAGAGCGCAAAATGTTTTCTCTTGAGGTTACGTATCGTACGTCATCTGTAAAATTCTATTTGTATATTTAAGGTCCGTTTCCTAAGAGCCGTAGCTATATTTAATTGTCATATTTGCATATTTAATTTTTTGCTTTTAGCATATTGCCTCCTGGCTCATTTTTCAGCAGATGAAGCGAAAGCACAACAATGCAGGAGACACAAGACTGAGAGTATAAATACGCACCGGGGTTGTGAAGAAAAGGATTTGAGGTGCTCTTATACGTACCTTAGGGTGAACTCGTCTGTGATAAGAAAAAGGAAAGTGAAATGCCAGCTAGCCCGTTAATAGATGTTCTTAAGCAATCATTTTCTTCGTGTAATGAGATATATACGCCATATAGCTAGACAGAAAACACATATCTAAAGGTTCTTTTTTATTTCTGAATGCCGGTAGCATCCTTGTACTGCAAAGGCTCTCAGTGCAGTGTTCAGATCATTTATCAAGAATAGCAGCTAACATATGTTGCTTGCCAAAAAAAGTCGCTCCGCACTGAACTAAAGTTTTTCTGACGATTAAGGCGAGGTTTCGCGGCGCTTTCGGTTCAGTGTGATAATGGTGACAATTAATTCATATACAATGGGAACACTGGTATTAAAAAAATGAAAAAGAGGAAAAAAGCCAGGTGCGCCAATTATAGCAACTGTCCGAAGGACAAATGAATTTATCTTTCCAATTTCTCAATGTTGTGCTTCGCGCTTAGTTTATGGCGCTTTCACTCACAATTTTACCCCGATGACTGCAACGTTATCTTATGATCCCCGGTGCGGGTTGTCAGTCTTTTTGTTTGGTGTATCGCTTTGTCGCTTTCACTAAAGATTTTGATAAGATCATATAAGGAGATTAATTATTATCTATAGATGATCGCATCTTGCGTTCGGTTACTAAGAACATTTATTTTTATTTTTTTCGCGTGCACCTACTTGAAGACCATCTACGCGCTGTAGTGCGTGGATAAAGGTCACCATCGTGGTGTCCTAAAGGGACATTAAATAGAAAAGTAAGTGGACCTGTATTTATAAATTGCTCTTCTATTCCCGCAAGAGGAGGCTTGGTAAGCCTGAAAAGGCTTAATAAAAACTTAACGAAGGACGGTAGCGATGCACCCTCGAATTTCCCCCAACAGCTCATTGCGACGTCATGAATTTTTACAGCATCTACTCCGCTCTACTTATTTTTTTTCTGCAGAAAAGGACTTGTATTACATTTAAAAGGAGCAAAACGCTGATCTTGTACAAGTTTCGAGAACCTTTGCTACGCTGCGCAGAAACGCTTTTAAATCCATGACGTCGCACTCATGTAGTGGAACTACGTTATTGCGCGGAATAAAAAAAAAGGAAGAACAAGTATGGCCATAATTTTTTTCTTCTAATAATCAAATGATCATTGCGAAGTTAATGAATATACAGCTCAGAAAGAATACTTTAAAAAGCCTAAACTTACTTAGTGCTTATCATTAGATGCAATTTAAACTCGTCCTGTACCCTTACGTATTCATAAAGCTGACCGCGAGGGCGCCAGTGATCATAGTCCTTGTTGCAAGCGGAGGCAAGAAAATATCTGCGGTCGCGCGGACACCTTACGTCCTGAACAGGAAGCCATCAGCGCTTGGCGTAACAGATGGCCTCGCTCTCAAGTACCTACAGAGCGTGACAATGCTTAGCGTCGGTTCTTTCACAAGAATTGAACTGTTGAGCATGACATGGTCAATGGCGTCAATGATTATAAACTCTCTTTGATGGGTTCACAAGCGTCGTCGTCTCACTAATTTATCGTAAAAGTTCAATTTACCTTACGATTGCGGCGTGTTCACTGTAGTGTGTTTAGGCATGACATTGTCGTTCGTGTTTTAGATTGTACACATTTATTTTACTATGTCTCTAGGTGTACAACAAGTGACAGAGCTGCATATCAGGGGCGAAGATGTATTCTGCCGATCTCTCAACATAACAAAAAGCGAAAGAAAACTTCGACTGTATCATTTCATGATGCGGAAGAATCGTATAGTTTTCCAGTGTAACAAGATGTAGCCGGTGCAGAACACCCCCTGTATAATACAGCAGCACCTCTTTGAGATAGCCGGTTCAATAAGGGGACTTTCCTGGGAAAAGAAATTTCAGTTGTCGTTGAAATCGTATCGCTTGAATTTTACAATGCTCGGTGTACTATAATACTGCAGCAAGTAGATTAGTGTCATCAAAACTCATCCGTGTCACGCAGTGGTCCCTCGTCTCACGGCAGTGGTGGAAGGCGCCGTGGAGTTGCCGTGCAACCTGTCGGTGCCGGCGTCTAACCACGACCGAGACAACGTGACACTAGTGCTGTGGTCCAAGTCTGGGGTTCACGGGCCCCTCTACAGTGTAGACGCTCGCAACTCCCCACTGGAGCGAGCCAAGCACTTCCCGAGCCCTGACCTCGGCGGACGCTACGACTTCAACACAAGCGCCCTGCCGACTGCGCTTCTCCGCATTGACCCCGTGCGGCCAGAAGACGCCGGGGAGTTCAAGTGTCGTGTGGACTTTCGATGGGCGAGGACGCACACTTATGTCGTGTCCTTGGAAGTGATAGGTTGGTGTCATCGTTCCGCTGACGAAGAATTGAACGCGGATCACTTCGCGCGAAAATGTGTGGTGCTTTGAGTTGCAGTTTACCATCCACTGTGTTTGATGGCTCGATAGAGTAACCCGTGGCGACTCATTTCTACTTGTAGGCCCAAACGGTATTCTGTGACTCAGCCACATGAAAGCACTTACGACGTCTCTCACATTTTTGGGCAGTAGCATTGGAAGTCACTGCATTCAAGAAAATGTAGACGTCGCGTTCGTCATATGAGATGGTAGCCATGTCCTAGATTTGTAATAATACCTCTCAAAGATTGAGCCCGCAGGTATACAGAGACGAAGTAGTTTTTCACTGTAAAGAACTCAAGTTTATAAGTTAAGAACTGCTAATAAATGAAGGGAATGTGCAAATTCCTTGAGATGGTAATGACCATGACACATATTGTGAAGCATCGACTCCGTGATCCTTCAGTCAGGATACCTCATTCAAGGGATCGTGAAGCCTGTGTGCTGGCAGCGACCTCAAACATGCAAGTGTGGTCCAATGAAGCAGAACAAACGTTGCATCGTTTACCTTAGGCTGCAAGCAAAACATCACTTGCAAACGTTAAAAGCATAAAGGGATTATTCATGAAAGGTTGATATGTTCCCAAAAGGTCTTACATAAACCAGTTTAGATGACAGAGTAGAAAGTAAAATTTAGCGTGGTCTGAAATAGAGTGTTAGCGAACAACTTAAGCCGATTAAAGACAAAAAAGGGAGCATGGAAGTTAAAATATGCAGCTTTAAATTAACATGCTTAACTTGACAAACATTTGAAGATTTGAAAGCGTGTCCCACAGACAACCGGGCAGTTCAACAGGCAAGGTTTGCTCATTGTGAATGATTATGAATAAGAGCCTACCTTTATCGCCTGTGGGGTTTCTTAGTATTCAAGCTACAGCAGGTGCCCACCTTCAGTGTATTATGTTCTGGAAAGCACACAGAACTGCCCTTAGATATTTTCTGCGGACATAATTGTATTAGCACTGCTGGCCGCAAAGTAAGAACTACCAAGGAATAGCTACATAAATACTGAGCTTATTCGATAGCTTAGGTGTACATTAAAGACAGCTTTGTTTAATCTGTGCATGGCATCGCTTTATTGGTGTAAAATAATACTTAAGTGTTTCTGCTTGCCCACAAAAACGTATATGTCGGTATGCACAGACAGTGAGCCATCGTTGTTTACGTTGCTGTCTGCACGTACTAATGAAAAACGTAAACCTAACATGTACTCGAGGAACCTGAAATATTGAGTTATTTTAGATGCGTGCTTCTGAGTGAGCACTTGGTACCTTCCCTCCTCCCCTTCCCGTGTGCAGTACCCCCCAAGAAAGCCATCATCACTGACGAGTCAGGCAAGGTTCTGCAAGACGTCATTGGCCCCTACGACGAAGGGGCTCCCCTGAAGTTGGCCTGTGAAACGAGGGGAGGTAAGATACAATTTCAGGCGAGAGCTTCAACCACGTAGTTGCAACACTCTTTATCGATGAAAGAAAGAAGCCAGCTTGTAATTTTATTCCTGCTGCGCCGAGGCCTGAGAGTTTACCGTAATTTTCTACAGGGCGAATGCTCGCACCAATGAGAAATTTCGAATAGGTAACAGCAACTGGAAAGTCATGCTAGATTAGTGGGACTGTTAAACGTATTTTGCTTTGAGCATGTGGTTATTTAAATGCAGAAATTAAAGCTTTAAATAGAACAGAAGCGTCTAAGCTTTTCATCATAAACTAAAGACATTGATGTGCGCAGTTATGCGTGTGGATAAATGTGTGTAAAGTGCACTTCTGCACATTTAGACGTGTGCCTGTGCATGTGGCGTTAATTGGTTATAAATATTCCATGGCGCCTGCGTTACGTAGAAAGTCAGTGGTTTCTTTGTGTCACATAGTTAAAGGGAACAGCACAAAACACAGGCCCGTTTTTACTGTCACAGTCAACTGTAGAACAGCTGAGTGATTCGTTATCAAGTAACCACAAAGGCAAACTGTGTTCGTCACTGCGGCGAAAAGAGAACGTTCCCATTGTAATGCAGGACAAGTTTTAAATAAATGAAACATTTCTTAATTTTCTTGTTCATCGTTGGCAATCCCTTGAATGCAACTTACAGCTATTGCATAATTTCTTTACTTATTAGGATCTCCACTACCAGCTGTTACCTGGTGGCGGGAGATGAACCTTCTCGACGACCAGTACTTCAACACAAGCGAAGGCACCTCGCGCAACGAGCTGCTAATCCCAAAACTGGAGCGCTCGGATGCACGCAGTGTGCTCACGTGTCAGGCGTCGAACACCAATCTGACGCTCCCCGTCTACGCCTCCGTGACCATCGACATGAACCGTGAGCAAGCCGCACCGTTCTAGCAACTCTGCTTGTGAAATTAATTTTATAGGCTATCGACAGAGATCGTGTAGTGTTTTGTCCTCAGAGCTTTTTGTCGACTATTATCTAGTGAATGTTCTGAAACGAGCATTAAAAATGTATGAACGAGACCAAACCAGGGAGCAGAGATGGACCAAAAGACAATCTTTTTAAGCACAAACATCGGCAGACAAACCACCAATTTAATGCAAAGAAATAGAAAAGTATATTGAAGGTAAAATGCGAATCTATATAGGGCTTGTAGAGTCTCTATGGATTGTATACATTTGTTTTCGGATGGTTTTGGAAATATAGGAATAAAAGTAGCTATTGGGTGGCCCTCTTTACCAATATATAGCGTAATTCAGAGCTGCTACCTTATATGTGCAACTGTCTAATAATTACTGAACAAGGTCACAGAAAGGTTCTCTTTTCCCGGGAATTCTTGCTGTGCTGATGTAGATTATAAATAAAACAACTTATATCCAAAAAAAAAAGAACAGAAAAAAAGGAATACAGAGAAATGAAGCTGTCTCTGTCTGAACCTTATTCATGAAAATCAAAACTGTTCCAATAGTTTAGTAGTACAACAGGGAATCAAAGAGTAAGTAAAGTCAGTAAACTCATTATGTAAAGCAACGCTTTATGCAGATTTTCGCCTCACATATGTTAACTCACATCGATGTGAGCTTAATAGATCACATTAGCGCGCATTAACTCAGAACGATGTGTTTTCACATACGTGAGAACGCATCAACCTGCACGCAGGTACCTAACTGCGAACAAATCAAAACCAGCAGTAAGTGCCCATATATCGTAAAATCTCGCCATACTTGCTCATACGGAAGTATTTACGCAAGAAATCTAACATCGAACAACTTGCGCCGGAGTGCTAACGAAACACAATAAAATAACGCCTGGCGTGCAAAATCACCGTGCCCATTGAAGTAAACTTGAAATGCGAGCGAGAGACGATATCTGATTCCAACCCGCCGTGGTAGTATAGCGGCTTTGGCGCTTCACTGTGACGCTCGAAGCCACAGGGTCAAGCTCCGGCAGCTGCGGCCACATTTCGATGGGGGCGAAATGCAAAAAATTCTGTTTACCATGCATTGGGTGCACGTTAAAGAACCCCAGACGGTCAAACTTAATCTGGAGTCCCCTACTACGGCATGCCTCATAATCTGATAGTGGTTTTGGCACGTAAGACACCAGAACCTAATATACTGACTCCAGTGCTAACGGTTACAAAGCATCCGAGGCGTGCAGAATGACTATTCCTGACTAAGGCCGAACGTATGATCTCTATCCTCAACTTTACAGGGCTCACTTGAATGCATAAAATCATTTCAACTGCGTAAGGTCCTTGAAAACTGCTGGATCGAGTCATATTGTGCAGCCATAGCGGATCAATTTTACGCGATGTACAGATTCGGTACTAGAGGCGAAAAAGCGTGTTCACTAATGGCGGCAGTTGAGTCAAACCTACACTTGAACTCTCAGAACACCTAGCGCAGGAATAAAAAACAAAACGATCATATCAGACAGGCTGACCTGATAACTCTGCCAAAAGTCGTCGGATATTCCTTTTCATGTCGTTCTCGCGAACGCATCAGGTTGTACGCATAGAAGGCACATAAGAGGCGTTGGTGCAGAAGCGAAAGTAGAACTTTCCTGCCGTAATTTCCGCTCGGCGCATTCATAAATTAGGTTAGGCTGAAGCAAACCGTATGCCAGGCCTTTGAAGCGCTTGACTTCTTACTCTTCTTACCTGTCTTCGGGTTCAGTCGCCGTCTTCTACCTATCGCTTCGCGACCGGTAACTCAAAGGCGGTTGATTGCATTTGAACTCGAATGATCGAAGCGCCGTCTTAGCGTACGGAAGCCGCTTAACTTTACTCTCGAATGATAGAACTTTAACTCACTTTCGATGATTTCTTGCTGTTTCACGACTTTTATGTGTGTATATATATTGTTTATTCCAGCATTTATGGGATGAAGATTGTTTTAGATTTTGTTGTGTTTTTTATCAGCTAGGCCTTCTTTCTTTCTCCTTCTTGGTGCCAACTTTCCTCCATTTGCCACATTAAATGATATCGAAGCTGAGGCATTAACGCCACTCTCTTTGCGCAGTCAGTACTCCGTAGAGCAATAAAGCTCATGGGGTCACGTAAAATGGGAAAAATAAGTTCGTAGGCGGGTCCAAATAGCGCTGGCACCAGCTGTCATGGTGTAAGTGCCGCTAGATTAAAAAAAAAACAATTACTCAGTTTGAATGTCAGCGGCTCACTTTAAATGCAGCTCACGCAACTGGTAAATATCGAACTGCACCGAGTTTTCCTTTTCACAGCCATATTTCTACATGAAGCATATAATGTCTCCATGCGTTTTCTTCCGAAACTAAACACATGAAAGGCCTGAGTTTTTATATTTGTAATATAAGGCTACTGCCACCACGGCCACATTAGACCGCGTATTCAGCAGCGATTCGTCTTTACAACTATTACAGATCGCTGCTCTACTGCTATGCAGTCACTCTTGCTTATTTTTTGCAAGAGCCACCCTGCGGTGTTGCTGGCATCGCTAATTGCTGAATTTTGCAGTTGGTTAGGAGACCACAGCTGTACCGAATATGTGACTAAACTATTTGTCCTAGAATGTAGATGGAATTTTGAAGAAGTTTTACGAGGCCCTATGATTGCTAGCCCACTTTTTTATTAAGTTCTTTTGTCCCTGTACAATAGCAATAAACTTATTTGTCTTAACAGTGCGCACAGAACGTTTTTGAGCGAGCATGTGCCGACAGGTGTGTTACGAGCCATAAAATATCAATCACAAGCGGTGCCACGCACACTAGAAACCGTCCTTTGTGTTCCAAAATAAGGAGAGAGGCATAGATGACGAAAAAAAAAGAAAGAATGCCACACAGGCAAATAATGCTGCTTTTTGACTTGCTGCTGTAATCATGGCCGGAATAGTGTTCGCGATCCTATTACAATGTTATCGCTTTTCACACTTCGTGACTGATCCGTACGGCGCTCCACCAACGCTATCAGTGGGATCGGCTGCTCTCGAACGGTGGATCGCAGCGCAGGTGTACAATAGAGCGAAAGGAACCCTTACTTCATACCGCCCCCGTATAATGGTACAAACAATGAAAGATCATCATCATCATCATCCTATTTTATGTCCACTGCAGGACGAGGGCTGTCCTTGCTATCTCCAATTACCACTGTCTTGCTCTAGCTGATTCCAATTGCCACCTGCAAATTTTCTAATTACATCAACCCACCTGGTATTCTGCCGTCCTCGACTGCACTTCCCTTCTCTTGGCTCCCATTCTGTAACTCTAATGGTCCACCGGTTATCTATCCTTCGCATTACAGGGCCTACCCAGCTCCATTTCTTTCTCTTAATGTCAGCTAGACTATCGGCTATCCCCGTTTGCTCTCTGATGCACACCGCTCTCTTCCCGTCTCTTAAAGTTGCGCCTAACATTTTTCGTTCCATCGCACCAAAGTATGAGAACAGAGTCAAATTAGTGACAGCCATTCTTTAGCGGTAGCAAGTCCTAGCAAGGCAAAACTTCCCAGAAAGATGGAGGCTAGAAGTGTTTAACAATGTTCAATGAGACAATGTCGCAGGAGCCAACGTTTCGACAAGGGGACTTGTCGCTGTGAAGGCAGCAAGTGCCCTGACTTACCCTGCCCTAACAAAGATAAGGCCCCTTGCCTAAACTTTGGCTCCAGTGACATTCCTTTGTCGACCACTGTTAAATCGTAAATGAAAGAAGTGGAGCACAATTCCGATTTCCTTTCATTCCCTCTCCCAAGTTATTTTTCTCTGTCAGTTAAATAAAATACACAGACCGACCCAGACAACGATTCTTCCCAATGTGCGCAGTGCGTCCCCTGGACGTGAAGGTGACGAGCGCGCGTGACGTACTCGTGGCGGGTCACCGGGCGGAACTGCGCTGCCAGTCGCGGGGTGCGCAGCCGGCGGCACGCATCACGTGGTGGAAGGGCGGCCAGCAGCTGGGCCGCACCGTGGAGAAGCTCGAGGGCAACGTCACCTCTAGCACGCTCATCTTCGTGCCTGGTCCCGAGGACCACGAACGCCTGCTCACCTGCAAGGCAGACAACCCGCAGCTGCCCGACAGCGCCATCGAGGATGCCATATTCCTGTCTGTCACGTGTGAGTACACAAACCAAACCATTTTTTTTTTTCAAAATGCCTAATCAATTTTTACAGCGAAGCTGTTAGATGCTAGTTCCCCTAAGATCGTGTCCGCGTGTAGAAAAGACGCCTGACCTATCGGGAAAGGAGAGAAAAAGAAGAGCTCAACCCTGTGAGAATTCTGTGAGAGGGTGCAGATGAAAAGGAGAACGGGGAGGGTGCTTGACGTAAGTGGCGCAGTTCAATACTCCCATTGGAGGGGGAGAGCGTGAGGCGCGCCAACCAATGGCGGTGTACGAGAAAAGTAGGTTAACGGACGGGTGGGGTGTGAGAGGAATTCGTGTTAGCGTTGATTGCATTATCGGAGCCACCACCGTGTTCGGAGCTTTGGTCAAGGACTCTTGTCTGAGAACGTCGTAGAAAAGCGTAAGGAACGCGCTGGGAACGCCGTCGCCCGTGGACGCCGAGCCATTTCTTTCAGAGCCGGGCGTTGCATAGCCATCATCGAAGTGTCAAAAAAAAAAAAAAAAAACGGGCAAGTTTGCACTCGGTCGGGCAAAGCTTAAGCACAGCGAAACAGTCGATCCTCAAATCTTACTGGCTGTTACTGCTAGGTATTAACTCGGTTGCTGCTAGGTCTCAACTTGGTTTAACCCAATGACGCATGTACGAAAGTTATTCTCGAGCGATCATTTTCGGAGGTACCTTCCCTTTCGCGACATTTCGCGTGACTAGCACTGTACGTGTCGACGCCTACGAGCGACAGCGTTCCTGGCATGCCACAAACGCAGGCAAGCTGACCAAGGTTGGCACAGTGCCAAGAACGCTGTTGCTTGGCGACACCGAACGCGTTGGAGGCTAGCCGTTCGATATCAAGCGAACGTTCACACGACTAGGTGCAGCCGGTTTTGTGGCAAACTCTGAGGCCAAGCGCATGCACATTGGGCGAAAGCTATGCAAAGTGTACGGGTGGTGCGCAGTAGATGACACACCGGGATGACGTCACGGTGCATGCGCAGTAGCGCGCAGCTGGCGGGAGCTCGGCGGAGCCGTGTCTGTGTCGGGCGAAGCGAGCGCGCCCCTGTGCCGCTGGTTACTCGACAACACGAGGTGACGTCATCGTTACTGCTTCGGCGCATGCGCGGTTAGGCGAGGTTGGGCCAGGTGGTGCGCAGCTGTGGCTTGGTTGTTGCTAGGCAACGGCGCGGAGTTTCCTGCGGACTTCAGACGTTTCTCCTCCAGCTTTAACACCTTCGCTGCTAAAGTACCCCATTGTGCTACTCGGAGCCGGCACCGAAGCCTCTTTGCCGAGTACGTAGCGAAGGGGTCGGTTTACTATATTGTAGCCAAATTCAACATACCAAATCCCCAATACTGCTCAACCCGAACATAGCAAATTCCACCAGAGCTCCAGCTTCGCTGGACTTCCGTCTTCACAGGGTAGAAGGGCTCTGATTTTATTTTAAATTGAGATAGCAATTATACGGACACTTCACGTGAATTTTTCCCGTCATCGTCGCCGTCGGCTTCACCATATCCAGGGTGTCCCAACTATCATGCACCAAGATTTAAAAATAAGCAATGCCCCGCAGCTGGACAGAACCAAATAAATGTTGTTTGCCGTCACTTGGAGATGCTCAGATAATATTTTTGCATTCCGCCTAATTACGTAATTAGTCCTAATTAATTATTCAACTTCTCAAATAATATAATTAAATGAAAAGTTTCAATGAGAAAATTGTAGCGCAACATGAAAAACTCCTGACACAGCTTTTTGTTACTCACTATGTGCTACATAAAAGTGTTTTTCTGAGTGTGAAAGAAGCCCGCGAATACACGCAAAATTGCCGCGCGACTGGCCGCTCGAGGCACTTGGTGTAATGTTCTAACATGTTGTTATCGCATTCATTACTTCGCCCTTATGGCGAAACTGCGATATTTTGTTTTTCTTTCGTGCGTTGTCACGTCGGACAACGCACAAAGCTTTGATTGTAAGTGCAGGCCAGATTGGAAGTTTCGAGTGGCTGGAATAAGGGCTAATTGGTTTGGGCTGCGCTCAGCCTTTACTCTCTTTTACCCGATGCTTGTTCATCGACTCCAATATGTAACTCGAGCAGTTCGACTCGACTGCATTTGCCTGTATTCGTTTCTAGGGCAGGCAAGTTCCGAGTCTCACTTTGCATAAAAGTGAGACAACAAAGCTTGGGATAGCTATTGGCGTGTTCGCACTATTGAATCGCTTCATCAGCAAGTAAATTCACTTTGTGAAGCACTTCCGGGTCATTTGTGCTGACACGCTGGCACTCCTCAACCCGACACTATGCAAAAGCAGACAGGCCTACGCGTAGACGAATCTGAAAGGCACTGTTTAGCCGGCGTGTTGAACAGTCCCGCTTTTGTCCCTTTCGTTATCAGCACAATGAGCCGCTGAGCCTGCTCAGCGGCTCAGCGTGGTGTCGGATCAGATTGGCGAAAGATAGAACTAAGCATGCACAATGTGAGTACATGCTGAAAGGCCTACCCAGAATCAGCTGGCACGCCTGTTTACGTCTTCTACTTTATTTAAAAGGTTGCCTGGCCAGAATTTCATAGCTTGATTATTATGCTGCTCTAAAATGCGAGTTAGAGACAAAAAGCACACGCGTTGTTACTACTACAACACTATGTTAGGCACCTGTGAATTCCGAAAACGTCACACCGCTGTTTGCTTTTTCTTGTTTGTGCCTTGCTGCGATACATGCACGTTCGAGCGAATCCACGCACCAAACGTTTGAGTTATAAATAGCTACTTTTAGAAATATGGGACCTAAGTTTAGTAGACGCAATACGCCGGGCGTACAGAATAACGCAAAGAGAGTACAAAATAGCGCAAAAAGCCTAGAATGGAGTTTTCCTTTTTGCATACGGCAAGCCGCTTGGGTTCACTATCTCTAACACTCCCTATCTCCCGTTTAATCACTTACACCCTCTCCCATACACTGTGCTCAATACATTGTCGAGTACAGATGAAGCCTGCCTTCAGGCGTCCCTTAGGACTGCCTACAGCGGCGATAGAAGGCGAGCTGGCGCGAATGAAATCAAGACAACCTCTCTCATGAAATGACGAAGGTCACTGCTGTCGTTATGCGTTTAGGGTCGCTCTGTGCAACTGCTATTGACGGGACGCTTCTCCCTCAGGGCGGCGTTTGTTCAGAGAGGTCGTTAATTGATTTACTCGGCGTTCACTTCCGCCTCTGTCTCGCTATCTTTTGTTTCTCGTCGCATCCGTCTCGCCTGAAACGATTTCGAGGACGTCAGTTACTGTGCTCTGCCTGGTTTCTGCAATTCCTTGCTTTATTTGAGATTGCTGAGAGATTGAACTAAAGTATATATGAGAGCAAAGAGTGGTATTCTTGAAAAAACGAAGAGCCTGCTAGAAAAAAAAACACAAAAACATGTCAGCGTAATTGTTTTTATAGTGTTTTGCGTCTGTGACAAAACATGTTTGTGTAGTATCTTTCGCGGCACACTGTGATGCTTTTGTGAGCCCTCGCTGATTCGCAGACAGAAGCGTGGAAAGAATTAAGTAATGCCTATAAAGATAAACATGACTAAGTACACGTGGGAAACATTGTTTGAGCATTACTACGAATGAGTCGCCAGGCCACGGCATTACAACGTAGATGTATAGCGTAGCATTCTTTTTGACAGCGCATCTGTCTTTCTTATTAAAAGAAACAGCGACTGTGAGCATTCCTAATGAATTTGTATTTTTCACTAGTTGCTTGTTATATGTGCTGAAATAAGGAAACAGACAGTGGCGTAAAACACACTGGTTAGAAGGCTGCGCAAAGAGCGCTTGTTTTAGGAACCTTCCGGCTTGTGCGTATCTTGGTTCATTGGCTTAATTTTCACATTGCGGCAGTATTTTTCCAAACATTTAGTAAGATGAAATAACCTGCAACGTCACTTTCATTGTGCTGACCTATAATTTTTACTTTGAGCCATATTGGCGAGTGCCACAGAAAATGGCACTATAGCTACGCCTAGCAAAGAGCGAGAAAAAAAAAAAGAAAGATCAGGCAGAGAGGTTAACCAAGTTCCACTTGGTTTGCTACCCTGTACTGTGGGAGGGGTAAGCGGGAAGAAAAGGAAAACGGCTACAAGGATAAGAAATGATACCCAGTGCGCAGTATTACTGTGCAATCACATGGGATCGCAGAGCCAAGTTGGTTTTTCTTTTTTTTTATGTGCAGTGCTCTCTTGACATTCTGTGTGGTTGACGGTCGAATCCATGTACCTACATCGGTGCATGAAAGATTGTGTTGAACATTCCGTCGTTTCTTGTTGTTCGACCTGCAGACGCGCCGCAGCTCTCGCTGAGTGTGACGTCGACGCACGCGAGCGGGGCCATCCTCGAGGGCTCGGACGTGCTGCTCGAGTGCGCGGTGCGCGCCAACCCGTCCGTGCGTGACGTCTGGTGGAAGCACAACGGCCGCCTGCTCGACCGGAGCCGAGACGCCGGCCTCGACCTGGTGTTCGGTAACCAGTCGCTGCGGCTCCTGCGCATCCGCCGCACCAGCGCTGGCACGTACCAGTGCCTCGCCAGTAACACGCAGGGTCACGGCGAAAGCAATCAGCTACAGCTGCAGGTCAAGTGTGAGTACCGCGATTTCAGTCAATCACAGTGCCTTGTTGCTCGCATTCCTAACGCTTCGCTTGCCTATACACTCTAAACACTCGGAACGCAGCCGTCATAGCGTTTCAGTGGCTATAGAGTTAGGCTACTGAGCCCGAGGTCACTGGTTCAATTGCTGGTCGTGGCGGTTACGTTTGGATGAGGGCAAAACGAAAAAAAAAAAATACGAAAAAAAATACGAAAAAAAAAAAGAACTTCTACACTTTGATTCAAGTGCACCTTACCTAACCTCAGGGGATTGAAATTATACCGGTGGTCACCCCTACGTCCTATCTCATGCAACTCGTGTATTGCTTCTTGGGGACGTTAAACCCCATAATTTGAATGCATTTGAAGTACGATGAATTTATTAAATTCGCACATTTTTGGAAGCAACCAGCTATTCACTCTTATTAATGATAATGTGCCATGAATGGTAACAATTCGCAAAAAAATATTGCTCATGCGGTGCTTCATGGAGTGTGAAGCCAAAACTTTACACTAATAGAAGCAAAATTTACCGAAACCAATAATATGTAACGGCTGCGTCAGATGTCATTTTACAGGACGCATAACATGACACCTGCGGCTAATGTTCATTGTGCAAGCCCCTGTGATTACAGTTTTATTAACAATAGTTAGGGTAAGGAGTTCCACATAATTCTAAAGATATGTGAAAATACGGACCTTTCTAATAGTCACTACGTTGTGACCGTACGTACGGTTTTCCTGTCCATTGAAAAGTTATATTGAACAAGAGTAACAAAGTGCTTTCGCCACTTTACATAACCATGCAGTTAATGCTAGTACTACGGCATGCTTGCGAACAGAAACAAAAAGTAGGATTAGCGGCAAAATTTTCCCTCCTGGTTGGTATTATACAAAGAGCTTCATCATCACATGCATACTGCATGAAGCATTGTACTGGCGGCGCGCGTCGACACACAAAGGCACCATATTTTCGCTAGTATTCTTAAGGTGAAGCACTCTGAGCCCTATATCCAATTTACTCGACGGCCAATCCGGAAAGAAAACAGAAAGAGGGAACAAATTAACCCTATAATGCCCAGCGTTTATCATATTTGCAACGCTGAGTTTGACACCTCAAAGTGCTGATTTAAGAAGGGGAAACTTAAGGCAAGGTCGAAACTTGCCTTTTTAATATGCCGAAGGGAAGTTTCAGTTGTGGGTGATGCAATAAGCCAATCATTTACTACCTAATTATTTACAACACTTATTAAGCTCTAGCTAAATTTAAGTTGAAGGAGTTGTTACAATTTTTCGTGATATAGAACTGCGTTTGGGCATTCCTGGGCTAAAAAGGAAAATACCTTTCTTGCATAGCATTCACATGATTGAGAGATTATCTTGAGAATCTGTTATCTTTTTTTTCTTTTTCTTTTTTTGTTAGTGACACATTTGTAAACATAACAAAGGCAGGGAATAGGTTGCACGCAATGCTTATGTAAAAGGTGCTTTACGTCTGATTTAGAGCTTCCCGAGTTTATTATTTTTTTAGTTTTTTTACCCCGGGTGACTTTTTTCTTACGCATGCGCATGCGTACCATGAACTGTTCGCTCACTTTCGGCCGAAATGTGTCTTTAGTTGAGCGCCCGTGCTGGGGATTCTTCGCCATGTTCGTGTCTCTATCTTTTCCCCTTTCAATTTCTTAAGTATAATGAACCAACAATTCCAAGTAGCATGCCTTGTTAAACTGGTATTACATTTCTTTTCACGCAGTCGCTCCTGTGTGCCGGGAAGGACAGAAGCTGGTGTACGGCGTCGCCAAGGACGAGGCGGCTCAAGTGTCCTGTGAATTGGAAGCTGACCCCCCGGATGTGTCCTTCCAGTGGCGTTTCAACAGCACCTTTGAGGGAGAACGGCACCTGTCTGCCATGCCGGTCGACAAAGGACTGCGCAGTGTCGCCACTCACGTTCCTCGCAGCCGCACCGATTACGGCATGCTCTACTGCTGGGGAAAGAACAGCGTTGGCACGCAGGTCAAGCCGTGCGTGTTCACTATTGTCGCCGCTGGTGAGTTAGAGTATTTGTTATTTTTAGCAAATAATGTTTACAAAGTAAAAAAACAAACAAAAAAGAATATTGATTAGACTTCTGAGTGCGTAATAGGCGTGGCATTAAGTCTTGATATCCCATAAGGAAAGAACAGGTACCGGTATAACTTGAGCCAAACTTTAAAAATATGCTAATGACATGTAGCTGGACAGAAGAACCAAGGTAATGTTGTTTGCCGCCACTTGAGATACTAAGATTATTTTTTGAATTCCGCCTAGTTACATAATTTATCTCGATTAATTAATCAACTTCTCAAATATTATAGTTAGACGAAAAGTGTCAATGAGAAAATTGTAGATCAAAATGAAAAACTCCCGATACAACTTTCTCTTGCTAAATGCGTGCTACATAAAACTACTTTTCCGAGCGTGAAAGAAGCTCGCGAATACACGCAAAATTGCCGCGCGACTGGCCGCTCGAGGCACTTTGCGTGAATTCCCGGGCTTCTTTCATGCTTGGCAAAACACTTTTATGTAGCACGCATTTAGTAACAGAAAGCTGTATCGGGAGTTTTTCACGTTGCTTTACAATTTTCTTATGGACACTTTTCATCTAATTATAATATTTGAGAAGTTTATTAATTATTTAAGACTAATCATTTAATCAGGAGGAGTGCGTAAAAATAATCTCAGTATCTTCAAGCGATGGCAAACACGATGACCTTGGTTCTGTACACTTACATGGCAGTTGCAATATTTTTGAAGTTTGGCTCAAGGTACGTGGGACACCTTTTATACTGAATTGCAACGAGCCCTTGGTTGTAACGGGCACCCAACTTACCCAGCCCGTAATGCAAAATATGCAACGCCGTTGATTCTAACACGTGCCATGGTTTTCATAATTCAATAAATGTTAAAAGCGAAACCATGGAGTAAAATATACAGGAGTGCCAGACTCTGGCACTCGCCAATGCTTTTCTCCGTTCCCTTAGCGATTCAGCGAACCCGCTCGCACTAAGCGTGTGCAGCCCACGGCCGTGCTCTCTGCCTTCGCTGTTCACCTTCTCCACACCAGGCCTTATCTAGTGTTCTTCCTTCCTGCTATTCTCCAGTCTGCTAGCAGACGCACAGCACGCCACGGGCCGTCGAAATTGAATATCAAGAGCCAGCTTGAGAAGCGGCTCTAACGTGGCTGAAGTCGGTCGCATAGCCGACGATAAGCACGCGACAAGAAATAAACGAAGCTGCGTGTCAGTCTGATTGCGAAAACGCGTCGTGCATTGCTCGGTTGTTTGATAAGTTTTGCACGTTCAAATCGATTGCTTTCATTTGATACCGATTTGTCTCGAGTGGTTGTCATACTATGCAGTTGTCGTGGTACGCAGTGTCGTTTCTGTCCGGGTTTGGATCTTCAGCTGGCGCACGCTGGTTTTCCGGTATTTTATTAAACTCAAATTTGATTTTCGTCGCACATTTAATGCTTTTAGATTATTAAGCTCGTTTGATAGTGGGTTAGCGAAGCAACCAACTGTTTCGCTCTTCGATAATAACGCGCGGTATGGCAAAGGCAAATTAAAAATTTATTTTTCCTGAGCTGAGCACAAATGTTCCTAAGAGCTGCTCTTACGTTCCTAAGAACATCTACAGCTGCGGAATGAAATGCAGATGATGTTTAGTGCCCGGGCATAGGAATTTTGTAATTCGCTTTTTTTTTTCTCCTTTAAGTCCTGTTCTCTGCGACTTTAACGATTCATACTTTTTTTTTCGTTCAAGTAATCATTATGCTGATATGCATGCGCAAAATCAAGCAAAAGCTTAGATATAACCGGTGATTGGTGTACTACTAATTGCATGAACAGGCTGTGAATTGGATATATTGAGAGCTTTACGTCAATAGTTCGCATGGATTTAACTGCAACCAGCTTGGGCCGCAAACGCATTCAAATCTAGCGGCTGGCATGCAGCAACGCAAAGTGTCACCATCTGTACAACTAGTGGCGAAACTGCCCCCTCATCGCATCAACAAGCGATCACTTTTATAAAATCAGTCGGCTCTCCTGTATATTTTGCTCCCTGAGGGACACCTTTGATTTTCCAATTGCCGGTTTTTCACGGTAAGGGAGAGAAAGGGCATTACTATTTGCCGCTGTATGAGGCCTCCTTAACACTCAACTGCCTAGAACATCTCATCTTCTGCATTTATTGAATACGTTGGAGAAAATGGTAGCCTAACTAGATTGTCTAAAATATACTATAACCTAATAAGCTTACGGAGCGGACACAAAATTACCGCACGTCATAGTCTCATACAGTTGCCAGGGCGTGTGAATTAGATTACAGAAATTTTTAATGTAGGTGAAGATAGCCTTATAGTTTCGCAGATTTTGTTTTGTACTCGAACCAAATGTGCACGTTATATTTGATGAAATTTTCGGCAAAGATAAATGCGCATTACAATCGAGCGAATACGGCACATAATGTTTGGCTTTTAAGTAGATAGAGGCGATCTGTTACTTCTTTATAAAGAAAGCTTTTACAAACCTTCTCGTTCTGCGTTCGCGGAGTATAGCAGTGGCCATATTTAATTATTGTATTTATGCAAATTAACTGTAGAGACTAATTAAAGGCATTTTGCAGGGTAGTACAACAGATAATATATCACAAGAAACCACGTGCATACATATACAGATAATATAATGAGGAAAAAGGTGGACGAAATATAAAGTGGAAAGCTATTGAAGTAGAAATGAAGCAACACTCATGAGTGCTTCAACAAAAATAAGTAGATCGCCTCCTCTGACATACACTTTTGAATACTCTTGGGCAGCTTGTTCCACTTCGTGAAAAAACACTTCTGCGGATAACATTTCGCTTATATTTAATGAGTGGTCACGTTACTCGAATGAAGAGTATGAAGCTAGCAAATAGCGCGTTTTAACAACCTTAGGCTTCATTAAAAAATGCGGTAATGTAACTCACGTTTGATACCTTCGCTATTGAAGAACTGGCCAACCTCAGCTTCGCTTTATAGCTGTAACCCTGCTGCCGAATTCGCAGTTGCTTGCGACAAAATTCGCAGCTCAGCTTTCTGAACACCCAAAAGCGGGAGATGAGGTACTCGAACGCGGATCACAAAATGCACAAGCGCACTCAAAAATGGCTCTAACATTTAAATTGCACAAAACTTCCCTAACCTTCATTGTCACAGTGTGGAAATTGCGTGTGATGAAGGTTAGTGTTCCATGCGCTTTGACAGTTACCTGGTACATATACTCATATTTACACCAGGTTACCAGGTTACACCAGGTTAAAAAATGTAGCTGGGCTGGCCATGTAATGCGTAGGATGGTTAACCAGTGGGCCATTAGAGTTACAGAATGAATACCAAGAGAAGGGAAGCGCAGTCGAAGACGGCAGAAAACTATGAAATTTAAAAGTATGGCTTTTTGAGCTAGTAGGTTAGATATATCAGAGGGCGCCATAGTTCTAGAAGACACGGGCAAGAACGAGAGAACAGGACGAGCGCTAACTTTCAACTGAGTGTTTGGGCCTTTTCTGTGTGCGGGCCTACAAATACGGTTGTTTCAGGAAATAAACACTCAGTTGAAAGTTAGCGCTCGTCCTGTTCTCGCGTTCTTATCCGTGTCTTCTAGCGTTATGACCCTCTCTGAGGCAGAAAACTAGGTGGGGTGATGAAGTTAGGAAATTTGCAGGCGCAAGTTGGAATCAGCTAGCGCAAGACAGGGGTAGTTGGAGATCGCAGGGAGAGGCCTTCGTCCTGCAGTGAACATAAATATAGGCTGATGATAATGATGATGATGATATTCTAGCACAAGACACCGAGATATTGGCAACTGGGTACTTTCTTGGGAGGGGGGGGGGGGCACTTTGAATAGACTGTCTAGGCATAACAGGGGAGCGCGTACGTGTTAGCGGAAGAAGTAAGAACTTTTGAGGATTCAGATGCCTTTTCCATTTTCGCACCAGTCCAGTATATTGTCCAAGTCATGCTGTAGAGAAGAGAGATCATATACATCTTTAACATTCCTATAAATGCCACAGTCATCTGCGTAGAATCGCACAGTGCTTTGAATTTCATGGAATATATCATTGGTACAAATGAAGAAGAAGAGGGACCCTAAATTGACACTTGGGGCACCAGATGATACATTGACGTCGTAAGACCGAGAACCATTTATTAGCACATGTTATCAGCACTTTTATTAGTAAATTTATTAGCACCCCTAAATGTAGCCATGGGTCCAACCTACGATTGTGGAGCGTATGCACAGAAAAGCTATCTTGTGTAGTAATAGAGTATGTGTTACAGTGTCCTAAGCTTTCCTGAAACAGGGAATACGCAGTCAACAACTTCCTCACCGAGGTAAGAAGAATGAAATAGGTCATTGCCTAATTCAGCGTCACGCAGGATAGGCCGGCTCTGAAGACATGTTGGACTTTCGTAAAGTACTCACTTTGATCTGAGTGTTACATTACCGCGCTGTAAATAATCTTTTCCAGTGATTCGCAACAGACACTTGTGAGTTATTTCGCCCTATAGTTAGGGAGTGAGTTTTTGGGTCCCTCCTTATGTATTGGACTAAATGAGCCGTCAAAACAGTAATGTACTGTTACAAATTGAATGTCACTGCATTAACAATTAAATGCACGAGAAATCACTGCGTAGCTTCCCGTTTTGTAATCGGTAAACTTTGCACGGATACGATGAAACTTTTAGTCACTGTGGTAAATATGCTGCGTTGTTTGGCATGTCTTCTTCAGCGTGAATGCAGAATATGACGCCACTATAGTACAGTGAAGAAAACATGTGAGCAGCTATATATATCACGATGGCCCTTACAGACAAGTGAGGTACTTCATTTGTTTTTGTTAATAACATTGAAAAAGCCCCATACGTCCCTTATTATCCTCTACGGTCGTATGGATTCGTATCGGTTCATATAGTTTTTCATATGAAAACCAATAGGATCATACAGAATTACGGACACTGGGCGCATATGTGCATATGGCTTTTCCCAATAAGGACATCATTTTCTTTGTCAAACTTCCATGGTTCTTGAGCAAATTCAGGGCAAGTTCAAATTATTTTAAGTACATCGGATGCCTAACGAAAAGGCGCGATGACCGTCACGCCCGAAGCAAGCGCTAGTGGGAAGAAAGAAAAAACATTAACAAAACTTCATATCAAATTCAAGAAATTTCATCACTATATATATATATATATATATATATATACAAATATACGTAGCAGAGTTTTACTCCGTATCAGATATCAAATCTTTCTTAGCTTTTCTATGTCGCGACTCATCTAATAGCATTGCACACCATTGCATTGGTCATTTGAACTAAACTATGCTGAAGTAAACTTTCCATTCTTGTGAAGTTTTACGCTGCCTATATTTGATGACAATGAAGTGGTAGTTGTAAAGGCGACTCGTAGGCACATATGTCTTCGGTCCGAAAAAACAGGAGCTTCTAAAGTCAGTAAAGAGTGCTACCCGAAGGAAGCATGAAAAACAGTCGAAGCGAAGTCATTTCTTTTTTTCTTGGCGCTGAATGCGGATTGACTTTGTACTGTCGGCCACGCGCTTACATTCACTATTCACTTTCACGATCTCTATTCTGTATTTTTTTTCTTTCTCTCTTGAATGAAAGAGGACTACATTTGCCCTATTTCGCTTCTAGTACTCAGAATAGAGGACTCCTAAAATGAAGAGCGATTTGACAGAAAGACCTGCGTCGACACGACAAGATTCAGGAACTATTCCGCACTTCTTGTATTGGACGAAATGATAGGATGACTTTTTTTTTCTCTCAGCGTTTCTTTTCTCTTCAAGAAATTCTCGCACAAATTGAATCTGTGAGCTGACGCCAGCCGTACTTTCCTGAAAGGGATTCGGTGTTATCCCCTGACCTGGTATCATGAATTCTAAGAAAACACTTCGCGACAGTGTCTTTTCGAAGCCTGATTGACTTTTGAATTTCGAAGACTTCCAGTATTTTCTTGCTGCACAGAAAGCTAAATTCGAGTAGCTTAAAACACGAAAAAGAGGAAAGTAATGAAATGAAGGCATGCGTACAAGAGATGAACAATAAACTAGCTCTGAAGTAAGCCTACGTCTCGACTGTATGAAATATTTGTAAAATTGAACAAAAAACGAACTCGGGATGACACTGAAACTTCACGGTAACGTATTCTTTACATTATATTTCCTACAAAGTGGTCAGCATATATAGTGAGAATAAAAATTCGCGAATACATTTAGCAGACCGTTTTTGGTGTGCGCTAAGATAGACTTCCAAGTGGATTCTCAAATGCACTTTGGGGGAAAGATCAGTCGGGATCTGGTTCATGCACCCATGCGGCGTCGGCTTCATAGAGCCAGCCACTTGGATTTCGTGCCCCTTAAAGAGGCGGATAAAACAGTGCCGGCTAAAAAGTAACAGGTTTGCCCGAAAGCTGAATCATTGATTGCGATAGCAAATTATTGGACATCTCTATGAAGCCAGGTTAATAGTTTTATCAGCTGTACAAACTGCTGTAAACATTCGCTTACTAACTAGATTAACCAGCACTGTGAAACATGCACACAGGCAAACGTGAACACATCTCACTCGAAAACCACGGAAACTCGCTCACGGAGACGACGACGGTGGAAATTCGCCTGGAGTGTCCATATAGTTGATATCGTAATAAAGTTAGTGCCTGACTAGATAGATCATGGATCGATTGCAAGAAGCATTTTATCCGCGCGTAGATTCGCAACTACGATGTGGAACTTTCGCGCATGTGACGCAGTAAATTGTCGAGGGACAAAAGCGAGAAGTTTATGAGTCTGGCTACTTTGTCACCGAACAACTTAGTGCGGGACTGGTATACCGCAGGCTAATTAGATGTCTCTGGGAGAAACATTTGTCCTGCACATAGTTTAAATCACGTGATGACGACGACGATCAAGTCGAAATAAAATTCTTAGTGCAAGCCACTCCACAATCGCTGTCAAGTCAATTTGTTATTTTCCAAAAACAGATTTTTTATAAATGTATAGCAACGCCTCTCAACATAAGAATCAATAAGTTTATGACCAAGGTCATAATATAGAGTGAAATTATTTGTTTCAATACTGCCACTGATATTTTAGTGATTGCTTCATTCAGTCTGAAAAACAGCTGTGAATGCGGGACACACGCTCAAGCGGACGCTTATATTTCATTTACACTGATGAAACGCCATGCTAAGGCAGAGAAACACTGTCGGCACGCCACGTGCTCATAACGATTGCAAGCACAGTCAGCACTTCTAAACGGACACTAATTGGTACGGCGTCCTTGCTTGAATAGCGGCTGTGCTCGCATCATCGGAAACAGAAAAAAAAAAGAACTCCCCACAAAAATGCAATGACGAAACATGGAAAACGAACCGGAAGCGCGACAGAGCCACAGGTGTCTAAATGAATGAAAATAGTAAAAGTATGTTTTAATCGAACGTGAAACCCTATAGAAACACGAAATGTTCCTGATGCATAGCTGTTAAAAAGGCGGACACTCAGAGCACAGCAATTCTCACTGCTGCTTCATTCGATGAAAAACAACCCGTGATGACTTTCCGTGCCGTTGGTACAGCGCAAGAGTGTATAGCGAGAGAGCTAGGTGAAGTGAACCACTCTCAGGATGAGAAAAAAATATATAATACCGCGGAAGCGCCCAGTTTCGCAGAAGCGCCCAGTATTAACATTTCCAAAACTTCAGAATTCTGTAAATTATATGTTAAGTGCCCGCCCCCTCCAAAGCGCCAGCATCAGACGAAATATTTACACCACTGAGGTTGCTACTAGACCGCTAGGGGTGATGATGGGGATACAGTCAACGTCTGATTTTTCGGACTCCCTAGGGGCCGAAATTAAGGAATACATACCGTGTCCCATGACAATTGCCCCTTCCCACTCATGATATGCTTCAGCGCACTGACACTGCTGTATAGAGGCGAACCTGACTTTCAGGAACCGGCATAATGCAACATGCCGTGCTTTACAAGCTTCGAAGACATTGGCGAGGATTACAAAAGTGGAATCAGTGACATTGTTAGAATTCGCGAATTGTTTTGATGAAAAACACGGCACCGAATAGCAAGACGCTTGGTAGCGAACTGTCGAAGTAGCTAGGCCTAGCGTTGACGCGGTGGGGGCTATGGCTGCCAGCGGATCTGCGTGCGAGAGCGCCGGTTCGAGGCGGCGAGATAATCGAGATGGCGGCGGTGGTGGCTTCGATTAAGGCCGTTTCGGGCTTGCGGTCATGTCAAAAAGTACGGCCCGGAAAATCAAACGGCGAAGATTTCTCGCGGTCTGATTGATAGAAACAGTGAAAGCGGATGAGTCGGCGCATTCACGACGAAGAGCGTCAATAAAACGGCCATCAACGACAGCAGCCGTGGTTACACGTCCTACACACTTATCTGGTTTCAGATGATAAGCAAGACGATTTTTGCAAATATGTTCTATTTATTTAATAGAACCATGGAGGAAGGAAACCCAGGAGAGGCCCCGGCCAGCACGGACATATTGGAGAAAGTGTGGCGGAAGTCACGCGCTGTTTTTCGCAAAGGAGCACTGGGACGGCTACCACAAATGTCAACGTTGCTATAGCAACCACGCTCCTGAAGCTTTCGCTGCTGCTCTCGGTCTCTGAAAAGTGAGGTAAAATTTTCCCGCCGGTGTCTTTCTCGCAGCACCTTTTTTTTTTTTCAAAGAAAAGCTGACTTGGAAGTGTGGTGTGTAAGCTTGAAAGTTGTGTTTTGGGTCTCTGAGTGTGAGTGTCGGCCAGCAACAGATACACTCAAGCAATCACGGCGCGGGTCTTCGTCGTCTTCAACGTGCCACGGAAAAACACAGGAGCGCGTCTGCTTCACTAAAACGGCTACAGAAGTTTTGTAGGCTTTGTTTTGACGCGTGTCGGCAGCACACACTTCCGGCGGCTCGTAACAATGCAAGTTCAAAGTTCGCGCCCATCTGCTCCGGCGAGCTGCGGAACCCCTGATTGGAGGCGCAAAGGCAGATGGCACACCAACATGGCTGCACTTCCGGCTTCAAAAATGTGACGTCGGGGCCTCTCCTGCTTTGTTTCTTTCCTCCATGAATAGAACTGCTGTAAAACGCTATTAAGGCCTCCGACAATGGCCGACGAGCTGACGTCTTAACGCTGCTTCGCATGGCTCGATTTTCGCGCTGCGACGCAGCGATTCCTGTCGCGACGTGGGCCTGCGCGGCTGGATTTCGCCGAGTCCGTTGCGCTGTTTCGGAGTCGTGGTGACCGGCGTGATTCCTGACGGGGCGACAGCAAGTGCTGTCGAAACGTGGGCCTTCCTGCCGGCTTTCTATTTCACCACGTGTGGGGCATGTCATTCAAAGAAGCTGTGGACTAAGCAATGTTAAGTTTTCAGTAGAAAGGAAGACTGAACGAGTTTGTGTACGCTGTACACGGTTTTAAAGAAACAGCGCGACCACCAGAAGAAAGAGAAACAGACAGGACCAGTGCTAAGTGTTCAACGCTTCTGCAGACCACAACCACAATGTTTCCATTTTTTTAAACCATACAGGCGTGAATGCTTTGTGAGTTGGGGGAAACCTTGGACGTCGCTTCACCGAAACTCGTGGGATGGCCAACGCCAGCGGAAGCTATGATTTTTTTTTTCGCTTTGGTCCTGGCATGTCAAACAGCTTGTGAAATTTCGCAATAAGCAGTAGGATTCTGCATCTTCTGTCATAACTGCTGCGATAGGAACACGACATTCTGAAGCAGACCAACTGCAGTTGTTTCAAAGACACTGCTAAACTCAATATCACATAACACAATGTATATTGGATAACAAGTCTGATTTCTTCCTGAAATTATGTTTATTACGTGTACGTCGGGGCAGCACTTGTTCTCTCTGGGTTCTTGCGTGCTCTTCGCTTTCAGGAACTTCTGTGGGAATAGACCGGGAAGTACAGGTCGAATGACAACCTGCGCTAGCTCTCTTATCGCTCGCCCTTTTAGTCTGGTTGCGCGTATAAGTACTGAAATTTTGTTCTTTTGCAGTTATATTACAGCTATAAAGGCTGCACTCGGTCCAACCCCTCTCTTTCGCGCTCACTAACCGCAATGGAAAGACTTCCTTATTATTTATCGCCTCTCTCACCAACAATATGGGCAATATTTATTTGGTACAGTGAAATACTGTGTCACATTAAACCATAAAAGAGTCATTGTATATATTAACTAATTTATTCACCTATGTGTCATTATTGCAGCTGTTCGATATCTGTAATGCGTAGCTGCAGGAAGTCCTGCTGTGGTCTTCGAATCATCCAGACCTCTCCTGAGCCTTACCTTGGGCTACATGTAGCAAAACTATAATTAAATAACTATAGTGCAATCATTAAGTTTATCTTCTGCTCCCCCTTGTCCTTCTCGTCCCTTCACAGGACCCCCGGAGCCCCTGAGTAATTGCAACGTGGTCAACGCCACCTCTGATTCGCTCAAAATAGAATGCGACTCCGGATACGACGGCGGGCTGGAGCAAACATTTCATCTAGAGGTGAGCCTGGAACTAAACGGGATCGTACACTCCCCTCCCCTACTTTTTTTGGTGACTGCCCTGTCAAGTATGACCTCATTCGATTGTTTATGAGCTGGAGAATGTGCGAGCGAACTCAATTTCCGTGGAGCCCAGCATGTAGCCTTGAATCCACGGCTCGCATTGAAAACAAAAAGCTTCCTTTTTGTTTTAATAGCTAATAATCTAATGCTAATGTTGTATGTTGATGATATGTTAATTCGATAATGTTATATAGAAGATACTTTTGATGCCCCAATTGGCCAGCGCCTGGTCTCACGAACCATTCTAAAGCACGAACAGTGTCACAAATGCGTTCCTAGAATTGCCATCCGCGGTCATTCGCGAAGCCGGCTGCTCTTTGGTCAACTGCAGGGAAGAACTGCATGTATATAAATGAAAAATCTACTCCCTGTAAACATTCGGCGCCAACACTGCAAAGCTAAGATGTTAGTTACCCTTGTGCGGGCTAAGAGTGTCACACTGTACGCTTTGCGCATAATTCACAGTGACTCATGATGGCGGACGCGGGTTCAAGAGGCAGTCTCCTAAAATCCTTAAGATAAATAAGTATTACGACGCAGTGAGTCAAATTTCCATTCAGTGGCTAATAATTTATTATGGCTGAGAGTAGGATTATTCAGTGTCCTAAACGTATTGCATTTATGCCGTCGCTGCTTGTTCTATTAAGGCTTGACTTTGCTACCACACACTGCACAGCAACTAGACAAGCAGCCAGCTGCTTACAGCTGGCTGCTTGTACAGCACTCTAGTTGATGTACAGCTACTAGAGTGCTTTAGTATGCTTACAAGTAGAATAAATGCAATTCTTCTATGATTCTGTATTTAGTGTTCTGTTATCAAATAAAATATCAAACTCCTCAATCTGAATCACTTGGCACTGCGCCATATGTGAACGGCAGAATATGGGTAAAGGAGCGTGCCGTCAATATGTATGGCCAAACTTCAGCATTCCGCAACGGCAGTCAGTGCTCGTAGCTCTGCTGCGTAACTCTGAACGCTCTGTAGCGTTCGAGCGAGATTTTGACGCAAGAGAAAATTGTACTCCGGCCTAGATGCTTCGAGAATAGAAGGAAAAGAAGAAAGTACTTCAAGAGCTTGCTGTCAACGAATATCTCCATAATTGATGGATCGTCTCGGCGAAGCGTAAAGGGTGGGCTCTGTCGGCAGCCGATCGACCATGGTACCTGCCCTTAGCCAGCGTAATGTTTATCCTTATTTACGGTCTTCCGAAGCTCTTCACCATAGTGTATAATCAACAGCAAGAGCGAACTGCGTTAGGTGTAGTGACGTTAGGTGTAGTGTAGTGTAGCAGAAGTGTGTAGTGATAGCTTGAGTGCGTAATATAAAATAAAGGTGAATATCTTTCATTTTCTGTGAACTATCTGAAATTCTTTTCGGCAACGGCTCAAAGCTATCCACTTTCATTATCGCCGAGGCTAGCTATACCTAATTTGCATGTAGCCAATTGTTTAATGTAAATGAGGTAAGCGAAGTGGTTTACGAAGCTTTGCCCGAAACTGCATTATGGTCAAAGCCAGTTTCAGTGTCTAATAACATAGTGAACCGAATTGGAGAGTGTGACGACCATTGTAGTATGCGGTCTCTAAAGGTTCTTTCGAACGATTTATGCGTGTACTTTCGCACACGTCCCTCATGGAAGAGGGGCTGGGTGGAGTGCAAATCCGTGGTACCCGCATGCAGTGACGCATAATTGCCACCTTTCGCTGTTTCAGGTTATCGACTCAGTGCGCAGTGAGACGCTCGCGACGCGGGAGCAGAAGGAGCGGCCGTTGTTCCTGGTGCAGCCGCTGCCGCCGGGCACCGAGTTCATAGTGCGTGCCTTCGCTCAGAACGCCAAAGGACGCAGCGACAGCGACATCTTCACAGCAAGCACCGAGGAGGCACGCGACGACGGAGACGGTGAGCACGAGTTTTGTTCATGTAATGGGCTCCGAAAGCGGAACTAAGGTGTACTGAGATCGCTAAAGAGATATCAGTCAGATAAGAAAAAAAAATGAAAGCTTATAATGCTTTTCGCAGGCTGTCAGACGTCAAAATAAAAGGGCACTGGTCAATATTAATTTTTTAGCAGAAAGGCTAACAATTACATACATTTGCCAGCTTTCATGCATAGTGCACACTAGCCAATTAGGAGAGTTTGATGGAAAAAGAGAGAGAGCGAATGTTGTGTAGAAAACATGGAAGTTAAGCAGACAGTATCAAAAGGACCAGTATCAGTTGAAGTGTATCAGAGGGAAGGGAAGGGGGGGGGGGCGGAGAGAACGACACAGAAAGATGGGAGAGAGAAAGCAAAAATTATTTAACCACATCATTGTACTAGGGAGGTTCTACGTGGTCAAAACAATTGCACCGGGTCAAGGATCTTTAGAATTGAATTCGCGTCTTTGGAACCTTGTGTGCGGTTGAACGGCGAGGTTGCTGTTCCAGTGTCGGTATAGACAAAGGCACGTCGTCCAATCGAGCTGATGCGAAGGAGAGTGATTGTCTCTGCACCCGAAAGCGAGAACCCTCGCAGAACATGTGATCGATGGTCTCGATGGAACCGCGAGCAGCGCCCAGAGCATTCACAACCGTTTCGATGAGGGCGGAGCAAGCTGCCGTGAATAAACCGTCAAGCCACAGCTTACGAGGAGAATTGCCTGGCGTCGAGGGAGTCACAATGGAGGCCGGAGCTGGAACGAAGGGTTCAGAGGGTTTTACAGCCTGCCTAAACTTGGAGGATTGCACTTTTTTAATTATAACTAAGTAATCATCAAGCTGACGATAAATCTGAAACAAATAGACGTAGTGTT
Source organism: Dermacentor silvarum (assembly GCF_013339745.2). Taxonomy (NCBI): domain Eukaryota; kingdom Metazoa; phylum Arthropoda; class Arachnida; order Ixodida; family Ixodidae; genus Dermacentor; species Dermacentor silvarum. Next base: position 160,358,281 of record NC_051159.1, on the reverse strand, counting down.
CCATGATCGCACTTTGTAGAAGGTAAAGTGACATTGTACTGCGGAAATATAGCGTTAAAATTTAAAATTAGGCACACAATCAGTTGATGTACATACAGTACCACGCATAAATTGGGAAATGTTCCGTAGATGAGGCCATGGAGTATCAGTTTATGCATCCAGCTGGTGACCATCTATGGACACGATGTCGCTAGAAACTCGCAGCCCTATTTGAAGAATTGGGTCTGCGGGACATTTGCACTACCAGCAGAATCGCAGCTTTCACACTAAAAATGACCCGAACATTACACAACCATGCTATTTTAAACCCGTCTTTTCTTTTTCACGGTGCTTGTTTTAATGCTGCTCACATTTCTTCAGTAGTAACAAGTTCCTTTCTACTTCAGAAATTGCAGCATGGAGCCTAATGAAACTTGACACTTCCGCATTTGCCGCGCGCCCAGCAAACCACTGCGCAAGGATGGTTCGCATACTTAGGGAAAGCTTGCGCCGACATGTGCCAAAATTAATGAGTCAATTTTTCACAAGAACACGTAGGAGAGACACATACCCTTACGCATTAATCTTTTTGGCCCTATTTTGTGCATGCGTGCGTGTGCGCTCGTGCATGATGCAGTAGGTGATGCAATTTAGTACAGAATCAGGCCTACCATTCACAAGGTACTCTTCTTGTACTGATGGTCCTTGGTTTTATTTGGAGCATGACGTTGGAAAACGTGTACATTGTTCTGCAGTTAAGTGAAGATCCGCAATTAATCATAAAATGCCTGACTCATGGTGTTTCTGCGATGTCGCTGTGCGGAGTTGAGACGGCGCCAAGTAAGCGGTTAAGAAAAATGCGCAGCCGAACACTGACACTCTACAGGCGTTACAATTCAAGCGCTAGGGAACTCGAATAAGCAGAAACAGATGATTTCCAGAACAATTCCCGAATTGAAAATAATGGGGGAAAATATCGGTGGAGGCGAGTGAAAATCCAAGATGCAATGAATAGCGTTGCGCGTCAGCTTTATCTTATTTCATTTACGTTTTGCTCATTGCTTGTCATCATTATTCTTGCGCATTTGCATTATTCACTTCTTGCTTGTCAGCATGCGCGATAAACTTTATCCTGTGATTTGTGTACGCCTCTTTTAGAGAACACGCTCATCGCATGCAGTAAGTGGTGCCGCAATTTTCGTATGAGTGGAACTAGGAGTGACGAAAACTGTCACGCAGCGATGTCTATACGCGCAGATGTCTAAGGGTGGTGACAAAGATCAGTCGAAATAAGCGGAATGGAGGCTCATATTTAGGGTCTGGAAGCCGGAAGTAAAGCAGCAGTAAGGGGAAACGGAAAAGCGTTGCCTTTCACGTGCACACGCATATCGGAATAATGTATTTAGCTTCTCTTTTGACTGTGTTGCATATACGATTTTCTTTTATTTACAAACCCGTCTTTCTTAACTGTCTACTCTCTGCGCTTCTGCAGAACAAGTCGCGCGAAGAGCGGAAGAAGAAAAGGTGTGTTGCTTACGAGTTTAGTTTCCAAACTCTAGCCACGTGGCACGTGAAAATAAAGAACGCCCTTCTCAGTCCGACACTAAATGTTCCTTGCATGTGCTCAGGAGTAGATGGCCACAACCACTGAGCCATCGTGGCCATATGGTCGTATTACGTTGTAACATCGGGAGTTATGGACATGCGTTTCTCTCGTTTTGAATGCATAATTACGGTTCTCGTGATTTTACATTCACTTATGAGTGTAATGGCTCATTGCCGATGCTGTCGCGACAACCTGTAGTTGACTTTTCATCATCATCATCATCAACAACAACATCATCATCGTCGTCATCATCCGCCTACTTTTATGCCCACTTCAGGACAAAGGCGCCTCCCTGCGATCTCCAATTTTATATGTCACTGCAATTAATGGCTCGTAAACGGTTGTCCTATGTCCACCTATTTGCCGTTTTCGGTATACCGTCATCATCGTTTTGACGTCGTCAACTCATCCTGAGATTAAGACTTATCATATGTCGAAGAAAAAGAACAACTTAAACGGCAATACCGAGCCCGTGCTTCTGCAGCAAAGGCTTTTGGCAGCAACTGCGGTTGCTGTACTAACCAATTACCTACAGCGCAACGCGTTCGGCCACTTTTGAGGCGTTATGTGCGCCAAGTTAGCTCGGAAAATAGTGGCGTGTGTGCATGTATTTCGGAGGCCCCAGCAGTAGGTATACTGTAGGGGGAACGACGAACTTGTGTGCGTCGCAAAGGAGTAGTTGTTGTTGAGAAGACGGCGAGTACGAGCTGTAAGCAGTATAGGAGATCAGAACCAAGTGGCATCGCAGAAGTCTGCTGACTTTTGTTTCTGAAGTGAAGTGATGCTTCACTTCAAAAGGCAATGTACCTGGCGGGCCCCATCCCTCTACAAAGAGTCATAGTATGCCTTTTGCACTGCTCCTAAAATGTACTTGTATTCTTAGGCCTTGAATAAACCTCAATTCACTTCAGGACTTTTTTAATGGTCGTTTCTCTGCGAAGCTTCAAGCGATGTGTGCTTTCTTTCGCGTCAGACTGAGCAAGGGTCCTTATTGCTGGGCAGAGTTCCCCTATTGCGGCAGTCACAACGAGCGCTATGCTGCAGGCTACGAACACGCTAGTTCACATTTCGGTGCCTTCGGCCTACCTGAGTGATTTTGATACTGCTACCAGTGACACGTGCCTAACCCATCTGGGTGCGCCCGCAAGGTTTCAAGGTTTTCATGGGTCTTTCTTTTTTATTCTTTTCATATGTACCTCTATTACCTTGTCCATGCAGGGTAACCGACTGAAATTGCCTGCACTTCTTTAATTTGCTTCTGTATATCTTGTTATGCTTTAGCCTTGAATACATTGCTTCTTAAGAGTAAAAAAAAAATGAGATGACTCCATAGCTCGGAGAGGAATTGACCAAGAGGACATGCCGAAAGGTCAAGGGAAATCAAACTATGTACTCAAAGTGAAAAAAATATATATATATATATATATATATATATATATATATATGCATGAGCATGGGTGAACGAAAAAGTTCCTTTTATTCAGACTTCAGAGAAAAACACCGCTTCTGTGGGCACACCTTTGCACAACGCTCAGAACTGTGCGCGTGAATGAATGCGGTATTTCTCATCTCTTTAAGGCGCTTTTCGTAATTTTACTATTTCTTCAATCCTTCTGGCATCTCATCACATACCGATCCACCCTTGTGTTTTGAGCCCACTGCCAAGCCTTCCCTCGAAAAAGTTTAAAAGAAAAACGAAAGGTTTCAGCAAAGATTCACTCGCGAGCAGCGACGAACGAAGAGGCCGGGCCTTCGTCAACACCGTGTCCGCATACTTTAATATCGCTTGCACTGCCTTTTCGTCGAACTGCTAGCATGTTCTTTTATTTTATCCTCATTTGCTTCTGTCTGAAATCTTGAACCTCTGTATTATCATTTTCACTCGGGTTAGCTTAACTCATTTCGTTTCTACCTTTTTCTTTTTAGGTGCTATGACTAGCCTTCGCTTGTTTGCTTCTCTGGGTTCCAATTTATCCCTCGCTTTTTGCATACCACGTGCTTGTTGTCTCCATGTTTCTTCCCTAAGGTTGGTGCTCCACTCCTTCTTCCCTAATCGAAAGAAGAGCGGTTTAGAGTTCGTGCTAAGCGATGTTCTTTTTTTTTTAATGAACGAAACATTTATCTCTGTTTCTTTTTGTCGTTTATCTGGAAGTTGGAACACGTAAACTTAAATTCACACAAAACAAAAAACAGAGACAACTAGCACCTATAAATAAGAAAACGGGGAAAAAAGTATGAAGCTTAAGGATACTTAAAAAAAAGAAGAGATTGAAATTGAGACGGGTGCGGGACTTGAACGTACTCGGTTGGAATGTGCCCATGCGCTGCTCTGCGGACCAATTCAGGCACGGAATTCAGACGTCAAGATTCTGTCGATAACATTTACTTTTCTACTTCGCGACAACAACGAAAAAAACGGCGAATTCTGGAAAGCTCTCAGCGGACGCGGAAGGCTAGCGGAAAAAGAAATCAGCTTGAAAGAAACTCTCCCGCTGGTTTCTCACCGGACCGCTGCTATTCTATGCCATTTGTCTTTAGTTTCACGAGGAAAGAAGGAGCTAACTTCAATTTTGTATGGATATTTCACTACTATATGGCTCTACCGTTCGGGTCCTGGCCTTTCTAGTAAAGCGACCTGCGTTTTTTCTTTCATCAACTCGTTCCAGGGAGGCTATGCTCTAGACGAGAGTGTTATTCCTTGACAGGCACGCCTCTTTTTCTTTTTTTCCCGCAAGCGTTCTTTTTTTTCAGTTTGAACATTGATCGACCCGCTATTCGTGGCTTCTGATTTGTTAGAAATATGTTTCTTTCATACATAGGCCCCCTTTTTTGTCTTAGCACCTTCAACAGAAAAAGATAGAAAAAAAATTGCATTTTCTGGTTAGGTTCCGGAAGTTCACGTTCAACTTTTTGTATCGAACGGTGCATCGGGTTTAAAAACACCAGGTAATTGATTCAACATAAAACTGCTTCTTTGCGAACCTTGTGCCTGACCAGCGCTATAGAACTATAATAGCAGTTATCTGCCTTGCTTGTGCTCAGTTATTTTGGTCTTTGTCCATTTAGCTAAGCGTGAAGATCGAGCTAGAGTTATGCTTGCACGGATTTCTCCTCAAGCAATCAGCGTTTGCTTCTACTACGTTAAAGCTCTCGAGGCATTGCACAGTTTTTATGTCGCTTTGTTCTGCTTTAAGCACATTTCACTTGTTACCAGCATTCTACTGACTGTCTCTGGGTAGCTTTCTTCGCCAATAGAAATCTGAAAGCATCTGTTACAACGAAATTGAAGATGCTACTGTGGCGTCAAGCGGGTAATTTTTGCAACAGGTCGTGACTCCTTCATGATGTTACTTCAGCGTTGAAACACTGAGGTTATAAAGTGTTACATCTTTTATTTAGCATGTAATATTACGCACGTGCACTTACAAATAGGTGTACGTTAAAGAAGCCTAGGTGGTCAAAAGTAAACCGGAGTTCCCCCCTACGGCGTCACTTACAATCATATTTTGGTTTCGGCGCGTAGAACTCTAGAGTGCAACGATTTTACCATGTTACATTACTCACCTGATCCTTGCTAGCTTTTTGCTCGTTTACTCGCTTTATTCTCTTCCCCCTTTATAGTCAAATTTTCAAGTATTTGTGTGGTTGATTGCCGAGCCGTATCAACTGGTACAGCGTTAGTAAAGCCAGCTTCCCGGCGCTCAGCAGTTGCCTCTTGATAGCACAACCATTTCTTAGCATTTTCGAGAGACGTAATGGCAAGTTGCAGGGTAGGCTGAAAACTCAGGCATTTCAACAGGAGTGGCTATCAAGTGAGAAGAAAGGTTTTTGGCATTCGTATTTTCGTCTCTGTACTGCCAGTCACAGCACGTGTGTATTGCTGGTTTACGTGGGGGCGTGGGTAGCTGCGAGAGTTTTTTTGTGCGTCTTATTGATGCACTTTTTCATTTTTTAAATTCACTTACCAAAGCACTCTTCTGTAATTTTCTTAGGAGAGAGAGAGAGAGAGAGCGAGGCTCTTTAATGAATATTAAAGTGCTAGGCCTGCCTGGCGGCAGGCCTAGCATGCTACTCCAGACAGGTATGATAAAAAACGAACTGATATGCACAGTGCATGAAAGATACACAACTTACACAAAACGCCACCACAACACTCAGCAAACTAATCTATCTCTTCGAGACAGTGTCTCTAAGGACGATTAAAAGTGTATTCATTGCTCTAGATGCCCAGGCAGTGTTAGTCCATGGGACAAGGACGTGTCTTAGCTCAAGGGATGACAGTCTTCCCTGTGGATATTAAGGCTGTTCTTTCTATTGTATATAGCCTGCAAGTGCATACATATTGTGGTATCTTTTCCCGTAGGTTGCACGCAGGGCACAGTGGCGGCCTTCCTTGCTTGATCTTAAATATGAAGTATGCAGCATTTGCCACATTTAGCCGAATACGGTGTAGACGTGCCCGAAAACGCCTGTTAAGACCACAAGCCATGGAACTCGCACGAATAGGATCGTAAGCGCAAATAGGAGTATTACTTGTTGTGCTATAGTTGGGGAAACAGCGAATAAAAGATGGGCTTGAATTAGCACGCATACACTAAGAAGTGTGTGTACGTCTGTCCTCTGTGTATGCGTGCCAATTGGAGCTTCCTTTTTAATAGCTATGTAAACATCTTTTAAGAATACTGAAAGAGGTGTGTGGTACCTGTTTTAGGCTTTATTCACCATCTTTAGTGCCCCAGAAAATTGATGTTAATTATTCGTAGTCTGTCCCAGGTTCCTAAATGTGCCTTTAGTTCACTCGGAAGATTAACTCAAGCAAGCAGGAAGAGAGTTTTGCACAACTTCTTAGTCCCCAAGTCGAGCGGTGCACATTGTCGTAGGAAGTGTTAAAAGTAAAAGTATCAGAAATGTGCACGGCTGTCCTTATGTATTCATTTTTTCGCACGTTTCATTCAGGAAAACATAAGAGAGCGTAGCCTCCCCCCCTTCCTTCCTTCCTCCTCCCGCTTTAACGCCATTACTCAAGCAAAACGAGGTGTCCAGACGCGGTCCTGTCAGAGCCCAGCGAGAAAGCCCGACTTTCGTGTGAAAGTTTGCAGGGTACTTAAGCCACACCCCTCTCTGCATCTGAGGGTTTAGTTGGATCTGCAATTCAAATCGTCGAGGCGACGCTGCACACGCTAACGCTTCTCGGCGAGTCAGCCCGGCATTTGCACCTCTTGTACCTTGCCTTAAAATTCTAAACAGGCGAATCCCAACTTACAGGTCCATGGCACCCCCGAAGGAGGCCCTTGTGTCTTTGTTTAGCATTCCTCGTGCGTAGCAGGGTGCTAAAGAAACCTGCCAGGCAGGCTTCCCTGAAGAGATTAGCCCGCCCTGAAACAGGTCGTTTTGTGTGCGTATACGCCTCACCAAAGTATGGGCTGGGCGAGATACCGGAGGAGCTCCAAATGCTTCACACCATTGCACGTGTTTCCATATTGTAAGCTACTAGTCCTCTTAATAGTCAATATTACAGAGCCCCCCCCCCCCCCCCCCCCGCCATTTTCATTCGCCGCTGGACATTTCTCATTACAAACATTCAATATTTTACAGGGTAGCCGGAAAGAGCATGACTTCGACCAGAACGAGGAGCATACCGTCTAAGACAGTGCATAATGCTCGACAGAAAGCTAACTACAAAAAAAAAAGAAGAAAAAAGACAATTGTGGCTACAGTGCCGCATTGAGTACCTTGCTTTATCCCAATGTTGTCGCTACGTCAACACGTAACCTGCTGATGCATCGCGTGTGCGTTTTACAGACGCCGGAAGCACGAAACCAGCGGGACAATTAAACAATGACGAAGAACACCAGTGAGGGAGAACACATGCTGATGCTCAAGTGCACTTGAAAGGGGAAGTGATTTTGCACTTCGCCGGGAGAACACTTGACGCTTTCTGCACCGAAGCGAAAAAAACAAAAACGATGCACAGAACGAAGTTTCGAAATTTCAACTTGCGGATCGCCCATGCCCTTGGTCTTCAGAAGGCATGTGCGTGTGGTTATTTTGGCATACCTTTCTGTTAACGCACTATAGAAGCAAAAACCCAACGTGAACGGAGAACCAGCAGTGCTCACGAAATGCGCGAATGTCACTTTATTATTGGTTTCGTTGAACAGTACTGGGGCCAGAGCTTCGATTTTGTGACGCTCGGATTTGTTTTCTTGGGGATGCAACAAATTTGGGGCATAGTACTGTATAGCACGGTTGTCTTTGAGGGGTGGCAGAATATGCAAGGTTTCGTTACATTATAGGATGTTGTTTATTTACAGCCTGCATGATTCTTAAAAATCAACTGTGCAAGGCAGCATTATTCTATTCATTTTGCTGGATTAGTGAGAGGTGGACGTTACTCTACCGAGAAATCAAAATGCGCAACTGAAGCGAGCAGCCTGTGCATTGAAGTTGGTGTCAGCAGCCTAGTGTCATTATTTGTCAGGGGGTTCGAGTAGCACATGAGAATAATGGCCCTCTTATTCATTTGCTGTAAGCTGACGTAAAAGGCAGCAATAATTCCTGCGTGCGAGGGTCGTACTTCGAGAAAATTAGTCAGCGCTAAATGTCAGTTTAATGTCTAAACACCAAAGGAACATTTTTCAGCCATTTCGTGGTTCTATAGCAGCACGTTCGTTTTGGCTGGTCGGTACAATGTCAGAAATGCGGTTGCACCCATCTTTTTGGCAAATGCATAGTAGCTTAAAGATACAGCGAACAGCGCGCGCGATAAACTTTTGGAGCTTCTAGCATCCTGACACGCGCTGACGCATGGGCCAGCTCATCGTCCCTCACCCATGCGACAAACTAAATGAACTATCTGTCCGGCTGATATTTTTTCTTTTTGTGCAACCTTCCATATGCATATATATGCCACTTTTGGCGATAAAGCATTTGGTTGTAATTCAGTGGTCTAGACTGTGCCTCCTTCCTTCGTCCTGTGTTGCGCTGTTCAAGAAATATGCTGCGCGACATGGTTCAGTACCAGAGGCGAAAGACATGCTTCAAGTCTAACAAACATGTTCGCGGCATGCGTGCGAATGCTTGCTTGCCGCGCAAGACCTTGCGCCAACTCGAAAGCTCCGAGAAGTTTAAATTCACGTCCAAGTCCATTTTCGTTTCTTTTCCTTGTCGTGCTTTGCCTAGTCTTACCCAGTCACTATTCTAACTCTTCTAAAAAATAAGTTTCACTGCTATTTTATAGAAGTATGAGAATGCGACTAAAATAATTTGAAGGTTTAAACAGGAACACAAATTAATTTTAGTGACCATTAAGGAAATCCACCTTTTGCTTCTCACTTCAAAACCGAGCGTCCTGACAACTTCGCTACAAGTATAATTTGCTTTAATGGCTTTGCAGGTATTATCTATTTGTGACCCCCTACAGCAACAAAAAAATGATAATCGAAAAAAAGGTTTGTTCCTGCTTCCTACATCCAGCTTCCTTCGCGCGTAATTGTTATGAACCATGAACGCAGAATAAAGTAAATATGTCCTTTCTCATCCATTCTTTTCGTTCACAATATATTTTGGCGTTAATAGCAATGTCGCACATTTTATCGCGATGTATTTTCCCCCAAATATTTTCAGGTGACTCTCTGCAGCTCGCCATGAGTCCTCTTCTGGGCGTTTTGATCGGGGCTGTGGCTGCGCTGATCCTCGTGGCCATCATCATTATTATCATCATGAGGATGCGTGCCCATGACAACGATGCAGGTAAAAATAGTGCACGATCAATAAAAAGATAGATCGATCGAAAGTAGATTACTATCTCCCAACGTATGTTTCCGCGGATATGATTGCGAGAGTTTGTTGGATGATTGATTGTTTGTTTTGGGACTGAAAATTGCACGCGGACAAGGACGGTGGTGCAAGTTAAAAAGAAGCGTAAGCGAATTACTGAGGAATAAACTCGCTCTTTAGCCGTAATATAGTTCAAAGCACTGTAGTGATTTTACACGCCCCTGCTGTACTTGATTTACATAACAATGCATTAGTGCGAACATATACATTGACCGCGACGTGAGAAGAGGACGTTATAGCGCGATAAAAACATGCTGCCGCACAGCTGTATTTTTTTAGTTGTTTTGTTAGTGCTACTGCACTGCTACTACTACGTATGTTCGTAGAGAATAAATGCATGCGCAGAGAAGACTTAATCAGCAAGGGAACCCGCCGTGGTTGCTCAGTGGCTATGGTGTTGGACTGCTGAGCACGAGGTCGCGGGATCGAATCCAGGCCACGGCGGCCGCATTTCTATGGAGGCGAAATGCGAAAACACCCGTGTACTTAGATTTAGGTGCACGTTAAAGAATCCCAGGTGGTCCAAATTTCCGGAGCCCCCACTACGGCGTGCCTCATAATCAGATCGTGGTTTTGGCACGTAAAACCCCTAAATTTAATTTCTTAATCAGCAAGAGATGCATTAAATAAGCTGCAAGCCTTTAAATTTTCCTTTCATTAAACATTACTCGGAGATGTAGAAAATAAATACTTCTGCCAAAACGTGAAATACACCACGTATTATGCCCTTAACTGATGTTGAGTAGAAGTACTGCAAATCAAACACTGCGGAGCATGATTAGCCCAATGCACTGTACTTATATATGTCTCGGTGATAATCCCAGTGTCTGCGTCTTAAGTACGCGTATATAGCGTGGATTTTCAACCTCAGGCGTGAACAACATCCGTGTCCAAGAGGCCGCTTTGTAAACAGTTGAATATCAGATAACGTTAAATGTTTCTATTTTTTCCTTTTCTTCTTGTCTCTTCTTCCCCAACCACCGCAGCTGAGTATAATCAAACCTGAGCTGGGCTTTGCAAAATACAGTTGACGCTACCATGTTTGAAGCCTGGTGACAAGATCTAGGCTCACAGAATATTACGTTGAGAGGTTGTAGTATAACTTGACACATTCGCCATGTGTCAGAGAATAAAAAGGTATCGCGAGATTGAGGCAGTGAAATCGCGGCTGCTGATAATTGAAGTAGCCACTCATGTCGTTGGAAATACGCACTAATAAGTACTGATAAAAAACGTCATAACGCTTTCATTTTAGTTATTTCTAGTGTAAGAAATCATGTAACACATATTTGTAATTTTTAGTACAATCATTACTGAAGTAATGTGACATTTAATATGGCTATTTCAAAATAGAACAAATTGAAGCATTTCTGGCCTAAAGGTATACTATACAGATGTCGAATTAATCACTAGTTCACATATTTATATTCGCTGACTAACTGCAAGGCGGTGAAGCTGTAGAGGTCTGTATTTTGCGTACAATTGAGCGAGAGCTGTTGCTGACCACTAAGATGCACTGAGTTCAATTTGGTCATTTCATTCGGTTATGTCAAACGGTGACGATTAGCAGCAACTTCAAAATACACCTGGAATGTTTCTGGTAGTATATTTCCATTTTTGCCCTCATTTCGTGGCAAAACTGAATTCATACGTGTTTCCCGACATTGGCGTGATGTCGGATTCTTTTTGCTACGTGGCCTACTATCCAGCTTCTTAAATTTGCCTCGTTTCACCCGTATTTTTTTTTTCTCTTTCAGATTCCAGGGAGCTCAGCACTGCTGAAAAGTGAGTAGCGGAGTTCTTTCGCATTCAGGTGCAGAAATAAATGTGGTGACTAATGCTTAGAAAGAGAGCACGCAACTCGTTTCTCACAAACTTCTCAAGTTCGCGTTGACCGAAACCTTTTTATCGCAGCAACGCAACAGCTTCTCCTGGCGCAGTCTCGAACAACGTGGGCCGAAACGGCCGAGCAATGACCTAGTTGTACCCGTGGCACCGTCCGGGTGGAGGACGATGAACGATCATTCGATAAAGCATGGTGAAGATGGCTGCGCCCTTGGCACAGTCGCTTGCATGCTTCGTCTCTTCTCGTGATCACCTCCTCACTTCGGTGTGGCGCCACCGGCATCAACAGCTCGTTGACCTGCCGTTTCAGAATACGCAGTCCGAGACTGTACACGTGTGCGTGATGCTGTGAGTTTTGTGCGAGGCCCGGGGACTTAAGCCGAGAGCCAAGGGTGCTGTACCAGAAGCAACCGATCACCAGTTCACTCGTTTATAGCGAATTATTGTTCCTGTCTTGCGTCTGGCATAGCGAATTTATATTTACGTTTACTGGAAGCGCTGTGGCGGTGGCGTGAAATCAAAGTACTCAGCCCCAAAAAATAAATAAATCGTGTGTTTTTATAATTTTTGAAGCAGCAAGTGGTCGTCTTCATTAAAAAAAAATAAGCGTGCTGCTGGCAAATGCACTGTGTCGTGAAAAGGTCAAATATCCGGCAGTTAGCTGGCTGAACAGGCCTGGATTGTTGATAGCGTCTGAATGTGATTGAAACGCTTGTCAAATATTTTATCTTGGCTTATCACTGTGCCCGCCAACTACCAAACAGATAACGGCTCACCTAATCGTTGACCGGGCTTGTACGCTTGTTACCGCGTTCAGATGTGCGGTAACGGGCTTGAGAGCCAACACTATCGTTAAATATACCTAAGGTCACGCGTTTCGGTATATTGCGCGCTATATTTCGTAATAAGTGTATAGTACAGAAATGAATGAGTATATCGTAAAACCATAAATTCGCGTAGAATAAATTTACAATAGGTCTAAGATACAAATTTTGAGATGAAGCTACAAACTATCAAATATTTGTCTTTTGCAGGCATAACTAGTGCTTTGAAAAAAAATTAATTCCGGGGTTTTACGTGCTCAAAACGCGATCTCATTACGAGGCGAGCCGTTGTGGGGAACTCCTAATTAATTTTCACCACATGGTGTTCTTTAACGTGCCCCTAAATTAAGCACACGAGCATTTTTTTTTATTTTGACATTATGGAATTGCGGCCGCAATGGCTGGGATCGGAACCACAGCCTCGAGCTCGGCAGTGCAACTTGGAAAATGCGTGTACATTGAACAGCTAGTATTATGCATTCTAGGTTGTACCTACCGTTGCTGCTATAAGCTATTGAGAGGACTGCTATCGAGCGTTTTAGCTCGTATACGGTGCACAGTTTTGCATAGGACGAACAGAGTCTGCAGCTTGCTGCAATACTTGTTGAAAAATGCGCTTTAAAATTTTGCGCTAGAGGTGATGATAAAGACGATCCTGAAACATGGCGCGTCTTCACAATGGGAGATGAGCTAAAATAGACATTGCTCATATATTTGCTTGCCTTCTTTGAAACATACCTCAGAAGGGTTAACAGCGAACGGCCTCACGTTAGCGTCAGCGGTTTTCACGAATGACCTGATCCTAAAGATATGACAGGCAACGTTCTGCTTACGTCCTTGTTCACTGACGCGGACAGCGCTGTTCAGAAATAAGCACAGAGCGCATGCAGGTCTCTATAACGCTTCGGTGGATTAGTATTAGGCAATTTTGAGACATGTGGGCAAAAGTTCGGTTACAATTCCACTACATACGTTATACTCTATAGGTTACTCGAAAAACGGGGCGGAAAGGCCGAAATGAAGTTAACTACAAATTTACAGACAGATCAAGAGATAAGCAACGCATAGACACGACACATACAAGGGACAGTGGAAACTGCTTGCGCTTTGTATGTTTTCTACCAACCCTTTTAAAGGCCATTATCATCATCAACAACACAACCAGTACGACGACCACCACCCACCATTACCACAACCGCCATCATCATCATCATGGTCGGTGTCGATGTCATTGCGCTGTTTCTATAAATAGGTATATTGAGCAACCGATGAACCCAAGTTAGCATTATTTAGGGGGACTATTAAAAAAAGGGTTTAGGACAAAGACATCTTGTTTGTAGCTTGAAGCGTCTTCGTACCCTCCGCAACTTCATCTGTTATTTAAACTTAGATCACATCGCATACTGTAAATGAACTCATGTCATTGTGCACGGCTTTTCCCTCCGTCCTCTGTTTTGTTTTGTTTCTCGTTCGTTTTGGTTCGGCGTCTCTGGTGCGCAGGTCACAGACCCTTCTGCGAAAGGGAGTCGTTGTCGAGGACACTAGTGAAGGTGACATCAAAGACCCGGATATCATACCGCCAAAGACAGATTTGGAAGGCAAGTAACCATTCCTTATCCCGTGAAAACCATTCCTTACCATTTCTCTATTTCTTTCTTCCATCGCAGATCCAGAGTGGGTCTTCCGGCAATTGAACGGATCCAATGGTAGGATACGCCAGGACGTGGGCATTTCCAAGGGCGGCATGATGTACGGCACGTTGCCAAATGTCAAAGTCCAGATACCGCCTCAGGTGCGTGGGGTAGATTGTTTTTGCTGCGTCAAGGTGATTTGATGCCAATTAACGGCAACTCCACCGCCCTTCCTCCTCCTTCTCCCGCACCTCTTCTTCCGCTTATTTTCCTCTCATTTAATCTAGAAGTGTTTCGGATGGCTCATGATGTGCGCCTATACGTGTTTGTCAGCTTTGAATGTAAAACTAATTAGCCCATTAATAGTGACATTACCCCTGGCGTATGTGCTGCGGCTTTCGTCCGATAGCTTCCGTTTCCGTTTAAGAAAGGCCGCGCTATGTTTACGCTGCTTTCGTTGGTGCTCGTTGCTCTCCAGCAATTCCGTGACGACATGATGTACCGTGAGCGGTACTACCCGGGCAGTGGAGTGGCCGGCGACTTGGACAGCAGCCCCGGGGAGCGGCAGCGCAGTGGCGGCACGTTCCGGCCCCAGGGCGGCATGCCAGACCCCGACGAGGTGGACCGCATGATCGCTTCCTCCAAGGCTCCCCTGCACACGGCCACACTCATGCGCAGGAGCCCGCAGGTACGCTTCTTCCACAACATTGCGTCAGAGCGTATCTGATGGCACGTGTACAACTGTCCTCTCCTCTCCAGTGCGTCTGCGTGCTTGTCTTGATACCTTGCTGGTGTAGCTTCTGCTGAGGCCGTGCTTGTTGCAGTGCTACACCGTGCAGCTCGTTATTTGTTTCAGAAGTTGATTAGCGAGGTGTGTCAAGAATTAAAATCTCATAGAGCAAGATCAGCTTAAATTTAGATCGCATAAATAACCTATATAGCTTGACTGTGTAGAGCACGGGAATGACTGGCTAAAGGAGACTATGCCAAGTTTTTGTGGAAATATGAGGACACGAAGCAAAACAAAAAGACAGGATGAGTGGTCACTCTATGTATCTGTTTTACTTGTTTTTCTATTTAGGCTCTTAAGAAGTACTAATATATATGTTCCTAATATATATGAACTTTGGTTGCAGTATCCTTCTAAAGTGAGATAATTTATCGTCTAGGCCTATTTTTGTTTCCGCTTCATTCATAATCTACAAAGAGTGTGCACGTGGGAGGCACAGTGCTAAAGATAATGCGCAGATACAACACCGGTGCAAGTATACAGGACAAGCATGATGAAGACCTATAGGCCGGCTACGTCGTTTGAATGTATTTCTTCCCTCTCATATCACTTTTGATGGTACCATGCTTACGCCAGGAGTCTCAAGCACATATTTGGCCCGGTGCCTGACATGAGTTTGAGACGCCTGCTTTATGCGTATGTTAATTTAATATATAGACACGACGGCTCAGCACATAAATCTTGAAACAGAAGGAGTAATCAAACGAAGGAGCGTTTATAGACGGAAATTATGTTTATGTCGACATTATCAGTGACATTCAATTTCTAAATATTAGTTTTTTAAATTTTTTTTTACAGAAACGCCTCCTTCTGCAGTTGCTACTGAGAACGACATACTGAGCAGCACTTTACTACCCAAAGCCGCACATTGGAGGGCAGCAGATTAATTCAGTGGCTTATAAATTTTACATGTTACACATAAGTTAATCAGTAAAAATAAGGAAGCTTCTATACTTCTACGACTCAGTTATCCAAGCTATTATTTGTCGCATATGAGCACACGCCAGGAGAGCGCAGCAGGCGACAAAAAAAAAAAAAAAGGGGGGGGGGGGAGGGGTCACGAACCGACTGGCACAGTTCCGCAACTAACAATAATATAGAAGTGTTCATATACATATTACTTTGTTATCAAGCACTCCAGGCAACTTTATAGGGACAGCGTGTTTGCGACGTCGAACACCATTTATCCATTTCGGCGTCGATTCTTCTGCTCATATTCCTCTTCCGCCCACTCTCCTTGATATTGGCAGAGGCGGGACACTCCTGAGCGGGAGCGGCGCACCATATCGACGCCCGTCTGACAGGCGGAGACGACGTTCGGGCAGGCCCCTTACGACGACGGGGAACAAGTGGAGGAGCGGCCCGGACCGCCCTTCTGCCCGAACGACGACGCCTCGACCGTTCAGTGCCCGGCGGAAGACGACGACGAACCCTCTGTGATCGCCGCTGCCGCCGCCACAAGACGGCGCCACCATCTCCACGAGACCACCACCAGTGCCTTCTCCAGCCAGCAGAGACGCTACCCTACCGCCGCTGCCGCAGCTGAGAGCTTCGAACTCGGAACACGCCGACGCCGGGACAGTGCGTCTTCCACGGACTCTTACATGTCCTGGAGTGCGGGACAGCCCGCCACCAGGGCTCGTGGCTCGCAAGAGCAGGAAATGCTTCGTCACCACCGGCAGACTTGGTTGGGAGCCACTCTGCCTCGCGGCGGATACTCGCAGTCCCAGCAGCAGCCGCAGCCGATACAGCAGGAGCGACGCAACTCGTTCGGCGATGACGGACCGCGTTACGAGAATACGGCGTTCCTCAGGCAGCTTCAGCTGCGCAGCGTGGCCGATGAACCTTCAGCCGCTTCCGGAGCCACGTTGCGTGGCACAAGGCGTAGCTGCCGCGTGTGAATGTGGTTAGTGCTCGTGCAAACTGGGAGCTCACGCAGAGTGGAATGGCAATGACGTTTACAAGACAACGTCGGCATGCATAGATTGAGGACTGCGTCAAGAACTTTGGAAAATTGTTCTGAGTAAGAGCGCAGTAAAACATGTATTTTCGTTTGTCCTTCTCTGTGTGGTCTGTGCACTATTCCAAATTTCGGGAAGCAGTCCTCAAACTTACAAGGCCTTCAACGCCATCATAAACAAATCAGTGTCGGTACTGTTTAAAGAATTGCTGTTCGCTTCTGCACTCCAAGAAGGGTTGAGCAGTGGGCAATTTGAGCCAGGATTGAGCCTGATTCGTATATTACTATTTTGGATTTGTAAAGAATTTCCACGCTGCGTGAGTCACCAGTTTGATTGAGCTCACCAGGAACACTATTAGGGCTTTGCTCTGCTGTGCGTACGATGAATGTACGCTTTGAAGTACCTAAAGAGACAACTTTTAGTCCAGTGGCTTCGGCTTACTGCCCTGAGGATATTTATTGTATGGGCATTAATGAAACTTGCAGCAACGGCAATAATGAAATGCCAATCACCTGCTGCATTCTTGGCTTTGCTGAGTGCTCGAAATTTCTGTGTGTTTAATCGTGTGCAGTTGAGAGGGTTAAGCAGTTCTTTGAGTATATCATGCTGAGCATTTAACAGGTGATTCTAGTCAATCTCATTAAATAAGATGCAATGGGAGAATTTGGGAACCATGCTTTTATAGCTTGCACACCAAAGTTTTCCATCTCTTTCCATGCCAGTTTATAGTTCATTACCTTTAAAGCACTAGTATTGCGCGACGATATTGCAGTGTGGTCGGGTAAACTATCCTAAAACAATTTCAGGCCGCACTAACAGAAATATAGCGCGCAGTACCGCCTTCTTTAGGTTCAACAGAGCTTCATCAGTGAGGTCACGTCGTGGTTTCTGTTTTTCGATCACTTCCACTTATGTAGGTATTTTCTTGCACATTTTCTTCATTTAGTTATGCCCATGCCGCAGCAGTTGAATGTGCTAAGCTCAGGACAAGAAATTACGTTAGTCGGCAAAGGCAAGGATACTTCCGATAATGAACACATAGGAAAGAGTAATGTAATTCCAGGCAGGCTCCGTGAGGTGCTGGTAAAAGCGATGAAACAGAATGGGTGTAGCTCGAGCAGGAATACACGATGAAGAAATAGAAACGACAAAATTGCTGATACTTAGGGCAAAGCTGATAGGCTGATTACTATGACATCACCTTTTCTCGTAAAAGATCATCCTCAATATAGCCTATTGCTATATTCGACTTAAATTAACGGCAGTGCGACAGCTTTAATTATTTGATATGTTTGGTGCATAGCTGCACCGGCAAGCAAAGAGAAGCTTTCTTGGCTCTGCTGAATTCACGATACTGGGATTCGTTACGTTTCATTTGGGAGATAAGTACCTACTAAATGTCGCGCAGTACTTTCGAAGGCACGGGCACATTTTCAAGATTTCAACGTGTAAATCCGGCGCCTGGTTAAATGTAATAACAGAAAATTGTTATCCGTGATTGAACTTGGCAGCGATATATTTTGCTTTACTTTGAGGCCGCCACTAAGAGTGAAGATATCAGCGTGTTCCCGCAAACCTAACATTTTTTCTTGCTTGCTACCTTCATGTAACATGGTTTTCCTGTGATCTAACGTTTACGTATGTCAACCTCCGGCTTCACAGTGTACGCCAGTTTTGTAATGTAGCACACGGGTAATTGACCATTACACTCAGCGCTGAGTTGTGGAAGCTTCCTGAACTGGGCAGCTTGCATGACCTTGCATGGGCTGGATCAGCATGGACCATTTGTCGGGCAGGCTCCCATAGGTGGCAGTTGTGGTCCGGCGACGATGGTCCTGTGGTTGTTAAACACGCCGCTGCTTCGTACGGTGGCCCCTACTCTGAATTCCTTGGTAGGCAGTTTATAAGTTGAAATTGAACAGCATCTCGGAAGCTAGCTGTCTCGAACAAGCGGCCACCGGTAGACGACGTTAATGCCCTCCAAACTGCAGCGCAACCCAACTCTAAAAACAAGTGATACGGGCTGTGAGGCAACGCCAGTCTTACCCATCCTAGAACAATGCTGTATAGTTGTGGGGCCGTTCCCTTTGTTTTTCGTTTATTTTTTTGTCGACGCTACAATACTAATAAAGTTGGATTTAAAGCATGCTCTTGTAGGCGTCGGAGGGGAATATTTTTATGCTGCTACGACGAAGCATCACACCTGTATAGGCTCAAACGACTCCTGACTAGAACACTACTGCCGGGCAAATGTAGCATACCTAGAATTTTCTTGTCGAAATGACGTTACAGACAAGTTATCGCCTGAAGCGTTATCGACCATACCGAAAGTGTAATAACTTCTTAAAGAATGTAGGCTCATAAAGCAGCGCTCGGTGATCCTAAGTGCCTTAGACGCCCCCAACAGAAGATAATTGTTACATTTGTTTATTCATGCACTTACGCCGTGCGACTGTGAAAAATGAGGAAAAGAAAAAAACCCATCTTTTCGTATTGCCACGTGTTCTACTCCACCACTGTATTCGCATATCCCTTTCCTTACCGTAATTTTTATTGCTTGATTGAAAGCTTGCCAGTTCTTCAGCCCTTGGAATCTTTTGTCACTGAACTATACTGCGTGCTTATACCTATTGTAAGCGTTTTTGCGTAAAACTCTTGAAACGTGATTGCATTACTTATTTATCCTTATCATAGGCTTGAAACCCGCTTACCGGCATGGTTGTTTCCATTTCAGAGAGCATTCTAAAATTCCGCACAATGTGGTGACGAGAGACTTTGAGAATATTATTTCAAGCATTATTCGCAAACATCATAACAAAATTGCACTAGCAAATATATGTCAAGTGTCGGTAAACAAGCATTGAGCACTGCTCTATACCACATCGTATTCTAATATATCACATTACGAATGCTAATCGCATGAGATGAGGAAAAAGTTAAAGCAAACGGTAAATTATAACTGAATCTGGCTTCTAAAGCGTGTACACAAGTACCCGTTGCACTTTACCGGTAAACTAAACATCGCTAGCACGAGCATTATGGCTATTGCACCAAGTATACATGACATGAAAGCCTTTTATAAATAAATTGCAACTAACCACTACTTGAAGAAATGCCTAAGCTTATCTCTCTGTAAATGCATGCTTGTGTGGAAGTCATCGATGGCACGCCAAATTTGCGGTGCTGCATCGACTTCGTTAGAGGAACGCCCATCGGGGTAATCATAAGAGAAACGCAGTGTGGGCGGCTAATGCGTACGAGATTTCGCAAGCATAGGTAAGAGTTGCCTGATTTAGTACAGTGGTAGCGGTGGATCTCTGCAAGAGGCCTTCGGCCTGCGTTAACTTATGCAATCTGATCAGTGTTGCATTGACTTCATTAGAGGAACAGATTGGGTGTAGTCATAAGAGAAACGCAGTGCGGGACGGTTAATGTGCACGAGATTTCGCAAGCATAGGTATGAGTTGCCTGATTCAGTAGTGGTAGCGGTGGATCGCTGCAAGAGGCCTTCGACCTGCGTGAACATATTCTATCAATGAGGTCTGTCATTATTTTCGTCATTCGTTATGCTGAACGCTCTGCGAATATACGTGAAATCTGCTTAAAAGTAAGGTTGAGAAAGCACTAAAGGTTACATTCGCTGCTAGCATTGAATGATCGGTGAAATGACACGTGTCCAGCGATGAACTCGAGGCTTTTTTCAAGTCGCGATTGTAATAACTGCTGTGTATTTCGACGATTCTTGTCCTTTATACCTAGCTCGCACATTTAACTCACTTTGCACTGATGCGCGCAAAATTATTGCATATACTTTTAGCCGCCTCCTCTTTTTTTTTGTGATTTCGGACATTCCGATGGCCTTCCTCTCTACGGGGAATTTGGCCACGTTTTTCAGTTTTTTTTATGCCGCACACGTAGGCTTGTAAAACTCAACCCTCATAACCTGTGTAGCTATTCACAGCGCACGTTCACTTTCTGGCTTTCTGGCACTGTTTCTATCTGTGGTAGCTTATGGCACGTGTGAAATGACGATATGTGAATGTAGCTCAAGTTCAGGACTTAAAAAACAGATGCACGTGAGCTTCACTGAGTCACAGTGTTACTGTTTCCTACTCACAGTTTGTCAGAACAAACTCAAGGTTACCTCAGAGACACGTACTTCTGTCTTTGTCATTTTCCAGCACGGCTAGAGAGCGTTCGTAGTGTAATTTTTCGACACTTTAAAACCACTATTAAACAATGTTCTCTTTCTGCTTAGCTTGCAGCAACTGTACGAGTGCTTCATGCAATTCTCACCACATTAAGAGTCCTAACACTTGCTCATCTATGAGATAAAACTCAAACCTTTGTACTTTCTGCGAACTTATGATCGAAATAAAAGATTGCAATTTGCGTCCCTGTACGCCATTCGGGACGCATTCATAGCCCGTAATGGGAGAAAAAAAGCTCCTCATGAGCAAGAATTATAAATATCCATCGCTGGGAGTGCTCTTCAATAGACACGACATCAAAGCTGCCCATTTCCTAGCGAACGCGGCATCTATTCCTAGCAAAAGGAAACAGCCTTCCTCTTCTTTTGAATGTAGGTCTCCTCGGAATAAAAACCCCCAAGTCGAGACCAAACGCCGTATTTTTACAACACGCAGCGCGCGCACACGCGCTTTATTATAGGAACACGAAAACAGCGATTAGCTAGCTGCATTTATTGAGCGAATAAGATTGGCCCCTAAATGGTGGCACTTAAAGGCAACTCTTCCCTTGACCGCGTGACCCGCTCCGTCTTATCAAGGCCGCGCCACCGTCAGCCTTTTCGGCTGTCGAATGTTTCGCGACTAAGGCGACGACGATGCAGCTCACGGAGACTACGGACAGGCGGCCATGCGTTACGCGCCGGAACGACCATTAATGCGTTGCGATATGTGCACGGTCATTGTGCCTTTTGTGCGGTCGTCCTCGAGGAGAGAAAGCCGCGTTCGATTTGGGATGGCATCGTTTATGGCAGGACATTCACTTTCCTCACCGTCCTTTTTGCGTTCTCCCCTCTCCCGGTCCGTGTAATGCGCCAGCGCCCCCTGCTTGGATCTTATTGTGGGGCGAGCGTTTAGTCGAAGCTTCGATCCACCATCTGGCGTTTTTACGGTCCCCAACGCATGTCGCCTATTTTGTCCAGAGCGTAGTGGCCTTTCACAGGAGGCGCCAGTACGCCCCACGCGAAGGCAATCTTTTGCACCGAGCGCCGTTGTCCGCTCTCACTTGCTACACTGGTAATATTCTTTCCCTTTCTTAGGTTTCAGCTCGCCTTTTGACGATGTCCTCGCGAATTTCTATGCGCTAAAGGTTATAGTGCGTCGTTTCTCCCAAGGTGTTTTGGCGCCT
This sequence comes from Dermacentor silvarum, assembly GCF_013339745.2. Lineage (NCBI taxonomy): Eukaryota > Metazoa > Arthropoda > Arachnida > Ixodida > Ixodidae > Dermacentor > Dermacentor silvarum. The sequence continues at coordinate 160,336,430 of NC_051159.1, read as the reverse complement.
GCCACAGCGGACATTGGTAGCACTCGCTGTCGTCTAAACGCTTTATGCGCGCTCTTTTATTATCCGGCATATATATATATATATATATATATATATATATATATATATATATATATATATATATATATATACGTATTTGATGAGGCGCTTGCCTACAGTTGCGATACAGTAATAGTTCTTCGCTCTGGTTGTTCAGTTTTTTTCGGTGAGCATTGCACTGATTTCAGGCGACGTTGCTATGTATGTGCTACGACTCGATTATTGATTTTGCGCTACACCAATATAATGGAATAATTGTTAAACTGCTTACGACCGACCGGCTAGTAATTTTGTCACACGAGGGATGGGCAGTTTGTGCACGCGAAGGTTTACGCCAGGTGGCATAGGATGAGATCCTTTTGCCTCGCCAGAATCATATAACTACGTACGTGAACAATGATGTTGAAGGAAATTTCTGTGAGCCCTTGAGCGCTCAAGAAAAGGCGCTTTGTAATATTCTTTTATATAAATCGTGTTTTGAGGATTAATTATTCCCAAGTTGTAAGCCATTGTTTTTCACAGTGCTTCAATACCTTAACGTCCCTCAGTAGTAATGTTCATAAATGAGTCACTGTTTTAACTATGAATTATAGATTAATTAGCAACACGTTCTCGCGTGGCTAGTTGGTTAACTGCGAAAAACGAATTGTTGTAAGGAAAGAAAATATCATCGTAAGGAAAAAAAATGGGAGCGGAGGTTGGTAGACTAGAACACTATTCACAGCAGAGAAAATGTTGCGCTGATTGTGTGCTCCATGGCCTCGTCTCTTCGCACTACGAATTTTCGGTTTACGTTTATTGAATGTTATTGATCCTATGGAACAAGCTCAATGAGTCTGGCGAATAAACAAATTGCGCAGAATAGTTCTTTGATTTGCCAGCAAAAATCAATTCTTACAACACGTTTAGGCTCACGCGAATTTTGCGATGCGACGAAATTCGCGTTTTTCATCAAACCTAAATGATTGCGTGCAGAACTAAACGTTGTATTTCTATGTCCTAAACACGTCATTGAGAAACGAGAGAAACTTTTTTTTTTCATGACGATGTTTCTCGTAATGTTGCTTACATAGGTGAAAACCGGTGAATGTAGCAATAATGCCGTTAACCTTGAAAACAGCCTAGAAATATAGAAGATTCAGAGGGATAAGTCATTTGACGTTATAGACTACCAGCGCAAGTGGAATGAGAGAAGTATTCATGTTTACCTATAAGGACAAAATTCCTCTAAGTTCTCAAGACAACAAAATAGTTATTGTCTAGGGCGAACGCTTACGAGAACCTCTAACAAGAAATAAACATGTACCACAATACACCGCGATGGGATTTTGTCAAGCACTTGCGATAGGAATGTACCTGATTCATATCCCAGTTTCAAATTTTTACTGTCTCACCTTTCGGCACTAAAGCTCCGAGGATGGCGTTCTTATCTTGTCTGGCCTTTGTATGGGTATATCAAAAATATATTATAGCCCACAACAAAGTAGTCGAAATTGCATAGAAGGAATCCAACAGGGCAATAAGTGGTATCTTACTCCACATGACGCGCAGCCCATTTCGTCGTTTTCAGAGCATCTTTCCACCGTTTTCATTCCACCGATCGGACTGCAAGCGGTCGCATCGAATAGATTTTCGTTCAAGTGCATGCGCTTAACGTCTTATACGCCCTAGGCAACACGATTTCTTTATACAATTGTCAACCTTACTGTTCCTTCTGCCTGGGTTCTTTCTGGATTTTACACAACTACGAAATTCCGTACGTTTGTTACAACGTTACCTTGTGAGTGCATTCCTCTATTTTTGATAACTGACGTAACTGAAGCCCCCCCCCCCCCCCCCAGAAAAAAAAGAAACTGGAAAAGCTTTAGTTGTTATATATATATATATATATATATATATATATATATATATATATATTATATATATGAATTTTTGTTTAATACGAGACAAGGTATTATACGGCATGCCATGCTGTCACCGAGGGAACAGTTGCTTTGTTGGCCATCGGTCATAACGTAGTTGCAATGTTAAAGATACTCGTTAAAACGTCAACTGGCGGATCTTGATAACGAACACATGTTTCTAGATGAAGGAGCAGGTCGAAGAGTCATTTCCAACTAAAACCTGTGTGCATTAGGCCTTCTTTATTTTAATTCTGTCGCTGAGACTGAATAACAACCACGCCGATCACTACGTGGGGTATGATGTGCGCACATAAAAAAAAAATGTAGCGTAGGAGCAATGGCTCTTACCTGAGGGAACACAGAAATATAAATGGTGTGTTTAGAGACCTTGTCTATTGCCATGTGCATACCGCATTCAATTTCTTCGCCAAGCACTCACCTGTAAATACGCGCGCCACGTCAGAGAGGATGATAGCGGCAGTTGAGCCCTGGAGCAGAGTGTTGTTTTCGCCTTTCTGTGTTTCTTCTTCGGCTATGACGCCATTCGACTCGCAGACTACGCTGGCACTCTCTGGCGAGTTATTACCTTGGAGGTTTTGAATTCCGGAATCTCCAACAATGGTGTGTACATAGTGTTTCATTCGTATTGCTGCATCGGGTTGTATATAAGTACATAAACTATATGATTGATTATTAAATAGGGAATTCAAATGTAAATAGTACTTCGCATGTCGTTTCCTTGATATATAGGTTGACTTTTCTTGTAATAAATAAAGTTTGGCTTTGTACTACATTGGCAGTGTGTGTCTGTTAAATCATTCCAGAGCGGCTGCTGATCCATCACTGATCAAGCCCATCACGTGGTTTAGTAAAACCACTACTCTGTCTGCGTGCACTGCGTGTCATAGTCATAAGAAACCGGGCGTGTATTCAGAGGGCGGTGGAAGAGTGAGCTGGGATGGTTCCCAAGATCAGGCACGGGCCAGCCATAGTGGCGAACATGTTAGTAAAAGCGGCTAGCCAATCACACAGGTCTCGCATACGCAATGCTCGGGAAGTCGCGTCCTAACTAACTACTGATGGAACAAAACGCTCCTCCTCTTACGGCACTCATCATTGACAAAACTGAACGATAGTGCTCGCTAGCGAAACTTATGTTCACGGAAAGTTAGTATCATTGGTTATGCAGCGTGTACAGCTGCAAACGAAAGGCAGTAAATGGTACATTTTAACGGCAAACAGGTGAAGGTGAACCAGAGCACCTTGCTCGTTGTCACGGCCGCTTCCGCTTGTAACTAGGTGCAGGAAAATGAACTGCTTATGGCCTTCAAACCCGCAAGTTGCAGATATGGTAGTGCGCAAGACCGCTATTCTCGGTTGATTACATGTAGGGACACTTTTTATTTTGCGACGTAAACCATATAGTCTAGTCGCGTTTCTCGCACAAATTGCACTTTTGTATAGTGGTCGAACGTCACAACGCCATGTGTACATGCCAAGTCTATGGCAGCAGTGGACATTCGTTCGCCACGATTGCCAGGAGCGCGCACGTGGGGTCATTGATGCGCAGGCCTGCACTTTTGTTCGAGTGTTGTAGCTGCCGAACGGTGATTTTGCTAAGTTCTGACGGCGCGTGCTGCGAGTTCTGTGCTTCACCACTGCTCGTTCGCTATAAGTAACGCGCCTGCGCGCAACGAAGGTTTCAGCTTGTCCCGTGTTTGTACCGAGTCATTTACCCATGTAAGGCAACGTATATACGATCACGGTTGCCTGATTAAATGAAGGATAATCCAAAGGGTCGATTTCTCGCCACCACTAGCAAAGATATGTACAGGCCCGCGATGCGTAGGCCTGAAGTGTTCATTTTGCCTGCGCACCCGAAGGGCTCGTGGCCAACGAATTTCCAAGCCAGTATCCACAGCCACATGCCAAATTTAGAAGTGATATAGTACGTGCAAGGAGCCGGCCGATCGAAGTTAAATGCGGTCGGTGTACACCTTCGTGTGAAGCCTAACCGGAGTGGCGGACATCCTACTTGTGCCTTATCGGATCCCAACGCGAACCGAAGGAGGATCTCCGAGAGTGATCAAGTGATAATAAGGCCCCAGGTGCGAGGGCGCGTGTGCTTCGAGAAGAAAGATCCCAGGCTGCGGTTTCGCGAGGATGGAGCAACCCCCGTACTGTGCAGTACTATTATTATAATTCTTTTCAGTAAACAGTATCCGCTCACGTCGAACAAGTGCCTAGGCGATCGCTGGCATTTGGCATTGCGACTAGTGCGCTATTGTGGTGTGTTCTCCGGACCAGCAGTCTACCACATTCATAGGAATCGTCCTCCAAGACCATCAACTCGGCGCTTTTGGGAGCGTTCACACTGGCATTGCATTCAACCAGGACTTCAAGGTCGGTAACTTTAGACTTTCTGTTCTCTCATAAATAACATTGCCGAAGTGAAAAAAAAAAACGCCCTTGTAATGAAACAACAGGGCCGTTGGCTGGGACCATGTATAGATAGTTTTCATGTGATGTCACAGGCGCGGTATCTCACCTTGCTAATATCAAGCCAAACATGGCGGTCACGACCTACTGTCACACGTGCATACATTCTTTAGCTTTTTTATTATGACAGTTTTCGCTGCATTATCACTGCTATCAATTTGTCGTTCGGCGCTAGACGCACCTGCAGTCCTTCCACATTTTTTTGTTTGCGCAGCTTCTCGGAGTGCTAGTACCCCAAGAAGCCGACCACGATGACGTCAGTGCGGATCTGTAGCATATGAAGCAATATAGAAGTGCCGACTCACCTGTTAAGGGCGCTCATTCAATGTCCTGACGTATATAGCTTGTGGCGCTGTACATATGTAGCATCGAAACGTAACCATCGCACCCGACAGTGACAGTGAAGCTCAACTGCATTACCGCAACCGCCGACAACGCTATGCCCCTTCAAGTGTACAAATTTACTTACCACGCTTTCTTCGAGATACAGATCTCGACTTCCAGGTGCCGAACAAAGAAATCACTGCGATTACATTGGGTTTCTTGCATAGACCGCTTCAGTTTGCAATGGTGACATGTGCCATTGGGCCGATTAGCACCATTCCTTCGAGCGCACTGTTCGTTGTATTGCGAAAAGAACTAATTATGAGCTAGAAAACGGACCGGTTATTTACGTTAGTTCTTCACGCTTCGATGCAAACGACGCACCCCGTGACGTGAAAAATAGAGCTGTGTGCTGAGAGGCCCGCGTTGACTGCGAAAAAAAGAATGTTGGGTTTGGAGGGATATGGAGCGCGCGTTGTTTATCCATTTCACGCGTACGTGTCACTCAAAACAAAGGCAGAACGACATGGGTTATTTGTTGAAGTTGTGGGAAATTATGCGAGTTACATATGTTGGGACTCGGGTAGCGTTTAGATCCGGGGATCCTTCCAGCCACATGGATGAGTGCGTCCGGGAGTAGGAGCGGGAGAAAAAGGGTTTATTCTACATAATTACAGTGGCTCCAGATATGGTAGACCACTTCATGGTGGAGTACATTGAATGTCTCAGTCCACTACTTGTCTGAGCATATATCACAACACGCTCAGGAGCCACCTACTCAACCAAAAGTGTCCCCTTATAAAGCAGTCGTCTTCCCTAGTTCCGTACACAAGGGAATTCGACGGTCTTGATGCGGCCAATCAGATGGATCGTATTGTCCACAGAAATCCACCTCTGATATACAGCCTTCGTAGCAAGGACAAGGCAACCTGGACACAGAGTGTTCGCACTCCTTCCACGAAAGTCGTTGACTTGGTTTTTTGGTCTCCGTGGTGGTCATCTTGCCAGGGTCGGAAGAGTGACCTTCGTGCTGGTCCCCGCTTCCACGAAGGGTGGCGGTTGTGGTCGCTTCTAAGTGAGCTTCTGTGTCATCGCGCCACAGCCTGTGTCGGGCTGTGTGGCCAGTTAGACGGCCGCTGATGAAGGAGGTGGCATCAGGGGAAGCATCCAAAGGATGCGCACTGTCGATTTGGGGCGCTAGTTCGCCCGTTACCGTCGGTGTCGGGCACTGTCGCCGTCTGGGCGACGCTGATGAAAGGGGCTGCTTCGATGGAAACAACCAAAGAATGCACCCTGCCTATTCGGGACGCAACACATAGCATCCACCAAAAGGCTTCAGAAAATTCCTGAAAGACAAATAAATTCAGCAGGTGGAGTGCAACTTTAAAGTAAAGATGGTTACATTACCCGCCGGGGGGCCTTAGTGGTAGTGGCTATATGGCGTTCTGCTGCGGAACACGAGGTGGCAAGTTCGATTACCGGCCACGGCAACCAGTGTTGCCAAATTTATTTAAAGCGTGTCGCTAACGTGAGACAAAAAATTCACAAAAATTTCCGTAAATTTTGCTGGAAAGTCGCTAAAATTGCCGCATATTTTATATGAGTGAATTATCTTTCTCCTACTTTCTTTTTGTAGAAACAAATCAACTAACATTTCTGCTATTACGAACAACATTTGTTCACCATAATGTTGGAAAAATTATCGATGACGCGCCCTAGGCAGCCACTCGGATAGGTCGGCCTACTGACGTTATATGGTGAAATCACGTCACCTGGTCACGGATGGCTAAAAATTCCGCCGATTGGCGTGCTGCGATCGGTGTCGATGTGCCTTTTTAAAACCTTATAATGAATTACACGCTTTACGCGAAGCACTCAGATTCGTCAATAATGATCAGACGGACCTACCCTAACGACTCAGTACGTTTGTACCAAATCGTCAAAATCGTTTCAAGGTCCTTTTAAGCGAACGAGTTTGGACCCTTCAAGGGCCCATGCGATGTGTGTAGTACCGATGTGTACAGTTGTGTATATTTTCATCCTAAGTTGTAATCTCGTGCAGTGTGTATGTTTGTGCACCGCACAGGTCCCAACCTTAATCTCATCTAATGTTTGTTCATGCACAACACCGTTCACGAAATATGCAGAATTGTAAACGACAATTCATGCGTATGCGCTGTGGACACGCCTACGCAGCAATGTCACGAGCACGAAGGCGTTGTTTGATGTTTGTGGAGGAATAAGTGGTGCGAGTGTATGCAGAGGAAGTGCGACACATGCGTAAATACATTTGAGGCTTCTAGTCCTCTAGTGCCACAGTGGCACTTACCCATTCTTAGATAATTGGATCCGCAACCACCCACCACCTCAGCGCGCGATACCGTGCTGCGTACGTGGGTGATTGCGGACGCGAACTGTAACTGTCAGTTCAGTTGTCCAAGGAGGGGGTGTGCTGATTGTACGAAATATTAGAAAATCAAAGAAGCTGTTGAGAATCAAGAGCCATTCTATTACAAGGTCTTTGTCATTTAGAGTCCTTACGTGACGACATTATGTGCGCTGGTTCTATGTCGGGATTTAGTGTTTGGTTATGCAAAACGGTGCGCGCGCTCACAGGGTGCTTTGCGATGGGTGCCTGCGTTTCGGTCGATGTGCCGGTCCTGGACATAGTGCGAACCGAGGGGGCCCTGGGCAATTAATTAGCTGCATTATACACAAAGCGCTGACGCCAGCATTAACACAAACAAAATGGGACTGAAGCATGCGCTTAGTGAGTAGGAAACAAAGACGAGGATTAAGTAACGAGCGGAGCAGGGGTGTCTTCGATGCACATTGCAGTGTGGTTTAGAACACGAGCGCATGTTGGTTCGTAAACACGATGTAAAGCAGCATTGATCAGCCGAGATGAGCACCGAAAAATTAGGCGCGATAAGCCTTTCACCAACAAAGCGAGGCGTACCAGCCTCGATAAGCAGGGAAGAATGGCTGCGAACGTGAGTGCATGAGAGCGCACCGCTACTCACGTGTTAGTCACCACGAAGCGAGGCGGCGTCGGGATGGTCATGCGACACACCAGCGGAACGGGACTATGCCGTTTACGGGCGCAAACATTTACGTACTTCTAGAAACACTTCACGCAGGGCTAGTTTGGTTCGGTGTGCAGTGTGCGGTCGGATCTGGCTTTTCTCGGACGTGTCTGGTGGTGGTGGAGTACCTCAATTTTACGCTGAGCGAGGTGTTTGAGGGAGAAAACGTGTCCAGCATCGTCGTGTGACCTGTACTTGCAGATGGTCGCTGAAGAGAAACAGCGTTCTTTGTAAACACCAAAAGGATGATTCCCTTAGACTGATTCCCGCAGTGTCCATGGAATTGGCATAATTTTTTAAGGTTTGTCATCTTGTCTGCATGGTTGCGCGCATATTTAGTACAGTCGGCCACGAAAGGGAGAAATTGGAAAGGGAGTGTTGAAATGCGGCAAGATAGAACTAGGGCAATCGAGAGAGCTTGGTAGAATGCTAGGCACGTTCTGTTGTCGAAACATTTGTTGGGTATACCAAATGGAGTGAAAAAAATTGGAGTCGGAGCTGGGGAGGGGGTCTGGTTCTCTCCGTGGCCTAGAGTTTATGGAGAAGTACATTCCCATAGGGCACAATCCATGAGACAAACATCAACGCAGAATATACTGTCGGCAACATCAACACGGAGCTTTCAATTAGCGGGTTACTTAAGCATTACTTAGAAGGAGGCTAGCTTTGAAGCACAGAGCAAATATTTTCAAACGTAAATGCTAAGTCATTATTTGAAGAGGAAGCTTTAGCTCGGGTGGTCCTGTCTAAATACATCTAAAAGGAGAATTAGTTTTTGTCGGCAACCACTGCACAAAATTTGACGAGGTTTGTTGCATTTAGAAAAGTTGCATTTAGACTCTTGGTTTCAAATTTTTGATTTAGGTAGTCAACTTTTTATTAAAAAGTGCAAACATCGCATATTTTGAGAAAACGAAACTAACAAGTTTACAACTAACCCAGCAATAAAAAATATCACAATTCTGTGCATTGCATCCTGTAGTAAATCTAAAGCGGACAAAATTGATATTTTACACGTGAATCTCGAAAAATTTAGTAATATGGAAATACAGCTTTTGCAGAACCCTTATACTCAAAGTAACAAATTCACGTAAGGTATAAATTGACATAACGAATTTGTCCGCTTTGAATGATCTAATGGATACCGAATACAGAACCATGATATCTGTTCTTGATGCAGAGTTAATAATTTGTAAACGTCGTACTCCTACTTTTTTGAACTATCAATTTTTTTAAATTCTTTTAACAAAAATTTAGGCCCTAAATCGAAATTTCGCTTGCAACAGTCACTAGTATTTCAATTTCTTTCTCAAATGCAACAAAATTCTTTAAAATCAATACAGGGGTTATCTCAGAAAAGCGCTTCTGCGTTTTACATGTATTTGAATAGGCCGCGTTGGAGTTGGGCCGTAGGTAAAGCTTCCTCTCACGGCGAAAGCCTTATGTCTCATGGTGAGGTCTCCATTTCAAGGTCGTTTCAAAACCGCGTCTAACCGCAAACTAAGCTAGTGAGCTGAAGTTATAATGAGTATACCGAGAGGTGAGTTAAGAGTGAAGTGATTGTGAATTAAAAGTGAATTGATGGTGAATTAAAGGGGTTTAGTTGGGTGATAGGAGTGAAACGAAAAGTAATGATGACATAGAGTGAGCTAAGATAATGGAGTAAATGAGAGTGAATTAAGAGTGAATGAAGGTGAATCAAATGATGATAGGGTGAATCAAGAGTGATGAAAATTGGAAATTTGGAGAATAGAGCAAACCAAGTGTGATGTAAATAAAACCGAGATGATAGAAAAAATCAAGAACCAAGCAGTGATAGGGTGAATCAAGAGTGAATAAAGTGTGAATTAAGATTTAATCAAGGGGTTACAGAGTGGGGGAGTGACTTGCAAAATATGAGATTTGAGGGTTCCAGTGAGAGTGACTCACCAACAAAAAGGTGCTGAGTCACGGTTCATGTTTGGTGAATCATAGGTAGGCTGACTTGCAAAAAACATGACTTGCAAAAATGATTGCAAAATGTGGTTTCAGAGTGATGATGACTCAGCAAAAAAAGCGCTGAGTCACGGTCCGTGTTTGGTGAATTAAGGATTGAAAAAAGTGGTCGTCGTGTCATTGAATTAGCGGCACAAGAGCTTCGCGTTCAAGTCGTCTTAGTTGTAGCATAAGAGACCCATAGTAATTGTTTGTTAATTATAAGGCGAATATATTACCCGCAATAAAATGTAGGTTAAAGGCTTCGAGCAAGCACAATTGTCCTAATTTTTTTTGGAATACCCTAGTATTCTTGTTAATATCTTCTATTCTGTTGCTATTGTGGAATTGTGTGCAGTCCTTGCGGCGTTCTGAAAGTGAGTGCGTAGTCAGTGTGCCCACCAGTATGAATTTTCAGTGGGTAATAGGGTGGCCTCTTTATATTATATTATTCTGCTACTTTTGAGAATAATAAGGAATAAACAGGACGCTCACTTTCAAGCTAAAATCTGCTTTTGTGCTCCTTAACGTTGTTGCATCTAATGACTGAGAGACATGATTTGAAATGTGACAACAGGCAGGGCTTCGTAGCCTTTCATTTTTAAACGCAATGGCTGGCGTCTAATCAACAGATGGCAAACCCCAACTGACTCATGAGTAGCTCGTGTCTTGTCAATAGGGACAGAATATCCAAGAAGCCCATTGACTCGGTCGGTTTATTCTTTTCAAGAACGAAACCTCCATGGAGATCCAGGAGTGTTTTATTATATAGGCTGCAGCCTGTAAAATTCTGGTGCCATTGCAAGAGTCGCCGAAAACGCTACAATCAGAAACTCAATTTAGAGCTCACCAGTGTGCGAGCGGCAGCTGTCGATGGCATAGTTTGTGTCTACGCTGAATCGACTGTCATCGTTGGTCTTCTGTTGCTTACGTTCCATTTCAAGTACGCTACCTTAACGGTCCAGAATTATTCATGACCATTGCGTTTCTATGGTTACTTGCGTAAAGAGGTTCAGCAAATGGAAAAACGTTGGGCGTCAAGCGCAAAGCAAAACTCGCCATAAAACACAACGAGAGGCGGCGCTAGACAGAAAATAAGTGTAGAGTAAAAAAATGGACAGAACAAAACCACGGCGCAGTGTTATGACCGCGGACATAAATGGCCCATTCTTTTGGGGGCGATATCAGTTGCTCCCTCCTTACTCGTGGACTTTGCTGTTGTGCGCCGGACACATTTTTCAGTCGGCTGGCCAGTTCCGGAGAAAGACGTTTCCTGGAACGGACAATGGCGCCCATTCATCTGGAGGAAAGCTCTCCTTTCCATTTATCGGGCCTGTCGCGACTCCTGAAGCGTCCCTCAATCTTTATGCGACACAATGAGTGAAGTGTCTTCAGAATGTCCTTGCTATCAAACGAACGCAAACAGCGCAGTCCAACACCTTTATGAACATAGGTATGAACAAATGCGGGGAAGTCATTGGAATGAATTGTGAGAAGACCTACACTGTGCAGGTGTTTGAAACCAGGACATCGAACCGGAAATAAACCGAATACCGAAAGAAACCATTACTTATTCTCGAACGGGGGCATCACCAGAGTGCTACGACTTTTTTTCACCCCAGAAAAAAAGCAAGAAGAAAAGTATAACGGATTTTGGCTGACGTTGACAACATTTTATGACGCTTTTCATCCATGCATCACTTGCACATGTGGTTCAGCCGTTCTATACTTCATTTGTAATTGCAAATGCGCTGATGTCCTTTCAAAAGTGGGTGCACCATTATTGTGGTTTTGAACGTGGGTTATATGGAGGCAGGCAATACCGTAATGCACTGGTGAGTGTTTGCAATTGGTGATCGTCAAAAAGTTCTCCTGTAGTGGGAGACCTATCGATGCATAAAGAAGCGCTTCCTTTAGACAGGCGGTCGCGTTACTTCCACACTGCTATGTAAATTGAAGTAGAAAAATTGCTAAAGAGAGGACATAGTGCTTCTAAGGTGCCCTTTAACAACAATTCTTTTTAAATTACTTGCTTTATACCTTCTTTTTCTTTCGTGCAGCTTAGAAGCATCGTGGAGGTGTTTACAAAAGAAATGTGTGTCGTTTTCTTGTAGTTATACGTTGGCTATGAAAAATATCATCCGCCTATATTTATATTCACTTGCAGGACGAAGGCCCAGAGATCTCCAATTACCCCTCCCCTGCCTTGCACTACCTGATTCCAGCTTGCACCTACAAATGTCCTAATTTCATCACCCCACCTAATTTTCTGCCATCCTCGACTGCATTTCCTGAACACCTTCCCTTCGCTCCCATTCTGTAACTCTAATATGGTCCACTGGTTATCTGCGCTACTCATTAAACAGCCTGCCCAACTTCATTTTTTCTCCTTATGTCAACTAGAATATCGGATATCCCGGCTTGCTCTCTGATCCACATGACCCTCTCCCTGTTTCTTAACGTCACGCCTAGCATTTTTCGTTCCATCGCTCTTTGCGCGGTCCTTAAATTGTTCTGTAGCTTCTTTGTTAACCTACAAGTTTGTGCCCCATATGTGAGCACCGGTAGAATGCAATGTTTATACGCTTTTATTTCCGATGACAGTGGTAAGCTCCCAGTCAAGATTTGGTAATGCTTGCCGTATGCACTCCAACCCATTTTTATTCTTCTATACATTTCCTTGTCATGGTCATGGTACCCTGTGAGTAACTGACCTAATAAACGTTGTCCTGTAGAGACTCTAGAGACTGACTGGCGATCACCAATTCTTGTTCTCTTGCCAGGGCATTGAACATAGCCTTTGTCTTCTGCAAATTAATCTTCGACACCACTTTTGCACTTTCTTGGTTAAGATCCTCAATCATTCGTTGCAGTTCATCTTCAGTGTTGCTGAACAGGACAACGTCATCTGCAAATCTATGGTTGCTGAGATATTCTTTGTTGATCCTCACTCCTAAGCCTTCCCCGTCTAATAGCGTGAATACATCTTCTGAGCATGCAGTGAATTGCATCGGAGAGATCGTATCTCCTTGCCTGAACCCTTTATTCATAGGTAAACTTCTATTTTCCTTGCGGATAACTAAGGTAGCTGTGGAACCATTGTAGATATTTCCCAAGATATTCACGCATGCTTCCTGTAATCCTTGATTACGCAATGCTTCCATGACTGCTGGTATCTCAGCTGAATCAAATGCCTTTTCATAATCTATGAAAGCCATATATAGTTCCGGAGGTTTACTCTACTTCGCAGATTTCTCAATTACCTGATTGATGACATGGATATTATCCATTGTAGAATATCCGCCGGGTTGACGTGTCAGCGGGTTGACACGTCAACCTACTGACACACGGCGCCGCTTTGGACTCCTCCACCGACGTTCAGTAGCGCATTATCATTCTTTTCAATTCTACACCCTCGCCGCTAACACACCCCAGCTCGTTACCATGCCCACCCGCCTTACCCTCTCTCCCCTTTAGAAGAACCGTTCCTATATGCAGGGTTACCAAAGTTAAGTTGACAAGCATTTTTTTTTTTTTTTTTTTGGTGTTGGGCTGCTGAGCACGAGGTCACGGGATCAAATCCCGGCCACGGCGGCCGCATTTCGATGGGGGCGAAATGCGAAAACACCCGTGTACTTAGATTTAGGTGCACGTTAAAGAACCCTAGGTGGTCGAAATCTTCCGGAGTCCCCCAGTACGGCGTGCCTCATAATCAAATCGTGGTTTTGGCACGTAAAACCCCATAATTCAGTTCAATTCAGGCTTTTTTTTTAAACTAGGCGCTGAGACGCACGTAAATAACCCCTCTATAGTACGGTTATGTGGCGAGGGGGACACAAAGTGAGGTGATATTTATCGCTGTTAGCCGTGCAATGAACAAAAATTGGATAGTTTTCTTCTATCTATCTATCTATCTATCTATCTATCTATCTATCTATATATCTATCTATCTATATATCTATCTATCTATCTATCTATCTATCTAATCTATCTATCAAATCTATCTATCTATCTAATCTATCTATCTAATCTATCTATCTAATCTATCTATCTATCTAATCTATCTAATCTATCTAATCTATCTATCTCTATCATCGGAAATAAGTAATAGTAACTTCCTCAACTCACTCATGGGTTACCACTTGGTGGTTGAAAATTATTCATCTCACTAGGACACTGTAGCAACAAAAGAATCTGCTTATGACTTCAATTCTAGAGATAAAATATGTAAACGCTTGCAAACAACAAATTGTTTTTTCAAAGCAGGTTCTGTTGTGCCCCCAAATACGCTAGTAAAAATCAATGATACATAGATTGCTTTGCAGTGATGGCGCAGTGATTGTACTGTTGTTGATAACATTTGCATTATAGTTGGAGATCAAACCTTTCAAGTCTATGACCCCGTCTGATTACTCCGTGACGTCCCAAGAAAGCTAACTGCACCGCCAGCTGTCATTCAGCAACCTAGAAGTTGCCGTTCGAAAACCTACAAAAGCAGTCGGGTCACGTGCATAAGAGGCCACTCTGGCTTATTCTCGGCATATCTGTGGAAGAACTGACCAGTTCATACATTTCTAAAATGATATTTATTTACACATATTCTGAGGGGGTCCCAATACCTTGCAGAAGCTAGTTAATGGCGAGACTGAAAAACTTGCAGTAGAGTATGCTTTTAGCGTGCACCGCTCCTTAATATGCAAGCAGGCTTTTCAGTATCACGTACTTTGCTTGCACAGAAACAGCACAATTTTAATGTTAGGGCCAAAGAACATGGAGAAGTTGTTTGGCCGCAGCACAGACCCATCTGATCATCCCACTGGTATAGGAACACGTAATTGTTTCCAGCATAAAAAATTCTGATCAGGAACCCAACTATTGCTCAGTATGTACGGCAACACCTTCATGTTTCTTTTTCTTCGGCTACATTAAATATAAAACGGCGGCATATGGTTAGAGACATGATGAAGGCACATTTTGCCCATCCATTGCAACTGACCAACGATATTTCAAAGGAACGCGTGTACCATTAAAGATTCAATTGGAAGGGCCTCACCAGAAGCGCGTATATGAATTCGAAAAAAAAAACGTGTTTCTGCTGGAGGTGTATAAATTAAACTCAGCGTACTACTTCCTACGGCATTCCTTAAAACAGGACGTGTATGTGCGTGGCACGCATGCTTGAAAAGTTGCACCTGTGGTTGTCGTTTAGAAGTCTTCAAATTACGAGGTGCGGTCTTTATTCTTCGGAATTTTTCTTTTCATCCGCCAACGTTTGCTGCTTTCCAGGTAATAGTATTACTACTAAACTTTTCATACGGCCTTCCTGCAAGAGCAACTGCGTGACTTTTCTTGTATTAAATGCGAATCAACTATTAGTGCTGGTGTATCGGTGCATAGATAAGCAAATAGAAGACATCCCGTGTCATAAAGATGAAAACGGCACCAATGCCTTCAGTACGACATTGAAGATTTAATGCTCTAGCAGGGTCAACTTTAACGTCACTGCAGGTAACGTTAAATACATGTTTCAAAAAAAAAAAAACTGCACATCGTTCTTATTTTCCTAATAACTGTGCATTCATTGCATTCATTGTATTCATTCCGTGACATGAGAATTCCACTGTGCTGCGTCTACAATATGAATATGAACTTTTAAAGGGAAGACAGTTAAAGTGAATATTCTCATGACTGATACATTCTGGATTTCATAGAATTCAGCTTACAACGTGCTTATTTCCTTAGCACATTCGGCATCATTAGTACATACATCACTGCCCTATCTTGTCTTGCGGGAAAGTATTTTCTGAGGACCACAATCTAACACAAAATGTATCGCAGCAACAGATGTGCGCACTTAAACATGGTCGTACTGCGGCCTTGAGGTAAGTTTTCCTATCTATGATGTCTGGAAAACAATGTTGAGCAGACTTACCAAGGGTGCTTATTTCGCATCCTTAGAAAGCACATTCCGTATTAAATACCATTGATGATGTATTAAGATGTATCAAACAATGACAATCTTCGGGCGTCTTCAATATGCATATGAAATGGCTACAGCGGTGTATTTTTTACGACCTGACACAACTATAATTTTCTTTTTTTTTCTTCTGAATTCGGGCACCCCGCATTCACCACGTTCACCTCTATTCTACTTGGTCATTTGTTGCAAATGGAATTCTCTGCCATTAAATGTTGCCGATGGGCAGTAAAACCAACTCTTCAAGCCACGGGAAACTGATTTGCATAACAAATGCACATAATTTAGCCATCATCGACCAAGGAATGAATTGCTTTTTTGAAGCAGTATTTCAGCGCCAGAAGGTTTCGCTTCTAGCTCCATTTAGCTGTTATGCTACTGATGTGAAGAAGTTTCTCAGAATACGTTTCCATCAGCATGCTTAGCGCTAATCAACCGTGTCTCAAATGCGAATTCAAAAACGGGCTATTGTGGCAAAATGAATTTAATAATATGGATAGCTAGCAAATAGACACCTCGTACGGTTATGAATTATTTCGCATTTGCATATATAAATTTTCCGCTAGCAAATAGCAGACGTTGTCAAGTAATTTCTTCAGAGTGAAGGCAATTACGTTTTCGAAAACTGCATAGTATAAACGCGTTAAGTTACAACGGAGTTTTTTCTTCGGCAACAGGATTACACAGGCTGGCATATTTCGGGCAGCATATTTATCCGCCGCAATATTAAAATCGGTACAAAAGCGGCCACTCTAGCTTTTGTCGACTACTCATCGTATGTTGCCCCTTCTCGGGTCCACAGTGCCGCATCGTGCGTGTATGAACTTCCTCCGCCTTTATTTAGTAATTAGCGAGAAAAGTAAGGGGGTCTGAGGAGCTCAATTTTTCGCTAGTCACAACCACACAAAGTGAGTGACATTTAAGCCAGATTAAGCAAAGAGTAAGTTAATCTAGTTAGTTTTTTTCTTTTGTTTATTTGTGGTGCACTCAACGCAAATTTAGTCCTAAAATTGACAAGTTGGTTCAGTGAAACTCTTGAGCCACTTACAGTACTGTGCCAAGATAGATGGATAGATAGATAGATAGATAGATAGATAGATAGATAGATAGATAGATAGATAGATAGATAGATAGATAGATAGATAGATAGATAGATAGATAGATAGATAGATAGATAGATAGATAGATAGATAGATAGATAGATAGATAGATAGATAGATAGATGTAGCTAGGAGATCAATTGAAGAGGTTGAAAGCACGTGCTTTCTGGTACACCATTTAACCTAACTAAACTTGAGCCGAGGCAATATCAGTGATAAAAAATTATTACTAGAAATGCAGATTAAGAAGGAAAAGCGAGAAAGAACAAAATCATGGATGACGCTGTAGCTAAGTGATACTTTGTTCTGAGCTATTCTTCCTTCCTTATTTTCATTTTCCCCCTTTTTGTTTTCTTATTTCATATATTAATTATTGCATGGAGCTTATTTTTGATGATTGGGTTAGCCGCTCCTTAGGTGGCCTTTTTCCTACCGCTCATCGTTTGGTAAAGAACAACAACCATTATGTCACATTAAAGCAGGAGGTCGAAACAAAAAGAATAAAAATAAAGATCGAATGCATATACACTATACTCGGCGACATCTTTTCTTGACATTGGAGCGAAGGCTACGGAGGCGGGGCCTCCGCACATTTGTGTTACGACGCAAGTAGTCCGGCAGCTTGCAGCCGATTTCAGTTCCAGTTTCGGTTTTCGCTAGCTCGCAGCGCTAGTGTGTTTAGCAAAACGTATGCATGCAAAATGGGAACGTCAGAGTTAAACTTTGATGAGTGCGCATACATGCAGCTAATTACTGTGCTGTATATATACTGGTACACAGAATTTTTTCCGCTGTTCAGAAGGTTTTCCCAGCATTATTCAGTGAAACATTAGCAGCATTATTTCAGCATTAACAGTGAAGCTTAGGTTCCGTGTTCAGTCAACAAAAAGTGTGGCAGCCCAGGATATACGGGTACGCGCCACACGTGATCGAATGTTAACGTTTACAATATTAAGCCCTGGTACAGGCGAAAAGGAAGGCCGGTTGCGGCACGATCCTGCCACGCGCGTGTCTTGTTTCAGTTTTGCTGTATTCGGCTTACGCCCACAAAGACTGTCAGCAATGATCGGCGCAGACTGCGCCTCAGTGTTCGAGAAGCTTCACAATTGTAGAACATCGTTTTGTTAAGATTGCGCGCAAGACGCGAACAGTCAAGCTTATTTCAGAGTTTGCGCGACCACCAGTGATAAGGCTGGGAAGTTCGATGCGTGATGTATAAAAGACGGCGCGTCCCAACGATGATCAGCTTTTCCACGGCCGATGCTGTACTCGCCACTATCACTGCCAGTGTGTATTGCTGTAATCTGACTTTCCGTTTACCGGCCAACTGCTGCCTTCGTCAACGTCACGACCCCATGACAATATAATAGCTATGCAAACTATGCAAGGTGACGAATGTCGCAACGCACACACCGCAGCTAAAATACACAAGTACCATGATGCTGCTGAATAGGAAGATTTTAAGAGAGCTTACGATTAATTGAATAGAGACTGATACAGATTCTTTATCGAGCTTCGCTGGTCAAGCACCTTCATGTAGTGTGATGGCCGTCGATATTTTTTCCATCCCTGTGCATGAAGTATGTAACAGGTATTGTCCATAATACCAATTATTATTGGTAGCAAAAAAATAAAGAATGCATGAAAACAGTTCATATCTTTTATTGTTAACAGCCATACGCGAAAATTCTCCCGACCCGTCTGTTTAGATTTAGGTGCACGTTAAAGAACCCCAGGAGGTCAAAATTTCCGGAGCCATCCACTACGACCTCTCTCATAATCATATTGTGGTTTTGGGACTTTAAAACCCATCAAATATTATTGACATAACATTTTGCACTTGTGACCAGAACATGATAACCATATAACTCGTTGCTGGAACTCTATGTCAGCATAACATTTTTGCACTTGTGGCACAGAACGTGATAGCCATAACTCGTTGCTAGCATAGCTTGCCATAAGAACCATTTATAATAAACAAATCAAAATAGGTAAGAGCCGGAACACATTGATAACGAAGAATGAGACGGTAAAATACATTACGAAATGAGTAAATGAAAAACAAAACAATGACACGAAGCGGTATCACACTTTCAGGTCCCATTGAGACAGCAATGAAACAAGGCATCAAACACTATTGGCATGAGCTCACACAGAAAAATGAACACAATTTTGAACACTTCAATCTTCAACTAAGAAATGTGGTTCTCGCTGATGCAGCGTATAATGTAAATATTCACGGCCGTGATACATCATCACGTCTCAACCGCCGTGACAGTACAGTGCACCGTACACGGCCGCTGACACAAAAAGCATAGGTTTGAGCCTGTCGCATTTCGATGGATCAGAAATGCCAGACGCCCGTGTACATATGTTTCGGTGCATGTTAAAGAACACCGGGTGGTCAGAACTTGTGCAACCCTCTAGCACGGCATGTCGCATAATCACATCGTCGTTTTGGCAAACAATATCGCAACAATTATTATCACGTCACGGTAACGTAACCAGAACATTAACGAAGTGCAACTAAACATAGAGAGATCAGCAGAATTAATTAAAATGAAGTCAATAAGCAATAAAAGTGTAAATAAATAGCAGTGACTGATGGACCTCAAAAGCAATATCACAGTTTCTGGTTAAGCGCGCGTGTAATCCTTTGGTTGAAGCTTTGAAAAAGCACACATGGAGATGCTCATGGCAGTTCATCAATTCCGCTCACGTCAGAGCTGCTCGACTCATCAGAAGTACTCGAATCTGTGCCCAAAGAAATTATGAGACTTTCTCTTTGGCTGTCTATAATGCCATCCCGCTCCCATGCCTCATCCTCAAGCCTTATCACATAAGCCTTATCACATAAGTGCCGTCTCGGAACCAGTTCTGCGGGGTCACACCTGCTATTCCTTCCAGCAGCAGGTTCTCGACTGAATCGATCTTGAAGTCAGTGCTCTTCGAAGCAACGTAGCCTTTGACCTGGCTCCACATGAGCTCTACTGGATTTAGCTGGCAGTGGTAAGGAGGCAAGCGCACAACCTCATGACCGGCAGCACTGGCAAGTGTGTCAATCTGGTAAGCGAACATGTGCTTATGCTGCTTAACGAGCTGCAGCAGTTCGCTCTTCAGTTGGTCATCCGAAAAAGAGATACTTTTCGATTTCAACCAGCACTGGATGTCGGCTTTTCTTGATGATGAACTTGGCACCTTTTCAACTTGAGCACTGTGATACGACGCATTATCTATCAAAATCACATTGCGTGGCTTGATGTTCGGTAGCAACTGTTCAACAAACCATTTTTGAAAACGCGGAGCATCCATTTCTGTGTGGTAATCACTAGCGCCCTTCTTGGCACGAAACACTAGGGCGGCTCCATCAACAAAGCCTTCCGCACTGCCAGCATGCAAAACAATTAGGCGTCCTCCTTTACCGCTCGGTGCACGGAGACCTGTTGAGAGGCCTTCACGAAATGTGTCTTGCCGGGACATAACTTTGGTGTCTGTCCATACAGTCTCCTTAGTGTGGCCAGCGTTTACCCAGGTCTCATCAAGGTAGCATATGGTCCTGTAAAAGAAAAGAAATCGGTTGTATAGTTAAGAGCTTACCTTTACTGGCAACAGCCCATTAATAAATCAGCAGCCTTGATTCAAGGTTATGCCTCTGTTACAGCGCGAAGAATCCACTGACAAAACCCATGTGAATACATATAACAAAGATGAGCAGGCAAAACTTCCCCTGAGAAAGACTGAAGCGAATGTTTACAAAACATGTTTCAGGCTGCCCATAAAAGCTAATGAAACCACATCTCCAATAACGTGCACAGCATATTCGTTGAATAAAATTAGCTATTCTTTTCTTCAAGTTTTTAGATTCCTTGCTCCTACGCGAAAAAAAAGGCAGCAAATCTTCCCAAACAATGCGACGGGAAATTCTGCAATAGCGAAACGCTCAGTTACATCTTCGGTACAGATCATCGCATCCTCGACTGATACTATTTTCCACCGTACGAGCGCAAACATGAACAGCTACCTTATTTTACTGGGGAATTTCGCTGCGACTTAAGTAAGGATTATGTAAGGCTTTCGATCCCTCGCGTAAACAGCACACGTTTGGCGATCACTGATGCAAAGCATACCTCCCGTTTTTGCTTACCATTAAGTACACACGCATGCTCACCATTCGCGTGCACACTTTCACCAACAAGCACACGCAACGAAAGTTTGCAGAAATTAAAGGAGCGCAAGAACTTACCGCTGCTGCCTCCGCATTTCTCGGATTGTTCAGAGGTACTTTCGACGCCAAGCAACGATGTCGTCTCTTTCGACAATGCGGAATTCCTTTTTCTCTTTCGGAAGACGAACCGCAAGTCGTTCAGCATTCGTTGCATCGTGCGACGGCTGATCGTCGGCATGTCCATGTCAGGCTCGCTGATCACCTCGTTGCGTAGCTTCTTGGACGTAGGCAGTTCATTGCGCATGAAATAGCTGTGCACTTTGCAACGCAAACGTGTCGTAACGCAGCAGCCTCGTCTTGGCGGTCATGCGCTTCCCAGCTTCGCCCGAGAAATCCAGTTTCTTACGCTTTGGAGAGGAGAGTGGGGCCCGCACAGCTTCAGCCTTGATTCGAGTTACCGTTCGCATACTCACTCCGGTGAGCTCGGCGACAGTCCGGCACAAAGAATTCGTCGACCAGCTTGGGCTGACGGCGCCTTACTTCAGCGTAGACATGGCAGATAACTTGCTTGGTTTGTTTGGAGACCCACTTGTCACATTTAAAGTATAGCCTCCTCGGAGAACGAAAAGGAGAGTTTGCGGCCACACACGGTACCGCCGGCACCGCGGAAGCCATGTTTACTGCGAGAGCAAGCAGCAGGCGGTGCGGAAAACGTGGTGCCGTCCTAGAAATAAAAAAGAAAAAAAATCAAGGCGCACGATAACTTTTTTCCATGAACATCTTCCCATACTTGTTCTATATTTATAATTAAGAAAGTTTATTTATTCGGGCCAAGTAACTCTTAGAATCAGAAAATAAAATCGGTACTATTTCCTGGCGCGCGCGCATGGAGGAGGTTCGGCTCTGTAGCTTCCACAGTGATGTCAAGAAAAGCTGTCGCCGAGTGTATCAGTACCTTGACGCAAGTTCGCACGCGAGAAATAAATATTTCCAAAAATTGTCCGCACTGCACATGTTGTCCTCTTTGCAATCTGAGGAGCAGACGACGGTCCAAGATTAGTAGTTAAAAACAGTGCGGGACTCAGTATTGTTCTAGACGTGACACACTGTCATCGCTTCAGCTTTTCACAAAGGGGACAAGTTATTAGTACATGTTATTTGCCCTCACATGCTTTACCAGAAGCCCAGGATGATAATATAGTGTGCCTTATTTTATGTGTTATATGTTTGGTGAAGGCTACATGCTGCAGAAGTCGATAAAACAATGCCTCTACATCTCTGCATAAGCTAACAGAAACTGTGAATTTTGTTATGGTCAACTTCATAATGAAAACATCTTTTCGTTGCATCGTCGAACTGCGTCGTTAAGGACCAGTCCATGGAGAGTTTCTTAACGATGTGTCTGGTATTGTGATTGAAGAGAGGAATAATGCACCTGCCGCCGTGTTCATGGGCGCGTTTTTCTATTTAGTTTGCTCTATCATTCCTAGATAATCCAATATGTCTCGTTACCCACTGAAATACAACATCATGTGCACGAGATACAGCGCTGTGAACATATTCCACACAACATTATCGCTATTGATGTCTTGGCCTCGATGTTACTTAGAAGCTCTAGCGCCGACTTTGAGTCCGACCAATCCACCCTGTTCTCAGCTGCGTTATTTTCGGCAAAGAATTGGCATCTTTTAGTATGGCACATAATTCTGCTGTAGTTGTTGACATGCTATCTGAATGTAAAGACCAATATCCGGCAAATAATACTGTGACCCTCTCGTCGAGATGGGCCGCCGCCCTGCGCAGCTCCCACCTCGACGACCAACTCTGGGCTACCCAGCAAGCCTGCGAGGCAGCGAAGAGGCAAGATCTCGACGTCCCCACATGGGAGGCCTAGGCACCGCCACCTAAACTGCAGGCTTCAATAAAAGCTTGTTCCTCCTCCTTGATGATGTTAGGTGAGGGACCTTACAGAGACTGTTCGCACGATGCCCGAACGACAATAGTGCATGCTGATCTATTCTGATACAGGACACATCTGTATATATATACGTTATTTGCGGCACGTTTTTTTTTTCTAGGGGGGGGGGGGGGGGCGGGTTGGTTTCAAAACAAGCTGAACAACCACCAAGGAAGGAACGTCGCATTTCTTCATACCTTCAACATCTACATACACTTGTCGCTGTGGGTATATCCACAGTAGGTAGCTCCTGTTCCTTACAACATTTGTATACGGGAACGCTTGTCTCATATCCAGATAACCGAGCATGCAGACGAGATTCACTTTTTAATGGTGCCACCGAGTTTATGTGTATACTTCACTGGATTCTTCACCTAACGACCTGCTTGAGCACATCCTTCGGCGAACTGTACATCCATTATTATTCGAGGCTGCATGATATCCGCAGCACAGCAAAGGGCTAAGCGCGTGACCCATCACGTCATCTTTCAGTGAACGATGTTAAAGGCATGACAACTCGCCTCAGGTAAGACAGTAGACTGATTTCCCTGTTGGCGAAGCTAACGCACAAAGCTGGACATCTAGAAACTTGCTTGAGCAACCTCTAGCATTCGCGTAACCAGAAATATATCGCGCGGGTTCTTGGAAATCTATCACACAATTCCACCTTACCATGCCGAACGTTTTATTCTTCTTGCCTGGCATACGCTAAAATAAATATCGCCACCACCTTCGCGTTTTTAAACATTCTGTGCGAATAGTAATTTTTAAGGCAGCTGTGGAAGCGCCAAACTTTAAGTCCACAATACTTCGTGGAGGCTTTGTATCAGGAATGCCTGCATTCCCGGTGCACTACTTACTTATTGAAACCACGGGAGCATTGCTGCTTAATATTCTCCTTAAAGCTGACAAAACAGAACATTTTTAAATTTTGTAGCATAATCTCGGTTAATATCAACCAAATATTTTCAAATCAACATGACAGATGCTGGAGCATGGATGGATGGATGGATGCTATGAGCGTCCCCTTTGAAACGGGGGGGAGGGTTGCGCCACCAAGCTCTTGTTATTATTTTTCCTAATGTCCTATACCTTTATTTTTGAGAAAACACACAACTACAAAGAATTCCAAGTATCAAACTTTTTGAACCAATAATGGGAACTCTGTTTCTGTACGTTCCGGTTGTTCGTGGTCTCCCTACTTTTCTGCCACCACGCCTCTTACTAATCTCTGCAGCGGACATGTTTACTCCCCCCCCCCCCTCCCCCCCTATCCCTGAACCCAAGTGCTTCAAGGAGGTCAGAGGATCCTAGACTGCCAGTTGGATAGATTTCTTCACATTCCAACAAAACATGGTCCATCGTTTCCCTTGCTTTATTATAGCAAGCACATGCGTCTTCATCCTTGGTGTATCTCGCTTCATAACTATCTGTTCTAAGGCATCCTGATCTCGCTTCGGTAAGGAAGGAGCTTCCTTTTGAGTTATCACAAATTGTTTCTTTCCTTATTTCGTTTTTTTCTCTTGAGATAGTTAGTCATAGCAGGTTTATTTCCCATTTCCGCCACCCATGAAATTGTCTGAGCCTCTCTTAATTTGCGTTTGACGTTCTTTGTTGCCGTGTTCCTAACCATACCAGTCACATACTTTCTGGTACGCTTCCTAGTTCCTTTCCTCCACTGTGAGTCGATGTCTTGCCTGTACAAATACCTGAACACTTTTGCACCCCATCTACTATCTTCCATATTTCTCAGTCGTTCTTCAAAAAGCAATGTTGCTCTGAGCTTCCCTTACTTCAAAATTTGTCCAGCCCATATCACCCTGCACAGCTTCATTACTAGTCTTCCCGTGAGCGCCCAATGCGAGGCGTCCCACTGACCTTTGGTTGCCATCGAGTTCTGATTGTACGCCTGACATCAAGCAAACAACCACATTGCCAAATGTTAGCCCTGGAACCATTGCGCCTTTCCGCAAACCCCGGAGCACCTCGTACCTATTGAATCCCCACAGCGCTCTGTGCTTCATTATGGCCACATTTCGCTTCCCTTTTGCTATTATTGTTTTTTCCTGTGTCTCCAGATATCTAGCGCCTTCGTTTATCCATACACCCGGGTATTTGTATTCTTTTACACGAGGTATTCCCTGGACCCTTTATCAACACTGCCTTTTCACTGTTTTCATTGATTACCATAAAACCTGATTTTTAACGCTAAATTTTAATCCTAAATTCTCGCATTCTTCTCCACAGATATCAGCCAGACGTTGCATATCACTTTGCTTGTTAGCAAGCAACACAATGTCGTTTGCATAAAATAAACCTGAAAGCTGCTGCTTAACTATTGTGCCTGCTTGTTTGTATGACAGGTTAAACCCGATATTGATTCCTTCTGCAACCTTTTTCACCTTTACCATTTACATCATAAACAGCAACGGAGATAAAGGGCAGCCCTGTCTCAATCCCTTGTTGATATGAACTTTATCCTCGCTCCTCATTCCTTCCCATTCAACACAAACTGGTATTTTCTCGGTAAATCTGCTTCAATGGCTGTATACAGTCATTGCCAATACCTTCCCCTTCCAGAATATTGCCACAAAATGTTGTGGTCTACGTTCTCAACTGGTAGCGTCTAAAAAAGCCACAGTTGGCGATCTCCTTTCTTCTCAGGATATTTCAATACATTGAGTAAAGACAAATAAGTTCTCATCCAGACGGCTACCGATTCTGAAACCATTCAGAAGTTCTTCCAATATGTCATTATTCTCTGCCGATGCTTGCTGCTTCAATTTAATGGCCTGCATTGCTAACCTGTATATTATCGATGTAATGGCCAACGGTCTATACGAGTGAATGATACCTTTTTCCCCCTTACCTTTATAAATTAAATTCATCCTACTTTGTCTCCAACTGTCTGGTATTCGCCTATCTTGCAAGCATTTTTCTACTGCTTGCAACAGAGCTTCCTCACTTTTTGGTCCTAGCTAGTTAGTCAGCCTAACGGGAACCTCCTCTAAACCCGTGGCTGTGCGTTTAGAAATCATCTCTTTAGCTTTTTTCCAGAGGAAATTACTCAGCACCAACTCCTTTTCCGTTTATTTTTCGTTCATTATCTTTTTCTCCTCAGAGACCACCTCGCCATTGCCCTGAAATGACTCGGCTGTTATTTTTCGAACATAATTTAATGCCGCGTCTCCTTCCAGTTTGTTTTCCTCTTCGTCAAGGATATGTTGTTGTACTGTTCGCGACTTCCTGCCTAATAACTTAATATGGTTCGAAAATATTCTAGATGCGGCCTTCTTTTTCTCACGTATTTCTGACAACCAACGTTCACCTTTCACGTGTAACCTTTGCTATAACTAATATTTCAACCATGTTTTTTTTTGGCGGTATATTTCCCATTCTCTGTCTATTTCATCTTGTGGCAACTGTGCATTTTTCGCCTGCCTGTGTTCTCGTGAAGCTTTCTTTCTTTCGTTCGTCGATCGCCTCCCGTATATCCCTGTTCCACCAGCTTTCGGCTTCCCTTTTAACTTCCCTACACCATTATTCAGCAGGTGTAGAACGCGTCAAACGGTAAGAGAGATAGGCAAAGTGAAACTTTATTTATTAAAATTCTAACTTATAAGCCTTCGTGTGGTTAAGAATATCGCCATTTTATTGTCTGTCTCCATGCTTAACTGTACTGATTGGAATCGTCAAAATTAGAGCACGAGTTCCCGCGGGCTTAAATACAAATGATTTTCTCAAAGTAACTTGAGATATCGAACCGAATGACATAAGAAAACACTCACGCATGCCACTATAGGTACGGCGTATGTCCAAGAACAATGAAATAGGAAATATACATATAACACTGAAAAGTACCTTAGTAGGCTAATGGACGCTCTGAGAGCTGAAATTGCGTCTTTAGGAGAAGCCATTCCCACAGGAATGTAGAACTTGCGCCTTGCAATTACAACCAGATTCACGCAGACTAGCAGCTTCAGTGTTTTTGATTTTGTGCTGCCTCCTTTTCTCGTTTTTGGAAACTTCGTGTTTGGCAAGCCTAAAAGTAAAACGGAGAGACATACGTGCGAGGGAAAACAAATTGGTCTTGTGGCCACCGTTCGCAGCAACCAGCCGCAACTCTCATTACGGTGCACGTTTATTCTCTTCAGCTATTCCTATTAGAAGGCCTTCCTTTTCCGATCGGTACCATTGCCGTTTTTTGACATTTCTATGTAATTTCTTGCCTGAGTTTCGGTGCCGTGGGTATCGAGAATGAAGCCGGAGCAAATAACGTTCTTTGCTTGCTTTGGCAATGGCACTTGTGTCGACCTTCTCACGTCATGACGGGATTATTTCTTATATCAAGGTAACGGTGGTACTGTATTTGCCTTCATAATTCTGCCCGACGGCGCCGGGCAAGAGTATTGTGTGAGCGACATTAGTGGCATTCGCAAAAATGTTTCACAAATAAAAAGTTAAGTACTATGCTAGAAATTAAGATAGCTAATGATTAGCCAATATGATGGTAGACAAAGGCAGTAATTATTTCACGATTGCTCTTTTTAATATTGCCATGGGTAGAAATATAAATAAAAATATATTTACAAGCTATTACCAGCTAGCTGCAACACAGCCAAGATGGCGGAAATCTATATTCACAATCGTCGTTTTCTTCCATACAACTGACAACGTCGTTCTCGTCGTAGCCTTGTGACAATATTATAGAACTGAGTAGTCAATTTGCAGTATATCTGGAAAATAGCGAAAACTACAAGAAATCTTCAAACCTTTTTGCGACTACAGTTGAGAAAATATTGAGGCGCTGGTCGCTTTCCCAAAGACTACCCGCACCAGTAACAAAAAATTGAAAGGTTCGCTTGAACTGTTTATAGGCAGATTTGGACGGGGAGGTGCGATCTCTTTTTGTACCACATTCGATTCTTGCAATGAAAGTAGAGAAAGGGAACCAAGGATTGCTATTTTTGTTAGGTACAATGATATAAAGCCAACCGACAATGAAGCCAAGGAAAGCATAGGGGTAATGACTAATTTGACCTGTAATGTAGAAAAAAAAGTAATCATAAAATAAGTTTTTTGTTCACTTTCAGTTACCTTATCTGAACTTCAATGTCTGTTGGCTTCGTATGATTGTCATCTCTTGCACTCACATCTTGTTCATGGGACCGGAGCTACATGAAAAAACTTCAGCACTACAACATAACACCACGAATACATAGGAAAAAGAAAACAGTTTACCTGTTAAAAGATTCGCAGATCATTATCTCCGTGCACCTGTTGGAGAGATGGGGACGGCTTAGGCAGGGAGGGTAACCAGGCTTTGTCCAGTTGGCTAAATCAAGCGTAAAGTTATAGAAGCTCCATGATCGGTAAGTTAGATATCGAGACATGGCTCGCAGTTATAGTGAACAAATATAAAAGAAAGCGAGGAGAATGTCACCTCTCTGTGCTGAAAGCACCTGGCGGGATACAACTCACGTCCTTGTCCCGAAGTCGTATCCCGATAATTATAGCAGCCTCTTGCAACATGCCACTGCGCTTGCTTTTTTTCTTTTCGCTGCTATCAGTCCAAGCTGTCGAAGGCTAAGGCACGTCCACTCCGGGATTATTGCTCAGGTGCGGTAAAGCTCCTAAGAGCTCTCAAGCACGTATATATATGGCTTCGCTTTGCCACCAAGTCATTACTGTTTTTTTTTTCAGTCTTTTCTTTTCATCTTGTTGTACATTTACCACTTTCCTTGGTGGAACGATATTGCTGTTCATTCAAAGCTCTTCCAGCGGGCTTTTCTATGGATTCAGCTGCCAGTCGCGCTTTTGAGAACGTTGTGGATGGCTTTATGTTAAGTAAAAAAGATAAAGAGCATGGGCAGACAAGGAGGTTAATTAAAGCACGCACCTACTTTGCTTTCTACAAACATGAGAGCAGATATAAAGGCTAGATAGAAGGAACTGAATGCATTGCGAGTATTGCAGACAATTGTTTCTGATGAAAAAACACATTAACCCTTCCTTTTAAAACACATTTATCTTACCTCAGAACTTGTCTTCGAGAACTACTATACTGATGCACAGCAAGTTATAGGACAGAAAGTTGAGGTCATCAAGTGAAGTGCTGACGCCGCAGCATGTCCGCAACCACAACCGTCCAACCTGCGAGATATGCAGGTCACGCGCTGCGCTGGGCCATGTAACTCATCCTAGAATACCTTCGCTTTTGTAGGCATTATGGCGTTGGAAGCAGAAAGACGATCTTTCCGGTCCACTAAAGAAGACGAAGAAACTTGGACATGGCGAGGATGCACCTTTTCTATTGTGCGAGCCTTTGTGATAATGACCGCCAGCACTTTCTAATGATCGGTATTTTTGTTGACCTGCCGAATGTATTTCATTTTTTGGAGGTGTTATGCATCAGTTCTTTTCATCATTATTAGGAACCTCATTTATTGATGTACGAACCCCAAGAAGAGGAGAGAGGGAGAGAGTGATTGCTTGACAAAGAAATGGAAAGCATGTTGACCATACCGAAAGTGCCTAGCGTGCGGCTGACACCTCAACTTTGGTCAGCACTGTGGGGAAGCCGGAGAAAAGATGGAAAAATTACAGACATAGGAAGGAGGAGGGCGCTCGGAGCTGATAGCTCTGTTGGCAATACGAATCAGTTACGGCGCCAGTTCTACCTAGTCGACTTTTAGAAAACAACTTTCTGCTTTTAAAGCGACTGGCTTTCTTTGATTCTTGACCCGTTTTCAACGTTGGTGTAGGTCGGACCTTCACCTCCGATACAAAGACGCCATCAGAAAGGACGCGTCCTCTTGCGCAGCCGAGTTGCTAGGTGCGTTCATCGCCGAACGACAACTATTAAAGCGCTGCCAAATGCACGTGATTTTCGAGCGACTGCCACTAGCAACAGCTACGAGCGACAAGTTTGCCTATCGCGAGGGCAGTCTGTCGCCGTTACTTGTCGCGTCACCGCTTTCTGGCCAGCAAGAAAATGTCGCTTGTCGCTTCTGCGCGCAACAGCTTCCCGTGACAAGCAGCTTGATGGCAGGACCCAGGTAGCCCGCTTCTATCTAAGTTCACTCTTGCTACTTGCTCTATAACGTTGCAAGAAATGGTGAAATTGTTACTGTTGCTTGAAAGTTGCGTGCATGTTGTTGAGTTTTCAGACCTCTTTGAGACGGCACGTGCATTGACAGACGCACGTGAGAGAATTGGGATGTCCGAAGGTTTACACGCTGTGGTGCAGTGCTCGGTAAGGGCAGCCCTCTTGTTCTCGCAGCCCCCTCTCAACCTGTGGCGCATTTCGATGGGGGTGAAATGCAAAAACGCCCGCGTACCTTGCGCTGGGTGCACGTTAATAAATCTCATGTGGTAAAATTTAATCCGGAGTCCACCACTACAGTCTTACGTGGTTTTACCACGTAAGACTCCACAATTACATAAATTCTGGCCCCTCCCGTAATCGAAAGACGATATAAGCATGAAATGGCTACTGGTAAAGCAGATTGGCGCCGCGACACAGGCCTGAAAGCGCACTCAGTCTGAATGAGCCTGAATTGAACTGAACTTCGTTGCAAGTCTCGTCTTGACCAAACAATCCACGGCGTGCCGGACATTGCCGGCCTAAAGTCCCTATATAAGAAAAGTACCGCCATCTACTCTTTCCTCCGCCGCCTCCTCTCCTAAAGCGCTTGCTTTTTTCTTTACTTTTTGCTTGCGAAAGCCAAGTCTACGGTGGCGCACCTAGAAAGTCCACGTTGAAGCTTTCAGGCCGGGCGCGCGCCACCGCCGCCGCCGGCGACTGGGACTGCGCAGAGGACTTTCAACATGGCTCTGAGGCGGAAAAAAAGAAAATATAAAGAAGTGCGGCCTAGTCACGCAGCGTGGCGCCATATCTCGAAGGAGGCGGCGCAAAACCCACGCCATGGAACTCACGGACAGCTGGCATTGAAAAGAGCACAGGCAACCCTGTCTCAGCGCCAAAAGATTAGTCAAGTGTATTTGCCCAGTAACTGCCTTTTGAACGTCGCTATTGGAAATGAGAAGTAAAACTTCAGTGTTAGAGCTCCAGTTACATTGTGAACAAACATTAGGAAGATTAGAACGAAAGAAAGCTGAGCTAGTTGGTAAGGGTTCATAATGTAAAAAAGGTAAGGCGTGCAGACACGGACACAAGAGGAAGAGTTGATAATCGGCGTTTGTGTTGTCGGCTTCTCTCCTCTTGTGTCCGTGTCTGCACGCCTTATCTTTTTTTAGGAGCGAAGCTCCGTAGGCTCTCATGATGTCCGTTGTTGCCGTCGTCGTCGTAGATCCCCGTCGCGCACGCAGCGTACATACCGACCGCACACAGGTGTTGCGCTGCGCCGGCGCCGCTCCGAAATCGCTCTCCGAGTAAGCGCATGACGTCATGCGCAGAACCGTTCGCAGAGCGCACGCAGCGCGCATACCGACCGCGCGCAGGTGTTGCGCCGGCGCCGCGCCGCTGTCACTACACTTAAAATTGCAGTATGGAGGAGTGCGAACGTAAGCGCAAACGTCGTGACTCTGATCCTACACTTCGAGAACGAGACGCAGCAGCCGAACGGCAAAGCCCTGAAGCTAACCCCGAGCTACGAGCACGAGCAGCAGCAGCACGCCGGCAACGGCAGCAAGACCCCGAAGCGAAAGCTCGAGCACCAGCCGTAGTGGTCCAAGGAGAAGCTTCGCTCCATCATCAGCATTCACTTCATGGATCGGCTGCCAATTTTTGCATTAGGAAGAACTCGGAAGAAATATCTTTACTGTAATTTTTTGGCCGATGTAACGTATTTAACGCGTATTTGACCAGCGTATGTAATGTGGTCCTGTACAAGCGGTTGGTGGCGAGGGGTCGCATTTTCTTAATTTTTGACTGTTTGGCGGGATGATCTCGTTTTGCTCTCGCAACAATGCCTGGATGTTCTCGCAGCTTCTCGTTTCGTTTTCGCGCCCATTCTCGCCTAGAGTGCCCGTGTAACGGCTCTGGAATTTCACTCAATATCTCTTGATGGTCGCCGACAACGGGAGCTAAAACACATTTTCATGCTTAAAACGTTTGAGGGCTACGGAAGATAAGGATGGGAGTCGTGTTCCCCTGATTTCACGCCAGCGCTCACGCCGCTGGAGCCAACACACATACGAGGTATCGGCTTACGTGTACTGTCCCGCAGCAGATTGGCTGGTTCACGGCTCTGTTCGCAGCGGTATTCCCGTATGAAAATGAACCGTGAGTTTCTGATTAGGACGTTATACATTCCTAATGTGCCATCACACAGACATCATAAATGCATCATCTAATGTTGTTTAGCATCACAAGTACATCACAGACTCAAATGACAATGCATCTGAAGATTTAAACACAATTAAACAACAAACGCAACCTAAACATTCACACTGCAGCAAGTTCAGGCGCATCATTTCTCTATTAAAGGAAAAAGGTTTTAGAACAGTTCAGCTGTTCGCTTACATTGACAATCATGGTCGATAATTTTTTTTCCGCACAGCTTCAAGCATGTACGTTCTAAGACTGGCGATGCTATTCTTGTTTGGTCGTATAAAAGTATTCAGCATCCATATTGTGCATGTGATTCGAATCCGCTCGTTTCTTTTCTTTTCTTTTATTTGTATAGTAACACTGGTTTATAAACGAAACGAAATGAAAAGTGAGGTAAGTCACCAAATCTGAGGCCTGCGTAGAGATCTCAATGTGCTCTATTACTTTATAATTACCAACTACGATGCTATTAAAAGGGTGGATACAAATTTGACTTCGGTGACGCCTAAACCTGAATTCGCGGCCCATTAGAATGTCTCCTAGCCTCCCTAGGAGTGGCAACATAAAGTAAGTTTAGTATTATATGTATTTTAGGATATTTAAGATATTACCCCGCTCAAAATTTATATTAGGTTACATATGAAGTTACATTACGTAGAAATATGCATTTTCTACGCAAAGCAAGCGTAGGAGCGTCTCGAAAAAAAAAACTGAATGCGATTATATCTATACATTGATCTCTGTGATGACATTTTGGCAACGGTATTTAAAACTAACAGCGAGCTTATGGAAAGAGAACTTCATGGGTGTTTTTAAATCGAAAAGGAGTTACTGGGGTGCAATGGTGAGCGGTAGAATGCGGACGAACCAGACGAAAAGAAAAAACTGGAACGCTGCGAAACATGATGCCTCACCCGGAAGCAAGCATGATCGATCTGAACGCCTACGCTTGCTGTTGTTTGTGTAAAGTTTCATTCTGCGTGAATGCGTACGGTTGTAAGAAAACATGCCCTGTGGATGTATAGTTTTCAGCCGTAGGCTTCAGAAAGAAAATTATACAGTCGGCTTAAGTTCGAGATGATAGCGCTAAAGAAAAAAAAAAGAAATACTATCAGGAACCAATCTTCAAGGGTTCCTTTTACTTCTTTCTCTTTTGCGCAATTTTTCAGCCAGCCAAAGAAAGCAACTGAAGAAAGATGACTAAGATAATACTTGGGGATAAAAAGACTAAATAAACATGATATCGCTGTACGCACACAACATAATGACGAAATTCCTCGTCGGTGTGAGTCTGCACCAAATGGACGGCGTTTCAGGAAAATGAGCGCTGGTTCAGATAGTTGAGCTAATTTGCTTTTCGAGAGAAACATTAACGCTATACTTCGCTCAATGATTATCAGAACATGCGATTAGATTTAATGTGGAGGAGAGCGGAAACCGGTTCCTAACGATCCATAAAGCAACTGAGGAATAAAGAACAAGAACCCAACATAAACCCGTGCAATTATAAAGCCATGTCAAGCCGGCATGGTCTGAATTAATAACGCCGTTAAATACATTTCGCATTCCATTTCCTGGGCTACATGAAAAAAAAAATTAGGAGAGGATGCTGACTCCTCGTAAAGGTTGTAATATGGGTATAGCGCTCATTGCTCTTACGAAAAAGAATTCACCTATACACATAGTGCGAATTCAGCTCCGTGCTGCCTTAATATGTTCTTACCACGATGTTTTTATTGTTATTGTATGTTTTCACATGCTTTCAAAATCGCAGTATTTGTCTTGCAGAAAGGAATTCCATCTCGGTTGAATGCAACGCCTGCAGAACTAACCTGCTTACAATTCAGAGTACTACAAGTCCAATGTTTTAGGATATGTCTTCGCTTATCGCGGAGTGAGTCAATGGCTGAAACTATTCCCATCGCTCCAACTTGCACAACCATGACACAGATTGCACCTAAAAATTTGGTGGACACGTCTAGCACATTGAACTAGACCTCTTCCCACCACCACGCTAGCCTCTAAGTATCGAAGTACTGCAGAACACGCAGTGTAACTCTTTGTGCACATCGTGCTGCACCTACATTAACAGACGCACCTCCGGCTGACTGTTGTTTCCTCCATGGTGTGTGATCCCCATCCTCAAGTACACTTCAGAATTTCAGGAATTAATTAAAAGTTTGACGTACCTTGATCTGCGTTAAAACAGCTTAGCTTTCTCCACTGGTATTCTGCTCCATAGCGACAAAGCCGCCGTGCTGGCTTTGTGGCTATGGCGTGGCGCTGCTAAGCATGTGGTCGCGGGATCAAATCTCAGCCATGGCGGTTTCCTTTCGATGATGGCAAAAGGCAAAACGCCCGTGTACTGTGCACTACGTGCACGTTAAAGAACCCCAGAATTAAGCTTTGTTTCCCCTCTTGAATGAGAATTGCAGCAATGGAGGTCTATACTGATGGCTCGACTGCATCTAGCATTTCTGGCGGCGCTGTGGTTATATCGGAAAGAGGAGTAACACTATGTTTCAAGACAGCACTTGTCTCGACGACAACGGCAGCGGAACAGACGGCTCTGAGCGGTGCGCTTCAATTCATGGCTACACAGAGTCTGGTAAATGGTTTGTATTTTATAACCCAAAGCCAGTTTTACACTGACTTATGTCGATCCTCCGACATAAGTCTCACGACCAGTTGACACACGAAACGATCGAACTTTACCACCGTGTGAATGGAAAAAAGTTCCAAAGGTTCCTAAAGATGTTACTTGGTCATTGCGAGATCACTGGAACTGATCATGCAGACAAGGCTGTAAGCACATCACATCAAGACGACTAGCGCATTCCCGCTACACTCGGCAGGACAAATGATGCTAGGCAGTTTTACCACCTCACACGTACCCTCTCGTTAATAAAGTGAAACAATCCAAATATAAGTCGCACTATAGACTACACAAACCAAATCTTTCGCGGTGATCTTTCCGACCTCCACCCGGAATTCACCAATGTCAGGCATCGCTTCACTGTCGGCTATGGTTAGGAGTTGCCTTCACGAATGCTTACACTAAACTCATTCCAATGCGTGAAATGTCTGCAACCGCGAGGAGAACATCTTATTCCTGGGTTAATGAAAATTACGGTCACTGACCAAGTCAAAAAAGCTGCTTTGACGTTTCCGAGCCTGTACAGGTTCCTTGTTCACAATGCGTCGTTGTCCAAATAAATATTTATTGTTTAAATAATGTTAATAATAAGTAATAAATTATAATAAAATCAATATAAATAAATTTAAATAAATAAATAATATTTAAATAAATTTATAAATTTAAATAAATGCAGTGGACCCTAGGTCCGCTGCATTGTGAACAAGGAACCTGTACAGGCTCCGAAACGTCAAAACAACTTTTTGACTTGGTCAGTGACCGTAACTTTTGCCACCTGACCAGGCGAGCTTTCGTTGAACTCTTAAGTATCTTATTCCTTAAGGGTTCAGATTCCTGCTTGGTGCCTAAGACACCACGATAAAGTTTTAGCAACCAGCCGAACATTAACTTCTACCTTCACGGTTATCATGATCGCTTGTTTCCTATAGGTCTGATGCTAAGTTACACACGCTAAACCCGCTTTGGTTCCTTAAAGTTGAAAGGTTATACTAATTGATATAGCTTGTGAGTAAGACCTACTGGCGACATCCGTGCCAATCAGCTCTTAGTAGTGAAAGAATACGAGAAGAAATGGAAAACCTTCGCGAAAACACGGCATTTATTCTAAGCTTGGCGTTTCCTTGATACAATCTGCTGTTCTATCAAGGTAAGAAGGAGAGGCCAAGACTAATCCGGGTCCTACAGCTCCCATAAGGACTGATCACCGTCATCGTAGCTGCTTAGCTCCGATATCCTTGCGGAAGTGGTGATCCTCTCAAATTGGTGCCATCGGGCACACCTTTGGCAGCAACGCTCTTCACGTTTCTTGATTTTTTTTGGTCCTCGACCATGAAATAATCCTACAGCCTTTTCGTATTTTGCGTTCGATACGATTGAGGGGCAATTTGGCGAGGCTTCATAGTACCCGTTCTGTTCGGAATCGCTCCTTTCTCGTCGCCACTGGCCGTTCGTCTCTGCATGAGCCTTTCCCGTTGCCGCAATGGCGACCATCGCAAGCCCCCGGGAATAACGGACACTCCAGCGCTCGAGTTTGTCTTCGGTAAAGGCCTTAGGATAGGCAGAAGACGTGGATTTTGTTTCTCCGAGAACGAGAGACGGCGCTTGAAGGATCAGAGAGAGGGAACACAAGGACGAGAACCAGATGCGCATGTGGTTTCTTACTTCCTATAAAGACTGTTCTGAAAAATAAAATGTGATAAAAAACGGGAACTCGCGTCTTCCGATGATAAAAAAAAACGGTGAACTGAAGCGATAAGGATGCTTCGAGAAGTCTAGAAATCAAAGTAATTTACGTCAAAAGCCTACAATGCAATTTATCTTTTTTTTTTGTAGTTTGATCACTTCCTCACAGAACACTGGAGTTCAAGACTACAAAAAAATCGATAAAGCATTGCTCACGGAGACGATGTAATTCTGATTTGTTGCAGCGCGCAGGGTAGATTCTGACTTATTCTCGTACACATTAGGATGATATTGTAGGAATTGCCAGAAAGGATGACTGCAATTTAGTCGGAGATATGACCTATACCACTTGCCAAAAATGTCGTTATGAATTTCGGTCAGAGCTGGCAATTACCGGAAAGACGTGTAGGCTTTCCTGGAATTGGCATGAGTGCTAAATTTCAAGGCATACACATTCGCCGAAAGTTAAAGTTCTGTGTCAGCTTCGATAAGTTTTTCTGTGGGATCAGAACAGAAAGGTTTTAGAAAAGCAACAACTATTTCAAACTTATTAGCTCTAAGAAGTCTTAGTTTTGACATGCTAATGAGGATTACGGCTTAACGCACTGTCTCGCATAACGGGCGTGCGCTTCCATTCAGTTTTTGTACGCTACAAATATTGAAGAGCAAGCTGGTAGCGACAATTTTTATGGGTTGCCCGAAAGCTTATAGTCAGCCCACTTCGACGTGCGAAAATATTCAAGCAAATCAAACGCCGATTTGGACTTCAAAGGATCAGGGTTCTACATTGCGAGAAATTGTATAATTTCTGTCCGCAATCATGCCAGGCACTATTTTGCGTACATATCATGTCTTCGATGGGCTCAAAGACATGACTTCGTGCCTCCCAATTAATTTGTGCAAGCTTTTTTATTCGGCCCTTATTGAAACTCACAGATGCTTGTAGCTTTCAGCCTGCCATATTAGTGCAGCTAAATTTTTTAAGACTTAGAGATTGACTCCAACCAAATAAGCAAATTTACTAGCCATGACTTTTTCCATGACAGTGAGCACTGTATGAAATATGGTTATGAAAGGTCACATTTCGTTCAAAAAGTGCTCCAGAAGGGCCCGCACATATATGAGCTTATGCTAATGTGGCTTCGCCAATAATACCATTTTGCATTTTTTTTTCGCTCTCGCTCGAACTGCTCCTATTCATTGCCCTTGTTGGCTCAGTTGCAACCCTGTAAAACTGGCCATCTTTGCATATATTTTTGCAGTAGGTGATGCTCTATAAAAGACGATTGCGAAATGGTGCTTGACTGTTAGTGTAAATTGTAGCAGAAATAACGCTCTTTTTTCCTGGAATACAGTTTACTCGAATATGCATACAAAGTTCTGCTCTTTTTTTTTTTGCTCTTCTTTTTCTTTTGCCATAAGTGGAGGACGTACAACAACCATATCTTACTGCACACTACTAAATACGATAATTATTTTTCTTGACTTACCATAGTTTGCTTAAACTTTCTGCTGATGCAATGCTTTCTCATGTCAATTGCCATCGCTGTTGCTAGTTGTAGGCTGTACTGATAGGTATAAAATTAATTGTGACCACATGGTTTCCGCAGCACTTTCTGAGTCTTTGGGTCTGCCACTCATCCAAGATCGAGAACAGCAAAAACGAATTCGTGGTACAAGAATACAAACGGTTGCAATTATTATTATTATTATTTGGTTTGTGCACATATAACACAAGGACACGAAGGAAATAGGGAAAGAGCAAGCTGACAACTGCCACCGAGAGGGGCACAACACCTGCCTACTCTTTCAAGAGGAGGGAATAGAGGAAATGAAGAAATGAGGGAGACGCAGACAGAACAAAACAAAATACAAATAATGTCTATAAACGGGAGGCCAATGGCGAAACAGAGAAACAATGCAAAGAAATATTAGTTTACGACTAACGTAAGGACTTCCGATTTGCTGTCGCGAAAGAGATCACTTGACCCAACTCACAAAAAAACAGGGCTTGGCATCTAACCTTTTAAGTAACACTAGCTTAAAACAAAAAAGAAGCTCTATGAAGGCATCAGAGACCAATATAAAATAGTAGTAATAGATGGCCAGCGTCTACCTAATATGGGTTAAATTTCGCAGTAACCCCTCATAAATGTCCATTTTTTCCCTCAATGCTCCTGAGGGTATGCCTCTGGATGGGCAGAGCAATGACAAGTGAGTTGTCATTTGTTCGTACTTATATGTGGAATATACGTCACAAACAACAACAATAAACACAACAGAAACCAAAATCAGCTACATTGAGTTTTTTTTTCCTATTAACCTTGCTCACGAATAACGGTTTAATTTTGGTGCAATAACACGTATATGGACAATCCAAGCAAATTTTGCTGTAGGCGTCGCCGTCGGTGTTGCCATGAGGATCCGCATATATTTATGCGGATCCTGCTACTGATCCTGTTCCCTCGCTCTATGCATTCGCTGACCTCGCCACCGAGCAGCGCCGTGTCCCCTACATACGTGACGTCGTGGACAAGCTCGCGACTGCGCCGTCCGACCCCTCCCTTCGACTGTTTCTCCTCCAGCACGACACGTTGTATCGGCGCAGCATGCACCCTAGTGGTCCCGAGCTGCTGTTTGTCGTTCCCCGCCATCTGCGTGCCCCCATTCTCTCTCAGTTACACGATGTACCCACGGCTGGTCACCTTGGCGTCTCTCGCGCGTATGATAGTACGACGCCGATTCTTTTGGCCCGGTCTATACCGATCCGTCAACCGCTACGTCGCTTCTTGCGAAATTTATGAGGGGTTCTTGCGAGTCAGCGCCGGAAAAAGCCACCTCTACTCCCCGCTGGTGGCCTTCAACCTTTTGACGTGCCATCCGAACCGTTCTTTCGCGTTGAGTTAGGCCTGCTTGGACCTTTTACTATATCTGCTTCCGACAACAAGTGGATTGCTGTCGCTACCGACTATGCAACTCGGTACGCGATCACCAAAGCTCTTCCGACATCCTGTGCGACCAACGTCGCTGAGTTTCTTTTACACGACATCATCCTTCATCACGAGGCTCCTCATCAACTTCTTACTGACCGCGGCCGGTATTTCCTCTCCCGAGTTGAGGACGACCTAGTCCTTTCCACCAAGCACAAGCTCACTACTGCCTACCATCCGCAGACGAACGGCCTTACTGAGCGCCTTAATCGCATCATCACAGACATGCTATCAATGTACGTTTCCGATGACCACCGTGACTGGGACAATGCATTCCCCTTCATCACATTCGCGTACAATTTATCGCGTCACGACACAGCCGGTTACTCACCATTTTATCTATTGTACGGCCGAGACCCCGTATTGCCTTTCGACACCGTCCGGCCCATCGCTCAGGATTCTACGTCGGAATACGCCCGAGACGTCATTGCCACAGCCTAACAGGCACGTCAAGTTGCTCATCGTTGCCTTTCTATTTCCCAGAACAAGCAGAACAACACATATGACAGTCGCCACCGTGACACTAATTTTCTTCCCGGGGACCTTGTCCTTCTATGGTCTCCTAGCCGCCGCGTTGGCCTATCAGAAAAGCTAATGTCGCGCTACGCTGGTCCTTACCGGGTCCTCCACCAGGTGACAGCTGTAACATACGAAATCTCCCCGGTCACGACTCCCGCTTGCTCTGCCCAGCCTCCCCGTGACGTCGTGCATGGTGCTTCCACGCCGGAGGGCCATATGTTACAACGCTGGGAACAAGATGGAAGAACAAGGGCATGAGCTGGTGTCGAAAGACAACAACGTTAGGGACTTGCCTGCGGTGCCTGTCTTTTGTAATATTATGTATACTATAGGCCATGTCATGCTATATGACATGCTGTATATGCGGGTTACATTGCCACACCATTATATCGCTAAAGTCGCTCATACTAGGTATTATATTCTTGGCAAAATATTTCTTAGAATATTGATAATGGCAGCCCACAAACAACTGTCGTGAAACAAAACATCGACACCGCACGTCTTTTATCTTAAGTCTTCTCAGACTTCTCAGAAGTACTTCTCAGAAGTACCAAACAATAAGAAAACTCAAACCTGAAAATAATGTAATTTTATTGGCGCGGCTGGTGCACTACCTACGGGATCGGCCCAGGAAAGAGGTCTGAAACATACTTGATACGGAAAAGTGGTGTAAAGTCGCCAAGAAAGATGTTGGCGGCAATGAATAAACATAAATGAAATTGCCCGATGGCAGGAATCGAACAGAGGACCCCTAACACAAGAGCTCGTTTTTACTTAGTCAGCTTACGTTTACTTCGATTTAGACTGCCACTACAGCTACGAGTCTTACACTCCGTTTAATTTTTTTTTTGATATGATATAAGGAGTCGTTGCCACAAACATAAAGCGCCACCTACTCCTTTCCTCTTGAATGTGTCTAACCTATAACATACAGGGTTTAAGATTACATGTCAAACAACCTTTTCATACAAGCACCAGAACATTAAAAATACTTGTCGAGCAATATTTTCACAGTAACACTACAACGTAAAAAAAAAATACGTGGTACATGCAATATACACGTTAAATAACTCCGCGGCACTGCACAAGAAAGTCTCAATAATACAAATAATACGGTCCCCTAACAATACAGTCGCTAGTCAGCGGTTGGTGCATACATCGTGTAAATGCATTATCACATATATAGTCAGAACAGAACTACAATTTTGTGTACATGATAACATGTAAC
Organism: Dermacentor silvarum; assembly: GCF_013339745.2. Lineage (NCBI taxonomy): Eukaryota > Metazoa > Arthropoda > Arachnida > Ixodida > Ixodidae > Dermacentor > Dermacentor silvarum. The sequence continues at coordinate 160,295,034 of NC_051159.1, read as the reverse complement.
GTGTTGTATTCGGCCGTATATTCGTACGTCTTCAGAGAAACAAACGGTGTGACTTTGCACTTCGCTGAGTCACTTGCAATTAATCAGCTTACAGCTTAGTAAAGCAGCTGCTCAATATGTGACGCAAAATGCAATCTTGGATGTGGCATGCCGAAACACCTGCTTCATGCAGGGCTGCAAATGGTTTTGTCCGTATTTATTCTTGATTTCTGTAAACAAGGTCCATGCTGTACTTCTGCACAAGAGCTAGTGGAAATCATGAGTATAATTATCGCAGATATCGTGCATTTTTACACCACATGCAGCCATGTTCCACATGCGCCCATCGGGATATTGCGGACTTGAGGGATCCACAAGTTTCAGGGCTGAAGCAAGTGCGCTCAACACTTTCTAGGCAAAACAAGACCTGACAACTTTTGATATTATTTTTTTTTCTTGAAGCGTCAGTCAATCTTGGAGTACGATGTCTTGCGAAGCGCTGGAGCGGCTTTGATCACGGGGTCTATGAAGCGCACACCATGCAGTTGGTGCTGAATATAAGTCTGCAACCGGCGAGGGCTCTTTGAAAGATATAGATAGGTACTTGCAGATCGCTATGTGACTATTAAGAGGAATTGTTCATGCCTAAACATTCAAAAGTGATAACTAATGTGAGTAATGAAGTACTAAACGACAAATTGTGTTTTTATGCATGAAAGGACGAATTTAATGAACACTGTAAGGTTAATTATCTTATCCTCTCGTTCTCTGCGTGCCAGTGCAGATACTCTATGCCTTGAAGGACGCTGTCCTGCACGTACACAGAGAACGCCTAACCAGGCGCACCTATTTCACCAAAAAGCATTAAGAAATGTCCTGTCGCAGAACATGCGGACAGGTGCAAAGCCGGCAGCCAAGCTACTGTTTTCTAGCCATGCATGCTAGCACACATCCCACTGGCACCGGGCTTTGTGCGTCATATATGTTGCTCGAACATAATGAAGGATAGAAGGCGAGTCGATGCCAGCTACTTTTGGTCTGCAATGAGGGAACATATTATGGGTGAGTAAGGGAGGGTGAAAAAAAAAGGGTAGGTAATATGAAATTCCTTCGTAAACCATGTACTATGCGATCGAATCATACGTTTTGCTTCTACATCTGGCCGTGCTACTACTCAGTGGGCAGCCACTGGAAGACGCAGCGGAGCTCGCATCGCGAGAAATATAAGAGTGCTGCTGTTCGATCTCTTCCGCATGCCACTTCGAACGGCAGATACGTCTGTCAACACATAATACGGCCATGACAACCGGTCTTTGCTCGGTAGAATGAACGCAATGCTCTGGGAATCAGCAATATCGTACTCTGCAAAAGGATGAGATCGCGCTTCTGCATCTACGTTGGGTGATGGGGGCTTGCTTCCTTTTTCGCGCGCGCTGACTTGTGTGGCAGGAGTATCTCTATTTGTATGCTGTTTTTGTGTTAGTTGTAGCGGCTATACCTTTATACTTCGAGGTTTGTAGCAGCCGAAAAATGTAGAACACAGACACAGAAAGCAACGAACAGACGTTGATGTACCCATGTACAATGCTGAAATTCGGTACAATGCTTATTGACATATACGAATGTTTGTTCGGCAACCTATCAATAAAGCTTACGGATGAATTTCCAAGGGCGTTCGAAACTATATGGCAAAGTCAAGAGAAAAAGTTGAACCGGTTTTACCGGTTTTACCGGTATATAACCCGTTGGCATTAGCGCAAGATTTTACATTAAAACGGCAGTATAAAAATATTCAGTTCCAACTCGTATGTTGGAATCTATGTGAAGCGAATCTTCAGCGAAGTGGGTCAACTAACGGCGACACGTAGAGTGAACCACAAAAGTTTACGGACCACGGGATCTCAGAAAACGTTTCATTCTCGGGCAGCCTGTAGCTGTAGCCACTAATACTGTATACGACAATGTTAGCATATTCTAGTCAAGGCCCGAAATGCAAATGCCAGGTGGCGTTGTGAGGTTGCGGAGATATTTAGCTTTTTCTCAGATTTCATGGCCTGTAATGTTTTGCGTTTGACTTTAGAATTATATTCATCTTCATGCTACGCAACGTGTGAGCTCATAAAATATTTATGTTTATCCATCACAAATGCCATAATGTTACTGTCGTGCAATTGTTATGTCTATGGACTACATCGCTCACAAGCTATGGCGTAATGCAAGCTTCAAAACAGCCGGTCGTAGCTACGTCACAAGGACGAAGGCAATGTGGGACCGTTGTCGGGGGAAGAATGGGGATGACAGGCGGTATGCACGGAAAAGCACAACACGTATCAAGCAACATTTAGTGATTTAGTAGCTCTTGTGTCATACTGAGAGATGCCCATTCTGGATGATTTGCCACGAACGGAAGCACTCCCAGTGGCACACATTAAGTGGCTAAATAAAAGAAATAATAAAGTAAACAAAAGAATCGGTTAACTATAATTCACCATTCTATAACAGGATGGTGTGCTTTAGAGAGGCCTGTGAGCTGACATTATCTATAATCAGGTTATACGTGGGAAGGTTTAGGGGCGAAGCTCCTTACGCCGTGGGTCAGTCTCTCCTCCGTCGTAGCCACCTCGTCTAGTTCGTGAAGTGATCACTAGATGGCGTTGGTGGCGCTCGCAAAAAAGACGTGGCTGGGAGTAACTTACCTATGGACAGGTAGTGATAGCAGGGAAAAAAATAAGGAATTGGTCGATTGCATAGAAGCGATATTAATGAGTTCAGTAACTCGGGCCAGGTGATATTAGTGGGAGATATGAACGCGCACATGGACGATTTAGACGGATATACTGATTACAACGGCTCTCTAGTGCTGGATTTGTGTGATGAACAGAACCTTATAGTAGTTAACAGGGAAAATAAGTGTCATGGACAGGTAACGTGGCAATGCGGAAACAGGCAGTCATGTATCGACTACGCCTTAGTCTCAGAAATGGTCTACGAACAACTGGAACAAATGATAATAGACGAAAATGGAAAAAATAGCCTGGGAAGCGATCATAGACGTTTAGCATTAAAGTTTGGGAGAGATACCAGCGCAGAACATGAACCAATAGCCTCAGAGTTTTTAAAAATGAATGACGAGCAAATAACAGAGATCGCAAACAACATAGAGAAGAAAATTGAGGCTTTTCCTACAGCAGTCTGGGAATATATTGAACTGGTGGAGGTTATGCAGCATGAAATAAGGCGGACACGGCAATACAATTGTTGGATTGGAAAGAGGAAACCACGTAAGTGGTGGAACAAGGAAATTAAACAAGCTATAGAAGAGCGTAAAGAGGCATCTAGGGTTCATCGAGAAGCCAAAAAGTTGGGATTACAAGAAGAAGAGGTGCTCCTTAGATGGAATACATACAGAGAAAAGAAAAGGGTTGCGAGTGAGCTCGTGCAAGAGAAAATTAAATGCGCAAGTGAACGTTGGGTGCATAACATTCACAAAGGAGACAAAGGCGCCTCAAAAAGACTCTGGAACCATATAAAAGCACTCGGAGCTCCAACTAGAAACTCGCAAACGGCTATAAGGGATGAAGACGGTAACATCTATGAAGGCGATGATGCGCTGCGGTACATCACAGACGTTATCAGGCATAACTTCGGTACGAGAAAAAGTGTAGTTCAGACAACAGATCCAGCAACAACAGAGAGGCTTGAGAGATCAAAATTCAGCATAGAAAGCTTCTATTGGAAAAAGGCAGCAGAAAATGTCCCTAACAACACGGCAGCAGGACCCGATGAAATCCCAATACAGCTAATCAAAAACCTCGGTCCAAAAAGCAAGGCACTGCTGACTAATGCCATAGAGCAAGTGATTAGAACAAAGAATATTCCCGTTGGATGGCGTGAAAGCAAGATGAATCTCATCTACAAAGGCAAAGGAGATAAGGATAAGACGAGCTCGTACAGGCCAGTTACAGTAGCGTCGGTGATATATAGAATGGCAATGCAAGCCATAAAATTAGAACTGTCGAAGTGGGTGGAGGAAAACGGTGTATTGGGGGAACTACAGAATGGGTTCAGGCCAGGCAGACGCTTAGAAGACAATATGTTTGTACTAACTCAGTGCATAGAGATTTCAGTAGCTCAGAAAAGACCTTTATGGGTAGCATTTCTAGATATTAAAGGAGCTTATGACAACGTAGACAGGGAATTGTTGTGGGATATTCTTCAATACGAAGGCATAGATGACGATTTCGTGGAGCTGCTGAGGGAGATATATCGAGACAACCAAGTACAAGTGGCATGGGAAGGTCGAAAAGGAAATGAAATGGTGGGAATTCACCAAGGATTGAAGCAAGGATGCCCTCTGTCACCATTGTTGTTCACGCTTTACGTCAAGGGCATAGAAAGACGACTGGAAAACAGCGAATTAGGTTTTGATTTATCCTACATGCGTAATGGACAAATGGTGCAACAAAAGGTCCCTGGATTGATGTACGCAGACGACATTGTGCTACTAGCGGACAATAAAAAGATTTACAGATACTTGCGAATATCTGTGGGAACGCAGTGACAAATCTAGGCCTTAAGTTTAGCACAGAGAAATCAGGGATTATGATCTTTAATGAACACACGAGTAACTTCGTGGTGTCAATTCAACAGCAAGTAATACCCATAGTGAAGCAATATAAGTACCTCGGCGTACACATAAACGAAGGAAAGAATTACTCAAGCAACCACCAAGATAATCTGAAAATAAAGGGGAAGCGGAATGCAGCATTAATGAAACACAGAGCACTGTGGGGCCACAATAAGTATGAGGTGGTGCGTGGAATCTGGAAAGGAGTAATGGTGCCAGCGCTAACATTCGCAAATGCCATTATATGCTTAAAATCGGATATATTGGCGGGTTTAGAAGTTAACCAAAGATCAGTAGGCCGGTTGGCTTTGGGAGCACACGGTAATACGACAAATGAGGCAGTGCATGGAGACATGGGTTGGGCCTCTTTTGAAGTCAGAGAAGCACAAAGCAAAATTAGTTTTGAAGAAAGGCTCAGGAACATGGATGAAAATAAATGGGCGGCTAAAGTGCACAAGTATCTCTACATGAAAAGCGTGGACACAGAATGGAGGAAGAGGTCAAGGAAGTTGGCAACCAAGTACAGGATAATCGAAACTGTAAATAGACAACCAGGGGTCATCAGAAAGAAAGTGAGAGAAATAGAGACCGTGAATTGGATGCAAAGAATGGAAACGAAAAGGACAATGGAGATTTACAAGAATGAGAAGAAAGAAATTAGAAGGGAAAATCTGTACGATAACACAAAGGGCAGTGCCTTGCTATTTGAGGCTCGAGCCGGTTGCCTAAGGACGAAAACATATCGGAACAAATATTCGGAACTAGATGAGACATGTGTATGCTGCAGTAAAGATCCAGAGACCACTCAGCACATCCTAATGGAATGCGACGGGATCCACCCAGCGAGAACCGTAGGTAACGTGCAACTCCCAGAAGCGCTTGGGTTTAAAGTGGAAGGAAACATAAACAGATCAGCCGTAGAGATCAGCAAGAGACGATTAGAGTACTGGTGGAAAAAAAGCAGGGAAAAGATCGATACGACCTGATCTCTTAAAATCATAGGCAGCGGTACAAGCTAAATTTTTGAAAAAGGTATACAAAAATGCGAGATAAAGAACATGTGTAGTATACCTGATTAAATCAAGCAGGCTAGGTGACTATTTGTCGCCACCCCGTTTCAAAGGGGATGCCAATAAATCATCATCATCATCATCACCATAGAGATACATGGTTAAGGCTAGTGTGACGGGATATCACTAGATGGCGCTAGCGCAGCATAGTTGACGCATTAAAATACGAGATGGCGCAGCGGCGCTCGCTCCATTCAGATGTATGGGAGCGCATAGTGTGATGAGCGATCACTAGATCATTGGATGGAGGCGATCGTTCGAGATGTTTCGATGCAGTGCGATGGGAGACCGCTAGGGGTGAGAGCTATAAAATGCGCTCGCTCTTGGCGCGCTTCCTCTTTCGCTCGGAGTCGCTGCGCCATATAGAAGACAAGGCGGCGGAGCGGAGGGCACGGAAAGCGGCTGCAGCGCGCGCTCGCAGACAGAACCCGGAGGTGAGAGCCCGCGAAGCTGAAGGTGCACGGAGGCGCCGAGAAACGGATCCCGACGTACGAGCCCGCGAAGCAGAAGGTGCTCGGCGACGCCGAGAAGCGGATCCAGAAACTGTGAGAGCCCGAGAAGCGGCGAGGAAACGCGCGTACCGGCGGGCGGATCCCGAGGCTGCGCGAGCGCGGGAAGCTGCTGCCAAGCGCCTCAAGCGAGCTCTGCCCGAAGGCGCAGACGCGCGTTCCAAGCGAGACTTTCTAGACAACAGTTTTGGCCACAGCTCCAATGCCGTCATTCGGAAGGGACAACGGAAGCCAAACCTCATCTAAGAAAATGAATAAAAGTTCTTATATAACCTCACACACTGGTTCTCACGTCTTTCATGATGATGTAATGGGCGAATTTTCACGGAAGAGTCATGAACCTCCGGAGCTTCGCCCACTCATCATCATTCACCCCGTGGATATGCTGTGAAATTTTTTTTTTACAGCGAAGCTCTTAAGGGCTCAGTCTCCGATGGTCGTGTCCGCGTGTAGAAAAAAATTACTCCATCTCTCGCTAAAGGGAACCATGTGTGGATGCGAAGCAGCGGGGAGATAGTTAGCTTGAGCGGGAGATGGTTTGGCGGCAGCGGCCCGAGCGCTCATCGCGGCGCTGCACAGGAGAGAGAATGAGGCGCGCGCGCTCTGTCATTTTCATACCGCGGAACTACCGTGGCGCCCCCAGTGGAGTATGCAGCTGTCGCACCACCTGTCGTGCGCGCCCCTCTGGATTCCTAGAGGAGAGAAAGAGGGGAGCGTATTAGAGGAGAGAAGGGGAGGGGACGCGCATGCGCTGTGGGGGTGTGGGATGCGGGCGCCGCTGCGTAGAGGATTCCTAGAGGAGAGAAAGGAGGAGAGCGTAGGAGAAGAGAGAGAGGGGGAGTGGACGCGCATGTGCTGTGGGGGTGTGGGATGCCGCGGGAGGGACGGACAAAGCCCCCGCCATAAGATGCTTCACATCTAAAACTCTCATTGGCCGTATGCTGTATGTGCGAGTGAAAGCGCGTGAGAGACGCGCACTTTCACGGGGAGCAAACGCACGGCGGAGAGCAAACGCAACTTCTTCCGTCGCGCGAAAGGCCGTGGGGGGACGAGAGAGAGGGAAGGAGGGAGGGAGGGAGGAAGGAAGGGAGGGGAGCCGCCGTTTAACTGCGGCACCAAATGCTTATCTTGCGACCGGGCGCAAGGTGAACTGGCTACGCAATCACAGTCTGAGAAGATCTAACATAAAAGGCATGCGCTGCTGGTGTTTTGTTTCATGACATTTGTTTATGGGCTGTCATTCTCAAAATTACGAGGAGCTGTATAAACTTGGACCTGTAGCAGCACCAGCAACGCGCAGAACCGTTGTCGACGGCGGCGGCGTTTTGCCCGCGTTCGCACCGAACGTGCACGGCGTTGATGACGTGCTTATGAAGAACGTGCCAACCTTTGCCGTACACCTTATGGCGGTGTACCGTAGCGACCATAAGGCCATGGTCCCTGTGGTAACTAAATAAATGAAAACCACCGGATCACATATATTTCTCATTGTTTAATAGTTAAAATAACCAATTACACCATAACATCTTAATAGTCATATAGTTGGAAATACATAATTCCCACCATAGTACAGCTTCGCTGGTCTTCCATCTTCACCGGCCCAGTGGAAGGGCTGACAGTTTTTTTTATTGCGATAGCAATTATATGGACACTCAAAAGCAGATTTCTGCCGTCGGCGTCGCCGTCGCCGTCACCGTGAGGTTCCGTATGACGTCAATGGAGATGAAATCGTCGCCGCGCGCCGAACGCTGTATGTGCGAGTTAAAGGGCGCGAGGGGCGCGCGCTTTCACGGGGAGTGAACGCACGGCGGAGAACAAACGCGCGTTCTGCGCGTGCTCCCTTAAGGGCAGCAGAAGTAGGCGTCTCTTTCCTCCTTTACAATCACCATATATGTAGAGCAAACGCGCCTTCTTCCGACGCGCGAGAGGCCGTGGGGGAGGGGGGGAGGGGGAGGGATGGGAGGCGACGTTTAACTGCGGCACCAAGTGCCTATTTATATAAGAGGCTCCGGCAACAGTCACCAACGCCGCACGCATTTTGAGCGAACGCGGGCAAAACGCCGACGGCGTCGACAGCAGTTCTGCGTGTTGCCGGTGCTGCTGCATGTCCAAGTTTATACAGCTGATAAAGCTAATATCATTACTCTGTATAGCTCTCTACAAATTGGCTATCGCAATTGATGCTTCGCCTTTTAGGTGAAACTGCGACAACTTTTTTCTTTTACGCGAAACCGAGGTGGGTTCGCTTGGTCAACAAACAGGGGTGATCCTGTGCCCAGCTCCTGTTGCCAGCGTACTATTATTACGGGACCTTGCGTACCAGCAAGCAGCATGTTCTGACGCATTTAATCAAAGGTCTCGCCGGAGGGCGGAGGAGAAAACGGCGAGAAGCATGTGGTGCCAGCGGTCGCAGCGTGGCCGTGTTGCGTGTGTCGATAGTTATTACCTCGTGCGCCTATAAGCAGGGCCTGCTGATATACGAATGACGGCTGAGGGAAGAAGGAAGCCAGAGGTTTTGTTCGCGTCATGAGCAGAACTGCTTACCCGTCGGTCGGGAGTGAACCAGGTGTGCTTGAGCGCTCACTTCGATAAGATTTTTTTTTTTGTGTTTCATTGAGTGTATGACGGCGCCCTTCGGCCGAGAAAGACGACCTTTCTCGATCTCAGAGGCATTAAAGCAGCTATTTAATTTTATAGCCATGAATCCTTAATCACATGTGTCTTTGCCAACGCCCCATTAGGGTATGAAACACACGTTCAGGCGGCACAGCAACAATAATTACGCAAAGCAATGATTGTTGGGAAAGAAGAACAAGACTGCCTTTTGCCCCATCCCAAGGCTTCGTGTCCTCTGAGCCTCGTCTCTACAGTGGTGACATGGAACGGCCGTACACACTTCCAACGAAGTGTGTGCTATAGGGCCAAGTAGCTTGCAGTGTCTTGACATAATAATAAATGTATAATTGCTTACAGTACAGACGAGGGTTCACGGATGGCGCGAACAACTTCCAGAAGATATCCGGATGACCTGTGCCGATTTAGCTAAATGAAGCAACAAATCATTAGAAAAGGGGGTATGCCTCATTGGCAAGATCATAATGGATTCATTCGGTGTCAGTTTAATTTTAAAAAAACGAATATGAACTTTAAAAAATTATTTGTTTGGGAGTACACACACGAGATGACACACATGGGCTATATGACATAATACTATGGTTTATATTAAATTACGCAAGAAGAAAATAAATGCGCCGTAGTAGAGCATAGGAAAAATTTGATCATTGTTTTCACAATGTCGAGTCACCAATATATATGGTTGGTATTTTTCCAGGGCTTTGACGATTTGTTTCGGATACCATACAGCACTTTCGTATTTGCCTAATTTCTCCGGATGACCAAAGAGGAAGAAATGAAGAAAAAATGATCCATTAAAAAATGTGGCAAACTCCTGTTAATTATTGTATCAGAAACAACTGCTCTTTAATCGCGTTCATGCTGAAGCCCAATTTATCTGTTTTGTTTTTCGCTAAGTCTAACTGGGTCACGCGAAAGAATTCAATTTCCACATCTGCACATTGCCACACGCCACTAAAAAGCGAAGAACGGTAGTTAATTTAACCGATAGGCTCCATATGGAATGAACCTTGCCAGAGAGAATAAAAAAGAAAGAAAAGTCGCGTAAGAGCTTTGGAACATGTCTCCGAGTGCTTTCTGCGTTCGACTTCTAGGCCTCCTTTTACGAAAAGAATAACTCAGTCCTTCAAGAGAACAGAATTATTCGTGGGTTTGTCTTTGTCTCGGCTGCTACCGACTACGTACCTGCGCCATCACATCTGTGCCGTACCGCCGACGTAACACGCAATGAAGATGAATAATGGTGAGAGCCCCTCCGAAACAACAGTGCTAATCCTTACTTGTCAGCTTCCGAAAGCGGAGGTGATTTGCTTACAGCAACATAATGTACGCTTATTGCATCAGCTATGATGGAGACACGAATTCGCAGAGATTGTAGGCTATGGCGTTGCCAGAAGTGTTCGCAAGAGCACCGAAGGTGCCTTGACTAAGTCTCAGAAATTATTCAATATGCTCGACTTATAAATTGCAGAGATTTCCGTTGAACACATTTAGCGGTGAGGAAAGATTCTGTGAATGCAACGGCGCTTTTTCCACTGTATATTGCGTGTAGAGATCCTCTGCCTTTGTTTATTAAAATATCTACGGAACATAAGGAAATAAGTACTATACAAATAGGGCGAGCATTCTCAAGTTCTATTACCGCGACAGCGTTAACGTCGCGGTAATGCGCTGGCGTCCGGTGAGGAAAAATTTCTGTATATATTTAGGTATATGTATTTGCCACGCCTTGCTATATGACATGTGCTTTATGCTGGTTATACTGCCGCACCAATCTCTTTATCCAAAGTTGCTCATACCTTGTCTTACTTTCTTGTCAAAATTATTCCTCGGAATTTGGAGAATGACAGCCCACAAACAAATGTCATAAAACAAAACATCGACATTTCATGCATTTTACCTTAAATCTTCTTAGACTGAAATATTCAAAGCGAGAAACAATAACAGAAACCTGAAAATGATGTAGTTTTCTTGGCGCGGGTGTGCACCACCTCCGCGATCTCGCCCATGCAAGAGGCCGTGTTTCCACCAAAAAGCTCGCCTTCGTGCATAGCGTTCGCCGCCGGCGTTTGCAGGTAAACATTACGGTTACATAATCTACAGTTGCCGGGAGGCGTGAGAAGCAATTAGGGATCATTGAATGCTATCGTGTCTCAATCTTAAAGGTGAAAGCTAAGCGTCCTCCAATTTTGGAAATCATTTACATCGACAGTGGGAGCCAGCTTATAAATTGCGAGGATAGGGAATGGACAGCACACGCCTATTGTTTCTCTGTCCTCAATTACTGACTCCTCTTTTTATATTTATTAATAAAGTTAGGTGACGGATCTATGCAGAGAAAAAGCAGAAATTGATGCTCAAACAAAACAATGGACAAAATGCAATGCTTAAAGGGTACTACAACGGCACATACACAAAGTAAAAAAGTCATTGCTTGTTTTTTTCTTGAGGGAAGCAAGAAGTACTATGCGCTATATTTTTGCCAGACACGAAAGCCGGGTCTTTCGCAAGCCACCTTATCACTTAACGGTCTTACTTTCCGGCCGACGGCCCTTCACTGTCGCACTCTTCCGGAAGCCTAATCCACCGTTCTCGAGGAGTCTTTAAACAATGGCAATTGACGCCGGTCCATCCCGTGGGGCAAACGCGCTTTAAACGTTTCCGGCAACAGCCCCTACGGCAACAACCACAAATGAGGTTATGGCTTCCGTTCTATCCGATACTGTCACGCGGCGTTCAATGATACTGCCCCAAGGCTGTCAAGCTCGTCTCAGCTTTGTTGTGATAGCATCTTTCTTTCTGTTAATTTCGCCTGGCAGTTCGATCGTGCTTCAACACCTTCTTTCTTTCTATCCCTCTTCAAAGGCCCATTTTAAGCTGCTGCTACTAGTGTTACTTTTTTCGAAAAGAATCCTTTTCGTTGACACGCTCGATGAATGTATCGAAATGCGTCGAAAGCATAAACCACATAACTGCACTATCTTGATCTTTGGCAAGTTACCCACCTAGAGGCTTAGAGTACATGGTTTTAGATAATAAAACGCTGACGCCTGGTGGCACGTCTCCTCCATCACGACTACCAACGTCGATGACCATGAGCAACCGTCGTGCATATGGAAGCTGCACTACGCTGCACACGCTAGCACAACGCGAAAGACGAAGCACGTAACTGACACACTAATACAACGCGCAAGACAAAGCGCGTAACTGAATCGTCACCGAGTCAAATCAGCGCGTACAGCGCGTCGTAATTGCAGCCTCCGCGATCAACTTCAGAAACATTTTCAGAGCTAATTGCGGAGGCCACGCTCCGCTGTGCTGAGTACGGTGAACGCCACCTTGGCGTTGGTAGTGCTTCTTGATGCCAGCGTCCCTTCGAATGCTGGCATCGAGGCGTCGTAGTGCTGAGACCACCGAAGCGTTCACTGTCGGTGCGCGTTAGTGTCATAATGCAGTACTTCTCTTTTCTGCTCGTAGGCGGCGGCACCGCCCCGAGCAAGAGCGCGGGTACACGGAGGAGTGTTAGATATATAAGGCGCGTCAGAAAAGTGAAATATTGAAGGAGAAAAGGTGTCTTCCCAACCAGTTTCCGGGACGTTTGATTGGAGACCGATTGTAGCTTCAGATTTATACATTAAAATAATTTTTCCTGGTGTTGTAAGACTATCGGCATGCTACCGCATTTCTAAATAAGATTTTATTGTTGCAACGGAAACAAATAACACAAATTACTCTCTTGCAAGCCCTGCTCTATGTACGGTTGGACACAAATCTTGCCATAAGAAATTGTTTGCAGCTTCTGAATATCCTTTAGAAGATCTCTCCCGTCAGTGCACTGATAATTCGAATAAGTCGGAGGTGGAATTCTGAACAACGGGGACATCAAACCTATGAAAATGTAATTGGCTTTTTCCCAGTCATGAAGTCATCCCAAATATCACGTATTGAGGTTAAATTTAATACAGTGAACGCATATGGCTCCTAACCACCGCAATAAACAGTCTCGACCATGTGAAATTCCATATAAAAGGTCTCATGTTCCCATACGATCATTTGTAATCACATACGAGTTTGAGATACAGGTGATGTGTGTTTCTTTAATAGACGTATGCCTCTGCATTGGCAAACTAGGAAGCGGGATTTGTATTTGGTGATACTTTCATGTCCAGAATTCGGCAAATAAATACGGAAACCTTCCACGACTGCAGTGGTACGCACCGCGAAAGACAGACGAAGCCAGGACAACAAACGTCTTCCGCAAGACCTCCCGCTCCTTGCACTACATACGCCGGAAACTGCGTAAGACGCCGACTAATGCCTACACACATTAGCCAATTTAACATTTCTTCGCCCTAAACTTGAATTTGCTCCTTCAGTATGGTCCCTCATTACATTTATTTAATCACTATACTAGAATCAGTTCAGAATAGAGCCGCTCGATTCATCTCACAAAATTACAACTATACAACGCAAGGATAACGGAAATTAAAAACAATTTATAAATTCCTTCTTTGAACACTCGTCGTGATTGAGCACTTTTATCGCTGTTCCAGAAGTGCGTTCCCGGACCAATGCCATCAAAGACAACTCTGCAAGACTCTCCATTCAGGCCACGAAGATTACGCAGTGGTGTTTCTTTCGCACGCATCTGCGGTAAAACAGGCGCTTTTAATTCATCTGCCCTTCCACGTGCCATCCGCTTGTGGAATGACCTTCCCGATATCCTGGTAGCTGAAGCTAACAAAGAAAAATTCCGTCACCACACAAACAAGCATTTCTTACTTTAACTTCTTGTCTGCTTTGCTTCTCGTCTGCATTTTTTGTCTTTATTGCTCCGAGGATTTCCGACTACGTGTACACTGGATTCTTCATTGTATGCATGGTGAAATTTGTCGCGCGCACAATAGACAAGGACACAGTGAAGCTGGACACACGAGCGCTTACTCACAACTGTTTATTTTTTTTGGAAAGAGACAGAACGTATAAGCACCAGCTATCTTCTCTGAGCATGTGCAAAACGAGTCGTCAGTTTTTTGCAGATTAGAAAGGTTCAAGCAGTATTCAAGAATGAGAATTCTTTGTCAGTGATTACAATCGATGGTTGACTGATGAATTTTTCAGCACACCTATTAATATGGAACGCTTCTGTTATTTAACGGGTTAGTTTGTTTTTCTCTGAAAACAAAATATCAGTGTAAAAAAATAACGGATCACAAAGCAATAGCTTGCCGCGGTTAGAGAAGTGCGAATGATTTTCTTTTCCGAGAGAATTTTGATGTTGCTTTAGATGGGTGTTTATGCACCGACCGGTTTGTCCTAAGTATATGTTGCCGCAGGTTAACGGAAGCCAGTACGCAACACCTATTCTGCATTTTGTGAAATTTTGATCATCTTTAAAACCGCAGCCACATTTCCTTTCCCTATTGTCAAACTTTTTTGAAACAGCTTGGCACAGTTTTTGCACCTTGTTATATAGGAGCACTGAAAACCACTTCAGCGGTTGCAAAAACTGTACCAAGCTGTTTCAAAAAAGTTTCACCACACCAAAAATTTCAGCATGAATACGTACCAACTCGCCCAACTATCAGTTTTGCTGCACTTCATTGTATAATTATTAACGAAGCGTTCTTGTGATTATATAATTGGATGCTCTCTATACTACGTAAAATTTTGAAGCTCCCCTCACCTAATGCCCATTCTTCGGTCCTGTAAGGTATTTTAAATAAATAAATAAATAAATAAATAAATAAATAAATAAATAAATAAATAAATAAATAAATAAATAAATAAATCGTTTCCACTGTTTATCAGCATTTTTCTTTGTTGTTTCTCAAGTTATCTTGCGCCTTCAGAGGGTTTCGGTGGCGACACCAGGGAGCAATTTGTAACGAACCGGGCACGGTACTCGGTCTCGCAATAAGGGCCACCGCTCCTACGCAACGCTCTTCCTCTAAATGCTACACGGCTTGGCCGGCGAACCGCGCGGCATTCCTCTTGGGATATCGCGTAGAGGACGAATGCACGAGCGCTTCGCGTCGATGAAATCTCAACGACCTCCGCTCCGCATAAAGAGGGGCGCAGTTGTCATTATGCATTTAGCGCAGCCGTGAATGAGCGTCGTAGAGGCGACGCTGCTCACAGATGCCAGTGGTGGTTTAACGATTTTCTTAAGTGATTTACGCGTTTTTCTCAAATGACCCTGCATTTCTCTCTTTCTCCCTCTCTCTGCCGGAAACAGCTGCAGTTTTCAGCGTGAAGTCGGCGGAAGCATGAAGCGCTGGTCCCGGTGCCGGTGGAATATGTGCCTTTTGCATGGCACATATTTAGGTCTAGTGTGAACAAAAAAAAATAACAAAAAAGAAAAGAAGAAAAGAAGGAAAGAGGAAAAGGGGAAGTGGGAGGTACTGAATTGCTGCTATTGCATTTTGAACGAGAAATCAAACAGTGCTTTTCTAACTGTACCGAATTCGAGGTAAAAGTTGGGAACGAGTAACAGTGAAATCAATACTGGCAAGACACCCCGGAATATCCAGTAAACTTCAGTGTCCGTGTGCGCGCTAGGAATTTCTGCTTGCATGCATTTGCGCACACAGTGGTTCGCGTTGCAAATAGCGCACCGCCTTATCGTGTCTGCCGTGTCGGCATCTGCAGTGTCGGCACTTGCGTGCCTGCCTTTCGTGCTCGACGATCACTGCATCCGCAAGCTTATTTCGTTTCGCCGCTGTATGGCTTCGCCTTTTATCGATTGAAGGCGTAGCGTCTTACGCTTCGTGATCACAGCCGCCGTTCCGCGGTTGTCCCAGGGGACGATGGCATGACAGTACAAATTTCCCAGGGGCTCCTTGTTGCGGTTATCGTTCGCACTATCCGCAGAAGGAGCTCGATGGCTCATGGCCCGGGGGTGTGGCGTTGCACGTTTCATTTTTTGTGACATAAGTTGGGAACATATACATTTGGTGTTGACCTTCCCGGGTATGTTTTTCGTCCTGCCGCTGCACACTCAGGTGTTAAACAAAACGACGCGTGTTGGGCACCCGATTCGTTAAGGGCGTGATGCAACTTTCCCGCGTCAAAAAAAAAAAAAAAAAAAGTGCACGAGTCTTTCGAAACCATCCTGGAATGCTCGCCAGGGAAACAATCTTGACCGAGACAAGTATACGTCAAGAAGATATAAAAGCACGTAGTTGATTACGTTGGTGCTTTCGCGTGATGTTCGCGTCCTACTGCATAAATTACCTCAGTAAGAATGGACCTTATTGAATGAAGAATAACGAGTGAAGAATGTGCCACTTGCTTAGTAAAATTAGTGAGCAAAATGTGCGTTGTTCATCGCCTTGTCCGAAACTTGTTGCAAATCCTGATCCCACATTGGCCACGGCAACTTTCTTTTATGAATTGAAAAGGACACTAAGTACTGGTACCCAACCAAAAATCATACTTAATTGCGCTCCACATGTGTGTCTAAGCTTTGTCGCTCCTTTCCCAGGCACTGTCAAGTGATAGCTTCCTCATCTCTCACTCGACCCACTTGTTTACGATGCCTGTTCAGGTTGCTAAAAACCAATATATGTTGGTCACCCAACCACTAAATCTCCCGCTTTCGCTTGCCGGGGGCGATACTAACTAGATCATTTTCTTTCGCAAGTGAACGCGTCTGAAGACCATGTACGCAATGGCATTGAAAATTATGTACTGGAACTCACGAAAGAAGACACTTGAACAAAATATGCCGCTGTTCTATGCAGCGCTACACTTCTTTCAAGTATTCTTTTGTGTGTGTGGTTGTCATATATATAAAAAAGTCAATTTCAAAGTAAAACAAGATATATTAGCGCTGTACAACCGTTAAGTCGATGGGTATGCAAATTTTAAATAAACAATTAAAGAAAAAATGATAGTTGCGGTATTTCCCACCTCCTTACGCAACTATTCTGTAAGGAATGCAGGACATGGAACCATTTTTCATCTCGCATACCAAAAATAAATAACACAATAAGTAGCTCGAGCGGGGTACCAGTCTGCATGCTGAGGCCTTGGCGTCGTGTCCCAAACGGAATAGTGCTTATTCTGCCCCGTCAAGCGGGCAGCGATAAACTCCAGCAGCAGTAGTGGCAGCGTGGCGAAGCCGCGATTGCATCCCGTCCCAAGCAGTCAAATTTGCCAGCCGTCGACTCGTTTTATGCACTGAGAGTAGGGAAACATGCACTAGCTTCGGCGCAAGGGATAACGTTCGTGCATCAGCCTTAAATAGCAACGGGATGGGGCAGTGTTGGCGCAAGAACATCTCCTTCTGTATGTTGCTTCAAAAAGGGTGCATAACATATAAAGCCCGGGATTTACGAGAAGCGGAGACACGCTTGGCGTTACAGCTGAAGGCAGAGATAAAGCGAGACGACGATGCCACGACCAGTGTGTCTTGTCTCAGAGAACGAGCGTAAGCATCGTGTTCTTGTTTTATTTGGCTCTGGATCTGGCTTGACGCGTTTTTGCCGGCGGATAATGTAGCCTTTACACTTTCCTGTTGGCCCAGTTACCTCAATCCAAAGGGCCAGTTTCGTGTGGGACACGCATGCTAATTCGCGCAAAGCGAGGATCATGAATGGGCACTTCTACTGGCATCAGAGACTATTTATTTATTTATTTATCCTATGTCATCTTTATTTTCATTGTGTATGAAATGAGGGGTGGTTGTAGTCGTCGGCAGAAGTATTCCTTACGAATTGCGTAATATATTGAGGGTTTCAAAGTACTGTTTAATAATGTTTTAATGTTTAATAAATGTATTGTATAGCAGAGCAACCAGCTGGTATTTCAAATAATACTGAGCTTGAGTCTGTCGAATGAGCGAGCTTGTGTTTTCAATACGATTGGCCATTCTTAGCTAAGTAACACCCCTTGTGTGTGCTGCTATATCTAACCACTGTTCTATCATTCTTAAAAAAGAAGAAAAAAAAACGTTAGGAGGTTGGTTTGGGACCCGGTTCACAAAGCATAGCACTCGAAAGCTCTAGCCTTTAAAAAAGACAAAAACAAACAAAAACAAAAAAAAAGCCGGCAGATCCCACGCTCTGTGGGAATCGATGTTATGCGAAGCAGTGTGCGGAGAGCCTACCATGTTAACAAAACGACCATGAGACTAGACCACTGCACGGGCCGATTTTTTTCAGCCCGGGCCCGGACCGGGCCCGTTTTTACGTTGGCCTACCCGCCCGAGCCCGACCAAAAGTTTTATGGCGAGACCCGGGCCCGGCCTGAGCCCAGAAATAATCTACGCTACCCGCCCTGCCCGGCCTGCCACCCCTTTACCTAAGGCCCCAGCCCGGCCCGAGCCCAGCTCGAAAACGGCCCGAACCCGGCCCGAGACCGAAAAAGACACGTTTTTCAGAGTGGAGGCGCGAGGATAACTCGCTGCACGTAACATGCACACCACCAGAAAGTCCGAGCCTGGCCCGGGCCCGCGTCAAAAAATACCGAGCCCGGCCCGGGCCTGGGTCAAAAATAACATGCCATGCCTGAGCCCGGCCCGAGCCCGTGAAAAAACTGCCCTACCAGGCCCGGCCAGGCCTACGGGCCGGGCCGGGCCCGGGCTTTCGGGTAAGCCCGAGCCCGTGCAGTGCTCTACATGAGAGCACCAAGACATAGGTGGCTCTTTCATGGCCTACATGACACGAATGTCATGACATTCTTGTCATGAGTGCTCAGGAGTCCCTTTACCTACACCTAAGAGATCTTAAGGCTTAGTCATGGTCATGACTATGACTTCGACCATCAACCTTTAGCCTTTTTCTTCACTTCGTACCACATCCGAACCCATTCCATTGGTTTTGAGTGTTAATCTTTTTTTCATCAGTCATTGACGTTTTTGCTGCGTCATGCTCATCACTATGATTTCTACCACCATTATTTAGTGTTTACTTCATTTAGTACCCACGTCAGAACCGATTTCAGTGGCTTTTGAGTGTTAATCTTTTTTCGCTGAGTCATTGTCACTTTCGCTGAGTCATGCTCATTAATATGACTTCTACCAGCATCCTTTAGTGTTTACTTCACTTAGTGCTGATGTGTGAACCCATTTCAGTGGTTTTTGAGTGTTAATCTTTTTCTCTGAGTCATTGTCATTTTTACTGAGTCATGCTCATGATTATGACTTCTACCACCATCTTTTAACGTTTACTTCACTTAGAACCCACGTCAGAACCCATTTCAGTGGTTTTTGAGTGTTAATCTTTTCAGCTGGGTCATTGTCATGACCTACATGACACGCATGTTATGACATTCATGTCATGACCGATCACTTATGCATGTTCTTCATACACTCCTGTCATACTATGCCAATTTTGGTACCTACCAAATTAACGAAACGACCATGAGAACACCAAGACGTAGGCGACTGTTTCATGACCTACATGACACGCATGTCATGACATATCATTTACGTTCGTCGTATACTCTTGTGATAGTATGCCAATTTTGGTACATATCATGTTAACGAAACGATCATGGAGGATGAGGAGGAGAGAAAGAGCACGAAGAGGTAGGCGGCTAGATAGATAGATAGATAGATAGATAGATAGATAGATAGATAGATAGATAGATAGATAGATAGATAGATAGATAGATAGATAGATAGATAGATAGATAGATAGATAGATAGATAGATAGATAGTGTCAAAGTAGCAAATGTTCGGCCAGAAATGCTTCGCATTTAAAAGAACGACTATGGACGTACGCGTATTAATCCCTAGTACCACCCTTACCAGCTTTTAGTGTGCGACCTAGCGCTTTCAGAAGTTTGGCACGTGAGCCGCGTCACAGGGAACAATTTACTGGTAACAGTGAGAAAGCCTGCTCATCTAACTGACAATGAAACTAAAGTATTATGCGTGAGACAAAATTCTATGCAAATGTACCGTAGTTTATTCGAAGTCAGATATGCTGAACTCAAATTATACAGTGCCAGTGGGAAAGAACTTGTTGTAGTTGGGAGGCTGCGTTAGGTGAAGCTTTCGTTATAGCGTCGCAAGGTGCGCAAGAGCGCCTTGTAGAAAACATATGCACGCGTTACTGAGATTCTCTTGCAGTTCATCAGCCTATTTTTATGTGTACTGCAGGACGAAGGCCTCTCACTGCGATGCCGAATTACCCCTAGGGGTCTTGCCTAGCCGATTCCCACTTGCGCTTGCAAATGTCCTAATTTCGTGACCCTCTTGCAGTTAAAACATGCCAAGTAAGGGAGCCATATCAGCTGCCAAGAAAGAGAGATATAGAGAGAAAGACGTTTAATTAAAAGAATAATATGTACATATATATAATTAAAAGGCAAACCCACATGGAAAACAGACCCCTCATAAGTGCAAATGGTAACGAACCGTCGACAATCATCGATGGATCGGTTCTGCTGGATTTCTTTTTTTTTTTTTGTGGCTCCAGATGCACCACAAAAAAAAGGGAGATTGCACCAGTATTTCTCGATCCGAATTTTCCCCCGTTCTGCATATTTGCGCAATGAAAGGAAGCCTTTGTAATTTAGGAATAGAAGAGATAGAGACAGAAGAAAGGGCGGAAAGGCAGGGAGAGGAATAGCCGGTTTGCTACCCTATGCTGGGGAGAGAGGGGAGAGGAGGTAACGTGATAGGAAGTTAGAGAGAGAGAGAGAGAGGGAAATAAAGGGAGCACAGATACACAATCACAGTCGGTCACTATCACCACACAGCACAGTAACACTTGTAGCTATACTTGCAAAATCAGTTCCAGCTATAGCGGCCTGTTCATCTGTTGTCCTTAAAAACTGCAACAGTGCCTTCGTCGCCCTCTACTGCGATGGCTTGAGGAATAGGAGAGAGACAGAGAGACACCGAAGACAGGGTAAAGGCAGGGAGTTTAACCAGAAGGGAAAATACGGTTTGCTACCCTGCGTGGAGCATGGAGGAGGGTGAGTTGAAACACAAATTAGCGTAGCTTGCACTGGAGGCGCAATGCTAAAGAGACAGCGGAGCTGATGGGCACCTAGCTAGTCCTGGCTTTTGGGCTATAGGCTAAGTACTACCAAGTCATGCCCAGAAGTTTCCGGAATTTATTGATTATTGATCGATTATTGATTAGATATTGATTGGCTATTGATTGCCTATCGCAAGGTGTTGGCCGCGTATTTGGGCTAGGCTAATCACTACCAGCCGATATTCTAGTTAACATTACGCGAAAAAATGGGGCTGGGCAGGCCATGTAATGTGTCGGATGGATAACCGGTGGACCATTAGAGTTACAGAATGGATACCAAGAGAAGGGAAGTGCTGTCGAGGGGTGGTGAATTGAGGAAATTTCCAGGCGCAAGTTGGAATCAGCTTGCGCATAACAGGGGTAATTGGAAATCGCAGGTAGAGGCCTTCGTCCTGCAGTGGACATAAATATAGGCTGACGATGATGATGATAAAGCACTACCAAGTCATCCCCAGTGTTTTCCGGAATTTATTTATTATTGGTCGATTATCGATTAGCTATTGATTGGCTATCTATTGGCTATCGCAAGGTATTGGCCACGTATTTGGGCTAGGCTAAACACTACCAAGTCATTCCCAGCATTTCTCAGAATTTATTGATTCTTGTTTAGCTATTGATTAACTATTTATTGGCTATCGATTGGCTATCGCAAGGTATTCGCTACGTATTTGGGCTAGGCTAAGCACTACCAAGTCATCCCCAGCATTTTCTGGAAGTTATTCATTATTGATCGATTGGCTATTGTTTGGCTATCTATTGGCTATCGCAAGGTATTGACCACGTATTTGGGCTAGGCTAAACACTACCTAGTCATCCCCAGCATTTCTCAGAACTTATTGATTCTTGTTTAGCTATTGATTAGCTATTAATTAGCTATCGATTGGCTATCGCAAGGTATTCGCTACGTATTTGGGCTAGGCTAAGCACTACCAAGTCATCCCCAGCATTTTCTGGAATTTATTCATTATTGGTCGATTAGCTATTGTTTGGCTATCTATTGGCTATCGCAAGGTATTGGCCACGTATTTGGGCTAGGCTAAACACTACCTAGTCATCCCCAGCATTTCCCAGAATTTATTGATTCTTGATTAGCTATTGATTAGCTATTAATTGGCTATCGATTGGCTATCGCAAGGTATTCGCTACGTATTTGGGCTAGGCTAAGCACTACCAAGTCATCCCCAGCATTTTCTGGAATTTATTCATTATTGATTGATTAGCTATTGTTTGGCTATCAATTGGCTATCGATGACTGCCTAACTTAATTAGCCCCACCATGCTTACCTAGACTTACCAGGCTCAGCTTTGCTAGTTCATAGGGGTATGTCCCATTGCGCTTGGACCCTTTGTGCACTACCGCCAAGATCGGCCCACATTTTTTATACGCGACATATGTACTAACAGCCGTCTTAAACAGCTCCGCTGTTAAAAACGTAAGAAAGCAGAGAGAGAGACAGAGAGCACAGACACGCGATCGCAGCCAGTTAATACTCCTGCAGGCTTTCATAGCACAAAATCACTTGGGGCCGTATTCTGAAACGTTCCCCTAGGCGAAATTTCTTTTTTCGCTTTCAGGCGTGCGCTGATTGGCTGTTTTAGCAAAATTCGATGAGCTGATTGGGTGTTTGAACCCGACGTCATTCAATTTTGCTCAACCAGCAATGAGCGCGCACGCGTGAAAGCGAAAAAAGAAATTTCGCCTAGGGGAACGTTTCAGAATACGGCCCTTGTACTCGACGAACACCAACTCAGGCTACTGCCGCAAGTACAGATACGTTGTCCTCAAAAACTGTGGCAGTGCCTACGCTGCCCTTGGCAGTGACCGCTTATGAGGTCGGCATTCCAAAAGGGTTTGCTCTGATCTAAGACCATTAAAAATAATCATACGTTAGGTACCATCGGTTCCGCCAGAATAGTGAAATTTGTCGCATGCCTGTGACTGCATGTGGTAGGTACACACATGTTTGGGTGTGCGCCTGCATTCCGGTGACTTTGTGCATACGCAGTTCCTCTTTTTATTGCGTTAGCAATTAGGTGGACACTCCAGGCACCTTTTTGCCGCCGGCGTCACCGTCGCCGTAATCTTCCGTATAAAATCGAAGGGCGAGAACACCGTCGACACGCGCCGTATGCTGCATGTGCGAGTGAAAGCGCGCGAGGGAAGCCGATGAGCGCAGCTCAATCTGGTGTGCGCAAGGGAGGAAAGCTGAGAGGAAACGTAACGTCTTCCGTCGCGTGAAAGGCCGTAGGGCGATGTGAAAGAAAGAAAGGGGGAGGGAGAGAGGGAGGGAGGGGGACAACATTGTTCTCCGGCAGCAACTGCGTATTTCGCGACCGCGCGCTAAGTGAACCGACGATCGCGGCTCAATCTCCCGCGCGCATGGGAGGAATGCGGGGAGGCAGCCCGGGAGCGAGGGGAGGCAGCGTTCTACTGCGGCAGCAACTGCGTACTTTGCACGGCCGCGCGCGGTCGCATGCGCGCCCTGTCTCGAAAGCGATCTGCAGACGGCTCATACAATTGGGCGGGCTGTGTTATCGCCGCTCAGTTTGCGTTGAAGCGATATGACAGCACGAAGGTCACTTCGCTTGCTGCTGCTGCCTCGCTTTCTAACGCCAGCGTTTTGACAGCGAGTGTCCGTGGTCATCGAGTGGGATGGGTCCATGTTTGCCTGTGTGCGCTGATACCATGGTTGTTAATTTAGTTACTAAGCGAATGTTGCCAAGTTTATACGGCTGATAAAACTATCATCCTTACTTCGTATAGTTGTCTACTAATTTGCCATTGCAATCGCTGCTTCCCCTTTCGGGCGAAACTGTGACTTTTTATTTTTATTTCGTCGAACGCGCGGAACATTGTATAAGCATTTCAATGGATCAATGTCCACTGAATAAAGGTTTAATCTTAATGAGGCATTAAATCCTTCGAAGCCAGACATAACAATATGTGCTCTATGCAAAGGTATTGAAAATCAATTAGAGGAAAAGATTCCTCTAGCAGAATATGTAAAATCATTAGCTGGTGCTTTTGCACGTAGAAACCTCCGATTTTTTTTTTTTTTTTGCTTCTTTCGTGTCGTCCCGATATTACGCTACACGAGGAAAATGCAAAAACACTGAGCCGTGATCTGATGCAGAGAAAATGTTGGCAAGACGCTTCGCAATCAAAATATACAAAGATAAAACGTGAAACCTGAATACGAAAATTGACGCAAAGGGCAGGAAAATGCTGCCGGTGTTCTTTTTTCTTCTAAGTGATGACCTAATGGGCTTTTAATGCCACAAATCCCATGCTACGCTTGCAAGATGAAAACGATGAAAATAAAATACAAGAAAAATAAGCGGGCAGACCGCGCCTGAATGGAAATTGATTTCTCGATCACTGGCTATGGGGAACGCACAAGTCTTTAGGTCCCTTCCTCTTCCCCTCCTCTAATCTGTTTTCTTCTTTTTTCGGCTTACTTTTGTTCAGTTTTTGCAGCGTCTCTTTTCCCGTTAATATGTAGAAAGTGCACCCACTCATTGAACTCGTGTCAGGGTGGTTAAATTTCCTGCTGTTCCCTAACACATTGTGTGCAAACATACCTTCTACATAACCCCTTAATTCTTTTACTTCGCAATATTCTAAAAAAGAAACTCATGCTTTTATTGTAGAGCTACCAACCATGGTGGCCTATCGGCTATGGTGTTGCGCGCCTAAGCACGAGGTCACGGGATGAAATCCCGGCCGCGGCGGCCGCATTCCTATGGGGGTGAAATGCGAAAACACCTGTGTACCATGCATTGGGGGCAAGTTAAAGATCCCCAGATGGTCAAAATTAATCCAGAGTCCCCCACTACGCCGTGTCTCATAATCAAATCATGAATGTGGCACGTAAAACCCCAGAATTCGAATTAATTGCATAGCGGGGGCTGCTGAAATCTGGCGGGGCTCGACTCGCCACGGTGGCTCAGTCAGCTAAAGCGTTGCGCTGCTGAGCACAAGGTGGCCGGATCGAATCTCGGCTGTGGCGGCCGCATATCGATGCAGGCGAAATGCAAAAACGTCCGTGTGCTTGCGTTGTAGTGCGCGTTAAAGAACCCCAGGTGGTCAAAATTAATCCAGAGCCCTTCACTACGGTGTGCCAGGTAAGCAAAACTGGTTTTGGCAAGTAAAAATTCAGAAAGAAGAATCTGGCGGGGCTCACTGCGCAAGCCGGATAAATTATTTTCACTAACTCGTTCTAAGAATGCATGTTCCATTGGGTAGATGGCTTATTACTACATGTAAACCTCCTCAGATTGAAATGACATGCCGTCCATTTAAAACGCCGTGAATTGACAATCATTTTATACAAAAAATAGATATAAAAGTAAGCTGGTTTACATTTCAGAAATATTATGGAGCCTTTCCTTCCTCCCTTTCCTCTCTCTCTTATGGAGCCTGACACATGCAAAGGCGTTGTCTATTTTCTTTTTTTTTCTTCCCTTTGTTTTATTGTGTCATGACCGCGCTAACGTTGCACGTGTTTCTGGGCGTCAGCTGCAATGAGTCACCTCAAGACAACCCGTGCGACAGCCGCAAACCATTGCAGGATGGTAACAGAGACGAGTGATCGATGCAAGTGTTTTCTCAGGAGGAGAAAGCTGACAGCCTCTCCTGAGAATGTCCGGACAGCGTGAGAAGCGTTTTCAGACGCTAGGAGGCTGTATGATGAATGGACGCTGCAAGCTGACCAAGAGCCGTTGAAGATTTTCTTTCTTCATCTTCAGTTTGGTAACCGAGAGAGTTCTGCATCGTAGAAACCGACACAATGTTTCTACATGGGATCCCACGCTGCGTATGAGACATAGAACATCGTTTACACCATGCAGATGAACAATAATATCGGTGAATTCTACACCGTCGTCTTGGATATTCATTCCGTTATTGCTCTTTTCAGCAGGAAACAGCTTGCTCGCAGATGCGAATTATATATTATGGCCTATCCCTGCAAGAAAAGGCAATTGTTGCTGTCTCAGAGTGAACTCAAGCCGATGAGTGTGTTGTGCGATGGTAAGCTGTTCATTGCTTATCTAGAGCTGGCGACATGCACAGGAAATGCGATTGCCACTCATTTTGCCACGTCACTCATTTCATCAAGAAAAGTAGTGTAGTGGTGCTTCACTGCGTTACTATGAGATATTGTAGTGGAAATACGGGTGCGTGAACGGAATCGATTGGAGCACCCTGTTGCAGTTAGCTATCCCCTGAGTGTCATTTGGCTGGCCTGCTGTATTTTCATCAGGATCGGGTCGATAATGCTTTTTTTTTCTTGAACTACTTGCACTAGAAAAAAAAGTTCAAATATTCTGATTGTTTCCTCAGAACAAGGGGTGATCCGCAGAAAAAGGAAACGCTTCCTTCTTTCCGCGGCCCTCCACACAGCCGACACTCGTCTGTAGAGGGGTGAGTCGAAGGCTGAAGCTGAAATGAAATTGGGACGAGGACGCATCGAGGTCGAGGAAGAGAGGATGCTAGGGAAGAAAGGGAGCGAAAAGGAGAAGGGTAAAAGAGAGAAGGACTGAAAGAAGAGGGAGTGGGACGGCTCTTCTGAATCCAAAGTGAAGTGCGTCCTCCTCCACCCCATTTGTTCCTAGCGCCGCCGGCGGAGAAGTGCCGCTCAGTGGCGAACTTCGCAACCACCCGTGGATCGCCGGGCCGCGACCGTGATGCCGTCGTCAGTCGCGTGGCGCTTTCGAGTACCACCCACTTCAGAGCTGTGGCTTCCTTGCACACTGGGTGTCTCTGCTGCTGTCACCGCGTCCTTTATCCGTTCTACCGACAGGTGTGCGCTGGACTTAGTGTGTGAGCGTGGCATGCGATCCGTCATTTGAGCAAACGAAAACGGTGCTGCTGCTACTTTGGCGTGTTGTATCCTGGGCTTCACTTGAAAGACTGCAGTTATCAGTCAGAGCCCCGCAGAGGAGATATTCATCGCCAAGTTCTTGTTGAAAACGCCGGTTTTTTGTCAGATCACCGAAGCTGAGCAAGAGATGGGTCTGGTCAGTGCTTGGATGATAGACGATCTAGGGCTGATGATCCTTCTTCTGCCATGCAGTAGTTCAGGCTTCCTCATTGAGCAATAGTTTCATGATGTCCACGGTAGTATTTGTCTGTCTGCACATCTTGAACAGCAGATACAGAGAAGTAACGGTAACTGTCAGTAGCTCTTCCAGCGCCACTGTTTCTTGCCTGCATATGTCGAGATGTGAGATAGTTTACTTACCACAGTGAAGGCTCTTCAGTGACTCCGTCCTCCAATGGCACAAATGGATTTGTCGTAGCTACATTTAATGTGCTAGCGCGATATGCTTAATGTTCCTGAAGATGTCCAGTCGGTACTGAATCCTTTCCGCGATCACACTGTACTTATACGATAGAGTGTTTTTCATATCGCATCAAGTAGCGACGGGCTCTCTCGGCCGACGGTCAAAAGTAATGTGCGCAGACGAAAGGGTAACACTTTCTTGAGACAAAACAAGCCAGCCAAAAATACCAAACGATTGGCTGAATAAGCGCAGGAATATATCGTTAAAACCAAGGACTGAATCTGAAGGAATGCAAGAATGGTGAGATGGGTTGTGGCATTAGAGGGAACATTTTCAATTTTGGCCTTGCAGTGAAGCACGAAAGCGATATATGAAGACACAAACGAAATCAAAAGCATTGAGGACAAAAGACCTCCCAGAAAGAAGGTTATTAAGGCATAATTCAACCACCACGAGCCCTCTTGTTAGCCTCTGAACACCAGCGTAAGGTGAAACCGTGGACAAAAATACTTGTTTGCGCCCCATGCTGCAACATTGTGGTCAAGAATCAAATAAAGCACTGGCATAGGTGGCGACAAACTTGAGTGTCAAACTTGTGTCAAATTCATCACAAATTCTTAATCTGAGGATGAGTACTCTTGTTGTATTTTAAATTATCTATCCCCGTACGTTCTTCAGTCAAGTTTTAAAAGCTCTGACCATAGCTCCACAAGTAACAGGCACCCATGTTATGAAGTTCGCGTTGAATATCCCCATCGTACGCGTTCTCGGAATGTTTGGTGATCCGTATATTGGCGATGGACGGCAAAACCTCCGTAAGAACTTGCAAAAACCTGATAGACTGCAAAATCTGCTTTGGGCTTCTTAACATAAAAAAATCTGTTACGCTCTCCAAATGATCCCATTCATAATCGGAAGTAAGTTACATAATTACAACGGAATGAAGCTTTGTCGATAAGAAGCAAAGAACTCTGTCCATGTCTTTTTCTCCTCGTTCACGCACGTCTTCCCAGTACCTGATTGTCTCGTGCACGCATTCTTTTTGCGTGTCTGTCTTAACATGACGAGCCTTATCACAATACCCGAGCATCCATCATGGGCACTTCTTCCCCAGTGCGTCTCCGGTCCTTTACACATTCCCAGATTTCAACAACTATTCAATTTCTTTTGGAATTTTTATATTAATTTTTAATTTATTTTTATTTTCTACAAATTTATGATCTTCTGTTCTTTCGACACTTATTGCGGGAAAAGATACCCATTCTTTATCTGCTATTCTCTATCTAACATGCTCTATCGAGCGACCTCTGCAGTCACTTCTGCGCAACTCCTCACATATATCATAAACAGGTATACAGAGTCTTGTGATTGAAACGACAGCCGCACCACTGACGATTTTTTCTCGCAGCATTATGGTAGTGATAAGCAAGGTCATCAATGTCCTTCCTCATAGTATACTTGAATGTAATGCCTAATTACCGGCCATGGCTAAAACATGAAGTCTCGCTTAATACCCAGTGCTGAAAGAATTTAAATTCGCAAAGCTCCATAATTGTAGCTCTAACTCACTGAGTCAGACAAAGCTAAACTCGCAATATTGTCACTTCTAAATGAGCTATCCGCCATGTTCATTGAGATACATGATTGTTCTATCTTCTTTCATCGGGTGATTCTGATATGTAAGAAGAAAGAACGAAAATTTGGAGGACGCTTAAGCTTCGCCTTTGGGAGTGGAACGCGTTATCATTCAAAGATCCCTGACTGTCAGGCTTCCCGGCAATGCAGCTTCAAGGTAAATACACCTGGTAGCGAAGCTTCCATAGAAGCCCATACGTTCAAAACATGGCGGCTTATCGGCGGTTTATGGGGCTTAGCGCCATCTGTGTGAGGAAGGAACACTTCCGGCGGAAGAAAAAATAATTTGACGTCATATCCGTTAAAAACAGAAGTGACGTCATTTTGTTCTCATAGGCGCGAAATTTGTTTTCGGAGGCCTGCCATTAGAGTTGTATGTTCAAATGCCCCGCCATTCGACTTGATGGGCGTTCCGAGCTTTCAGCGCGGAAAGCGATGCAGGAAAAGGTCATCCGTACGGGCGTAGAAATGGCATAGCTGCACAGAACATACTTTCTTTGGAAGCGAACGAACGCTTTGGGCGTAGATTGCGTAGAATGCTCGTCCTTTCGTCGGACGCCAAGCTCGTCGGCCAGCGCTGTCGGACGAAAACAACTAAAATAAACAAGTATCTGACGGTCGCAACTCAGTACTTTTGACTGCACAGGTTAAGAAACAATGAAACTACCCGCGTCACCGAATTTAGACAAATGTCGACAT
Organism: Dermacentor silvarum; assembly: GCF_013339745.2. NCBI lineage: Eukaryota > Metazoa > Arthropoda > Arachnida > Ixodida > Ixodidae > Dermacentor > Dermacentor silvarum. The sequence goes on along the minus strand of NC_051159.1, from coordinate 160,265,596 downwards.
GCAAAACAACACAACATGTGAGGGGGGTGTATTATAACAGGTGAACTTTACGAGCGCGCCTTTCCACGCACTCCAAGAGCTGAATTGCATTACGAATGATAGCGGCGTCAACGCCCGCTGCTATCGATGGGCGCTCTCACGGTTAGCGCTGAAAAAAGGTATTTATTGATAATGATCAAGTAAAATAGAGTTGTACCTTGTTTCTCGCCATGCGGATATATAATGCATTAGGAATTTTATTTTCGTTGAATGAATCTAACTGCGTCTCGATTTGATTAAAAAAACACTCTTTTTCTTTCCCAGTGTTTATTCCCTCCAAACATAGTCGCGCTTCAAACGCTGCTCCCATAACCACCCTTGCTGATGTCGGTGACAATTGGTTCTGAACTGCTTTTCGCCCGAAGCTTCGCGACCTATGTGGATTGACCTTGGCAGCTTTCTTTTTTCCGCGAGCGCCATCTGGGTGTCGTTTTTGCCAGGACCACCAACTGGGGCGCGCCGCTATATCAATGGTAGAAATGCTGGAAAATGGTTTTGTGCTTAAGCTTCAGCGTAAGAGAATTATGTTTTCTCGTATACTGAAATTGTAATCCGACGCTACCATGCCTGTAGATTGTGGTTAAGTCGAAGTTTACGATTTTTCTGGCGCATTGTACTTTGAGAAATTCAATTAGTTCACCAGCGCATGTCGGGGTGATTCGGCATGATTTTCGTCGCCGCGGACTAGGGATGCAGAACTATCGATAGTACTATCGATACTATCGATACTATTGATAGTTGAGTCACTATCAAACTATCGATGGTACAAAAAAAACTATCGATAGTATTAAATCAACCGCGCGGACTCATTGCAGCATAAACTTGGTTCACCGAGCGTGTGGTATATGCCGGTGGTGGTAACTATGACAGGACTCTTCGTTATCGCAGTCTACCCGTCACCGAGCACTGCAGACCTACCCTACGTACAGTTGCTGGATAAAGTTTTAGTGTTGCAAATGTCTTGTTGTGCTGACAACAGCGACCCGAGACGCATGGTTTGGCGCGCCTGCTTCTGAGCTGAATTCGAGTGGAATTATTACTTCAGCATGTATACTTGCTGGGTTTCAAGGTCAGTGCTTGAACTGAATCGAAGCTGCATATACATAAAATCAAGGAACGAGCACGTTGCCCTTCACACAGAAGTTGCGCACTATGCTTGGTTCCACACCACACCACTCCAGCGCTTACGAATGTACATATGTACATACAAGGACGTACAAGGACTGTCGATGGTACCATCAATAGTAACAACGACTGCACTATGGTAACACTATCGATAGTACTATTGATAATACTATCGAAAAACTATCGATGCTATCGATAGTCAATTTACCGATAGTTTTGCATCACAACCGAGGACGCCGCACGCAGACACCAACGCCGGATTTTCTGCGACACAGGGCCCTTAACGCTGTCGCTTTAATATAAAACAGTTGTACTTAATAATCGTTTATTGCGTGCCTGTTTGTTCCAGTCCTGTGTCCTCACCGATTTGCATTAGACAATAAAATGGTGCGGGGCCGCAAAGTAAGAGAAGCGAGGAAAGAGTAAATATTGGTTCTATAATAGTATGTCATGTTTGTACAATTGGCGATTATAAAAACAAACATAACAATGTAGAGCTGCGAATTAAGTACGAGCGTCATGAGTATCATCTATTCGCATCCAAATTTCACCACTTATCATCATCATCATCATCAACATCATCATCGGCCTATATTTATGTCCATTGCAGGACGAAGGCTTCTCGCTGCGATCTCCAATTGCCTCTGTCATGCGCTAGCTGATTGCAACTTGCGCCTGCAAATTTCCTAACTTCATCACCACACCTAGTTTTCTGCCGTCCTCGACTGCGCTTCCCTTCTCTTCGTATCCCTTCTGTAACTCTAATGGTCCACCGGTTATCCATCCTACGCATTACATTGCCTGCCCAGCTCCATTTTTTTCTCTTAATGTCAATTAGAATATCGGATATCCCCGTTTGCTCTCTGATCCACACCACTCTGTTCCTATCTCCTAATGTTAGGCCTAGCATTTTTCGTTCCATCGCTCGGTCCTTAACTTGTTCGCGAGCTTCTTTGTTAACCTCCAAGTTTCTGCCCTGTATGTTAGCACCGGTAGAATGCAATGATTGTGTACTTTTCTTTTCAACGACAGTGGTAAGCTCCCAGTCAGCACTTGGTAATGCCTTCCGTATGCACACCAACCCAATTATATATTATTCTGTAAATTTCTTTGTCATGACCAGGGTCCCCTGTGAGTAGTTGACCTAGATAAACGTACTCCTTTACAGACTCTAGAGGCTGACTAGTGATCCTGAATTCTTGTTCCCTTGCATGGCTATTGAACATTACATTTGTCTTCTGCATATTAATCTTGAACCGCACTCTTCCACTTTCTCGGTTACGGTCGTCAATTATTTTATGTAATTAGTCCCCATTGTTGCTGAATCGGACAATATCATCTGCAAACGGAAGGTTTCTGAGATATTCGCCGTTAATCCTTACTCCTAAGCCTTCCCAGACTAAGCGCTTGAATACTCTTCTAGGCATGCAGTGAATATCATTGGAGAGATTGTGTCTGCTTGCCTTAACCCTTTCTTGATAGGTATCTTTCTGTTCTTCTTTTCGAGAACCAAGGTAGCTGTGGAATCCTTGTAGATGTTTGCCAAGATATTCACGTATGCCTCCTGTACTCCTTCATTATGCAATGCCTCTATGACTGCTGGTATCTCTACTGACTCAAATGCCTTTTCATAATCTATGAAAGCCATATAGTCAGGTTGATTGTATTCTACAGATTTCTCGATTACCTCATTGATGACATGGATATGATCCATCGTAGAATATGCCTTCCTGAAGCTAGCCTGTTCTCTTGCTTGACTAAAGTGTTGCACTGATTTTATTGGAAATTATTTTGGTGAATATTTTATACAATACTGAAAGCAAGCTGATGGGTCTATAATTCTTCAATTTTTTAGCGTCTCCCTTCTTATGGATTAATACAATGTTGGCGTTCTTCCAGCTCTCTGGTACACTTGAAGTCGTGAGACATTGCGTATAAAGGGCCGCAAGCTTTTCAAGCATGATATCTCCTCCTTCTTTGATTGAATCGACTGTTATTCCATCTATTCCAGCAGCTTTTCCCCGGTCATGTCTTGCAAGACCCTTCTAACTTCATCGCTAGTTATAGAAGGAGCCTCTGTATCCTGTTCATCACTACTTCGAAGGAAAGTAGCCTGGCTGCTCTGGGCACTGTACAGATCAGTATAGAACTTTTTCGCTGCTTTTACAATGTCATCGAAATTGCTGATAATATTACCCTGTGTATCTTTCAGTGCATACATCGTACCCTGTCCTATGCCATGTTTTCTTCGGACTGATTTCATGCTGAGTTCATATTTTACTGCAACCTCAATGTTTTCCACGTTATAATTTTGAATATCCTTTACTTTCTTCTTGTTGATCACTTTTGACAGTTCAGTTAATTCTATCAGATCTCTCGAGTTTTCACTTTCATGTTTTGTCGTTTCTTTATTAGGTCCTTTGTTACTTTGAGAGCTTACCTACTGGTTGCCTTTGTGCCTTACCTCCCACTTCAATTGCTGCTACTGAGATCAACCTAGTTACGGTTTGATTCATTACCTCTATGTTGTCTTCATCTTCCTGTTGTAAAGCTGCATATTTGTTTGCGAGCACCAGCCTGAATTGCTCTGATTTTACCTTTACTGTATCTAGGTTGGCCTGTAACTTCATGACTACTTTATTCTTTCTCTCTTCAAATTGAGAGAAATCCTAGACCTCACTAACCTATGGTCACTGCACTTTACCCTACCTAACACTTCTACATCCTGCACTATGGTTGAATTCGCGGAGAGAAATAGGCTCCGAATAAAGAATACCTTCTTCGGGAAGCGCAGCAACAGGAAGTGGACCTAGAAAAGCCCTAATGGGAAAAACAAGGAATGAAATAGATTTCATACTCTCTGCCGATCCCACCCCTTATACATCTCTGCAAACAAGTACAACTATTTAGCGACTACCGTTGCCAAAAAATCAATGTGAAACGTTTGTCCAAACAAATAAAAACGCTGCAGTCAGCTACAGTCAGGAGCAAGCTCTGCCCGTCATTTACCAGGATAGCAAGTTTTAAAGTACTCAAGTGTAGTGGTTTGGGCGAGTTAGTGCATCATGACGTGGCACCCAATAAACAGCCATAAACCCAGAGCGATGGGGGCACACGTAGTGTTGATCTTCAAGGGATTCTTTACTGCCGTAAACCTCACACACACACACACACACACACACACACACACACACACACACACACACACACACACACACGCACACGCACACGCACACGCACACGCACACGCACACGCACACGCACACACACACGCACACGCACACGCACACGCACACACACACGCACACGCACACGCACACACACACACACACGCACACGCACACGCACACGCACACGCACACGCACGCGCACGCGCACACGCACGCGCACGCGCACGCACACGCACACGCACACGCACACGCACACACACACACACACACACACACACACACGATGAACGAGAAGAAAAGGAGCCGAGGGGCTCAATTTTTATTAATCTTAATAAGAAGGCAAGAAACAATGGCACCAAGGATAACATAGGGGAAATGACTTGTACTTACTAATTGAATTAAAGAAATTATAAATTATTGGAAAATAACAATGGATGAGAAAACAACTGGCCGTAGGTTGGGTGGGAACGATCCCACCTCTTCGCCTTACGCCTTCAGTGCTCTTACCATTGAGCTACCGCGGCGTCATTTTGCCATCCACTTTCCAGGGTATTTATATTTTACAACTAGAACAAACCCTGGGAGTGTTGGCCTGCGCCACCACTCACAAATCTAGGCGGCGGATGTGGAACATCCTTTGTGCCGCAGGTGTCACGAGTACGTGATCTTCCTGGATGAAGGCAACTGGTCAATAAACCCACATTGCTCCCCAGCTGCGGGAAGTTTTAACGCGACAGCGTTAAGGGCCCCGTGTCGCAAAAAATCCGGCGTCGGTGGCGGCGTGGGTGTCGGCTTTGGCGCCCTCGGCCGAGAAAATCATCCCCAACCACGCAGGCCCTCCAAATATATTTAGGTATGCCACACCATTTTATTATTAATTTTCCTCATACCTTCTCTTGCATTCTCGGCAAAGCTATTTCTCGGAATTTTGAGAATGACAATCCACAAACAAATGCCATGAAACAAAACACCAAAGCGCTTTCATGTTAAATCTTCTCACACTGAAATATTAAAAGTACGAAACAAAAACAGAGACCTGAAAATTATGCAATTTTTTTGTCCCGACTGGGTGCAATATTTCCGGGATCGCCCCACGCTAGAGGCCGTGTATCTACCAGAAAGCTTAGGGAGCCTACATGCAAGCGCTGTTTTGCCTGCATGTAGGCTCCCTAAGAAAGCTCGCCTTCGTGCATAGCGTTCGCCGCCAGTGTTTCCCGGTAACCATTACGGTTGCTTAAGCTGTAGTTTTCGGGAATCGTGAGAAGCAGTCAGGGATCTTTGAATGCTCTCGCATTCCACTCGCTTAAGCGTCCTCCCAATTTTCTACACCGAAGCTGTGAACGGCTCACTCTTCGATGGTCGCGTCCGGCAAAAGAAAAAAAAAAAAAAACTCTCATTGGCCGTATGCTTTATGTGCGAGGGAAAGCGCGCGAGATCGAGGGACGCGCGCTTTCACGGGGAGCGAACGCACGGTGGAGAGCAAACGCGACTTATGTGCGAGTGAAAGCGCACGTGGGCGAGGGACGCGCGCTTTCACGGGGAGCGAACGCACGGCGCAGAGCAAACGCGACTTCCCCTGTGGAAGGGAAGCGGTGGGCGAGGAGGGCATCGAGGCACCCTAGACTGTGCGTGTCCATGCCCGCTCTCCTACTGCGGCGCATGCGCGCAGCCCGCCGACTCTCTCTGGGCTCTCACCCGCCTCTCCCCTAAACGTGTCGACAACGGCGTTTAGCCGTTCCGTCACGTAGCCAGCGTTTATTTATTTATTTATTTATTTATTTATTTATTTATTATTTATTTATTTATTTATTTATTTATTTTCAAATACTGCAGTCCTATGCAGGGCTATTGCGGAGTGAGGTACATAGAATACATAGATGAAAGAAGTAGAACAGTAACATCCCACCAATGCTTCTACAAAATCAGATGTCGCCATTTCACGAACACAACGGGGTAAATCATTCCAGCATTCAATAACTCTCGGGAAAAAACTCCGTTTGAATACGTTAGTGCGCGCAAAAAAGTGCTTTAGGTTAAGGTTGTGGCCATGTCTAGTCGGAAGAGCACTAGCATGCACGATGTAGTTATCATTAGATAATCGGCAAGACGAGTGAACAAATAAATGTAACAGTTTCAAAGAATCAATATCACGTCTGGTACACAAGTGAGGCAACTTCAAAGAGGTCATTGCAGATGAGGGTGAAAAATCACGGTCGTAGCGATGGTACAGCGATGGTGAATGAAACGAACAGCCTTCCTTGGACAGATTCAATTTTATTTATGTCGCACACTTTGCATGGATGCCATACGCATGAAGCGTAGTCTAATATAGGGCAAATGAGTGTTTTGTACATTAGTAATTTAGTGCATTTTGGGGATTGAGATGACGTTCGTCTTAAATAACCAAATTTTTTTGTGATTTAGAGGTAACATAATCTATATGAAGTGACCACTGCAAGTTGTGCGTGAACATAACGCCAACGTATTTGTACGTCTGCGCCTGGGGAACGGTTATGTTGTTGAAAGCATACACATGCTGTGATGTAGAATGGCTGTTTGTCAATGACAATACTACTGTTTTTTGAAAGTTTATGCGCATCTGCCAATCGCTGTGTTTGGCAGCGGTTGTGTGCTGTCACACAAACAACGCACACAGCTGTTGTCGACGGCGGTGGCGCTTTGCCCGCGTTCGCACCAAACGCGTGCGGCGTTGGTGACGTACGTGCCAAGCTTTGCCGTACAGCCTACGGCGGTGTACCGTAGCGTCCTCAAGTCCATGGTCCCTGTGGTCGCTAAATAAATGAAAACCACCGAATCATATATATTTCTCATTCTTTAATAGTTCAAATAACCAATTACACCATCACATCTGAATAGTCATAATTGGAAATACATACTTCCCTCCATAGTACAGCTTCGCTAGTCTTCCATCTCCACCCCACTGGAAGGACTGGCAGCTTTTCATTCATTTTCATTTTCCATTGTTGTATCATTTCTGTAATCAATTAGTAAGTACAAGTAATTTCCCCTATGTTGTCCGTGTCATTGTGGGCTTCTTATGATATATAGATTTGGCAGCACAACTTCACCGCATTCATATTTCACGTTTTCTACAACTCAAGTTCTTTTTGGGATAGCGCGATTGATGGTTTTTACACACTAGTCGTTTACTACGCCTAGCTATCAGTAATAGCACACGTACTGTTGACAAACATGAGAAAATAGCACAAAAAGACATAGGAAATAAGCGCAGAATAAAAGCCAACAGCAGTAGAGGGATCCTTTTGCAAGCGTAGAGCTTAGAATCCTTAGAACTTTGCATTGATCGGCTGCGATTACTCTTATGCTATGCGTACCAGAGGAAGCGAATGGCCATGAAGCATCAGCTGGCGGAAACGAGACAGATCGACGAGTTCAATCCGGTTATGCCTATACCGGCATTCCCCGGGGAAGCTTTGCTGGAGGTGCGTGACGAGGCCCGCGGTGCGGCAGAGGCAATCAGAAAATGGCAGGGAACAGGCAGGTGGTATCTGCGCCAGAAGCGAAAAAAAAAAAAACCATTACTAACAGCACCTGAAACGGAGTACACATTGAAAAGAGTAGTGCAGGATGGTTCTCAGTCGAGTTATTTGGCTCACATCTTCTGGCGATTCAGCATGCACTTACTTTAACGACACGAAGAAGGCACGGAAGCACTCCATCTGCCATTTCACAGTAAACAATGTGTACGCTGCCCACAGTTTAATGGCGTGACGATTAAAGAATACTCCAGCGCGAATGTGTTAGCACTCGCACTTCCTCTTTGTTTTTATAGGTTTTTTTCTCACCTATCTTCCCCCTCTAGCGTGGAGGCTCGAGCCTCCACGCTAGAGCACTGTACGGGCTCGGGCTTACCCGAAAGCCCGAAAGGGTAGTTTTTAACCCGAAAGGGCAGTTTTCTAGCCCGTGAAAAAACTTCCATACCTGGCCGGGCCGGGTAGGGCAGTTTTTTCACGAGCTTTGGCCGGGATCGGGCACGGCATGTGCTTTTTGACGTGGGCTCGGGCCGGCCTCGGACTTTCTGGTGGTGTGCATGTAACGTGCATCGAGTTATCCTCGCGCGTCTCGACACTGCAAAACATGTTTTTTTTTTTTCGGTCTCGAGCCGGGCTCAGGCCGGGCTCGAGCCGGGCTCGGGCCTAAGGTAAAGGGATAGCGGCCTATGCAGTGCTCTACCCCACGCTTCTCCTTTGTTAAGTTTCCTCTCCAATGATTGTTGTAGGAACCGTCCTTTGCGGGAAATATTCGACATAGATAAAAACACAGCAACAAAATTATTTTCAGAAATGTGAGTGCCCGCAATACTAATTACATGATTTGGGAACTTTGTGCTGCTGATAAAAATATCTCTAATTGAAATTTTGCAACTATACCTGCGTCGCATTACGCTGAGGTTAGACTTCTGCATGCGACTTTGGGAGCGAACTACCTACTGCACGTAGCGTGCATGACCACTGTGCTCTTTAATCGTTGATGAAGTTGTCATGGCTTATTCGCAATAATTAAGCTTGACATCGGCACTGACACGCCATCATACCCCGTTTAATATGCCCTGTAAATACATTCTGTTTGATTGCCACTTAACTTCAGTTTGCAATAACGACAGCGCGCAACTCGTCCGATCGCCTGAGTAAGGTAAGACCAGAACCGAAGGCTCAAAGCACCCGCCCTTCGCGTCGCGGTCGCTGTGCCGTGAGCTTTGCCCATTAGGGGAGACAAGAAAAGAATGCCGCTGGCGTGACAGGATAGAAGGCTTTGAAGGAACCAAGCGGGGCACCCGACCCAAAAGAGAAATTATGACTCATTGGCCATGCATTAGCGTCCGTAAGTGGTGAACAGCAAATATCGCAACAAGAAGCCATGAGCCATCCAGTGATGACACCCACGTAACGAAGGGAACTATTAGCACACACATAGTTCAACGCCTGAGCGGGGATATCCTCGATGAACATAGCAGAACAGCACGCATAAAAACCCAAACAAGAAAACTGAAACGCGTGAAAAAAGGCCGTCTGTACTCGAAATTAAGCTTTTAAGAACTGAAATTTTGGTGAATTTGTGCAAATGCATGGTAGCCTTGTACCGTTGAATTAGGTCTTCATGTTCCCTGCGCTATTAATGCAAACATGTATTCGTACAAACACGCTTAAAGGTCTGTTCCTATCAGCCTAATTTAGAGTACACAAACCCCTTTTAAGTATTCTAATTTTATAATCCCGCCTTCTTACACAGCATTTAACCCAAACTATTCATCTGTGCCCAGGAGAAATAATAAAAAAAGTGCACACCTTTTTGAAACTTCGAATAAAACAGTGTCGTACTCGCTTTAAGCCAACTTGAACAATCTGCCAGACACTTGAAGGACGAAAATGTTTAACTTGGCCAAAAGCAGTTCAAAGAGAAGTTACACGCTCTACCGCATTTTTATGAATCCTTATGCTAATCGCACTTCTTTTGGCACGTAGTGAGTGGGAAGGTTGGCTATAGACAGGAATTAACATAACGTGAATGCTGAACAAAAGTCACAGCCGGTATCGAAAGAATAGAATTTGTCTCTTCTGGTACTAATACGAACATAGAAATCATCACATGTCCGGTTCGCCGGTGAATCGCGCTTATAATCACTTTAGATTTACGCGTGCTGCACAATGAAGTAAAAGCCGTAAACGCTACGTGAAAAATACCTTCCCGCTTGTCAGATCTCTCATCTTGTATATAGCCTACATAGCACATTTCTACTCAAAAACATAACATAATTACAGCAAGGACATAGCAGTTCAAGGCTACTAAATTTTGACTAAAACCCCTGATTGTTCTTTAGTGCATGATGAAACACCCAGATCACACAATTCTCGTCGCAAGGACATTAACGCTTGCGTTTGCACTACATTTCTATGGGATACTCACATATACGTTGGCGTACTGGCCACGTTGATAAAAAACTCTTTTTTAGTATCCGAGTAATTACAGTGGAAACGGACAACAGAGCGCGAAAAGAGATGAGACAGTAATGAGGAATCTTTGCCCACTACATAGCTGGAGAATGAAGTCTATATGTGTCCATTCAGAGCCACGTTCCAGCATAGAAGTGCAAACAATGTTATCGTAGAAGCAAGAAGAGAGTTAGAGATCTACTTCGAAGCCACATTTTTGGCTTCGAAACGGATATGTGACCTATCCTAGTCAAGACCAGCTGCCTCTCCATGCCTACAGAAAAAGTCAGCTTACTCGAGCGGCATTACCGTCAGTGTCGCGCTCAAAGTATAAGTGATTCGATAAAAATGGTGCTCGCATTGGGTCACTGGGAGCGCCTGCGAATGCATTCTCGACGCAATTATCTTGAATGACGAGACTGTCTAAATCAAGGAATGGCAGGAAAAAGAAGAGAAAAAAAAAACAAGGAGTGTAGCAAGGCGCTTTTGCAAGGTGAGGGCGAGTGCCTTGGAAATGTGTCCGAACTACTAACAGGGCCGCCAGCGCAGAATGCGAATTGATGGGAAGCGCCACCATTGCAGGAACTCGTCCTTTTGAAAACAGAGAAACAACCCGGCGTTTCTCGAACACTTGGTAGTTCCAGTGCACTGCTGCCTGCTTTACGGTGTTGCACGGATTACCTGCGATGAGCTTCGCCCTGAAGAAGTACCTCTTGTTTCAAGTGTGGCACGATTGCGAGGAGGTTGGCAAAAACATGGTATTCCCTTCGGGCGCGCCACCAAACCATTTTTTTATGTGAAAGCGTCAGATGATCCATTGAGTGAGAAAGCCGGCCTCTGTCGTTTGTAGCAGCAAAACGGCGCATAAACTTGCATTGCCATTGGATGCGACGCCACGTCATGAGCTGTGCCTCGATGGAGCGAAGCGGACGAAAGTGGACACCTGCTCAGGTGTTGCGTGAGGGGAGATGATATCGCCGCTACGCTACGTCAACCCCTCTATCGCTCTGGGCACGAGCGCTCCTCGACGGAGCAGAGCCAACGCCTCCTGGATAGCAGGCCTGTGCGCTCTGCTTTATGAAAGTCATGCTACTTTGACCAAAATTTCCACGGTCAAGCCCGGCGTGACGAAAGCGGGGACGTCCAAATCACCGCGGCTTCCTCGGGAGCATCCCCAATAGATTCTATGGCATTCGGGCAAGGTTGCGTGACGTCATGGATCGAAGTGCGCAGACCTTGTGCTATCTAGTAGGAAGCGTTGGCAGAGCGGGCGATAGGGAACATCTGCTGGTCGTTAGCGCTCCAGGTGTTGCGTTAGGGTAGACGGCATGGCCGCGACGCGTCACCCGATGGGCATCGCCCCCTCGGTAGCATGCGGCGTTGGTACCGCAGACTGCTGCGGATTGCTGGCTCGGGCAGCACGTACCGCTAGGGTGCATTGCCCGCTGCGTAAAACTGGAAACTTCAACCTCTCAGCGCCGTTGAAGTGGAAATTAATGCTTTCTCATTCACAACTCACAAGAAGTGCTTAGCTGTCCTCGGATATTTTTGTCCTTGCTAGTTTTATTAATTATTTTATCTGGCAGCAGGTGCTTCGAAAACGTCTAGTATTCAGCAAATCTCGATGGTTTTCAGCAGAGCGGCCGTCCTTGAATACAGGCTCTACACAGGGAACGTGGTGTTTGCAAGCCTGGTAGGTGTGGTATGCTTGAGGTAGTGCAAAGGCCGATGTGAGCTCGCATTGCTCGAGATTTGCGGTTATGGGGATTCTTAAAAAAATCGTCGACAGTGTTTTATTTTACAAAGCCAGATTCACTCTACAATATTTGTTTACAGTGGATGCCATGCCGCTAAATGTTGCACTTATGCATAACCTTTTCTTTAAACTGATATACCGAAAGCTCTATTTGTCTCTAGTTGGCCAAGATGTACTGTGTCGTGTTTGTAGCATGTGTACATACATTGCCAGAAGCGAAAACATTTTTATTTGAGCTGCGAACTTTCAATTTGCCAGCAAGAACATGGCCAAGAGAATAGTAGAAGTCGATACTCTTCGGAGTTAGCTATAGCTGGGTTGAAAAATCATGCACAATGGCGTATCCTGAATCTAGCAGCAGCAGTGTATGTTGAAGGGAGGAAGTACTGCGAGAACTGAGCCACTTAGGCCCGCTCTCCCAGGTTATCTGCCATTTCATTCACAATTATTTGATCTCTTATGACCAGGCTAGTCTTAATAATTTTAATTGAACATGCACTAGAGAAATGAATGTACGTAAAATGTGAGAATCACTACCTGCAGTGAGTGATGAACACAAGGATAGTGAATCTGTCATCATGATAACTGATGAAGTTAAACTTAGTTTTTGCAGAACTAATATTACTGCCAGAAATCCAGCAAGAAAAACGGATAATAAATCTGGAATTCTAAGGGACAAATACCAAACAAGACCAGGGGAGGAAATGCCAATACCACATTTTCCTTCACATTCTGAGGCATCTGTCGCGATGATTGTATCAATCGCTAAATTCCCTCATTGATCCTTTAAGAACCTATACAAAATAATGTTAGATATATGTGCAGTGCTACATGGGTAGGATATCATCAAACGTTATCTGTAGAGATTCTCACGCACCGCCAATATCTGGTATCTCACTGATGCGTACATTCAAGGGATCAACCAAGTTCTGTGTGACACCTGAGGTGTATAAATTGTCGGCCAATGAACTCCGAAAAAAAGCGTCGGCTGAGAAATAGATGGTTTCTAATCTCCTGATCAATGCTTCATACATTTTTAAGAATGTTTGAACAGTAAGAAATAGAAATAGGCACGAGAGAGATGGTAACAGCATTTCCTGATCGTAGAGACCAATTTCACTGATATCAATAAAGCTTGATGATGATGACCTTATCATCTTTGGCGCATACCCACTCACAGGGATCGGCCAAGAGTCGGGCAGGTTTTATATATGTGCTAAGTGAATGAATTTAGCAACTGTCTAATTTTGGTAAATATATTAAAGCGAATTTCGTCGCGACCACAACCCACATAAATGAGTCCAGCAGTTTGCATGGAATGTCTGCTGTATAAGTGAAACGCTTACGTAATATTCGTCAGGTTTCTTGAAACATCAGTGGTATTTTTTTCAATGTTCTATGTTAGGCTCTCGCATTGCTTGACTTTTGGAGTTCGGTCGATCTGTGCAGAGACTCTAGCGAAGCGCGAGTTGGTTGGTTGGTGCATGGTGTTAGGGCTCAGCCCTCTACGGGAGATAAGTCGTGAATCGGGACTCTACGGGAGAGAAAGGAAACACAATATTGTAAATAAAACGAAAATAATGAAGTGGAAATTGCATTCAATAATAGATGTATGATAATGATTTTTCATTCTCTGAACTCTGGTATGCATTTTAAAGTATACATTAAAGGCGTCCTATTATTATCGTTGGCCATTTATTAACAAAAAGATTAAAATAAAAAAACTACTATGGAAGTATTTTTGTTTTGCTACAAAAACAAATATGGCATCACATACATTCCCACTGCAGCAATCTAGTTCCATTTCCTTAGAGGAAGAGTATCGCAGGAAAGGTGAGGCCCAGGGGGCCAAAGCTGGTTTAGGGGACCGTCGCGAAGTTTATATTTTTGGATTCTAAACCTACGGTATTTACAAATACATGATCGATCATTTTATGTTCACTGCAATAATAACACAGATAGGAATGAGCCAAACCAGACCTGTGTGAATAAGTATTATGCAGTTGTGTATTACTTTCAGTAGTTCGGGGATAATTACCTGAATTTATATTTGACTGGTAATTTTATGAGGGATCGAATTATTAAGAAAACTAGGTATTCTCCATGCATCCTCATGCTATTCCCAAGTATTCATTCACACGTTGCTGTGGCTAAAACTGAATTCAGGAGCGAGAGTAATCCGAGCAATAATTAAATACCTAACTGTCGGAAGGCGATTTGGAAAGAAGTTCTGTCATAAAACCTCTTCTTTTTTTTTTTCCTCGCTATAAAAAGCATATAATAAAGGATCTTACCATTAAGGGTAGCCAGTAGATTTCCGCCACCGCGCGAGCGTTGGTGTCCTGAAAAAGCGCTGTTATTTGATCACACAAAAATTTAATTTTCTATATTACATCTTTTTTTTGTCATCAACACTACGAGCGTTGCAAATGTAAATTCGTGTATATTGTCCGCATCGACGAAGACTGATAATTCCTTCAAGAAAAATATCAATGAAAACCTGTATTACGAACATGAAGAAAATAATGCGTTATAATATAGCCAGCCTTGAATAAACAATAAGAACTAAAAAAAATAAAAAAACAACCAAATTTGATGGAGCATAAGATTGTGATGAAAGATAATAGCTTTTTAGTTTTTTTTTGTATAATAATGTTATAATTTGATGAAAGAGAAATAAATCGTCTAAATAAAGCAGAGAACAGTTGAAATACTGTAAAATCAACAAGATGATGATTCACGTCTCGGCAAACATTTTTTTTTATGTCTGTAGCCTAGCACCGATGTTTCAAGTGAGAGAGCACAATAACACATAAACTCAGCCCAAAACTGCCAAGTGGAATTCCCAAAAGTTTATTTCTTTTTGTGGGAAACGAGCAGCAAACTACAAAAAAGCGATCAATAGATTCCCGTTCCGTGCAGGTGTCACAAACACGAGAGACACCGCCAAACTAGATCTGTGGAGGTAAACATTAAACGATGAGATACGACAACGGAGCTTTGTGAATGAAAGTTTAGGATATCATTGTGATCCAAGGATGAATTAGATAAAGACATTTTGTGTATCTTTACAATCATCAGCTTTTTCTGACCTTACTAAAATAAAACTGACTATATCTATCCGCATCTAGTGATATTGCAGCAGTCGGAAGCACAGTGACCACCAGACCATTCAATGAAGCGCGTACAACTGAATAAGCTACTGAGCGCGATGAATCCCTCGGTGGTCTTGTACCCGTATAAATGAATGAAATGTAACTGACGGGAACCCAATGAAAAAAAAAATGTATCGAAATGGTCCGAATTTGTTGACGCGTTCAGTGTGGTGCGTACAGACAGAGAATCTATGCTAAAATACGACAAAAGGCATTTACCGGCATTTAGAGGCAACTTTCGCAAGGGTAAACCTATTGCCTTAAGTTCTGCCTGAAAACTGGGCACACGAAGATAATCGCAGATTAATGACCAACGTTAGTCGTCGTCTTCACACTTGCGTTTCCAGACTGCTACACGTGTTGCAATACAGCCTTGCAACGTTCCGAAAGCTTGATCGTTACGAGCCTAAAGCAGATAATTACCAGAGGTTAGGGCTCCTTTCGCCCCGCTTGCGCAAATTAATAATGATGAAGGACTTCGTAGACGTTTATTGGCAAAATGAACTGTCCCATTAGTAATAAATTAGCTGGCTTTCTTTTTTTTTGTATTTGATAAGCTGCTTGCACAAGGAAGGAAAAAAAAAAAACGATTTCGAAACCATTCATAGGCCCGCAGCCGAAAGATAGCGTCGTTGATGGATGAAGCTACACAAACCCTCTATTTCTTTCGTAACTAAAGATTCGAAGTAGCGAGCTTTCATAATCATTTAGAAATTTATTTGTTCTTGGTAAATATATGTTCTTGTTTCGTTCGCGAAAGCAACTCAGTGCTAGCCCATTTGGGAGTCATCTAGAGTGCTTGCACTCGCAAAAGAACTTCAAAATAGCAAAATAAATAACGTTCCCGCTGATTATTAATTTTGCTGTCCCGCTTTCTGGCTTTCTCCAGCCAGTGACATTGTGAAAAACACTCGCGTTGGTATTTGATGGCATTGCAAAATTTGTGTCTATCTTGTTCGGGTGCTGAGCGACTCTTTCCACTAAAATTTTTTTCTCCCACATTTCTTGGGACTTCAGGGTCATGAAAACTATGGTATATAATATTTTTAAATGCAAAGCACAATTCGGGCATTTGAATTATGGCTAACTGGCTTCTTACGTAAAAAACAATAGCGGTAAATGACTGCTTACGGAACGCCGTTGCTCCAACCACTGAGTCTTGAAAGCTGTTATTTTAGCCCTCTCTTTCTTTTTTTTAAGTACCGTGATCCACTTTATCAAGGTCACGCTGAATTTCCTGATATAGCTTAAAGAAAAGAAGTGTTACATCGCTAAGAAAAGACAAACGCCTAGCGTCAAACTTCATGGCTGCAAAACAGCGAGTCTCGCCACTCTCTCAAAGCTTGTTGAACTTTTCGCTAGGCAGTGTTCAGTGCCCTGCGGCTGACGGAACCATGTTATTCCAGACACCAGTGTTATAGGCGGTAATTGGACGAAACAATAAATTAACATCCGCCTTAACGAGGGGGACCCAGTGCATTCGTCTTGCCAAATCGTGTTCTCACTGTTGTCACTAGCGCAAAGAAGAGGCAAATAGGAATTACAAAAACAGGCAACTTCGATTGCTGCGATTCAAGAGAACATTGAAAAACACAATTAAAAGCGGTACCAACAACCGTGAGTAACAGAGCCGCGTTGAATGCGGATGTAATTCGCGATCGATCGCTAGCCACTCTCTCTCCGACGAACAAGCTCTAGTTGTCTTCATGCGGACAGGCGCGGGTCTTTTGTTTTCTCGAAGCATGCTTTCCCGAAACCCAGGACAAGCGCCCGATGCTTCAGCAAACAGCGTTGCTATAGCTGCACGCAGAGAATGCAGAACAGCGGCTAAGCTGGCATAGTCCGCGCGAAACAAATGCCCGTAATAAAGAAAACAACATGAGGGGATGACTGGATATCCCCGTTATTGTGCCGACACCAAGGTTTAGAACGGCGGCTTGCTTAACGGGCGCGAGCCGTTGTGCTAATTTTCTCTCCGTGCCGCCATCTGCGACCACGAGGCCTCGTGTAGCGGGCCGAATTAATGATCCCTGATCCGAGAAACGCCGATATAACCCCTCTTTTGTCGCGTCCTCCCACTGCTAGCTGAACATGGAGCTTTGTGAACGCGGGTTTGGTCCTCAGAGTTCGAAGGGCCGTTTCTTCGGGAGTGCATTCACTAAAGATTTTTGGAACAGCGCTGATAACTCGCAGAGAGTGGAAGGTCCGTGCGCTTGTTAAACAAGACAAACAAGAAAAGAACCTACAAGTGCGGCACAATAAGATGGCTTTGTTAGCTGCGAACAAATTTATGTGGAACGTGTTATTAATTGTCTATATAGGTGCATCATCATTATATCGCAAATTTGGATTGTCAAGCCTTATGTACGCTTTATATCGTCGTTTTTACGAATTCGTCTAATTCACGTTGGTACTTAGTGTATTTAGCAGCTACAACGTTGTTCCTATTGATATATAACTCGCCGCGTTACGATTATTAGGCTGAGCAATGCTTAAAGTCTGTAATTTTAACGCATTTAGTATATGTATACCGAACCAGCCCCAATAAAGAAGAATAGACTGAACATTTTGTTTTATTTTTATGGCTTTGTGAGATAGCCACTGACTCCGTAATTACGGTATGCCGCCTCAATTTGTCGAACGTGCAACAAATCAAGAGTGATAACGTCCTCCTCTGAGACGATGTTAAAGAGCGTACCAAATTTTTTGATGAGGTTTCTTTACGGGTCACCTGCGAACGTCGCGAAGAATTAGGGCGGGACGGGTGGTCACGTGGTTATTGCGTGGGTTGGTGCAGCGTATCGTGTTCATGCGTAGGAAGGGTGCAGCATATTACTCATGCGTGATTCGGTGCAGTAGACGAAGCAGCATTGTGATCACCTTGTCGAAAGCTTTGCACGACAGGATAAAAGGTGAGAGGATGTGAGAAGGACGGTGTGCGCTGGCGTTCTAACGGAAGCAGCAACCAATCTCATGGTGGGTATGCACTCCGAGTTCAGAGGACAACAACAGCCGGAAGCCAAGCTTATTATCCACTGTGGAATTCAAATATGCGCAGAGTGAGATTGGAAACGATAGTGTCTGTGGCGTGCGTCCTGTATTCGGTCAGATATGCTCATTGCGTGGCATGTGACCAGTGGACGACGCTTACCAGCGCCTGCGTCGGTAAGCCTCTGTGACATTGCCTGTAACATTTACCTCCGATTTTTGGGACCCTACAGAGACGACTTCTAAACAAACTTTACGCTAAAAGGCGATGCTCCATTGGGGTGTATTTTGAAACGGTCCCCATAAGAGAGAGTATATATTGTGACTTTTTGAGCATTCAAAGAATTCTATCGACACTGGAGTTATGGTGTAAACAGCTATCTGATGAATCTATATTTGTGTCGGTACTCCTTTAAAACTACAGATAACCACTTGGTCACTATCAAATTGGGATTCACAACTTCGTGGAAACATTCAGCGAAAAAAGGCAGCGCGATTCATTGTCAACAGAGGCGAGCACGCAAAGGAAACGTTATTTGAGAGGCATTGTTCATAATAAAGGGAGATGCTGAATCAGCCGATCAATATAAAGTGAATTAGGGACAGTGAAGGCTGCAGATGGATTGGAGTAAATTATAGAGGAAGCTGTGATCGGCGGTAACCGTCACTGAGGAAAGGCCAAGCTGGCTTAGTAAGGTTATTGATAAGATGTGATCAGACTTGATTTTTTTTAATGAGGAGAATCCTGCCAGTAATGAGAAGATAGCGAAAATAAGAGTCCGTATGCTTAGGAAAGCGATACAAAGCACCGCATTCGAGGTTAAAACGGCACAGCGGAGCAGTTTTAGGTTGTATCTTTCTCCTTTGCACCGCTTTCCCTAGATAGTTTTCCGTAGAAATTAGCCAGCCACGAACCCCATTTAAAGAAAAAAAAGTAACACTAGAAAAACATTTTCAAAACAAGCTATATGCTGTGTGCTTTAGGTAAAAAAAAATAAGGGAAGTGAGGAATCAAAATCTATCCTCGCTACGATCGGTTGTACGCGTATTTACAGGGTTGGTCTTCCGGGCGGTGTGGAGAGGTATGGAGACAGCAAGAGCAAGCAGACACCGTGAGCATTATCGGTGGCACAATAGTGTTACCGCTGCCCTGAAGCTGCTGCCGTAAGCGGTTTGGCGAATTGATGGTGGAAAGCGGGCGTCATCTTCAGGAACTACAATTTGTTTCCACTCTTGCGCCTCTGCTCATCATTAAAGCGCGCCACCCATCCAACCGCATACACAGTAAACACTATCACTCGTTTAGACGCCTTTTCGTAACCACCTTCTTTATTTCGCTTCAATTGCTTTCATTTCCTTGGTCTTATCTTGAGCTGCCATATTTCCAGTTTTGTTAATTTCCTCTGCTCCTCTTACAATCTCCTCTAAAGTTTATTCTCTCTCCTCTCTCTCCGTTTCTCACCACCGTTCGAGTTCCAGTGCTTTCCTTAGCTTCCGTTTTAGGTGTGCGCTTTTTCTTATGCACGTTTTCCTCTTCTTATCGTCGCGCTTTTTATTGTTAGCATCTCTCTCTCGGAAACCCCGGCCTGCCCGAATTACATTCACGCTCTGCGTACCTCGTTTCCCCTGCCTAGTAAGTTGTTTTTTTTTTCTTGCTCCGCATGCCAAAACGCCGCTCCTCTTCAACAAATCGTAGCGCCAACTCTAAATACGTGAAGCTGCTTTGCATGACATCGTACGGCACCAGATCTACCTCCATCTGCCACCCGCCGTTTTTTCGTTTTGTTCTTCTGGTCAAAGCACCATAGTTCTCGTTTTATTATGCCTTCTTTTGCACAAGATCTTCTGACTGTGTCGTGAGAAAAGCGCTTATGTCCCACTCGCGCTCTAGATAAAACATTTCTTGCCTTGTTCACTCTTTTTCATCCCGCGCTTTCTTCTAAGGCTCACTAGATTTATACATGCCCTCCGTTCATTTCAGATGCTTGAACAGCTCCTGTTCTGGCCTTCATGGGTTACGTTAGGGCTGTTGGCGATTTTAAAATGCGTACTTTCAACGTTATTTACAGCAAGCATTTTGGCGCTGAGCCGTGCTCCCTCAAGGGCTGCAGAAGATAGCGCCAACCTTTCCCTTTCCCTCAAGAACCACTTATCATCATCACAGCAAGCATTTTCTTTAAGAATGTCACCTGGTGCTTTAAAGCGCCTCCCTTAGTTTCCTGGCGTTATGGTGACATTTTTTTAGTCGGACACCATCACAGCTGGTAGCGGAAAGCTTTGAAACAACCGGGTCCATCTTTAGCAAGTAAATACAGCCTGTTGTGACATCGTATATATATCTTGTCACTTACACGACAGCTTTGTTTCACAGGCGACAGGCTTGCAAAGTTAGAGCATGGTATAGGCTTGAAGAGATGGTTGTGCACAGTCCTCAGCACATCGACAACCAAAGCATTCGGTGACGCCGTGGTGACGTCGTAAAAGTTAGAATGCCGGGCTAGCAAATGATGCCACTACCGATGCTGTTGCCTGTGTTTCTCTGCGTCTTGGGGCGGTTCACAAGCT
Organism: Dermacentor silvarum; assembly: GCF_013339745.2. NCBI lineage: Eukaryota > Metazoa > Arthropoda > Arachnida > Ixodida > Ixodidae > Dermacentor > Dermacentor silvarum. The sequence goes on along the minus strand of NC_051159.1, from coordinate 160,244,826 downwards.
GGAAGCCAAACTGCGAAAACGTTAGCCTGGACAATTCGACGCTGTCTGGGGTTAACAATTTTATCTTGGGCAGTGACTTGAATAACTCTTTACGGAAGGTAGTATAGAACTGCGGGAATGTCTTTCTTTGCTTCTTTGTATTTATTTTTAACAATTTTTAGGATGAGCTTAGAATACTTCTAGTTTTTTTTTACCACTCTCTTGTTTTCTTGATACTAGTCCTGTTGCGTTATTTAAACCTTTGAACGCAGACTACAGACTACAGAATACTTCTTATGCTTATGCCCATAGAATGTGTGCTTCGTCTTGTATGTCTCTGCGGAATAATTCTCGTTTTCTTTTATTTCTCTTAGCTCTTCTTCTGAATCTATAAGCATGTTTATAGTCTTCTAAGGTTTTCTTCTCAGTGTAGATTAGGTTAAACTGGGTTAATAGGTAGAGAGGTTTCAGGAATGTACTTCCAGTCACTGCATTTCACTTCTATATAAGTTAACATGCTATTAGTGAGAAATGTTACTAAAAATTCCTGACGCGCATTAACAAATTAAAACGAAACACATAGTGAAGGACGTAATACCACACTAACGCGCGAGGTTGAAAAAGCCGGCAGATACCACGCCCTGTGGGAATCGATGTTATGCGAAGCAGTGTGCGAGGCAGTGTACGAAAATTCTTCGCATATAAAACAAGAATTTGCAATGCATGCCCATTATGAATGGTCCAGGTTGGGTTGCCCGAAACAAGATATTCCTCACAGCCCTTGATTCCCTCCTTGACGTCTGGAGATGGCCCCTGTCCGAGAATAGTCCACAAGGGGAGCGTATAATTTCCTATTGCTCTAAACTTGACAGTTTTTGCTGCTGCTAATTTTCTTCATCAATTGTTTTTTAAGTGCGACGCATTTCTTGGAGAACATTTGCTACTTTCACAGTATCTATCTATCTATCTATCTATCTATCTATCTATCTATCTATCTATCTATCTATCTATCTATCTATCTATCTATCTATCTATCTATCTATCTATCTATCTATCTATCTATCTATCTATCTATCTATCTATCTATCTATCTATCTATCTATCTATCTATCTATCTATCTATCTATCTATCTATCTATCTATCTATCTATCTAGCCGCCTACGTCTTTGTGCTCTCATGGTCCTCTAGTATGTACCAAAATTGGCACACTATGACAAAAGTATATGACGAACGTAAAATGATAAGTCATGACAAGCGTTTCATGTAGGTCATGAAACAGCCGCCTACGTCTTGGTGCTCTCATGGTCGTTCCGTTAACTTGGTAGGTACCAAAATTGCCATAGGCATTAGCAAATTGGCATTGACAATTCGGCATGACAAGAGTGTAGGACGAGCATAAGTGATAGGTCATGACATAAATGTCATAGAATGCGTGTCATGTAGGTCATGATAATGAGCCAGCGAAAAAGAATAACACTCAAAAACCATTGAAATGGGTTCGGACGTGGGCACTATGTGAAGGAAACAAAAAAGGATGATCGTAGAAGTCATAGTCATGACCATGACTGAGCAAAAATTACAATGACTCAGCGAAAAAAGGTTAACACTCAAAAACCAATGGAAGGGGTTCGGATGTTGTACTGAGTGAAGGAAAAGGCTAAAGGTTTATGGTCAAAGTCATAGTCATGAGTCTGACTAAGGCTTTCACCTTAGAGACATTTAGGTGTAGCTAAAGGGACTCTTGAGGACTCATGACGTGAATGTCATGACATGCGTATCATGTAGGTCATGAAAGAGCCGCCTTCGTCTTGGTGCTCTCATGGTCGTTTCGTTAACTTGATAGGCTCCCCACACAGCGCTTCGCATAACATCGATTCCCACAGGGCGTGGGATCTGCCGGCTTTTCACTTTCATATGGTTGTTTAACTTACTTAACCAGGCATTCAACGGCGAAGCTTACTATACATAGTAGCTAAAGAAATAAAAAAAAAAAACATTGTTACGCTTGAGTATGACAGCTAAGCAAGTTAACAAATATTGCCAGGGGTTGCAGATGACCAAGATAATTTTGATAGAAACTTCGTATTGCCACTTATAAATCGAGTGCGATGAAAATGCAGAAGTTGACCAATAACCAGGGCTGAAGTCGGTAACGAAATTATCCGGAAATTTTATGAGAACAACTTTTCGTTTCTCCTTCCATCTCTTGCTCTTTTTCATTTTTTTAAATAAACCTTCATGACGGCATCTTCTACTGCTTACGACTGAGATTCAAAACGTTTTAATTGGAGCAACAATTAATGGGACACGTGCCTTTGTTCCGAGTCTGGTACTTTATACTCTTCGTGTCAGATAACCTTTCCCGGCAGCCTAAACCAAACAATTGCTGGTCCTTGTGCTGCACGTGAGCGAATGTAAAGTGTCGGCGATGCTTCTATTATGCTTTGATGATTACCTGGTTAATACACATGAAGGCCTTCTCTGTTTATGACTACCAGGGGGGTCTTCTATCCATCTGTCATCTGTCCAGCTCTCTCCTGTTTCTTTACCCCTCTCGATATATGTAGCTATGTCGCTATGCTATTTTTCCTTCTCCTCCTTTTTTTTTCTTGTGTTTTGCCTTTTGCCTCCGACTCTATGCATATTTGTCCCTCTACCTCGTAGTACTTTATACGCAAAGACATATGTATAGAACGACGACCTAAAACACATTCGGATTGTTCTGTCAGGGATGCATTATTTGTTGTATAATACATATATGATAGAGCAGCCTGTTACGGGTTGTTTTGTGGACATGAGCAGATTTGTTTCGTTGCGACAGAACAAATTTGTGACTAAGTATTATGTTTTTACAAGCTATACTAATAATAAGCACACTTTTTTATGGATATATCGGAAACTAAAAAATTCCAGCAGTTTCTAAAAAAAGCATAGCGTGGGGTTAGCCATGTTCCAAGAGTTCGAGGCAAGAGCATCTACAAATATATTTCAGGTTTATTGTGCACCAATACTGCCCCTCTACCAGTAAGCTATACAACCACACTTCATCCTTTTTAAGTGCGAAGCACTTCAGCGCCCCGGGCTGTCGGCGTCTAATGTGATGTCATATCGTCGTAGTCACGCGCAAAAACAAGATCTCAAAACAGGGTCAAAACAAGTGCAGCATTGATCAAAACCGGTTGAAGATAAACTAACATGATTCAGAGTATTTTAGAGGCAGGAATAACCAAACATTAAGACCAACACTTAGCAGAAACTCATTAAAATCGCATCCGAAACGCCAGTTTGGTAACAACGCAGCCCAAGAGGGGGCGCCACCACCCCACAAGCGCTCGATTCCTCTTCACTTGTACAAGAATTGCACAAGAATAACATAAGGGAAACACCGGCTCATCACTGCTTCGCACTTCCCCGGGTTTCACGCTAGTGGAGCTGCATTAGAGCTGGATTTGAACTACACAAGCGCATAATTTGAATCCAGCGCCTAATGTAGCTCCAATCCCGCTCAAATCCAGCGCTTGTGTAGTTCAAACCAATGGTGAGTAAGGAAAACACCGGCACATCGCTGATTCGCACTTGCCCAGGTTTCACGTTAGTAGAGTTTCTTGGTACGATCTCTCTCGCTTTTTCTCGGACAAATAGAGCGAAGGCATTCTCCTTCCTTGCGTCAAGCTCCTACGGGCTACGCAAAGTGAAAATTCACTTAAAGCGAAGTGCAAGTTGGTATGCGGCTTCGAAGCTATAATTAAGTAAAGGATGAGGTAATTACAATTTTAAGAACCTTGAATTGACAAGAACTTTGAGAAACACACGTCATTTGTTAAAGCAATGTTTGAAGTTTTCCAGTAGTTGCAATATTTTTGCGGAATTTCTCCAATTCAAACGTATTTCAATATGACTAAAGTATATCCGTAAATGTATAGTGTATAATATATAATAAACGACAATTTCAGCTCATCAAATTGCAACGATGCGTTTCTTTCCATAACTGATGTTTCTTTGGGCATTTCTGGCATAAACAAAGATTTGTCTGCTTTTTTCACAAGAAAGAAAACATTCATGGTGTGAGAGGCCATGTTTTTATCCTCTTCGTATCAAAACTAGATTGGTTGCGTGCATCTGCAAATGTTTACTCTAACCAGCGCACCACAAAACAGATGAAGACTTGTGCTTATTATTTCGCTGCCTATGGCATCGCTGCTTCAAATCTTTCTCTTGACCAAGAGCTTGTCTATATCTACGTGTGATGTATCCTGGTACATATTTCGTTCTTTTCTTCTGTGACGATAGGCTGCCTATATATTCTGGACAGTGAGGGCCCCAATCCCACAAGAAATGGTGTTTGACATCACACACTTATAAGGACAGCTCAGAACTTAAGGTAGCCGCGTGGATCAATGTTGACTTGAGTAGTTTACAGTGAAAGTAAAATAGGTATTAACAAGTCCCCAAGAACTGAAAACTTCGTTAATTCGGCTACTCCATCAACACGTGTGCAAATATAGTTGGTCGGGGAATCCATGAAAAACCAAATGGTAGCACGAGCAGATATGAATAAACTGAGAATAAGATAACTGGTGAGAAAGCAGGAACAGTATCGCCCGCCGGAAGAGCTCACTTTTCAGGTAGGCCCGCGCAGCTATTCAGAAATCTCCAATTGCACACGGCGCTGAAATGAGAAAGGGGCGCTAATTAGACTTGAAGCTCGCATTAGCGCTGCATACCGAAGGGACTCTCATTAATTGCACGCGCACTTTTAGCAAACACACGCCTCAGCACTCCCACTGTCTTTTTACTCCATCCTATTTGAACATCGTCAAGCATTACCTGTTCCCGCCAATCTGCGTTTGCCTTGCTGTCCTCGCTGGCTCGTAACCATTGTGCTGTATTGTTTGCCCTCAGACACGCACGTAGCTGGCATTGGTGCTGTCATGATTTTGCATAATACGCGTAGAAAAACTACGGAGTTGTTGGCGTCGCTATTGACATATTTCATGGCTTCGATGCTATGCAGTCACTATCTGTGGAACTATCAAATCCTCGCATTGTCTAACACACATGCGTAAAATCGTGATGTCAGGATTATAATTAGGCGTAAAAAGCATTGCCAAAACCCACAGGTGTCGTCGCCGTGTTTAATTAATTGCACCTTTTTGAGAAGTAATCTGTCCGCAGGCATATTATGAAAGCTTACAGGCATTACACTCGTCATTCGCGAACGTGGCAGATACCGCGAACGATATTTGGGAATGACGAAAAAAAAAAAAAAAAGCCGAGGCAGTATTGTCTCTGCAGCAAGTAGGCATGCCTCTATGCTTCGAAAACGCCCCGGCGCCTTTGAATAATTCTAGTAATAGACATTTTTAGATTAGCGTTTGTCGCCTCACGTGTGTTAAGCGTAACCACCTTTGCGAGACGTTACGGTGCGCGGCATTTCAAGACTTTTAGTTTACCGTACGAGAACGCAAACGTAAGGAAGACGTTATAGAACAGGGCGCCGTCTGGTGCCTCGTGCCAAACGTATCCAAGCCAAGACAATTCATTAGCAACCATCCTGTTTTTGCTATGCGGACGCATCTCGGTATATAGGCATATGGACGCTGGAATCGCCGAACGATCTCAGAAACGTTAGCATAGCGCATATGAACCACGGAAACCCAATAACGTTCAGAGCATGCGCAGTGATGACAACGCTATTTATTTAAGTACGTAATGTGTTTACCGCTTCACTGCAAACGCTAAACTAAAACTGTCTAATATGCGCGCGTTTCTGCCTAATTAATGCACTCGCAATATTTTCCCGCACTAAATATTTGCCGAGTGATTAACCTGACTACTGCTTCACAATAATTGTGAAGGTTCCAGGGCAATCTTGGATCGAAACCAATCGCATGCAAGTGCAGTGTACAAGCGTAGAAAGGGGAGAGAGGAAAAAAAAGAGAGAGAGGCTCTTTAACGAATCCTGGAGTGGTTAGCCCGGCGGCATGCCTAGCAAGGTACGCCAGGTGGGTATGGTGAAAAACGAAATGATGCACACAATTCAGCACACAGGTACGCGACAAACACTAAGCACACCACTCAACAAAACGCAACCCTCGACTAAAGTGTCTCAATAAAAAATAGAAGATGGCGAAGACTAAAGCACAGAGTTGCCAACAAAAATTATTACAGAGAACTCTGGCACTATAGTGTCTGCGGGAGCTGAGGGTACGGAGGTTCTGTTAGCGTGGGAATGCCGGGAAGTACTCATAACCGCCTAAACTTAGTCCTTCTGGCGTTTTAAGCACGAAACTTAGCAACAATCATGCGTGTGCACAGAAACTATTTGCCTTGCTCTGTTTAGAAAAGTATGATTTGTTGCAAAGTTAGAAAAATAAAATATAATAATTCACGTAACAACAATTTTTGAAGCCACAAACGTGGGTTTGGTGAGGCTGTAGGCTCCCTTCGATGAAAGGCGGAGGATGGCTGCTACGGTTCATGGCAACTTTGACAAGAACAATAGACACAGTTACTATGGCAATGCAGTAGAAGCTCGTAATACCCGCATTCCATCTGTAGCTGAACAACCGCTGTGACAGAGTTCTCTCTACCACATTTTGGGGGAAATTTTATGGGCGATGACACGGTAGAGAGCCTTGTTATACTGAAGCCGCTTGAAGTAAAGGCAACAGTGAAAAGAAACGCTAGCCACGATCACAGAAAGGCAAAATTCTCAGCTGCGGCTATAGCAAAGATAGTGATATAGCGAAGATTTTTCCCGGTCCCGACAATCTAAATATAACGAGGTTCTACTGCATTGCAAAAGTTTTCTTTTTTATTTATATAGTACATACTGCTGGCCTTATATATAGGGCTGTAGCAGGATTGCTGTGTTTATTGTTCTTATCAATGTTGCCAAGCACCATAGCTGCCATCCTTAGCCTTTCATCGAAGGGAGCGTATACAGCCGCGCCAAGCCCACAGAAGTTCTTTGTGTGCCCCGACCCTCAAAGAATACACACCGCACAGTGGAGTATTTAGTCCCTGAGACCTTATATTTGCACCAGTGCTTACAAGTCCACTTTCAGTTTTGCCTTGTGCCTCATTTTCGCAAAGACTATGTAAACATACGCGTGACTGTTTGTTTCTAAAGTATGACAAATCAGCCTTCCGCGCTGGGCTTAACTGTGAAAAAACTAAGACATCAAAATTAGCGCAGAAACACTGGAAGATGATTAAAAAGCGTGAATGAAGCGAAGCCTTCGCACTTTCGCAATATTCCTCTATAGCGCCTACAGCCATTCTATTTTTGTGTTCCTTCTTTAATGTAGGGCAGCCTAAATGCCGGCGTCAACACATTATCAGTAATTATCAGCGTAAACCAAAGTCGTTTCTGGGTGTTTGCGTTTCTCCAAGCTCTACTAGCAAGCATGCCAGTCATATAGCCCTGCTGAAAAAGATGCCTTCACAAAACTGAATCTTTCGTGCTCGCAACCACGACGCCATTCTTCTTGTTTTATTTGAGAGCTTTTGTTTCACCTGAATTGCATGTGTGCGAACTTCAGGCACACACTGCGAACGCTGTAAAAATTTGTACTTTGGCAGCGCACTCATGCGAGAACTAAAATTCTAGGATAACTGTACCACTTGACTAAGGCGCACAGGATATATGCTAAAAAAATATGGAACCTTCACTCTAGATAACAATACAGCAGTAACCAAAAAAAAAAGGGTGTCGATGAAAAAAAGGTTGTCAGCTTACGTTCATCGCCCAGAAGCACTCCAGCAGTAGCGAGGAGACAAGAACTCATAAAATCGCACTAAAATGAAGTTTTATGAAACTCTAAGGGACATCCACAGGCTGCTTGCATAAACAGGAGGCCTCCAAGCAGCAAAAGCAGCAGCAGGATGTGATGACGTCGGTGCGGCTGACGAGAGCGAATGAGACAAAAATAACCAAGGAGACGGTACTCCCCACATGACACACAGATGTCCGTCAGCACACACACACGCACACGCGCACACGCACACGCACACGCACACACACACACACACACACACACACACACACACACACACGTTTTATTAATTTCATGTAGTTTACAGCGATGCTGTCTACGGCTAACATCCCAGGATGTTTTTCGCGTCCGTCTGCAGAAAACTATCATCGTCAATGGATCATACCCCTGTAAGGCAGAGGCTACAAGCAGTCAGCAAAGTGAAGCAAACATTGCACACATTTTTTTTTGAATCACCCATACAACATACAAAGCAGCATACGTTTTCATAAAGAACAAGCTCAAAACAAGCATCGGAACCACATAATTGATGATAAGGTGATCGTGATAGCAATGCGAAGCACGTAGCGCTCCCCGCATACGTTTCCCGGTAAAGATTAGTGTTGCGCAAATTGCCGCGGCGATGTCAGCTTTCGACTTGGGGTGTGACGTCCCTGGCCTTTCGTATATAAAGCAACCTGCCTAGCAGCCGATTTCAATGCTGTTGCAGCACCGCTATAAGTGGCGGCGTGCTGTCAAAATTACCATTACTCCCATTCCTACTAATATTCTAAAATAGCACTACCACCATTACTCTAGAGCCATAAAGCATTGCATACCCCCCTCAGCAGTTGTAGTGGTGGTTTTCTACAGTTTCGCTGGACATACAATTTCGCAGGGCCGGGTGGGCGAGTATTTTTTTTTCTTCGTGCGTCGAAGGAAAACCCAGGTTCGTACACTAGTTTCTCGTAATGCGAAGGAAAAGCAACCATATTCCAAGTCAGGTTCTCTCCTTCACTAGGTCGACATTATGAACTTACGCTTAAGAATCAAACACGCACGTATAAGACGCTGAGTAAAAGTTTATCGCTGGCTGCCAGAGCTGTCATAAATTATTCATAACGCTGGCATTTCTACAGCAGCCAGTTGAGTCATTTCCGGCACCTATCATGCCTCACATTTCCAGTGCCGATGCTCTGCCCTGCGAGCCTGCGTCAATCATGCTCCCAACCCACGCACACTCGTTTTTTTATGCTAGCATTCATCATTTCAAATCATTCTGCCCTGCGTCTCCTACTGACCGCTCTAGATGAGCACTGCAGCTGCAAACCAGTCATCGCAGGCCAAACGGAAGTATTCGTGCACTCATAGCAGGAAGCTTCAAATGAAAGAAGAAATAGAGGCAATGCCTTGAGTTCCTTCGAGTCCGCGTTTACATCGTGTAAGAGTTCTTAAAACAAAACCGTTATCTTGTCGTTACTTGTGTTTTCCTATATCGGCCTTCCTTGCTCCCCCCTCAGTCAAACGCTTCAAAAGATGAAGCGTGCCCAGGAAGAACTCTGACGACGAAAGCAGTGGCAGTGAGCGCCACTTCTTGGCTCGCTCCCCTAGCATCGTATGAGAATAGAAAACTGAGATCAAAGGGTTGACTGACTAGGGGCATGAATAGAGGTAAAGGGAAATCCCACAGTCGTGTCTGCTTATGCGCGTAGTCCGCCATCACTTCCGGACGCGAAGAATGAGCTGATGCTGGGACAGCTTCTAAAGCGTAGTCATCGCCCTCTTATTGCTGATTATCGCTCCTTGCCATCTCACTCTTCTTTGCGTTTTGTGCCTTATGCGCGTCGTCTCGATTCTTATATTATTCTACTTGAATTTCCTAGCGACCACACGGGAACAATGTGTACGGCGGCAGGGGTGTTGATGAAGCTTCAACGGTTTGATTTTGTTCCAAGAAGATTATAGAAAGAGAGGTAGAGTTGACCACGTGGAGGAGCATCGCCAAGGCCTTCATTCAATCGAATGTCGAGGGAGATGCGAGGGCGTATGCAGAAATTCGGAGGCTGCCTTTGCGGCCGAAATATGTTGACCACGGAACACAGATAGAATAAGCGAAGAATCACGGAGGCGAAGAGTTGAAGCTGACTTACGAGAAAGGCTAAAAAACATGAAGGACCGCCACGAAATATTTCGCATAAATGCAACTTTCTCTCCCCATCACAGACGTGTCTAAGATGACGAGATAGGGGGTGCTCTTGTAGGTACATGAACGCAGCTCTTATGCTCAGACTAGTCTAAAGTAACAGAAAAGGGGACACGAAGCGTGATAAAATAAAGCGCACCACAGAAAGATGAAAACGATGCAACTGCAGAAGGGTGGTTGAACAAGAATGAAGTTGCAAACTGAAGTCTGCAAGTGAATGAAAAGGATCAATGTCATTCAGGCAAGCGACATCTGCGAGGCCATCACAGCGAACACGCGTTCTTCATTTCCCGGTTTCTGGCAAGTTAAATATGCTTCAAGGATCAGGGTCCATTAAGTACAAGAGAAAAAAAAAAGCTGGTTCGAGGAGGCTGTTTCTGCGCTGCGGAGTTATTTTTACTTGCAAGATATCTTTCCACAGTAGTTCTCTTCATCCCCATTCCTTTATTTACTCCCTCAATATTTGTGCCATCTGCCACCCTCTTCGCTTGGATGCGTTCAGTGGCCCTACTTGGCCGGCGTCCGACGCCTCCTGCAGCGCCCTGCGGTTGTTTACAGAGTGATGTCTCCGGAAAGCGCTACTACGGAGAGGAAACCGGTCAGCCACAGAGCGTTGGGACAGCATGCTCTTTTACTTCTATCTCTTCCTTTGAACTTTCCCTTCTTTATGCTTCTCTTTTCCATTATTCAGGCTCCCTTTCTGAACAGATCTTCCCTTCATTGTGTACTGCTTTGAACTGGTTTTCCTTTTGCGGTGCAATAGTTCTGAACGTTCGCGCATGCGGAACTATCCATCAAATATCTTCGCAAGCTTACTCCGATTTCGGGAATGACTGCATTTCGCACTTATGTTAGTTGTAAAAATATGTGCCTTCGAAGCGTAAAATGGTTTAGTCATTTCTGCACTCTTTATTATTATTATTATTATTATTATTATTATTATTATTATTATTATTATTATTATTATTATTATTATTATTATTATTATTAGTCCCGCAGCACAAGGCCCAATAATGATGCATGCTCGCTCTACTCGTGCCTTTTTTTCTTTCGGAAATAGCAGTTCTTTAGTTGGTGAAAGCTGTAAAAAACGTGTGCACGCGAAATATGTAACCTAACGGGATGACAAACTGGAACTTTTGAAGTCCACATCACGCTCCTTTTGCTTCGATTTGTGTGACTTGAGACAGCAGGGTGTTAAAGCTAGTGACAGCGAGCCGACAGCTTTACAGTCCCCAAACAGCCCCCCCCCCCCTCCCCCCCCCCCCCCCCTTGTCTTGTGTCCCATCGAGTGACCTTGGCGACTGACAAAAAGACGAAAGCAATGCTATATACATGCAAGACAGATGAGTTCCGTTTCCCTTACCACTTTGTAAAGCGATACTATCTATGAAGCGCGACGTTACTGACCTTGAAATCACATTGGATTCTAAACTAACCTTCTCGCCCTACATCACAATGAGCCGCGTGTGCACCCTGGGCACAGCAAGTCGAATCAAGCTCGGAAATGCAGGTGTATTTCTTAAGCTGCAACATCCCTCTGCCGACCTCTGCTGGAATATGCAGCAGTCGCTTGGAACAATACTTACCGGTCTAACAAATGTCGAGTAGACAGAGTTGAGCAGAAATTTGTCTGAATGCATCGACATCGGTGCTCCAGGCAGGTCGGCCATGAACAACAGCTTCGCTCTCAGTCCCCGCTTGGTCTAGTAGACCGGGACTGCAGATGCACGAACGCTGACTTAACTTTCTTATTCAAACCTTTGAATGTCTGATTCATTGTACAAAAATATTGAATAGCGCTAGTGCAAGAATAAAAAAAAATGGCTAAGGTGCGTAGATCTTTTCATGTATCTACTTCTGGCGTCTCAAAGAATCGCTTGGTCAGGATTTCGTGCGCCTGCCAATGAGCGCTCACATGAAATTGACACGTGCCACAGACATTCGCCCGCTTTCCAAACACTCGAATTCATTTAATGTTTTTTTTGAGAAATGTGAATGTTCTTTTTGGATCCTAGTAGACCGTTGCTGTATGGCATGAGCATTCTTTATTCTTGCTTTTGGTACGTATGCGTCCGCCTTGTTCCATGTGACTAGTAACCGTGTGTTTGGTGTCTAGACTTCCATAAATCTCAATGCCTTATAGCGCAGCCCTTAGGCGCCCGTTCCTTGGTTGAGTGTTGGCGTCCATCGACGAAATTGAGCAAACGCGCTCGTGCCACTGCTCACGCGTTCGTCGTTGTCTTCTTCCACAGCTGGCTCCGATGCCGCTCATCATGCCAGCGTTCCCACACTGCCTCTCCCTCTGCGAAGGCGTGGACGGCACTAGCCCACTGTCAGTTGGTGCGATGATTTTGGTCTCAAATTCTTTGCCTTAATATATCGCGAATTGAAAACAGGTATAGAGCTGCGCTCAAATTTCGCATTATAGAATATGGTAGTCGCCGGAGATTTTTTCTTTGTATGTTATCGGTTATACCTTGTTATTCTGTGTTATTCTATGTTGCGTAATGTTGTGTTATATTATGTATGTGATATATTGTACACGCATCTGTATGGTATAAGCGCATTTTTTTAGTTTTTTTTACGCATGAAATGCTTTTAGCTCCCGTTGTCGACGACCTTCAAGAGACATTGAGCCAAAATCCGGAGCCGTTATCCGGCCATTCAAGACGAGAATGGGGCGAGAACAAAACGAGAACATCCGGGCATCGTTGTGAGAGCGAAACGAGTTCATCCGGGCAACCAGTCAGAACTTAAGAAAATGGGGTCTCTGGCCGCCAACCCCTTGTACAGAACCGCATTAAATACGCTAATTAATGGACTCATTGCACTGCAATGTGCGACCCTTGACGATTGCCTATTTCCAAGGGGGTGCGCTTCTCGACGTGAACAGGCCCATCGAGCCCTGCTAACTTTTCTGAAGGACACTGACTTGGCCTCCCGTTTATAGACATTATTTGTATTTTGTTTTGTTTTGTCTGTCTCCGTCATCTCTTCAATTCCTCTTTTCTTTCCTCACGTTTTCATTTCCTCTATTCCCTCCTTCTAAAGAGATGGGGGCGTTGTGACCCTCTCAGTGGCAATTGTCAGCATGCTCCCTCCCTATTTCCTTCGTGTCCTTGTGTTATATGTGTACAAACCAAATAGTAATAATAATAATGCCCAAACAAATTGCGAAAAAATATTGATTCCGATTTTTTCCTAATGTTTGTTCACAATATCACTGATAACGCTGATAACGCTGATATCACTGATAACGCTGGTAACGCTGAAGTTTAATTGATCATTTCCTATAGCGACGTTCAAGAGGCACATACAGTGCACCATATACTTGATTGTCCTCTTTTGGCACTGAGACAGGGTTGCCTGTGCTCTTTTCAACGCCAGCGGTCCGTGAGTTCCGCGGCGCAGGTTTTGCGCCACCTCCTTCGAGAGATTGCGCCACCCTGCGTGACCAGAATGACAGCGTCCGGCACGCCGCGGTTGGTTGTTCTTATTTTTATTTTTTTATTTTATTATACCTCAAGGGTCCCGTTAGGGACATTACATGAGGGGTGGGTACAGGGGATAGAAAATAATTACAGTAAAAATTGGTGAATACACGTCAAATGAATACAAATCAGTTAGCGAATACAAGGAAGGAATAAATAAAATTATAATGATGCGCAGCAGTGTACACGATAATCCTATGGGTTAGCGTCGATGCATGTGATTTCTTCGACGGCGGATTTGCATACTGCATGGTCGGTGATCGTAGCGATATGGCCGGGAAGGCGATTCCAGTCACGCGCAGTACGAGTAAAGAATGATTGATGAAATGTGGTGTGGGCACGTGGAGGGATGACGGCGTTTGGATGGGTGTTGCGTGACATGTGATGGACGGGAACGATGAGCTCGTTTTTAGGCGGCAAACAGTGAAAGAACTTGTGATAACGATTTAGTCGAGAATTTCTGCGGCGATGAGCCAGGGCGGGTAGATCAAGTTGCGATTTCAGCGCTGTGATACTATAGTTGTAGGAATAATCACTCAAGATGAATCTAGTAGCTAGGTTCTGGACTGCTTCGAGTGTCTTAATTAGGTTTAATTGGAAAGGGTCATATATTGCACTTGCATACTCAAGTTTTGGACGGATGAGTGTGTTGTATGCTAAGAGCTTAACAGAGGAAGGTGCAAGGAAGAGATTGCGACGGATGTAGCCCAAGACACGGTTTGCAGAATTAGTAATTTGATTAACATGGTTGGGCCATGTTAAGTCGTGGGAGATATTAACCCCGAGGAATTTCATCGAGTCGCTGAGACTTATAGGACAGTTGTTAATGGTGTATTCAGGAGTTGAAAAGTTGCGACGACGGTGAAATGAAATTAGTATAGTTTTATTAACGTTGAAAGACATATACCAAATTTTACTACACTCTTCTATATGATGAAGATCGTTCTGGAATATAGAGATATCGGAAGAGTCTGTTATAGGGCGGTACAGAATACAATCATCGGCGAAGAGGCGCATTTTCGATGACACATGAAGGGGTAAGTCGTTAATATATATTAAAAACAGAAGTGGCCCGAGGACCGTGCCCTGGGGGACACCGGATAAGACTTGCGTAAACGAAGATGAATATGTATTTGCATAGACGAACTGATGATGGTCGGTTAAAAATGCGTGAATCCAATTAAGAACTGATTGGTGCAGATTTAATCGTGATAGTTTGAGTAGTAAACGAGTATGAGGTACTTTATCGAACGCTTTTTCGAAATCAAGGCCAAATGCATGGACAGGTACGTTACTATCAAGCGATGATTGAATGTCGTGCAAGAATAGAGCGAGCTGTGTCTCGCAGGAATGGCCTTTACGGAAACCGTGTTGGTTAGGATGAAAAAAGTTGATGGACAATTGAAATTTCTCTACACTAGAGAAAATGACATGTTCAATTAATTTGGAGCAGACGCTTGTGATTGAAATAGGGCGATAATTCTTAGGACAAGAACTGGGATTACCTTGCCAACGCGCCAGTCAACCGGTATAGTACCCGTGTAAAGAGATTGCTGGAAAATTTTGGAGAGAATGATGATGGAATGATGCTTAGTGTTTTTTAGTACTTTAGCATTGATTCCATCAATTCCGATTGACGATGAATTTTAGTGAATCAATTAATTTAACAATGCCAGGCGGGTCAAACGTAATGCTATTCATGTGGGCATCAGTGTATGGTAAGATGTCGGGCATATTGTCAGTGGATTCATTAGTAAAAACCGAAGAGAATGTCATGTTTAGGACATTAGCAACTTCGATTTCCGGTATAATACTGCCCATGTCATCACAAAGTGAAATGATGCTCTCCTGATGAGGGTTGATGGTTCGCCAGAAGCGTTTTGGATTGTTGTGTAACATCGAGGGTAGTGTAATGGAAAAGAAATTGCGTTTGGTTACGGTTGTAAGCTAGTTGTAATGCTTCGCTGCAGCGTGATACTTTTGCCATGCTAATGAGGATCTCAAGGATGAACCCAAGGCCTTAGCTGAGCGGAATAGACGTTTTTTCTTATTGTTTTATCTTTTCAAAGTGTTATTAAACCATGGAGAGTTTGCGCGCTCAGTTACTTTTATACTGGGAATGTGTAATTTTATCAGATGCAGCATTTACTATTTGAATAGTTGCCAATTTGACTCAACGGTCCGTGAGTGAAAAAAAGATGTAAAGCGATCGCAGAACTTTGATAGTTCATTATTTATACTGAAGTAGTCGCCTTTATTGTAAAGGGTGAGTGCCTTTTTAGCTCTTTTACTTGTGAGTAGATTACAAGGGAACGTACTATAGATGACTACGTGATCGCTAAAGCCAGGCAAGTATGTGATATCGGAAAAGTTATCGGGATGTGTGGTTAATATAAGGTCGAGAGTGTTGACAGAGTGGGTAGTCGTGCGCGTTGGTTTACTGACTATTTGGGATAAGCCGAAGTTCAGGCATGCGCTCGCGAACTCGCTAGCCAAGTTGTTTCTTGATAACGTAGTTGCTATATCAGACCAGTCTATGGAAGGAAAATTGAAATCACCGGAAAGCAGAATGGGCGAACTTGGGTAGGTAGTAAAAATGGTGCACATAGTGTCATGGAACAGTGATATGAACGACGAGTCAGCGCTGGGTGGACGATAGCAGATACCAATTACTACGTGTGGGAAGGTAGCTTTACAGCATACCCAGAACATCTCCAAGGGAGACATTAGTTCAATGGGAGAGCAAAGCAATTGGTGATGGGCTGCGATAAGAACACCACTACCACGTAGGTTGCACTCTCTGTCTTTACGAAAGATCGCATAATTATTGAAGGCAGGCAGAATTTCTGAATTGTTGATTGACGGGTTGAGCCATGTTTCCGTTAACAGAACTACGTTAGAGCTAGATGAATGGATGAGATCACATAAAAGGTCACGCTTAGGGATGACACTGCGTATGTTGGTGAATAAGATAGACAGGGGAGAGTAGTTCGGTTGGGAGCGATGGTTAAGTGACGGTTGTTTGAGAGTCATAGGTGATTGCTAGTCTGATTTTTCAACAACCTTTTCTGTAGTAGGGTCAAATATAAAGGTTTTGTTACCGCATAGAAGCTTGTCGAAACAGAGTTTGAAAGGGGTTTGCATGGATTTGCCAAACTGAACCAAGTGCTTTCGAGCAAGACGGACACGAGGCGAGAAGTCTTTGCCCATGCTGAAAGTTGTGCCCTTTAGTTTACTTCCTAAAGACAGTAAGTGCTCTTTTTCCTTGAAATGGGCAAGTTTGGCAATAATTGGTCTTAACCTATCCCGGCGGAATGTACCTAGTCGGTGAGCACGCTCGAAGTCGCATGGTTGCACGGCAGCGCCGAGGTGCACCTTGCAATGTTCGATTAATAGTTTTTCCGAGTCCTGACAGGTTTCGTTTTGTGCATCTTTCAGCCCATAAAATATAAGATTACACCGTCTAGATCTATTTTCTGCGTCATTCATGCGGGCCGCCAATGTCGAGACTTGGGACATGCAGTCGATGCTAACAGTCTGTATTTTATCCACTTGCCTCTGTAATGTTGCAAGAGGAGCACAATCCGATTGAATTATAGTCAATATACTCTTTAGATAGCTAAACGTCTTTTCATGGTCAGTAAGCGTCAGTTGGATTGACTCTAACTGGTCTAGGATTGTATTTTGGCCAGACTGCAGTTCTTTTAATGCATTCAGTAGTTCAGTAGTTCAGTAGTCCAGGATTTGTCTCGACATCACCGGCGAGCAAGAGTAGCTTGAGCACTGTGCATGCACAATCATAAGCAATACAATGGCAGAGACGAGACTTACAACGAGGTTCAGTTCAAAACAGGTGCATTTCGGCTCAGTAAGCTTTCAGGCCTGCGTCGTGGCACCAATCTGCTTTTCCGGTAGCCATTTCATGCCTACATCTGCTCTCAATTACAGGAGAACTAGCATTTTGTTTTGATGTATACATATATATATATATATATATATATATATCGGTGCATGAATGTTATGCCATTTCTCCCATGTGCCCATACCAAGACCACCACGTTGTTCCTGGGCTTGTTAATATAATTTATGTAGTTATTCATTCTTCTTCTTATATTATGAACTAATTCTTTATTTTTTAGGAACTACTAGCCTTACATATTCACTTATATTGTAGCGAAAAAAACATGAGAATGTGTCGGTACACGTGCGCAGTGATGGACTCGGCATGTGCCTCATGGGAAGCATCCACGTAACAGCTCTATGTCAGTCCTCTTTGTCGGCCTGGCTTCCAAGCTAGGAGAGATTCAGAACGCTGCTGCCTGGAATGCTCTTGCTTGCGGCATGGCGGCTATATTCTCTGCTGTGTGAGCGCATTAAACACCGCTTCTCACGTTACATCTCCTCCGTTTGATTATATGGTATCTCGACTGCATTGGACGAGGTTTATCATCTGAAAAGCGGAGCAACACCTGCCTACGTGTTTGGCCTCAGCCATGAGGCTAGCACTTGGAAATAACAAGGCTAGCATTGCCACAAAGATCCGAAACGAGAAGGCGAATACACTGTGCTGTACAGTGTGCCAAAAGACCAGTGTGTACAGCTGAGCCAGATTATGGTTAAAAAAAGGCTTAAATTCAAGCAATATTCTATAATAATCGATTTCATTGCAGAAACAATGCGTTCGCTTAAGGAGATCACCCGGCAATTCTTAGGTGGGAAATAAAGTGACGTTACGTCAAAAGTGTGAGTAAGCTATGCTTTTAGAGCAGCATGATATAATGATTTTACTTGATGCGCAAATAATTGAATAAATTCTTCTAGACGTTGAGTGTTTTATATGTGTTTTATCTGCGTGTTATGTGTATGTTAAGTGCCGTATGTCCAGTCCGTGTCATTCCATTTATTATCGCATTCACCAATTGCATCCTTCTAGGCGTGGCGCAGGGCAACCACACCATTTTTAAATAAATAGCCTCTCTTTCTCTCGCCTGTTTGAAATTGTTGTGGGACAAGAAGTCATATGTGGCGGCTAGTAATTCGATCTTCAAGAACGTTGCATGGTCTTCCTCCCACATTTTCAGTCATTAAGCACTCTAGGGTCTGTACAACCCTTGTCCAGCATCTGAGTTTTCGTGTAAACGCCTACAAGCACACAGATAGCACAAAGGCACTCATGATTTTAGACTTTGGCTTGCCGAGAAATATAGGCTCCAGTTTCATATTAGAAATAATGTTCTGCTTAAATTCTTTGGATGTTTATTCACGATAAAAAAGTCAATTTTCGCACACTTTACATCTTCGAATAATTATGATGCGTCAAGGCAACCTTTATTACAAACATGGTAAATGGAAACAGTCTACAAACATACAAGCATTTATTCAGGACAGCCAACAGAAATGTCTAGCGCGTTGCTTCGACTTGAAGGCAATCAATATGCAAATTCTGTACTAGGGATTTGTAAATGAACCATTCTCGTTGCCTACAAGTTGTTTCACCAAAACTTACATGCTGATTCCTTCCAGTTCAGAGATTCGTAATTAGGCGCCTCCTTTACGCATTTGATTTTCCTAATCAGCTTTGGCGAAGGTTTGCTACTTTGTGAGTGTATTTAGATTTTCATTTACACACAGCTTCGGAAGATGTTTTCGCCACTTGGATTACCCCTGGGTTGATTGGAAAGATTTTCTGAAAGCTTTTCAGACACTCCTCCTAGTCTTACATTAGAATTTGAAGACTCATCATTTGAAGAAGACAACATAGCTGTGCGTTGAAAATATTTTACATTATTGTAACCTGCCTAGTAAACAAAACCGATCTGTGCGATGGTAAGAATAAAACATTCATTCCTAATTGAGCCGAAGACTTGCACACATTAATCTCAGACAACGGCTGCTAGCTTTTACGTTAGCTTTGCTTAAATGAATTTCGGCGCCTATAGGGGCGCTGACTACAACGTTTTCGTTATCAAGCATGTCAAGCTCTTGCGGTGAAAGGGGAGTTTGGGATCGAGGCTCGACGTAGACCGGAGAAAATGCAGGAGACTCGTTGAATAAATCAATCACGTCAATGTCAACGTTCTTCAAAGAAACAAAATTTGAGACGGAGCACACACACACACACACACACACACACACACACACACACACACACACAACACACACACACACACACACACACACACACACACACACACACACACACACACACACACACACACACACACACACACACACACACACACACACACACACACACACACACACACACACACACACACACACACACACACACACACACACACACACACACACACACACACACACACACACACACACACACACACACACACACACACACACACACACACACACACACACACACACACACACACACACACACACACACACACACACACACACACACACACACACACACACACACACACACACACACACACACACACACACACACACACACACACACACACACACACACACACACACACACACACACACACACACACACACACACACACACACACACACACACACACACACACACACACACACACAGCACACACACAGACACACACACACACAGACACACACAGACACACACACAGACACACACACAGACACACACACAGACACACACACAGACACACACACAGACACACACACACACACACACACACACACACAAATGCGGACTCGTTGAAGCAGCATCCTACGCTGTGTGGGTCAGGTGAAGCGATCATGATAATGTGATCACGGAGGGACACACTCGGCAACATAAACACGCCGAGAGGCGCCTACAGTCTTCTGTTACCGGCCAGCCAGGAATGACAGCGTTCTCACTGACGAGGTATGCCTGTGAGATGGATGAGGACCCGCAGATACAGTGTGTCGCAGAATGCGTATATCGGACACCGCTCTAATGGAAGGGCCCTTGAGCAAGTCCAAGCCCAGTGGGCCGGTGTAGCCAAACTCGGCCAGAACCATCATTGCTGGAACGGGGTAGCCACTTTATCATGCTTCCCACTTAACGCCTCCGGAAAGTTTTCGCGAGAGAACACTCTGTCACCGTTGCTATTTCACCGTCAACAAAATCCATCGGTTCTCCTGCTTTGTTACTTCCGCGTCCTCTATCGGAGATTGTCATTGCAGCAATCGTCATCGTGAACAACTATATTCTGGTGTAACTGGTTTGTTTTTCTCCCTGTGCTGGTTCTGTATATTTCGTGGCGAATATTCTGTTTACTTCTCCACTACGCTTAAATTACAACGTCGTCCGAGTAACCGGGAAGCACAAACATAAACTGAGTCAATGTATCTGCACTGTGAAGAAAAAAGAAAGAAAAGGAGACAACGTTTCTTTCTGAGCATCTTACTTGCTTTTTACAAAAGAACTACTTGAGTGAGCCTCATGTGAATTTCAAGTTAGCATCAGGCTTCCATCAGAACGTACTCCTATGACTGCAGTTTCTTCACTGCATACCAATGCTTTGAGGGAACATTTTGCGATGATAGACTTTTTAGAGGTCTGAACAAAATAGAGTTTAGTTTTCCTTTCTATATAACGTAACTATACTGTAAGTACAACAGAAACGAAAGGGAGTTCGAGACAGAGAAGATAGAAGTTTATTCTGAAATTCATAACGTTGCAGACCTCGTTATTGATGCTGGGGATATTGTTGCGTGGTAAGGTGCACCTAGCTTAATGTTCAAATCACTCATGAGAAAGGTTTACCATTGCTTTAGTTTAGCGCGGCCACAAAAGAATCGTGATTCAACTCGAACGTCTACATCGCATAGTCAGCGCACAGTAATACCCATTAGTCTCTTCAGCAAATTTTCTCGCTATGCATCTTTATTTTTTCACTTCATTTTCTCTTAACTGTCCGAGTTCTGGTTTCCTTTGCAGTGAACTTTTAATATGGATGACCAGACAGCCCGCATTTTGACTCATTAGTCTTTTTGCCCTGAATTTTGTGAAATATTAAAGAAACGTTGTTTACAAGAAAGTATTTTGGTCAGATCCACTATAACTAAAAAGATCTAGGTCGCACAAAAAATATTGTCTATATTTATGGATGATTAGGTTCCATATTCCTACTTTGGGCAGCTCAGCAACCTCACATGGCCCATGCTGTTAAGGTAAATTGGACAGACGTTGCCCTGTAATCCTTGCCACATTAAGCTTGTCCGAGAATTGAATGAAAGAAAGGGCAGGGAGGTTAACTAGGCTGCACCTGGTTTTCTACTCTAAACTGGAGAAAGAAGAAGCGAGATGTAAACGGAAAGGAGAAAGGAAAGAATAGCAAGCGTGTCTGTGTACTCAAAGCGCATGTAACAAAATTCCCAGCGTAGGTACCTACAGCTGTGCAGACGCCTCGTAGCTTTCGCACCACTATTGGCGTGTTGTGTGTGTTGAGGATGTCTGAGTACGTAGGTCAGAGAATGCCGTCCACTGACTATGTTTGCTGTGAATACCAAGCGCTATAACACCTCTTTTGAGCATCCGCAATATGGTTTTTTTTTCACATAATACATACTTAGCTGGTGAAATATTGTCACAATTCTCCAGAATCATTCAGTTGTACATGTGTTCTACACTTGCGCTTTCCGTCGTACTATTGGTATCACTCGCTAGTATAACATTTTGTAAGCGCTTACAAAAAACAAATCATGGTTGGCAGGCGGATGTTGTTGGTTTTCAGGTGGCCGTTGCAAGATAATGACACGCTCAAAAGAGACATCATCACATTGCTTTACAAGCCTGAGGTATGGCCTAACCGCAGCTATAGGGTGTATCATCTGCGTAGCTATGTGGGAACATAATATAACAGATGCTTAAAGTTTGCACGAGAAACTATAACCGTAGTTCAATACAGAAATTGTGAAATCATGCTTACGAAACATTACTTTTTGTTATTGCCCATAATTGGAAACGGAGCACTTTGTTTCTAAAAAAGGGAAATATTAGAAAGTTTCTGAAACAGATTTGTCCTTTATTTGTCTAACTATTTCTGTAGCACACCTTCAAAAAATTGTGCAACCACGTGGTCCTCGTTTTATATGCACAAGCATTGTTAAACATGGTGATAGATTTTTCTTTTCTTTTCTTTTTTGTGCCAGTAGTGGGGAAAAGCCGAGACTGAAATGAATGGTAACAATAGTCGTCAGACTGGTAACACTACCGTTCAAAACAAAACAATCTTAATAATACAAAGCAATTTTCAAAAAGCAAACTTTTCGTTGAGAATTTTCATAGCAATGATTGAACTGTTATCTCTATCATTCTAACGTTTTTAAAAAGGATAAACAAACTGAAATATTTTATGAAATTTATTTATCAAGCGTTGCTGCCACAACCTCTATATTTAGTGACTGACATACACGAAACTGTCTGTCTGTTTATGCACTTGCAATAACGTAGTAAAATGGATCCCCTGTGAAAGTACGCCACAATTGCATTTAAGAAACGTCGCAAAACTTGTACGCAGCTTGTACGCAACTTGTACCCAAACTTGTTTGTTTTGCAACAGTTGAACTATTTTAAGTGCTGGAATCCGTAAGAGTTCTTGAGGAAAATTTACGAATATCTTTCAAATGCAAATTATTTTTTCGAAACATCAGCTCGAACTGCTCAACATAAGTTAAGAAAAGGACAACCAGGCGGTTGTGACAAGTGTTTTTTTTTCTCGATTTTTTCTTATGTTTTTTGTGCAACCATGTTGCACAATGATCTGTCATCAAGTCATCCAACTGTCGGTAAGAATGTGTGAGTCCTTCCACAAACACCGATCAATTTCTCCGTGGTTGATGTGGTACAGCAAAACTATTTTTTTGAACCCTCCAAACGCTTTTACTTGTATCTCTTTCTTTCTTCTTCGTTCCTTTAACGTGTTCGTGGTCATTTTTATACCGTTGCTTTATACTGGATACGGTACTGCGGCCCTCTTTTTAGGGCCTAAGCTCTGGAATTCACGAGGATTGTTTAGATCGGGCGCTCGTATTTAAATACATGGGAAATGAGAAATCGTTTTTTTTTTTCGGGAACTGCTGCGCCAAATTTGATAAAATTTGTTGCATTTAAAAGAAAACGTTAAAAACCTAGCCATTGTTGCACGCGGATTTTTTATTTACGCCATGACTGTTTTCATATATCTTGCTGAAAATCGCAAATTTTCAAAAAAAGACAATATCAAGTTTGCAACTCGTAACTCAGCAATAAAAAAACACGATATCACAATTCTGTAAATTTCAAACAATAGTATATCTAAAGCGGAGAAAATTGATGTGCTCTCCATCGCTCTTACATATACCACTAATGTGCGAGTAGGGCTTTTACAAAACCCTTGTAAACATTGTAATAGATACACGTAAGACATTAATTAATAACCAGATTTGTCCGTTATGAATGCTCCAGCGGATGTAGTTTACAGAGTTAATCTGCCTATTCCTGATGAAGAGTTAATGATTTGTAAACTTCGTGCTTCCATTTTTTCTTATCAACGTTGCCCATTTTTGTGAAAAAATTCACGCCCTAAATTAAAGTTCTACTTCCAGCAGTCACTAGAGTTTACCTTTCTCTCTGAAATGCAACACATTTCAATAAACATGGCCTAGGGGTCATCTCACCAAATTATTTTGGCATTTTACATGAATTTGAATAAGTGGCATCAGTGTGCATGAGGCCCGAGTTAAAGCTTCCTCTTAAGTCCCTACTTAAATATCTGCATCATGTTGCTCTTTTGCATGGTGCTTTCAAATTACCTCGAGCTGTCCTCAAAGAGACAATTATGCACGCAAGCATAAGCCTTGTTTCTTTTTTCTTATTTTTCCAAGTGAAACCTAATTCAGGCCAGCGAGTGCTTTGTATGCAGTGCAATACAATTCGGGAGATTGATACGCAGCTAACAAAGACAAAAGTAGGCGTTAAGAGATCCAAGAAAGTGCACATTTTGGGGTGTAAAAAATTTCACTATAAAAACGAATGTCTCGCTCCTACCTTAGGCTGAGCATCGGAGTACAGAGACTCGAGACTTTAACGCACCATTAGCAGCGCCTTATCACTGCTTTCCAGAGCTCGTTCTATTCTTCGAAGAGAAAATTACCATGCCGCAACATAAAACTCCAAAGCCCTATCGCTTACGTCACGTGCCTTATTCACTCCCTTCTTTCATTACCACTCATCTTGTGGCAAAGTTCTTTTGCTTATGTCACAGTGGGAAAGTATTGGAAGGTTATTTTCGTTGTATGTACACGCTTAGATCTCTTCATTTTGTTTTGTTGAAAAACTTACATACGCTACAAACGGGATATCCTCTTGAAGATTTGGCCAGTAGTAAAATATTTCAACTGGTTTCCATTCCGTTCCTCTTAGAACAGAATATGACCGATTGTCCCCTCGGAGAACGAAATAAAATACAGATCATGAGGTCATTTATTACTCCTGTCTCCGCTCGGCCGACGCCTTTTTGGTCGCCGAGCACTTTTCTTCTTTACTTATCATGTTCTATTCGTTTTCCTTTCTTGCACCAAGCCAAACCTAGAACGAAATAAATGTGCAGCTAAAATTGACTACAGGGGCACCGCGTTGACACAGCATCTATGAAAGATGTCAGTAGGCGAGGTGGTTAAATCCCTTTTCTGTTAAGATTTGTAGTAAAGGATGGTCAGCTGTATGAATTATGTATTGACCTTTATACATTTTCTTGATTTTCTTTCTGTTGAAACTAATAATTTATAGTTATTTTTTTACAAATGAACACGTCAGTATCTTTTATAAATAAATGGTGCTTGATCATTTTACCCGGCTGAAGAAAATTCCTAAAATATGTGAAGAAAGCTCCACTTCCAGGGAGAAAGGTACTGAATAGGTTATAAAATGTTGCTGAACTAACAACATCGCAACTACAGAAGGCCTCACTTCAACACCAGGCAATGTCAACAAGAGCAACATCTTCCTTTATTTCTTTCTCTCTTTCTTTCTTCAGAAAATAATAAATTTTCGTTATCCGAACATTCTGTAAAGACTCTTCTCTTGACGAGACGTCGGCGTTCAGGATACCCGTGAAAAATGTTTCGACATGTAATAAAGGCGTCATTGTAAAGCTTAAGAAAATTTGTTATTGCTCTAACCTAACTACATGCTGTAAAATTGGATTATAAACAGGCCCGTTTGTGCGAAGGAAATAGAATCTGCAGCTTGAAGGGGTAGTAACTAATTTACGGCGATGTACAGGTATGTAGGAACTGCAACGATTAATACAGCTCGAGCTTAGTAATTATGAGAGTTCATCGTCCTGATTGATGCGCCAACGACGGTGCACCTTCTCTAGTGGCTTCTCCTGAAAGCGTCTTATTTTCTTATAGAAAGAGAGGGCTAGCTAGGATGGGAATGCCGCAAGCATTGGGAATGTAGCGGGCTCCTTTGATGTTTCGCGTGCAGCCTAAATGAAGGCCTCGCACAAGTTCTACAGGAGCACCTAGGAAGAGGGCGCGCTGACCTTTTTTTTTTTTTTTTGGTTGCCGAACGTCTGAGTAACTCAGTCGCTTCAAGGTATATCTCTGTAGTGCGCCGGCTGTGTCCAGATGGGTTGACGCTGATGCATTTATATACCCTGAGTGTGGCGTAACCCATGAGATCACGATGAGGAGTCTTACATTCACGGCATGCACATGGCTCAGATGAGATTCCGAAATTGTACACGGCGACTCGCTATAAAAACATAAGGAACGTCGCGTTCCTTTTTTTTCACACACCCTGCCTTGGTTCGCATAGTTTCTTCGTGTCTACATAGAAGTGGCGAACACCGCATTACGATGCCTGCGTAGTATCTTAAGAAATAGATGTCTCTTTCTTCACTTTGTAATGGAATAAAGTGCATGTATTTACTTCCAAAAGACATGTTTTATAGCGTCATTTCATTGTGTTATAAAGAAGTTACAAAACACATCAACTAAGAATAAAATCGAAGAAAAATAAATAATCAAGTCGAACCAATGAAAATCACACCTAAAAACTTGACATGTTCTGCCGCCTAGGCAAAAGATGTCGCTTGCTTGTTTGATAAATAAAATTTATTACTACTACTGCTTTGTCGCCTTCAACGGTTCACAACGCAACCTGATCAGTGGTGATCACTTTGAGCAGGGAACCATGAGTAACAATCTTAAAGCATTATTTTAAGATTTGCGAACCTTGCTTGCCGCAATTTCAACTTGCAAAAATGATGCCGTTCTTTGTTTTTGTTTCTTTTATTTTTTTTCATAATTTTTTTTCATAGAATACTTATACGCATAATGTGAGCTAGCACTATAATAGTGGCACGCGTGTTTTGCATGTTCATTCCATAATAATCATCATCATTAGATCGGGTGCCCAATTTCTAATGGGTTGGATGTAGAAGACGGCTTGAACGACGTTGGTGGTTGTTGCCGCTTCAGCAAAGGTGCCGTTCGCTGCCAGTGGACTTCTCTCGGCTTTCCTCTCGCGACAATGTGATGTACATTTAATACGTTTTGGGGCTTCAGAATGGGCTGAAAAACAGAATGATGTAAAATATCGGGCTTGCCAAGCAAGCAAGCTAAAAGCCAGTCCTCATGAGGCCTGAGCATCAGGGAACTGAGAGAGAGACCCGAGAGAGAGAGTTCGAAAGATCAAGAAGAAGGCAGAGATGAGAGAGAGACCCGAAAGAAATAAGAAAGAGAGGGTGGTTAACCAGAATGAAAAAGCCAGTTTGATAAAAGCCGAAAAAACCACCGCTGGGGGGTGAGCAAAATTACAGGGGAGCGTAGCGGGGTAGAAAGATCAGCAGAAATCTGAGAAACAGATAGCCGGTCATGATCACCAGTCCCGAGAATCGAAGTATTTTAGGAACATATATGGGATCGTTACTTTGGATCTCGCTCAATGTGGACACAGACTGGAAGAGTTCAGACGAAATTAAGACAACATTTCTTCAAAGGGCGTCGCATCTACAATTTTCGAATTGTGCGTGACCCAACCTTCTCATAATTTTGTGGGCGTTTGCGTCCATGTGCACTCGGGCTCTAAATTAATACAGAACACATAACCACAGCAGAATTAAAATGTATTTGCATACTTATTCTTTTCTTTTCCGCAATTCAATTGACCACCTATAGTGCGCCAGACAACCGTCAAACCACTAGTGGCTATATCTGGTGTGCACTTGCATTCGTATCTAGCAAAATTAAAACAACGCAAAAAGAACGCGAGAGCACTTGGGGTGGTCAGCCTTACCCTTGTCCTTTTTTTGCGATCTTATAATTTTGCAATATACCATGAACAAATTGGCCTGGCATCAAGTCTTGCTTCCATTCGTATCAGTGTTCCCACACCCACAAGAAAGGCCAATTATGCTAATTTTTTACCGTATCAGGAATGCTACTGAATTTTATAGCTACTGTGAGCTCGTTTTAGAGTCTGAATAATAATTTCGTGTGCCCACTGAGAGTGAACGGTACAGACACCGGCTTTATGAAAGCGATCATTTTGGTCCTAAGCGCACTGGCATAAAGCGTCCCAAGACTGCGTAGTTTCATGAAGAGGGGAAGAAAATGAATTAGTTTAGTTAGTACATTATGGAGTCTATCCTACACTGTACACTTCCGTAAGGAAGCAATCGGTCTTTTCAACAAGAATACACTAATTGTACGGCGGTTTTGTACGTGATGGAATATTGCGGCGCACTTCGAAAAAATGACGTAAGACAGTTTTGTACGTAGCTGATCACCGCGGAATTGCCACTGACTGTATTCTATGTGCGAGAGTTGGTCAGCGTCGTTGAAGGATGCTTCAGCATGACACTTGAATTCCCGGCTTAACGTCCATGCGCACACCTCGTTCTAGTGGGCACTTAAAGTTTGAAGACAAGGCTCTATTTGTTCGCAGTGGACTTTTTGCCATCTAACTCAAACTCTATCGCCATGAAATGACCGCGCACGAAACTAGAAGAGCCCTGCCGGGTGGCGGCGCTGAATAATGTCTGCCCTAAATGTCGCCATAAGCGGTCGCGGTCTGGCACGTAAATGTATATCCACGAGCGCAAGACGTTTATGAGCGCATAAAATTTCCCGCTCTTCTGGCCTTTTTACTCTTTCTCACTGCCTCTCTCACTCGGCCCATCTCATTCCTTGCGGCATCTCTTTTCGTGCGCCCACTCAGATATTCCATAACTCACCCGCCGCGGTGGCTTAGCGGCTATGGTGTTGCGCTGCTAAGCACGAGGTCACAGGATCAAATCGCGGCCTCAGCGGTCGCATTTTGATGGGGACGAAATGCAAGAACGCCCGTGTCCCGTGCGTTGGGGCCACGTTAAAGATCCCCTGGTAGTCAAAATTAATCCAGAGTCCCCCACTACGGCGTGCCTCATAATCAAATCGTGGTTTTGGCACGCAAAACCCCCAGAATTCGATGAAAATATTCCATAACTCGGGCTAGCCCAAAACAGCAGAATGGGCGGCGTAACGCTGGTTAGAATTCCTAACATTACGTGACCAAGAACATTGCAAAAGAGGCACTATATATAAAAAAAGTATTGTGGTACTGTCCCCCCTATTGCAGGAGAGCGCTCGAAATGGCGCCTGTAATGAAGTGTTTCCGCGGGTGCACGTCCATAAAGTATCGGGGAAACCGTTGACCCTGACCAGTGTTGTCACTGCCGGAGCTCTTCCACCGAAGTGTGGCTACGAACCCTGTGTTGAAATTAATCATGGCACACGAAAGCAAAAAGATCTATTAGTCCTAGGGACAAGATACTCGCATGGTTTGTCATTGTTATTCCTCGTCCTCATTTTGAGTCAGAACCACACTCGAGGCGGTGCGAGCCGGCGCTTACTTGACGAAGAAAGCCACCATTAATAATTGTTGTAGTTTCGTGAAAACCGGCTCGGGAAAGGCTTGTTAATTAGCGCAAGAAGGAAAACAGTGAAATGATGAAACTAGTGCGCCGAGGTAATGAACCTGTGCCCCGGCAATCATACACTCAATGCTGAGTCGTACTGCAAGAAATGTTTGCTCCACTTGCGATTTCCTTCTTGCTCAGTAATGCGCGACCGGTAACGGTATTTGTTGCGTTGGAACTCGTTAGCATAGTTTCAGTTTCTGGCTATAACTGGCCATTCGTACAATGTTTTCCCTGTGTTATATATCATTCAAACCTTATAAAAAAGCATATTGCATGGGTAACGAAAAGCATGGAAGAAGCAGTAGAGTAGCATTAATATTACTTTTATGATCTGCAACCTTGAATTTCTTTTTAGGTTTACGTTTTTATAACATTTCTATTGTTCAGTTGCATTTTGTTCTTTATTTCTAGTATGCATTTATCCTACCTAAAAAGAAGTAGCCACCACCATTTAAGGGCTACAACATCTTACTATCACGCATTAAAAGAATCACTTTTCGAAGTGAGGAATTTAGGGCTACGTTAAACCAGCAACTGTTAGATGGTCTGCTCTTAGGAAAAGAATCTTCGTAAATTTTGACACAGGACTGACGCTGCTCTCTTTAATGCTCTTCATTAGTTCTTTACTTATACTGTAATTTCTTAGTGCAACTTAAAGACCTTTCACATGTCTTTAAGTTGCACTAAGAAACTCGTCCTATCGTACTCAGCTTTCTGGCGTAATGTTTTTGCCTATTGTTTTGCATAAGCGATGCCGAAAGCATTTCCTCTCTCCCGTTCGGGAGGACGGGGTGGTAAGTGTTATCATCCTAAACAAAGCGCCGGTTGTGGTTGTAGTAGTGATGATTATAATGCTATTTTTTTCTCCCGTATGCTTTTAAGGGGTGTGCAAATATTCGGAACTTTCGAATAACGAATCGAATGGTGTCCTATTCGATTCAATTTTCGTATCGAATAGTCACTCTTCTTAAATTCCAATATTTTTCGAATACATTTCAAATATATCAGAAAGCCAACTGCACCTAAATAAACATAAAATTGGAGCAAAAGTATAAATTTTCAACCTCGCGGGCAAAGTATACATATAAAACTTGGGAACTTGCGTATTGGAGCAGGCTACGTCACTTCGGTGATCACACTTTACAGGCTGTACAGCGACCATTCGCACTCTCAGAAGAGCCCTGTGCACGCGAAGAAACTACTTGTTGGCATCTAGAGCTCCGATTGTGCTTTTAATAAACAACGCTTCATAATGTACTAATGACAGAAGCTTTCCAACTTTAAGAATACTGGGATGTGACCATCGTTTTATAATAATTGTGATAACGGCTGTGAATTATTCGAAAACTGTTGGAAAAGTATTCGATATTCGATTCGCTTCTGGCATTGTTCGATTCGTACTCAATGCGGTCTCAAAAATCAATATTCGCCTTGCCCTTAGTCGAGAACGTTTTCTTGACACAGCTCCAGCACGTGCTGGATGAATGCATCGATGTACTGTTGGGTCTTCTGTGATGTTGTTTAGGTCAGCCAGAAGCAAAGCGCGAAGGAACCTGCCGCTGGGATCCTTTAATAAAGTATCAACGATACTGCAGGGTAGGTCATCCGCTTAATACTAGTTCGGCTATTGTGAAAACTTGACATTTTATGATGTCGAGCAAGCTAACAACACTAATCTAGAAACGTACTTGTTCAGCCTAAAAGTAAGCGCTCTAAGGATACAAGTTCCCAGATTTAGGAATTGATGAGCTGAGAAACTCGGTTGACAAACTGCATAGCTTCGGCGCTGCAACCAAGTACCGTGGCATATTACTGCGCTTCCGCAGCTGATGTAATGGTCAAAACATGGGTTACATTTACTTAATTTGCATTGCAGTGTACGTAGCACGCAGTGTTTCGCACTACAAGGTATTTGAAACTGCAAGTTGTGGCAGCTCTTCTTCTTTCTTGCTGCCATAAATATTACAGAAAGGTGTATTTTCCCCCGGCTGCTCAAGACTAGCTGTCAGGAAAGAGTAAGACATATAGGCGCTTGCACGAGACACCGCACTTTTATAAACGACGCTAACGAAAGCAGTACGTTGAAAGCGCCTCTCTTACACAGCAACTCATAGGTCCCTCGTGAGGCAACACAGAATGCAACTTACGGAAGAAATGATTAACATTGCTCTTTAAGTAAACTCTCCGAAATTGCAGGAGCGGCGAAATCGCGTTAACGCCCTTTCGCAGCATTGTTTTCCTTTCTTTTCTTTTCGTGCTATTGCCGCCTCTTATCGCACGTGCGTACATGTTTGCTCCAAGTTTGTTACTTACTAGCTTCGCACGCTTTTGTGCCTCAATGCAACTTTTCACTGCGGCGTACCACCCGCAGCTAGGAACCCGGCTGCTATGTATCTCCCGGTATTTTTTTCTTTTTATGTCAGCATTTATTGCTGCAACTCGCTTGCTTTGAAGTTTTCGTAATCTCTCTCTCCTTTCTTTCACTGGACCTAACGGGCTTTTTTGCTTACAGTTTGCTTTTCTAAGGCGTAGCGCAGTTTCTTCGCACTTCCGGCACAAATGTGGGCGCCTGTATACAGTAACGAGCAGCCAAGGTGACGTTAACGAGCGTGCGCTTGGTCACACCTCATTTGCAGCACCCCATGACGTCACGCGGCAGCAATGTTTGGCGGTACCCAGTGGCAGCGGTGGTGGCACGCGTGCTGTGGCCGTATGAGACAAGAAAAAAAAAAGAAGACGAGGGCGAGTGAATGTGACGCGCTGTACTTACTTGTTTGGCAACATTGTAAACGAGACTAGCATAGTGATGCACAGTACGCTTTCTTTTTATTGGGCATTATTGCTACCCTTTTGGCAGCTATATTCTGCCAATACATTGCTAGCAAAGTCTAAATTCCGCTCAAATTGATCAAGTAAAGCTAGCTCTAAATTTCTTGAAGCAAGACTGGTTTACGGCATTGAAACTTGTTTTTGCTTTTATAATATTATAACCACCAATGTACCCTGCTAAGGTGTTACAACAAGGAAGACTTATATAAATATTGCGCACTGAAGTCTGCAAGACAGGACCCCCAAAGCCATGCACAAAGTTTGCATGTAAATGAAAGCCACGTACTGTAATGAGCTGTGCCTAAAAGCAGCTAGTTCACCTTTAATGAAGAAAACGAAGAAGTGATTAGTGGTAGCTATATACAGCATGTCTACGATTTTGCTACTGCGTGCCCGCTAATCGAATTGCGCTTGTGTTAATTTTGTCTTCTTTCCTTCGTTTTATATTTAAGTGCTCCGAAAGGGACCGATGATTGCACACTCACTATTATTGCTCTGCGGAGACATGCAAATAAATAGATAGCAGCATATAAACCATAGAAACAAAGCGTACATTTTTGCTACTTAGAAATTGTCTCACTGTTTTTGTGGTGACCTTGTCTTGTACTCGGTGAGACAGCTATACGTAAAGCAAGCACTACACGCTTTTCTTTGCATTGACGCAGCTCAGCACCGTTGTTATTTCAAGCTGTTAGAATTGGAAAAGCATGAGCCCACGCTTTCTGCATGTTGAATCATTGTTTATTACGTTTGACTAAATGAACTCGTGGCAAAGATTGATACGTGTTCAAATGCATCTGAGAGGTTACGTTGGCTTGATGACCGTGCACGATTGCCAAGTCACCGTGCGAAAGCACTATTGTGAATTATACTTCTATAGTACATAACTCTCGAACAGCACCCACTGTCTCGCCTTCTCTATATATGAACTAATTTGTTGACTTTCCATCACGAGGTGACTCACTATGTGCGATGGCACGTGTTCTATTTGGTTCTATAGCTTTGTGCTTTTCAATGAAGCAGTTGTGGCACCCGAGGATGCCTCACGATTCCGCATCCAACACCACGCCAGAATTCCGCTCAACTAGCTACGAACTGTCTTCCATAAATAAGCCACGACTGCCGCCAAATCTCGCGCGCCGTCTGCTAACATAGCGCGCTCGGGAATCTCGCTCTACATCTGTGCACTCCATTCGTCACAGAGGGACTCTGCCGTCTCGACCACCCTCAGGGCATATCAAGCACACACTGGCTCCGGCTTCTAAAGAGGCCATGAGCAAAACACCGACAGACGAAATAAGCTTGGTCGCGTGAAGTGGGTCTGGAGCATAATGTCACGGCGTGTGGTGTAGCTCCTTCCTGTTCAGTAGTAGAGAGAGAAGCTTCAGCGAGGAATTTCGCTGGTATGATGTTTCCCCAGCAGGGTGGGTGATTGCTTGCATTATGGCTGCAGTCAGGCAGCTTGCTCGATGCACTAGAATAATGTGAAAGGTTGGCGAACTTGGTATAGCCGGGTGAACGGATCGTTTTCTTTATTGTTTTGTGTTCTTGCTTTGTAATTCAGTTGGACACGTACGTCCGGGAACCCATTGAATAGTTGACTCACTAGGTTCTATCTAGACTCAAATTAACTCAAGAGCTTGAGTCTGAATGGTGTAGCTCTGAGATGGTGTAGGTCTGAGTTTGAGATGGTGTAGGTGTGAGTTTGAGTGGGCCCGACTGAGTATTCCTCCGTGTCTTGGTGAGTCTAGGTGAGTACGAGTGGGCGTGCGCATGAGTCTGCGTGAGTAATAGTGAATGAGTTTTTGTGAGTCTGAGTAAATTTACGCATGCATGTATCCCGCATTATTCCGTGTGTTCTTCAGCCCTCGCAGCTACATGAGACGACAACTCCAGACGATTTCGAGTTAATCTGAATTCACTTGCATATGTCCATAGAACCAGTAACGCAGAAGACACGTGAACGAAATACGTGTGTCCCCCAAAAATTAATTTTACAGATAAAGGCACACTTTAGTGAAACAGTCGTGAATACATTTCAATGCGTAGAAACCGCTCACACTAGACCAAGAATAAACCAATTTAGACTAGTAAAGATCTCTTTTAAAGCTCTTTCGGCCATACGATAGGCAAAACTTTGCTTGTCGATAAAATGAATATCAAACTTTGATTGTACATTTATCTTCAAAGCATGTTGATTCTGTAAATTTGTTGCTCCTTCCCACCTTCCGTTATTCTTGATGATGTATCCTACATTCTCGCAAACTACTATCAATTCGTTTAAATGGCTACAGCGTCGGCATATAATTTGATGGAAGCACTAACTCTATAACCCCCCCCCCCCCTCCCCCCTGCTTTTGGTGTGAACCTTTCCAACTGCCCAAATTCAACCTAATGCTTAAAATGGCTTCTCGCAACTTGACATAACCTGTGCATTTTTAACACCATACCATAAAAACCTTTCACCATGCTCTCGCAATATAAACGTGCGTATCATCTACGAGATAAGAGTGATGCTCAGGAACAATGCACAGCCATGATTATAATCATGGCTGTGCAAACAAATACATCAGTTTAACCAATCAACTACGAAATTTATTTATCATATATGAATATATCTTGTACTTGCAGTATCCCAGACTATGACGCCGTCACAAAGATAATTCTTTGTGATATGGTATAGAACAAGGAATGAGCTGTAAAAAAATCGCAGTTTGCTGCAGTACGTAGCCACTTAAAATACCTGATGCCCTCAGGCAAAAATAGTGCTGTTGTCACGGGACTGTATTCCACATTGAAAGCGTTCTATTATTTCTGCTTCACGTGTACGTAGCTCTCGGTAATGCACACATGCCCGAAATTCCGGTAACTTTCACAGCAGAGCTACAGTTTTGAAATGCCTACGAACCATGACTTTGGCTATAGTGAGCGTGCCTTTGCACTTGGGTAGGTGCCTATGTAGGGGAAGGCGAGCCTAGCGTACCGCACACGTTGTTTCCCTATGGTGGCTAAAATGAATGACGTGTTTAACTGACAGCAAAGTAGTTAACGTAATGGTAATGTGACTCTATCTTTTTTGTTTTTATTGATTTATTTTTATGCCTTGTAGCAGTCACTGAGACATACTGGTTAAAATTTGTATGGGTAAATTGAAAAACGAGCGCGCAAAGGAAGCGAACGAAATACCGCGGTTCCAACGCAACCTCGTTGAAGTCAAGAGGCTTGATTTATGAGTGCAAAAAGCAGGAGAGATGCCATTTAGTGTCGTGAAAGCTGCGCTTTTATTATTCTGGGAGTGATTTCTGAATAGATGTGGCAAACAAAACAAACGGCTTTGAAAGAAGCGGAATAAGAAGCAATAGAATGAGCACGTTCCAACAGGAGCATTGAGGCACATTACGCTCTTCATTCAGGAATTTATTTTTGCAGTCCACCTTGCTGTTAAAAAATATTGCAGAATTTATTTATTGGGCATGAAGAACTGCACCTTAGAATTCGTATTTCGAACAAACCAAACTGTAAAACTTGAAATTCTAAGCATAAGCACACGGAATTTGGTGTATAACATGCAGCCACCATCAGTGAAACTGAAAACGTCCTAATCGTTTTTTTTATTATCTCAGATAAAATTAGTTCCCAGTGATAGTTGTCCTCGGTTGGCCTTAATGAAAGTGTGACACAAGTTTGCAAAGCCACTTACGGGGAACCTATGTTTCTATAGATTTTAGTGCGCGAAGCTCTTAGAAGCATGAAAGAACAAGTAACTGAAAAATAAAACTATGTTCTGTAGACGATTGGTTTCCCGTTTAAGATGCAGCTCGCTATGAAGGAAACTCAACACAGTGCAGCGAATTCTCCGACAACGACTGCATAGTCGCCGCCAGATGTGACGTTACATCAAATGCAACACAATCATTCAGGTAAATGTCTTGACAACAAAGACCAACTTTTTTCTGCCTGCACCCATTACTAAGACAAAAGAAAAGATTTCCTATATCTGAATATGCCATATATATATATATATATATATATACATACATATATATATGTCTGAATAGATCTTGATTTAATTATTCCCATATGTATGAAATGCGCTATTACGCAATCTAAAGCGTGATGTACGTCCAAGTACGAAAGGTTACTCTGTGCTGGAGCACAGGGACCGAATGGAGAAACGTTTTCGTTCGGAACGGCAGTTTTAAAATAACCGGCCACGTTTACTAATTTTGTGTCCAATATCGCGATTTCCTGGCGCTTGCTCTCACGAACTATACTAGCATAACATCTTTCTGCCAATACGGGCCCAATTCCCAAGCTAATTTATTACTCAGGTAAGTAGATTATTGTGTCGTGCTGGCCTTCAATATTCCCTGTGCTTTCCTCTCACTGTCGGCGCTTGTGTACGCTAAACACGTTTATCTGCAGTTTTGCTACCATCTATATAATGTTCATTAGCACGCTACAGGTACATGGCCAGACAAGTGCATGTAGTACGCATTTTGTAATATTTCTTGTATACTGCATATAGGTACAAGTACAGACGAGCAATAGTGGCTGCTTACCTGGTGTTACATTGTGATGCCTCCTCCTCACTAGGATTGGTAGTTGTATGCAGTTTCACTCATCTCTTTGCATAAAGAAGGTTCATCAACGTCGCGACGCAATCTGTAAATTTAATCAAGCTTCCAGTCACCTCACTGCATTAAATAAACACAGGAAGGGCAAATGAGCGTTTCGCAACTTACATGGCGGTGTTGCATTATGCGCAGCCAACTTTTAACACACGATGCACTCTTTTGGGGAAGCAATTTGGCGACGGAGATTTCCAAGTACCTCACTCATTAGAGAAGCCACGAGCTCGCTAATAAATCCGGAGCATGCTCATTAATCTGTCCGCTCGTTGGGTGACGCCACCACTGACTCCACAGGTAGCTTCGCGTCTGCAAATGCGAAGTAGCTCTTGGAAGATGATTATCATTCACTAAGACAGTGTTTCAGAACCGTTTCATGAAAAGCGCAATTTTACATCCAACACTGACAGTTCTCGTCGCTATAGTCACGTCGATTATTGTCTCCTTCTGCATGACAATTAGTCTAAGATGCAAAAGAGCCACCGTAATGGCTCTGTGGATATAGTATTGTGTTGGTCAGGTCGATAACTCGATTACTGGCCGTGAGGTCAGCGATATGCTGCTGGCAGAACGTCGTAGAACCAGCGTGCCTGAAAACATGTGTTCCAAATGATTTCGCAACACCCATAGCTGCAACCGCATAACCACGCCCGAATTCCTTTCTTTTTAACAACCACCATCGTAATCTTTAATTTCCTCGCCCTCATGTTCAACCTGAACACACTTGTCTGCATTTCTAGGATCGCAGAAGTGTACGATGCAACCTTGCCGTAGAGATGTAATTGACCAAGTGTGCAAAATGCTCATAGCGTCAGCGAGGGTGTTTTCTTCATTGTTTATTTTATGGAGACATATTCCTTTTCCCTTTTTTTCTTGCTACCGAAAGATATCATAATCATAGAAAGAATAAGAGACCATCGGAATCCAAATCCTTTAGACCTAAAGCAACTGGTCAAAGCTCGTCCTAAAGCTTTTGCGTTAAGCTTAAATTCACTCATTTTTGTTTAGCTCTTCCACTAACGATGAGCAAGCAGAAAGTAAAACGAAGAGATGTTTGGATTTACCAGCTCTGTTTATGGTCTCGCTCATTAATTTTCCGCTATGTTTACCGACTTTCCGGCGTGTAAATAAGCTACACGGCGCGAGAAATTGACGGGAGCTAAAAAATTCAATGGGCACCCGCACTAGGCGGACACACGTTGCAAAAGTAATGGCATTTTAAAGGAAAGTCTGGATGAAAGCAAGAAAAAGCTGGGGAAAAACACAACAAAGCATTTATGGGGAGTTTCGTAAAGGGTACTTCCCTTCCGCATTCCTTTACTTTTTCAGAAGCTCGCCATTCCGATATTGTTTCCGCATCTCTTGTTTACATATAGGGGTAGTAATCTGAAGGGAACGATCTTAGCTCACTGATTCCCAGCGGGGCCATAAAATTTCATATGGCTGTTAACCCATCTAGAATTGGCAGCATATCAATTACTCTTGACATTTTACTCCCAGCTTTATGCGGACCATGTGACTTCCAAGATAGCTATACTGAAGCTCTCTTGCTATTTGAAATTTGTCGCGTACAAAACTTTGATTTTGTTTGTCTTTTGGTGCTCTGAATAGATGATCTTGACAGTTTTTCATATAAATATAGTCACATGAAAGACTTGAAATAATTTGCCTATGCTGAGCGTTGAATATCACCCATCACAAGCAAGAGATTTTCACAAAACACGGCTACGGAAGTCTTTTACCAGAGCATCCGCTTCTTATGTGGTAAGTGCTGGGCCTGCAAACACAAACTGTCGTTCTTGATAGGTATAATCACCTCGTTTTGAAATGTATTTCATTGGGTGTATGCAAGACAAAATTATACACAAAACATACGCATTTCAGTCTGGGGCATCGGCCATTGGCTATGCTGTTAGCAGACGAACTCAGAAATCTCAGAAGCTACAGATTCCAGTAAGAAATAAACGTACCAAAAGAAATGACTCCTAAGCCTTTTGACTTTGGATTACGAAAAGCTGATTTCAAGTGGATTTATCGGTTTTGCTCCGCGCTTATAGCTTTCCTCATCGGCTTAGCGGGCTTACAAGAACTGAAGGTGATGTACAATCGCAGCAACTCCTAATGCAGGAGCATGTAAAAGCAGGAAAAGAGCGAAAAGCAGACTCTGATGAACTTTCTAAATATATACAGACGCGCTTGAAAGAAATTCCGCGTCACGTTTCAGGTCTTAAACCTGCAACATGCCGTCAGTGACTGTGATAACGTGACATCGAATTGCCTAATTTCCATAGTGCGTTCCCATGCATAGTTTAGAAATATAGTAAAGGTAGTAGTTAGTACAAGGTCAGCGTGTAGAAAAAAATCAAACGCGATTTTCCTAACAAAGAACTCGGCGTCGCCACTTAAGATAGCAATGCTGCAACTACAGCTTCGAGCACGCGTTTCTCGGTGGATTACATGACCAACCTGTGGTTAGGGAGACGGTGCTGTAAGCCACTGCACATCTACACTGCACCGTGCGTGGCAAGCTATGCGTTGTGCTGAACTTTCCGCATCTTGTCGATGGAGTTTCAACTTTTGGTAAATAGAAACCTATTTTACGAGCTGTACAATATTTATAGATTTATTTATGCATTAGGTGCTAGAGGAAGAAAGGACGTAAGACAACACACTAGATGATTGATCTTGAACTAATCTAACTTGCCTGCTCCCCCATCACCGGTTCTTATTCAGCAAACTTCATGAGGTCGACGTGCAGACAATAAAGTATCTTACAATGCTACATTTGTACATTTATTATCCAAAATGGCACGGCTCGACTTTTTTTTAGTTTACTGTAGACACTAAAAGAAGCGACAGTGAGTTGAACGAAAAGCAATGAAGGCCAGGAACCAGTACACAATAAATTATTCGTCCCTCTAGAACTCAAACTGAAGATTTATATAAAGTGAATGTAGCCCAGATGGTTCTAGTGGAACGAACGTTGCCCGAGTGCCGGTCGTCTTCGCTTACCCATGGCGCCAGTCGCAAAGTACATGACTTCACTGAAGAAGTGGTGCAGTAAGTGGAGTCTCTAAAGTAGACAGACGAAACATCAACCACAAAATAATGAACTCCTAGACTTGTGATTACAATAAAAAGTGCTTTGCGTACTCCTCTCACAATAGAAGCCCGCATTTTTGCGTTTCGCGTTTCGACCATACCGGCCCGGATGCCAAGAC
Source organism: Dermacentor silvarum (assembly GCF_013339745.2). Classification (NCBI taxonomy): domain Eukaryota; kingdom Metazoa; phylum Arthropoda; class Arachnida; order Ixodida; family Ixodidae; genus Dermacentor; species Dermacentor silvarum. The sequence goes on along the minus strand of NC_051159.1, from coordinate 160,204,770 downwards.
TCATGTTTTGTAGCTTTCACCACTTCAGTAGTTCCAAACACTGTGCACCGCATTTTCATCATCCGTGGTGTTATTCGCTGCTCCCGCCGCCCGTCAAACACTACAAAGAATCAGAAGCTCTCTTTTCAAGATGACTGTAAAGAACATCGGCAAAGCACTGCTACCCAGATTGGCAAAAGTGTTCGCTCGGAGCATTCCCGGAAGTAAGACTGTTACGTCGGTGCCAGGCGAAAAGGCGCAGATGGACGCAATCGGCGAGGTGCTACACTGAAGCTTTGCCGTGATTTTCTAGGCTTTGTGCGCTACACTTTATTCTCTGATCATATGTTTCTTAATATTTTTCCTTTCTTTTTTTACTTCCCACCCTGAGTGCGTGTTCCCCCAGTTTCCTTTCCTTCCTTGTTATGTCTCGAAATGCCGTTTTATGGACGACGATACCTTTTACTGACTCAAAAGAAAGAAAACCGTAAGCTCGGACCATCGGATGAAGCTTTTGTTGATTACACTGGCGAATTGCGTTCTAAAGTATAGAAAAGTAGGATATCTGGTATGGGTTAGTTGAGCTGGTGATGTATGATGCGCTTTCTAGCTTAACTACTTGAAAAACAAAGTTTATTTTTAGTATGCAGCTTTATAGTACAGTTCGACAAAACACAGCCCCGTCGTGAGAGCGGGAGCACAGCGAGAAATTGTGATGTGTGCTACTGCAACCAGAATATGTTGGCACTTTATAAATGCTTTGTTACTGCAGTTCTATACTGTTACAGTTACGAGCAGTTGCCTTGACGTAGCATGACTGTATAGCAACACGATCGTCGCCAAGGGACACTCAGTTCAGTCGAGGATAAGATACAACCAGCCATACAACCCGCCATGTTAGCTTAGCGTCGGCAGTGTTGCGCGTCTGAGCACGAGTTCGCGGAATCAAATCCCGGCCATGGCGGACGCATTTCGATGGAGGCGAAATGCCAAAATGCCCGTACAGCCTGCATTGGGTGCACGTTAAAGAACCCCAGTTGGTCAAAACAAATCCGGAGTTTCACACTACGGCGTGGTTCGTAATCAGATCGAGGTTTGCCACGTAAAAGCCCAGAATTTCATTATGTGATTATATACACCAAGTTTAGTTTATAATCGTAGGTACGCCTGTGGTTGCTAAATGTAAAAAAAGAAACAAAAAGAAACGAAAGCATAAAAGAGTTAAGAATGAAATAAAGCAGTCAACGAGTGTAATGGAGTGCAAATTAATACAGAAAGCAAGAAGGAAATGTAGGAAGGACATTAACCAAATACACCTGCACATGGCAGCGTATGGGAAAGGATCGCTCATCAGATTTCTCTCATTAACTAGGCAACCCGCGAAGGAGGCCCTTTCATTTGAATTTTTCCCCCCTTTTTTTCGAGTCATTTGGAGAAGTTGAGCTTTAGAAGAAAGAAGAGCAACGCAAGGCAATCTTTACAATTGGCAACCTCGGCCAGGACACCCTAATACGCCTTCCTAAGAGCGCTCTTTCTGTAAATATCTCCACTCGGCGGTCGCAGCAGCGCTTCGTCAGTGGTTCGTTGGCTTTGCGGCTGCATTCTCGGTCTGTGTTCGTGGCGTTCGTCATGTATCTTGAACGGCAGTGCGTGGACTGGTTGGGAAATGGTAATGTGTAATGTGTAGACGCAACTGCTCTATTGCAGAGACTGCCTGACGATGAAGACCATTTTTTGCCGTGGGAGCAACAAGAAAAGCAAGTGTTTGGCGCAACCGGTTTCTAAAGCTCTGTACGAAGTAGTAACATGTTTCATTGCGTTCAAGTACTTGAACTAGGCAACTGCATCACCAATAACGCCATCGGACACGTTATCAGAATCAATGTCAAGTAGCGCGCGCCGCCTACCTTGCGTCTATTGCGTAGTTCAAAAACGCAAGTATCATAATTTAGAAGGGCATTGGCATATTTAACAAACTACTAAGTTATCTTTGTTTTCGGGCGATTACGTGCAATTAGTGAGGAGCGTTAATTTCTGCAGCGCGTAGCACTGAAGCGTGGAAAGAAAGGTAGCAAGGATGAAGGAATATCAAGAGACAGACAAGCACGAGCGCCGAAAACGGAAGGGCCCTGCGTACTAGAAACGCACTGAATAAGAATAGCGATGTGGGCGAGTTGGTTTAGGTTCATGGTGTAATTTGTTCAGCGCGAAGCATTGAAGTGCACAAAGAAAGGTAAAAAGGACGAAGGAATAGCAAGAGAATGACAAACACGACCGCTCGTGTTTGTCCTTGTCTTGCAATTCTTTCGTACGTTCGCGCTGCAGTGCTTCGCGCTGCAGAAATTACACCAAGAACTTAAACCGACTCGCCCACATCGCTATTCTTATTCAGTGTGGAGACTTGAGAAGGTCATTTATCAAGCGAAAATTGACGACAGACAGGCGTCAGTGACAACGGTCAAGAAAAAATGCGGCATAGTAACATTGCGCGCCAATAAGACATTGGCAGTTGCTGTAGTGACGTTGAGGCCACCGGGCACGGGAGAAGAGGAGAAGACCTCGACGAACGTTAAGTTTTTAGGAGGTTGTTAGACGAATCAGGTATTGTACTCTGGTTGCTCGGGGCCTTGGCTTGAAAATAAGAAAGCGCAGAGAAATCGAGGCAGAGGGTACCAGTAGAAGAGTCAATGACCGACGTCGTTTAGGCGAGGGCGAGCAAGTGGGGCTGCTGTCATCCCGAGCGACGTCAGAGCTAGGCAAGTGGCGCACGGCGGGGTGAATAGCGGCAAGGTTCAGTGAAAGCCTGACGAGACGGAGACAAGTGGCTCCAAGACAGCGACGACCAGTGGACATTGCACGTACGTGATACGTGTCTAATTAGGCTGCAACGGAAGCAGATCGGCGTGTTGTGTGGAGTTCTCTACTCAGCAGCGTGGTGGAAATGGAAGCGAAAAGTACTGGTCGTTGCGGGGCACGCACGGAGCAGGCCTAAGGAATACCTTGACTAACAAATTCTTGGAACATGACTGCGTGATTTAGTTCACGACTCTTGGCGTATGACGGTCCTGGTGCAAGTAGTAATATCTTCACAGGGACGAATGGCCGGTGCGTCCACTCCCGAAAACTCCAGCGTACGGTCTGATTTATGAATGTAGGCCATGATTCGTGCGGCCATGAAAAGACTGATTTGAGCGACAATCTGCAGACTAAACTGCTTCTGTCGTACTGCCTAAGTGCAGAGCAAGGCAATAACACGGTAAAGCGGGCTTTTGGCTATGGGTTCAAGTTTAGTTGCCACTTTCACCTACATTGCTTGCATCCGTCGATGTCTCGTCAGCTTATTTCTAGAATTTTCGATAATGGGAGTGTACAAAACACTCTGCGATGGCTCGGGCAATGCGACATCCTTCTACCGGCTCACCACGGTGACGTTCTCAGGATAACTAATTACGAAACGTCATCTGCACCGTTCTTCCCACGGTCAGAAGAAAAAGCCTGCTTCGAGGAACGCGTGGTCATCCAACTCGAAGGTCTTCGAGCTCTGAACAACCCTGTACGCAAAGCAACGCAGAAAGAGCTATTACACGGACGCCTCGTGGAAACACAGCGCTCTAGAGGACAGAGAAGACACGTTGCTCGCCGGGACAATCACGGCCACTTGCTGGCACAAGAATGGCCCCTCGCAGGCCGTCGCGACACGTAGCCGCTCGTCGATCTCAATCTAGCCTTGGCGGGCAGAAAAAGATGTCTCCGGTACGTGATTTTCCCTCCGAAACACCACTGGCACGAAGCAACTGCAACATTTCCTGCTTTTCGCCTTCCCACCCACATTTCCTTGTGTCGCCACGACTTGCCAGCGTTCCAGTGCACCGAAGACACAGCTGTGCCCGCAGAAAGCAACCAGCAATGTTCTTTGTTTCTTTGCTCTTATATGGCAACTGCAAGCTTGGAAAGCTCGGGCACATTTTGACGAAGCCAGTTAACTTTAGGAGAATGAGTTCTATTTTTCTTCGTGCGGAAGCGTGGATTAATCAATTAAGGAGAGTGCATTCTCTCGCAAAAAATGATTATGCTGTAAATAATGTTAAGAATAAAGACGGCCGATAGTAAGCTTATATGCTCCCGACGGAATGTTATTGGCTTGCTATTAACACAAATGTATTACAGGATTCTCCTATTAGCTATAGCTACAGCCGTGGCCTTTATAGAAAGCATACCTACCATCGGGCGAGTGAGCTATGCTTACGCATCGCGATACATTTGTATGCTTTACTTGCAGCAGTATAACTCTGAATTGTAAGCTACAGCTAGCCGTGCGCAACTGTGCAGTTCTGTGATTGCGTAAAAGTAATTTAGCTGATCGGCGAGAAATGAGCCTGGGGTCAATAGGCGGCCAGAAATTGCACAAACCAGTCACAATTGTATTAGCTCAAGTTGGCCACGCATGGAGGTCTATGGGTTGTGGTGGACTTAAACCATCAGATATCTGATCATATGAAAGCATTACGGCGCAGTTGTTCCCATTCATTTGTATCTCTCCGAAGACAGTCGTAAGGGTGCTTAACTTGGATCAATAGTATCTAAAAATCCTGATAATTTCTTTTTTCGAATTCATTTAAGGTCATTTCGGAGATACCTATCTTATTGAAACAAAAGCGACACAGCCCAAGAGGATGCCAGCGCAAGTTCCCATAATCTGCAATACAAAAAACGATCCTAGCGACAATGTGCTTTGGTTCCGAACAATACATGCTAACTCACTTTCATCTTCAGGCAAACATTTTTAACTGCGCGAACAAACGACCACAGAGAGAGCATGGAACAAGGACAGGCGCATCTTGGGGTTCATGGAATTGTTAGCGTGTTGTGATGTCTTTTCTTCTTTCTGCTTTTATTTGTGCCAATGTATGTGTGTGTCTCCGTGTGCATGTGTGTGAGCACATATGCCACATACATATTAGTCACGTACACTAAATACGTGAGCCAAGGCTTCTTGTACTACTTGTTGAACTTCTTCTTGCATTGTCGGCATTTATTAAACTACGACTCTTAAGAGTACCATGACATTATTGCAAGAAACGTCACCTAGCAATCAAACAAAGACTGCAGTGGAATAACGAGGACAAAAGAAACACATCATAATGTGAAAATTCACAGGCACCCGCAAATTTACTATAAATAAACCACCAGTGCTCCAGTTGCTGTCCATCACGTGTCTCTCCCTGCTTTTCTGGCAAGCACTCGCTTCGGATAATTGGCAGTGCGGACGCGGGACAAAAGGACGCCGCACCTTTTGTACTGCACTCAGTTGGTGCCCTGATTTTTCTCTTGGAGTGGATTGCTCTAGGGCCCGCCGATCCCAGTCTGCGGCGAGTACCACGCGAGGACGACGTGGGCTTCTGCCAACGCCCAATACAAAACAAAAGAAGTGCGACACGACATCCCGCGCCTAAGAAGCTCGTTCATGTGAGGAATAGCAATTAAGTAAGAGCCCGTTGGGTCTCTCTTCCTTGTTCTTGCCTTGTTCTCGTGACCAAGTGATTAGGCAGAAAAAAAAGGAAAGACAGACTGGTGAGCTCCAAGATGGTCCTTTGAGGTAATGTTTATGTCTCAGAACTTAAGCCCTCCCTCAATACTACCAAAGCGGAAGCTCTTTACGCCGCACACCGCAGCAAACCTCGACAAAAACTTCTTTTTTGTGGAGTTTTACGTGCCAAAACCAGTTCTGATTATGAGGCACGCCGTAGTGAAGGGCTCCGGATTAATTTTGACCACTTGGGGTTCTTTCACGTGCACTACAACGCAAGCACACGGGCAAAAACAAAATTTATGATCTGTAAAGCCAATACTTCACCAGCTACGAACTGTGATTGGATAAAACTAAAAGCAGAGTGTGCGAACACTGAACGAACTCTGATAAGCGTGCTAAAGAGAAAGAAAGAACTGGTTTTAGTAATTTTTTATTATAACCTAAAGGAAACGATGGTTGGGAGATACGGTGGTTTGGAGATAACAATATATTCGAGAAAGCAAAACCTCGCGTAGGACTTCATAACGTTGATTATCGATTAAAACACGAGATTCGAAGAATATGCGGCACTTGCATCACGTATCTGAATGGCGTGTGCGTGCGTGCGTGCGTGCGTGTGTGTGTGCTTGCACGCGTGCGTGTATGCTTACGTTTTTTTGTTTGTTTTTGCCTGAGACTTCAATATAAAAAGCAACATTTTATATGAATCAAAGTCTGACTATTTCTTTTTAAGGGAGGCGACTGCATGAATTTGAAGGTTAGAAATGCTAGTTCATTGGCGTCCTTTAATATTCCTTTGTGGCATATTGTTTAAAAGGCTGTCCTTCCTCTTTTTGGCTCATTTATTAGTAAAAAATGGTCACCATACGGCCTTGTCGCAGTTTCGTTCCACGAACATAGCTATTTAGAGTGTGTCATCACAACTCCATATTTGAGGAAGACAAGTTTGCCAGAGTGTTTGCCATCTTTGACCGCCAACAATGTAACCCTGAGAAGATGCTTTTTTTTTCTTGAATTTTCCATTGTCGTGCCATTTATATATCTTCCCCTCAGAAGCTTTGGAATGCAATCTCTGCTGTTTCACACTGGCTTTGTTCAATGAGTGCAAGGAACTTAGTCTTTTTTATGTAAACCTTTTCGTCAACTCTGGTTCCGCCACGCTTGCATTTTCGTTGTTGCCTCAGTGTGATGTCCTGATGCTGTGGCGCGTGTTTGTGCCGACGCCTAGAAGTGAAGAAAGTGCATCGACCTGAGAAAAGAAGGCAGAAGCTGTAGCTCGACCCGAGGCTGGCGCCTGCAGAAGGAACGCCTAGAGGAATTTTGAGGAAGGAGGAACTTCAAGAGGAAGAACACGTGATGGTATGAAATCCTTGTTCGGAAGATTTTTTGCGGAAATACACCGTGAGGAGCACTCTCGCATAGCTTTGCAGTAGAAGTGCAGGTGAAATAAGAAATGCTCTCGGGTCGCAGTGTCGCATATGTCAGCAGCGTTATGCAGCACAGCTCCGTGCGAAGTTTCCGTTTCGTGTTGCTTGATGGACACCTTTGCCTGCCTCGTGCATTATACCAGGTACAGATTCGCCTCCTTGTTTTCATTTTTAATAATATATATATATATATATATATATATATATATATATATATATATCTTGCGTGTGCTCTGGCTCATATGCCTCCTAGGTTTAGGGCGGAGGAATCCCAGAAATAAGAAATAACAGCATATATTTAAAGGAACCAGTGTTACCGAGGAGCTTTATTTTTAGTACCAATGGTAATAACTTTATGAACAATGTGGGACAGGGTGGTACTTAGACAGGTGTGTCAGGCTTTTTGTGTATACAGTTTTACGTGGGATGTCAAGGATGCGTTGAACAAAGAAAACTTCTTTTCCCTTAACTGCGCTTCTCAGAAGTTTTCTTGAAAACTCCATAACGCAAGTGAGATCTTTGCTGCCACAAACTTGACAAAGCAGGGACCACCCGAAAGAAAGATATCTAAAAATGGTTCTCGTATACATAATAAATTCGATATCGTTGATATTGCCTGGCTAATGAAATTTTTAAGTTACTGTAATATACTTGCATACATTTTTGTCCACTCCCCCCCACCCCCACTTCATTTTTTTCTTTGAATGGGTAATTTTTATGCAGCTAACGTGTAGCATATAAAGAACATGAATGTTGAATTGAAGCTCGGAAAAAATTCGAAATTTCATATTGGTCAGAAGTTACTCCGCCTGAAGGACATACAGGAGAGAAATTACCGCTAGCAGAAGTCATCCTTGAACGAGTCAGCATTCTCCGCGCAGTCTAACAAGAAGATGCGCTTGAAGTTCGTGACCGAGCTCTTTCCGTAGTGCCACCAGTCTCTTCCTCTCTCGAATAAGCGCAGACAATGACGTCGCATTCCCATTCCAACATTTCTGCGCTGCGAACAGCATCGGACGCTCGAGAAGCTGCTTGAAGTGCTCATGAGAGAGTCAGTGCGACATCCTGCCCTCCCACTATGCCTTTGCGGGCCAGGTTTATCTTCCTTCGGCTCCACATGGGTCGCTTTGCGCTTTGGAATAAACGTGCCTGTGTAGGCAGCGGCATGGCATTGGCCGCGTATACGACACGCCCCGTGCGCTTCAACCCATTTCTCTTTACGTTGGAATGCCGCACATACCAAAGAAAGCGCACGTACGCACATAGAAACATATTCTACGATCAGTGAATCGCGCTGGTGATACTCTTACGTATTCGCTTTGTTATCACTTTACGCACCTTCCGAGCCTTTCTACCAAGGGGCCGCAACGTTCAGAGCAAGGAGCATAGCATGACGGTGCTCCACAGCTCGAGTTCACTGATGTTCTCTTTCTCCGGTCGAAAATGTATGCGTTCTTTGCAGGGCGCTGGAAACTTGGTATGCGCCAGCTCGGCATATCTGCCTTCTCTGCAGCATAAAGATGGTGTCGGGAGGGCGGCTATGTAAGGCGCAGTGGGTTTCGGCATAGGTACCGGGGGCCGGGAATGGTGATATCGCGCTTTCCCGGGAACTGCATCTTGTGCCTCTCTACGATTCAGAGCTTACCCGCTTGCCGACACGAATTCGCATTCGTGTGCGAGTGAATTTGTGTGCGACTCTGGTCACAAGCTTTGTCTAACCGCTACTATACCAGGTAAGGGCTCTTCGATATGGAAAAGCAGCGCACTGACGTGAACCGAACGGGACATGGGTGCACCGATTTGTGTGGCGCAAAGCCATATGAAGCTTCATTTTCTGCATTTTGGCACCAAAAGGCCAAAATTTCGTACAATAACTCCTGTATGTTCTGCAGAATGATTTCGTGCTGCTGCAGCGCTCTTGCAAGTACTTCGCTTGTTTACCGAATCGTTGATGCCTTGCTGGCTAGTACATGATACAGATACCGTTGTCAGTAAGATAAATATTTGTCTTGCTGCTTCTAGCATAAGTTCCCGGACTTGATTTTGTAAGTGTTTCTCTCGATGCGGCTGCCATTGGTGCTTTCTCCAAGCCATCACTGCGGTTTTCCCGCATGGCGTGGATGCTTCTCTTTTTGTTTACGTAGTGGTTGGTACACCTTCAGTGAACACTTCAGTAGTTCATATTGCTCGTCGCTACTTCAAGAGACAGTTTTTCCAAGTTCTCATTGCTATTGTGCAAGAAGGCATCAGGGAACATCGCTGCGCTCAACGCCGGCTCCACAGAACTCCAGAGAAACGGCATGTCGGTGCAATATGTGCTCTTAGAGCATTATACGCACGACTCAAAGTAGAAATCATTTTCCCTCTGAAGAATGCATGCGTACGTTACATCACGCCTGGCGTGATCCCCGTACTGGGGAGCGGAGGGCTGGGACAGCGTTGAAGCAGGTATGTGCGTAATTTCCACGGCGCGCTGGTCTATGTCGTGAAAAGATCCTTCTGGGCTCTGTGAGCCGTCTACGCTCTACCCACGATTGGAAAATTGGTATTTACGCAATCATACTATTTTGCTTTTATGCTTATTTATGAACATTTGTTTTGCATGCTTTCAACGTATGTTTAGATAGATGTAATGGCGCGGCATGAAATTTTAAGGGGCACGTTTCAAGAAAAATAAGTGCACACAGATTTAAAAAGAAAAGAGACAAAAAAAATCGCTTGAACGGTTACCTATATTTACTGAAGAAAAACTAGGAGAAGTATCAACAAGGAATATAGCACAGAGCTGTGGATGTTTGTGAAGCGAAGGTTAAGAAAGGAAAAAGAAAGATAGCACGCACATAGCGTATACTGAAAGCATTCCACATACACTAAATGTATCTAATAACGGTTTTTCGGTAGAATACGCTCTCAGGATTTATTTATCAAGGATGTCAGCAAAGTATGCGACAGTTTTCCTTTCTTCATACGTACCAACAGTTGCGGCCGTTTTTGAGATTTCACAAACTTTCCAAGAAGTCCAACAGTTCGGCACTCAGGTGAAGTCAAACTGGGCCCCGGCTCGTGTCAGCTATTAAAAAAAAAAGAACTGATGAGCGCAATACACAATTTTATGCTACGAAAGAATGTGGACTTTAGAGGCCAACTAAAACAAAACTTTCGGCCGCAAAATCTAAAAAAAGCTAGTTTCCGATAATGTCGGTATATCGAGCGGCCCCCGTGCACAAATTTTACGTTTGAAATACAAGTGGAGGATACGTTACGAAATGCTCGCAAATGTAAAGTTTTTCCACACCAAAACTGACAACAAATGCTGCCAATACCTCTTACTGTAAGTGACATATGATGCAGAACGCGCATCTTCGAGAGTTTTGTGACCCAAGGAAGATGGCTCACCGAGGTGAACTCATGAGGTCCCTTGAAAGCCACTCCCTGGGCTTCCATTTGTCAGTGTTCGTTGTTCAACATATTTCACCTCCTCAATCCAGCCACTGAGGCTGCTAAAATTTCCTACAGCTGAGTATCAGAAAAGGCATTCAGGTGAAAAAAGAAAAAGAAATACTGGGGTCGAAATTTTAGACTACATCAAATATACTTGAAGTGTAGAGCAAATGCAGAATACACAAAGAATGTTCTATGCCTTGTGGAACATGTGAAGCGTAGCGAAATGTTGCATCTAGCAGGGAAACGAAGCGAAAGAGCTGCTTTATTCCATGGAGGTCTATTGGTAAACATTGAATTTGCTGAGATTTTTCAAATTTGTAAGCAATTTGCTGCAAGGCTACTTTCTTAAGTCGCAGTAAAGTACGCTACTCATCTATTTGCGAATAATTTTTCCAGGAGGGAGATAATTGGCGAGCGAACATGATAGGATTCTTAGCCACTCAATTCACTGCATCAGAAAAAATAGACGCATACGAAGCCGTAAACAATCAAGATGACCTACAGGTTGAGTACCTAAATATTTGATTCAATACGATCGAATATTCTCTTTCAGAACACACCTGCGAGCGCATGAAACATTATATATAACAGGCACGGGAACTTAGCAAAAGCGGAGAAGTAATTTACGTTCGGCCCGGGAATTAACTCAAACCAACCAACCCACATGTACGATATTGCAGCTCAGTCATTTCTGTTCTTCTTTCTTGTTTCTTTCTTTCTCTTTTTTTGTTTTTCAATTGGACTGAGTCTGTTTCCTAACTCGTATGCACAGCGATATGCACATCAAAGGTCGGTGATTGCATTTACACTCGATTCATCAAAACAGCACTTTCGCATGCGGAAGCAGCCTAACTTCACTTAGGACTGCGAGAACTACAACCTCCATTAAATAACTTTGTCATGTTTTATTTACTGTTCATGCATGTTTTATACATCGGCTTTTATACATTCGATGAAAGCAATGCTATATCTATATTTTTAGACAGAATATTCGCCGAGTATTTCTCCGTTTATGTTTTCTCACTTTGCTCCATCTGTCTGACTACTTCGACCTACGCCAATAAAACGTATGTGATCATGCGCTGTGCTTAAACAAAATTGGTGTTAGCGATCGAGAAGCGGCATGCTGTCATCGAAATACGAGATTCACGGCATTCGAGAACAAAATAAAAGCAAATAAATACAGGGACTTTATTTAGATATCAGGGGCCGACTTGCAGTATGTCAGAGTTCAAGTAGCCTTCCCTTTCCACGAGTATACACCTATACGGCACCTTTGCTGTCTATTCGAGAATTTCTCAAATCCGAGTTCACAGAAGCTCCGAGTTCTCGCTTTAAACAACCCCGGCACCCGCTTTCAAAGTCAAAGCAGTTCTGCGAACTAACAGCAAATCTCGCTGTGATATTGAAGCATTTTCTTTATTGTATCCTGACGCACGCATCTCGCATATTTAAAATAGTCTTAAAATTATATGCTTAGTTTTATGTAATATTCCGGGAATAACCTTTCGCGGATGCTTACGCCGGGGAAAACAGCAGCTATATTTAAACCTATAAGAAGATCAAGCTGCCGTGGTGATTTCCTGGAACATTACATTTACTGAGTTGCACCATTATTTTTAGAAATATTAAACGACTTCTATGCTTGCTTACTTGAATCAACAGAATGTAAGTGGCAACACGGTGTTGAAAGGTGTATGAGAGACAAAGGCTCTCAACAACAACATGCGCCACGATCATCGGAAATTTGAACTAAAAATTATGCAAAGCACTCAGAAAATAGGATCTTACGAGCATCTGGATAGGAGAAACTAAGCTAACGCTATCTCGAAGGATGTCAATAGTAGTAGTCCCTTTATGGATGACTAATGAGACTATAAAGTACCTATAAAATCTTTCTTTTTTCTTTTGCCATTACAAACCCACTGAGCGCTCTAGATGAAGAAAGCAAGTGATGATAAAAAGATATTACAATAGGATTAGGTCAAGGCGAAGCAAATGATTTCCCGAAAAAATTGGCGATGGGAATTATTCTCAGCATTCTCCACTTGGTTACCTTGAGCTTAAGTACAGCGGTAAAGCAGCGATGCCTCTTGGCAACCATGACACCGGCAAGGCTTGTGCACAAGCGCTTTGAACATGACGAGTTTGATTTAATTGGTACCAGAGCCACTTCCAGGCCAGCAAAATATATTTAGCAGCTCACCTAATCGAGAGGCTGAAATATCGTAGAGCAGGGCTGTAATCTACAGTTTGAAGCGCAGTTGCCCCGACTGGATTCACTACATAAATGATTTCACAGATCTGAAAGGGTGATATTCGACGAAGGTTAGGGTTATTCGACGACAAGGCCAATTCGACGAAGGTTAGGGCTTTTGGAGGTAAACGAACAAATGCTGTAGTGCAGAGGGTGTTCGGTTGTTCGGGGCAAACGTCTGAAAGAAGAGGAAGCTCGAGGCACAGCGTACCGGTGGAACAGTCAATGAGGGCAGAACGCGTCGTCAGAAAGTCGAGCCCGAAGATTAGGTCATGAGGGCAACTGGTCAGCACGGTGAACAGGCCTGGGACTTGGTGGCCAGCAATTTCAATGCGAGCAGTGCACATACCCCTGACGGCAACAGTTGCGCAATTGGCGACGCGTATGGCTCGAGTGATAGCAGGCGTAAGACCTTTTTTGATGCGACGACATAGGTTAGCGCTCATTATGGACACTAGGACTCCAGTATCAAGCAATGCCATTAACAGGACACCATCTATACGTTTACTTCAATTAGGTTCGTGATCGTGAGGAGCGTCAACGGAGGGTTTGGACAGGACGAACGTGATGCAGCACTACCTCCAAGAGCTGCATGGCCTAGTTTTCCGTCCGGCGGTTTGGCGAGGAAAAGCGACGAGGTGGGGGTGACGGGGAGCGACGGCGTTGAGGCCACGGCGATCGCCCGGAGGAGCGGCTGTCAGGGGCATCAGCAGTAGGGTACGGACGGCGAGGTGAGTAACGGCGAGCGTCGGCGTATGGGCGAGGAGCAGGGAATGAGCTCCAGTACGGCGGCAGCCAGGTGGTGCGGCAGTGGTGGGATACATGACCAAATCGGTGGCAGCGGAAGCAGATCGGTATGTCGTCTGATGTTCGCCATTCAGCAGGATTGCGTGTTCTGGGAGAGAAATACTGGTAATTACAGGTTGTGGACATGGGAATGGGTGCCGAATCAGGTCGGGAGACAGAGCAGGCGGTAGGGATGCCAATGTTTGCAATTTCTTGCCAACTGCTTGAGTAACGGAAATAGTGGGGGCCGCTTGGTCAAAGGTACCGTCGAGAGGTCGCGGATGAAGGGGGGCCGGACTCACCGCTTCAATGTCACGGCGAACGATACGCGTGACGTTCTCTTGAAATGGACCTGTGGCGGTAAGAGCGGAGCAAGAGGACGTGGCTGGGGTGTTTGGGAGCCGGGAAAACTGTGGGATGACGCGGCGGCTTTTAGCTACCTCGAAGCGACAGCATTCTTTGACGATGGCCTCGACAGTAGAAACGTCGTTATAGACGAGCAAATTGAAGGCGTCGTCCGCGATGCCTTTTAGAATATGGCCAACCTTGTCAACCTCGGTCATGTGCTCGTCGACTTTCCGGCAAAGCGCGAGCACTTCCTGGATGTAGGAGACATACGATTCGGTCGACGACTGGACAGGGGTAGCAAGCTCTTTTCGCGCAGCCGGTTGGCGACCTGACGGGTTGCGAAATAGGTCGCGAAGCCTCGCTTTGAAAATGTCCCAGCTGGAGAGCTCGACCTCATGGGTGCGAAACCCGACACGCGGTGTCCCGTCCACATAAAATATCACATTGACAGGCATGATGGCAGGGTCCCAGTGGTGGCTTCGGCTAACACGCTCATACATGCTGAGCCAGTCATCGACGTCAACGCCATTTTGGGCGGAGAATGTCCCAGGATCGCGGAGACTAGGAACCATAACGTACGTTGTGGTTGGCGCCGCAGGTGTAGGTGGCGACGGGGTGGTTTCATCGGAAGCCATGGCTGACAAGACGGCGGTGCGGCCACTTCGGAGCTCCGTGGCGAGGAGGGGGGACGTGCCGCCTCCACCACAATGTTACGCGGAGTACGAGTCAGTAAGACGAGCAACTATTTACAGGTTATATTTCCAACAGCGGTTGCAGCGCTGACCGGTTAGATTCACCGCGCGAGACCAGCTCCTTCTTCTTCCTCTTTTCTCGAGCGATGGCGCCCGCGCCTCGTTCAAACAATCAAATACCACACGCGTGTAGCAATATTGTCAGTGTCACCTAGCCATCAGCTGGCTTTTGCTTAGCGCGCTCGGTAAAGTGACTGCGCCGCAGCACTCGTGGTGCCGTGCTATCGTGCCAAACAAGAACCCTTGCTATACTATAGCGCTCCGCTGCAATCACTTGAAAGTCACAACTATATGAAGCCAAGAGATAATACAGCCAAGGAAAGCATAAGCAAAATAATTTATCGTCTGTATTGAAGGGTCGAAATGATAAACTAAATAGAAAAAGTGCACACAAATAAAAAGCTTGCTGACGGCTAGAATCGAATCCACAACCGCCACTTTCATTCCCCCTAGCTTATCATTTCAGCACTTCACTTAAAAGAGCAAATAGCTTTTCCTATGTCTTCCTTCCCTTCAGTGCCTGTTGCTTGATACGATTGGGACTAAAAAATCGTGTCCCTCGGTTCCCCTTCTTTTCACTCACCATGAAAGTCAATTTTCCTTTCATGATGCAGCGCAAAGTGCATAAAAACAAAACGTAGCCCTGCAGTCACGAGCGTGCTCTTAATAGTTGTGCTAGCCTGATTGCGCTCAGTCGATGTGCGCTAGGCAAGGCCAACAGGTGTTAAAATGGCAGTATTTCTTTCATAGATGTTTTCGCTGCAGCAGAAGTCATGTTTACTGTGATATTTGCAAACGAAGCATCACAGCACCGATGTCATTCGTTGTGATTCTACCAGGGTCGGTATTATGTAGTGATGCCTTTCCGATGCTAATGGCTTTTCGCGCTTTTCGAGCTTGGTCAGTGGACAGAGCGACGGTCCGCTCACGTTATCAACGGAATCAGCCGGCCGTGAGCGGTGGTTGATAAGACTATCATAGAATAAAGCATAACGCATCACTACAAATTTCCCGGCCCAGATAATGCCACTGAGCTCCGATGAGGGCCTGGGAATTCTGGAAACTGCAAATGTTTAGTTCTACGCCTTTTTTTTGTAAGGGGGAATGGATGGCGTGGGTGAGGGTAGTTGGGAAAAGTTTTGTCGACGCCACGGTTCGGACACTTGAGCTCTAAGACAACTAGCGAAAACATTGTCTCACTTCTTGATTTGACCTCTCGCAAGGAAATGTGCTCCGTATACCAATGACACAACTATACATGCCAGCCGTTTACCCCGAGATCGAGCAAGCGGTAAATATATATGCAATGGTCCCCAGTAAAATCACAGCGTTGCGAACCATTGACAGCCGAAGGTCCAGCGGTCAATAAGCTTTGAAGGGCGGCCCAGGAAAGCCGTCGTTGATGAGATGTTCGCTTGGGGTGGCACTAGCTTAAGGATGTCGTTTATTAAATTAGTACGCGTTCGCTATCTCTCCGCCCCGATCTTTCCTTTCTCGTCGTAGCTGTGCTACTTGAAGTTATTTGCAGGCACTTGCGGAGACACAGGGCCAAATTTCTGCCTGTTATGACTATTATTGGTTGAGCAATCAGACTAAAACACGAGCGCAAAGAAGGGGATTATTTTAACTGCAGAGTACTGGGGTAACGGGGAAAAAACACGCGTGTTTTTTTTTTTTCAAACTACGCTATACTACCAGATAACTCTGAACCATAATTAAACTGTAGTGAAATTCAGCAAAAGCGAACACGTCTCGTGCGTAGCACTGCAGGGTGCGTGGCGTGCAAGTTATACAGGGAAGCAATAATTTGTAGGCTAATTGTTCCATTAATCTTGTGTTATATTATTAGCTAATAAAAGGTCATGTACTTGTTGCCAAATTGTTCGAAATTACGTTTACTGTTTTGATTGGTGTACCTTGCTTCTAGCGATCGCAGATTCTGAACTTGCAGTCATCGAATTCAGGCATTTAGATCTACTTATATTAGGAAGTCAAGAGAAATGATGACCTGCACAGAGCCTACATTCCCGATTATATATAAAACATGATCCTAGCTGTGCTAAAGTAATAATAATTGTAGTTTGTTTGATTCAATATAACTTGCACAAATATGCAATGATTGCTCACGGGAAAACACTTCGAAAATATTCAATAATAGTGAACTAGAGCAGACAACGAATAATAAAAGGAATAAGACAAACAAGTTACATCAAATTCAAGTAAGATGGCATATACTGTAGAGGCGTTAGAACTTTATTCGAAAATCAATAAAAACTGGAACAAGGAAGATTGAGAACGAAAGCGAACCAAACTCAATAAATCAAAGAAATACGAAGACTGCGTTGCCGGCTCTATCCGTCTCTCATAATATAGACGTTTCGCTTTTTCTACGATGCCTAATCCAACAGCACTCTCAAAGGCAATTTGGGACAGCCCGAGTTTTCAGTATATAGTTCAGAAACAGGCACGGAAGCGAAGGAAGACATTGGAAAAATTATTTGTTCTTTTAATTGAAGTGTAAAAATTATAAGCTTGCCAAATTGACTGAGCTTCATACGACCTGTGGGGAAGCTAAGTTTTCAAGTCTCCCGCCACATCAGACACACATCATTTCACGACAAAACCATAGTGCTTTCAAAAAAAAAAAGAAAACTGAAAAAAGACACTTTGGTAAAGAAGCGTTATTATAAACAAATAAAAAAAGAAACAAGAAGGTAATCTGTGTCCTCTTTGTCGGTATGAAGTGCATATACTTAGCTCGGAACACTTACTTCCATGTCCTACGCGTATTTTAGGTGTTGGTTTTTAAATTAATCTTTTCAATGACGACTAGTCGAATCTTATTTGCAGTATAGCTCCATTAAGGTGGCAGAATAGAAGGCTCTTTAAATGAAGAGAGATTTCACAGAAGGACCAATGTCGACACGAGGAGAGTCAAAACAAATTTCCACTTCAATTTTTTCTACTTTTGTTCTCTAAGTTAAACAAAAGGTCATGATGAACACTTTCCTACACTTTGAAGTTTTTCTTTTGGTCACGCTAGCGCAGATTGAATCTCGAAGAGAGCGGTAAGTGCGCCTTACTGATAAGAATTTTCTGTTACCTCGTGAACTCGTACCTTGTGAATAATAAATTAATTAAGCGTTTAGAGAAGGTGCAAGTGACCTGAAAAAGCTGAAAATTAACGTATGGAGACAACACATCATAAGAGCATGCCGATTGACGAGGTAAAAAATCATAGTTTACACGCTTAGGCATAGAATAAGAAGATGAAGACGGGGAGATGAAGAAGTATATAGGGGTAGAAAGACAGAACAAGCAGAAACCGAAATAAAATATTCCAAACATCGATGTCAGCTACCATACGTTTTTCGAGAAATATATCAAAACTGATATGAGCAGTAATAGTTGCGGTGATATAGCATCAACAATAGGCCTCGCTGGCATAGTTAGCGCACGAAAATGGCCCTCAAAAGGGAGCAACAAACCGCACTGTGCCAATTGAGAGCCCAACAAGTACAGGTAAAAATATTTACAACGACGGAAAGTTGGGCAAATTGGCAACCGATAACGCAGGCGTGCAAACACAGACACAATAAGCAACGAGCAGTACAACACAAACGCCGACTATAACCGAAAAGTCGGGCAGGGGCGGAAAGGAAAGAAGACCCAAAATTATCTGTGCATGCTCAAGGGTTGGCGCCCCCTTCTATTGCTCATGCGCAGATATTCATTGTGTCTTCCTTCTTTCCCAACATTGTGCGACCCTTCAGTGGATAGTTGGCATTTGTGTTGTGCTTTTCGTTCCTTACTGCATCCCTGTTTGCACGCCTCATTTTCACTATCATAAAAACATTTCCTTGTTCAAACGCTGAGACTGAGCATTGCGAAACATCAATACATAATAGAGTGAAGGCAGCGTCAGGCAGTTGAAATATTCCTGTTGGAACTGTGCTCGACGAAAAAAAATTGATTCGTGATGTCGTCCTTCCGTTATCATCAAGATGAAACGGACAATCGGATTGAGAGCCTAGAGTGAGCAACTCATGAATAAAACAAGAGGAGAGGAAACATGCTACGATTGCCACAAAGTGCATTAATGCCCCCATTATGCGGCCGTATTTCAATTCTCGGTGCGGTCGCGCGCATTTACACAATGAATAAGCAGAAAATATCGACCTGATTATAGCAGTAAAATGGAGCCCCGAGACAGCAGATTACTGTGGCGGTGTTCACGAGCCATACGTGTTCTTGAGTGAATGCAAGCGAGCAGTGAACAGAGGGTGGCCGTTGTCAGAAAAGCCACCAAGCGGTTTTCGAAGAACGAGAGAGCTTTACATCCAAAGTTTGCTTATACCCAAGTCAGACGAGCAAATTTAGTGACACTTCGAGTGAATGCACTTCGCCTCGCTGCGTGTCACTTCGGCGTAGTGGGGCTAGACGGCAAAACGAATTGTCATTCGGAATTTATGACAGTGACGATCTATGAAGCCATAGGGGATGGCACGATTCTCGGCATTTGGAGCTTTAGAAACAGTGAATGGCTTATTTAAAAAAGTGCTTGTCTACAAAAGCTGCATTTTGCCGCTTTTCGCCTGGGGTGACCCACAACTGTTATGGTGGAAACAAAATCCTTTGATTGATTGATTGATTGATTGATTGGTGTTGTAATCCCCATAACATGTCTACTTGTTTTGAGCCAATACAAGCCAGGAACACATCCAAAATCCACAGGGCGAAAATGGTGGAATCCACCGGAAATGAACGTTTCAAGCTTTCTTTTTTTGGCTTCACTCGTGTCACAGATGCTCATCACATTTGAAATCACGAAAAAGTGGTCTTAGAATTAGTGTCTACTCTGACGCGAGCATTCAGTTATTTATTCGTCAAATATTCCTATGGAGACTACACACTTCAACGCAGCGCATTGAGTTCCTTGCATCCACTCGCTTTTAAGTGCACTCCACAGGAAATGTCACTAAACCTTTTCGTCTGACAGCCTGCGAGTGACACTAACGACGAAATGCACTAGCTCGAAGTGTATCTAAATTTCCTACTCTTACTGGGGGATTAGACGTCACACTACAAAAACAAAATATTGCACATATTCGATCCCTCCAATGGCATCACCACCATTTTGGGAAAGTGTGTAGGCTACGTTGGTGTAGACCTTCTTTTTAAGTCAGTAACATCATAGTTTCTTTTCAATTACTAGAGGGACCTTTGGCGCTGCGATCGTTCCTCCACCATGGGAATGATGGGTAGTACATGGATTTGTCTGATCTTCGTGCTCGAAGCTTCAGATATCTTCTTGTGGCTTCATTTATTACGCTTTATCTGGGCCTAAATTGGCCTAAATTTCAAAGCAATGTATACTTTTTTTAATGCTTAGGGTACATAATACTCTTCAATCACGCATAATCGCTGCTAATTGCAGTGGTTCCGCTTGCCCATTGAGCCGCGGTGCAATGGTTTCAGTGTCGGGCTTCTGTACTGGGTGTCCTGTGTTTGGATCCTGTCATCGGACAAGTTTCTCAATGTTTATTTAATGATTTTTTGACGCCGTACTTTCCTAAAAATCATCACTTTGCAAAGTCACGAGTTAAAGCCAGAAGGACGAGATTTAAGCAAATTCATGTACTACCCATCATACCCGCGCTGGTTCAACTACGCGGCTTGCAGCTTTCATAAACATTCGCACCGCAGTTCCCTCTAGTAATTGCATGAAACACTATGATTAATATCTGGACAGAAGCTTCTCAGACAACGATCTGCACCAGATACAGAAGAAACGGCGGCGAACGCAGACTACAACACTCCATAAGTTCTTCGTGCCTGCGGCATAGGCATTTGAATGCTACTGCGTGTTCCACAATTTTGAAATGTACACTTGATGTTCTCGCTCATTCTCTGCAATCATTTCGTTATGCCTATGTCTATACCTTTTTTTTATTTTGCTACCAGAGCCGTATGCTGCTAAAATATCTGCATTTTCCTACTTTCTTTCTTTCATTGTGCAGAGTTCAATATGTTTATCCCACAAGCAAAGCGCGTAGAAAGAAGGGCGGACTATAGAGCTGAATTGATGAGAACAGCTACGATAGGGCCAGCGTCGGTTGGTAAATCAAACAAAGTGCAGTGCGTGATGTAAACAGAAGAAAAAAACAAACAAGAAATAACTTTGTAGAGCAGCTCAAATGCGTGGAGGGGCAAAGAGAAGATTTCATTTTGTCTGGACTTTGTGGGTTAACATAGGCCCCGTGTCACGACCTATAATAAAAGTGCGTTTGTGCGTGTGAGGCCCAGTAGTGTACCTGGGATCTTCAGTTTCCTTCTTTGCATTTTATTTTAACTTCGATCCCGCTCGTATTTCTGCGCATACCGGCCGATTTTTATGTTGCGCACCTGCTACCAGAGTGTTCTTCTTTAGGCGAAAAAGGAAAGGAAAGATCCATAGGCGATTGGCTTACGTGAGGCCTCAGAAAAAAAAAAAGCCCAGTTTTCGTCAGTCGTGTCTGCGCATTCCCATATATAGGCAGCGTGGCATTCTTCGCTGTTTATTTTTAGTTTTTTGAGCTCCTGCGTATATATGTATATATATATATATATATATATATATATATATATATATATATATATATATATCGTACTCCGCTTCGTTTTCTCACGTCTTTGTGGTACTTTTCGTGTTTTCGTTGATCTTGGTGCTGCCTAGGTTACCTCATTTGTTGTCTTGAATCCTTCGGTGCCCTTCCTCATTCTTACTTTTTCAATATTTTGTTAATACATTCCTCTTGCCTAGACATACCACGTTGGCTTTTTGTCCCTGTGTTTCCCCTAAAGTTGGCGGCCCTTCCTTTTTCACCAATCGAAGGAGGAATGGGAAGAAACATTCCTGTTCCGTGTCTTCTTTCAAATAAACAAATAAAGGTGCTATCTTTGCTTGTTTTTGTTTTCTTCCGTAGACTAATATATAAAGGAGGGGAGGGCGTTACACAAAAATAAAACTGACAAAGACTGAAGATAAGTGATGGTGGAAAAGATAAGATGCCAGACAGTCGCGGTGCTTGAACTCGCGGGATTGGAATGTGCCCGTGCAGTGCTCTGGCGAACCAATTGAGGCGAAAAATTCAGACGTCAAGATTCTTCGGACATTCTTTTTTTTTTGCAGTTTGCGAAGAAAACAGTAGTCCTGCAAAAAATAATACAAAACAGGACAAGCAGCAGAAACGTAGTGAATGAGAGCAGCTAGAAAGAACCTCTTTTGGAGACTGCCCGCTATAGCGCCGTTGTTCCATAGAAGTTGTCTCTTGTTATTGTTTTTCTTCGAATCACAGATGTTGTTACTGAATGTCTTCTTACTTCGTGTTGTGGCGCTTTAGAAACTTTGGGTACGTTGCTGTTTTCACAAACATTTTATATAAAAGACTTGTTCATGGCTAAGCTGGGCACCCGCTATGAATAAACTTGTTCGTGGCTACGCTGTTACCGGTAATGTCTTTTCTCGGCACAGGCTTCTCGTGTCTTTTGTTTGTGCAGACACACTGTCTGCGAGGCGTCCACCATCCTGCATCTCTTCAGTTTTTACTTTGAATTAAGCCTTCCTAACATCGATTGCCATCAACTTTTTTTTTTTTTTAGGTTGAGGACTGTTTCTGTAAATTTATTTTTTTACTCTTAACAGCTCACACTTCCGGGTGGTGACAATTGAAGCAGTAATCTTGAAGGAAAATACTTCGCTGCGCTTACTTTTTTCCCTATTACGTTGCGGAAAATGTTCATTTTTATGCTGCAGGAAACCTGCTTGAGGGCTTGTGCAAATGCGTCTGCGATAGGTGATGAAAGGTCCACTGAGTAAAGTGCGAATTCGGTTACTTCATGAACACAAAAAAATGGCTGTGAGTTTATGTAATGCTTCATTTAAGACAATACTGAGCGAATACCTTGGACAACAAAATAATGTTTATTAAATGCAATCTTATTTCAGTTTTAAAATGCTTAGGGGTATGCCACTTAAATATTTGTTTAGGACCTGTGCTATTACATTTATGTGTGTTGCCGTACCTGAGATGGTGATTAGTTTTTGCCACTCATGTGCAATCTGTGGTGCTGATTTTTCTCTTTCTTTATATTTCACGAGTGATCTACGAGGCTTTGTGACCACTAAAATCATGTGGAATGTGCGTAAAGACTTTATCCGTTTACTTGTATTTGTGTATGCCATGTTACAGTTGCCGCCAACACTTTGACAACGTCACGCAGTGTGCGTAGCCGTAGACCTAATTATAGCACAGGTTAAGCCTGCTGTGTGGTTGATTTTCATGGGCCAGAAAGCAGCTCACGGATGTTTGCGGCCTTCTATCTTTCATGACCCCAACGCAGTACTGATATAAAAAATTGCCCATAATGTTACTAAAGCAGAACTGTCAGGACATTGAAGCAATCTACATTTTATACCTGAAACTTGTTCGTATCATTGTAAACACTCACGTAAAAAAATTTGCCACTGACGAACATACGTTCGCACCTGATTGAGTATGTTCGGCTTTGGTGATGCCACTGATTTTATGCTCTTATGATTATGTTATGAGCTTTCGTATTGTTTTTTTTTGTTAATAGTTGCTCCGCTTTCGATAAAGAACTCTTTTAGTGTTGTGAGGATTCATCTGAGCTCATGTCATCCTTTCTTTAACACACCAATTTAACATTGTTGAGAGGTCCGAGGGACATATTTGCGGCAAATAGTTTCTAGATCATAACAAATCAATTAATAAATATATGACAGGAGAGCGACCCCTCTTTTCTTGTGAGCCTAACAATTTTGGGTGACTTGTGTCGTGACTTCTTTGCTTATGAATCTCATACATCTTCGCTCGTATATTGCAAACCCCCCTCTCTAGTGCACCACTCACATGATGAGTGATTCATTTGCGCTACAGATGTACCAAAATGATGAAATAAAATTTCAACACACGTATGCCCTTCAGCCCACCTAGTAGCTAGAGTAAACTAATTACTACTTGTGCTGCTCATTCAGGGAACTATAACGTACGGTATTACACTCGATTTCCTTTCATTTATCTGTATATCTTCTATTTTCCCGAGGGCAATGTAGCCAGGCTATCTATCTATCTATCTATCTATCTATCTATCTATCTATCTATCTATCTATCTATCTATCTATCTATCTATCTATCTATCTATCTATCTATCTATCTATCTATCTATCTATCTATCTATCTATCTATCTATCTATCTATCTATCTATCTATCTATCTAATCTATCTATCTATCTAATCCATGAGTCCACTTCCTGTGACATCTACGGAGGGAAATATTGTTTGCGCCAGCTTTCTGCTCATAAATTTAGTCTCCGCTTTACGACAGAATAAAAATGCTAAAACTGTCCTTAACAGTTTTCCGGCATTTCATACGGAAGCGGAAAAACGAGGTACGTATGATATCGGAGGGTGGGCGGGGGTGGCGGAGGGGGGAAGTATTGACTAAGTCGCGCATTCGTTAAAAATTGGTTTTTATTGTCACATTTCGTCTGCTCTCTGCACGTCGTTCGACAAATCATGAAGGGTGCGTTTACCAATATAGCGTCACGCTTGAAGCAATGTGAAAGGGGAGACCACACACTATCTTACTCCAGTGATAATGACCGGTCTTTGCGCAAAAGGTTTCAGCCGACTTTAGCCATGTCACTCCAGATCTCGAGACTTAGTCCTATTTGCAATTCAAATGGTCGAGACAACGCCATGTGCGCTAACGATTGCTCGACGAGTCACCGCTGTATACAACTCGCTGTACTTTGTCTTAAGATCCCTAGGATGAGAATCACAGCGTGTAGCAGGTCGAATGGCCCCAAGGAGACCCTTGCGTTTTTGTTCAGTATGCTTCCGCATCGGGGGTACTTGAGAAAGCTGTAGAGCCGGCCTCTCTGCGCAGATTATTTGAAGAAATGTCACGCTGTTTGCTCAGTCTTCAGGAAAAAAAAATCTGTCTTTTTTGCAGCATGAAACATCTGCTAATTAGTAGATGCACCTCATGCAATTATTATTTAAGAATGGTCTTTCAATAATAGAGAATACGCAGACATTTTCAGAAGACGTGTTCGAAATTCTTTCACATCGGGCAACGAGATAATTCTTTTACTTGTGACTGTTTCACACATCTGACAGCCATATTAAGATGACTCGCTGTAGTGAACAGACAAGTAATTATACAAGTTAGAACAACGAACCTGCTAACCCCCTTGCTAATCCTTCCGTTGCAAGTGACACACGAAAAAAGCGGGGGTAATCCCTTCCCTCCCCAGAGTAAGTGAAACATTATCAAGGATCTTCAAAACTTATGACCGTCACATGTACCTTATTCCTACGAACAAACTGAAGAACCAGTTCGTCAGAGTTAAATACCGAATTGAGAAAGAAAGATACATCGGTGTCCTCTACAAAAAATCCCGCAAGAAGATTGTCAGGCAAGTTTTATTGGTGAAACCGGAAA
The DNA here is from genome assembly GCF_013339745.2 of Dermacentor silvarum. Lineage (NCBI taxonomy): Eukaryota > Metazoa > Arthropoda > Arachnida > Ixodida > Ixodidae > Dermacentor > Dermacentor silvarum. Next base: position 160,179,738 of record NC_051159.1, on the reverse strand, counting down.
CCTGAAAACAAAGGTTGAACAGCACCAGAATGACGTAGCAAAAACGAAACAGTTCGTCGAATGCGCCCATGGAACGCCATTAAAAAAACAAGCCATCAGATTAACTAGGCATCAGTGTATATCTCATCGCCAAAGAAAATAACGTACCATTCCGGCTCCTATTAGAGCCATTGCACTTACATTCTACTGCGCATGTCATAAACCGAACGAAGAGCACTCTCCCTGACATATATAATCATGGTTGCTGTACATTCGCTTTCTGATCAAGTTACCAGTACGGGGGCCGAATCGTCAATATATATATTATTTGAAATTGGCGAGTGTACGCGACCTAGCTTCTACTACGACCTTCACTCGCCAAACAATTTTTCATCAAGCCCTTGACAATATAGCGCAACTAACCCATCGAATAAACCTTCGTCTTGCAGTGGACATAAAAATAGGCTGCTGCTGCTGATGATGATGATTATGATGATGATTCCATTAAATGCTTCTAACCACTTCAGTACTACCTGGGTTCAGCCTGGCTATCCTCCGTGCCTTTTGCTTATGGCTTCTCTCTATATATTATGCATATATATTGCTGTATTGTTGGCTGGAGGATCGTCAAGCTGCGAAAGAGCAGGTTTTTTTTTTCTAGTCACATTAACTGCTGTTGAATAGTGTATCTTGTTGAAAAACTATAGAAAATAAATTTATTTATATATTTTTGTATTGATTGACTGATCGAAATAGCTGAAGTCGATTTTTGCTATGCGATACATTGCGGCCAGTTTCATCCCAAAAAATTTAAACCGAAATGCGAACAAATGCAACGGGTTTGCTCTTAGCAAAAAGTCATAATTGATGGGTTGATGGGGCTATTTCCACCTCACCTTTGGTTGAGCATGAGCGAACGTCCTTGCCAAGAGAGGATCTCTCCGGCTTCATGCTCGCATCATGCTCACCCGGCATTAACGAAGAGCTATGCGTACCTAAATGAACAAATAATAGTGTCGAGAATTATCTAAATGCAAAATTAAAAAGGCATGCTTCGTTGTTCCCGAATCAACACAGCGGTTGTTCTTGACCAGAGATGCACGCTAAGGACTAACACATTTTTTTTTTTACTCATCAAAAGCAGGCAGATGCATTTCATAGCGCGAACGTCATGTCAGCTCACGATGTATAGCTAGCTTTTATAATTTGCGCAAAATGAAGCATTCAAATACACTGCATTCTATCATGTCGTGACATGTGTGCGTATTCTGAAGGCAGTGGCACCATCAGCCTTATACTCCTCTTTTTTGTAAAAACGGCAAACGTCATTCTGAGAGACCAGGAAAGGACGGGGGCGTGTCACCCGGCTCAGGACCATTATTGCGCAACGCTTTCTGTACTGTCATTGTGCCTTTCTCGCAGGTCGTCCTCGAGGTCAGGAAAGCGGCTTTCGATTTTGGATTGCCTCGTATAAGGCCTGACTTTCGCCCTCGCCGCCTTATTTGTTGGACCCTCTCTTGCAACTGTCCTTGTAACGAGTCGCCCTCGTGCTTGAAGGCTATTGTGCGACAGGCCCACGGTCGACGAATCGACGCACCCGCTGGCAATTTTACTGTCTCCGACTCAAGTCGCCTGTGTTGTCCAGGGCGCTGGAAGTCTTTCAGAAAAGGTGCTGAGATGCTTCGCTCTGAAGCAATCTATTGCGCCAATCGCAATCACCGGCTCTCACTTACACCGGTAAGCATATTCTTGCTGTTTCGTAGGTTTTCGCTTGGCCTTGTGATGGATGTCCGTGCAAGATTCCATGCCCTCAAGGTTTTTGTCTGTCGCGGCACTCGAGGTGTTTCTCCGCACGGCACCGCGAATATTCCCGTGACTATGTGCTGCCGGAAACCTTTATTCGTCTGTTTTTATTATGCCATAGAATATTGCCGGTGGCGAGCTGCGGGGTATATTACGCTATTACACGGTATCTTTATAGTTATTTTGTGGGTAGATTTCAGAATAACCGTAACCTATACTATCCGCGTAGTTTTACCTCTCTACACTTCCCATGCATAAAATTGCATGATTTAAGAAAGAGGGAATTGATGTGTGGGATAATGTGTAGATGTACTTCGCGTTTTTCTTTTTTTGTATATCTGGCTCAAACTTTCTGCAGTAAATAAGGCTTGACTTTATACAGTACAATGACTATGCTACATTTTGTTTACTTGCTTGCACAGTCACTTGCGCAATGGGTTCCACTTAGTGCTGGCTTCAAACCTCGCCAAGGCTTCGCTATGGCATTTGGCGAAAGATAGAAAGAAAGGTGGTCAATAAAATTACGAGTAAAGCGCGATGGTGTGAGAAAAAGCTGGCAAGATGAAAACACAGAAGTGCCAGCGCTAGAAAGAATCTACAAAGAGGGGAAGTCCGAGAAGTACAGCAAACAACCAAGAGGCAACGTTATGACCGTGGGCATAAATGGCCCATTCTTTTGGGAGCGATATCAGCTGCTACGTCCTTTTTCGTGGACATTGCTAGTGGGTGCGAGGCACATTTCTCAGTCGGCCGGCCACTTCTGGAGGGAGACGTTTCCTGAAACGGACAACGCTGCCCATCCATCTGGGAGAAAGCCCTCTTTCGATTTACCCGGCTACTTGCAACTGCTCCGGCGTCGCTCATTCGCAGGGTTCTGCAATGGATATATTCTCAGCCACGTGACCTTGCTAACGTAAAGATGGGGAGTGCCGCCAACCTAAAACAGCTGTCACACACACAAAAAAAAAAATATGATGCAGTGAGGATGTGCCGCATGGCACACTTAAGAACTCAGGTTGCCCTAACTCAATATTCGCACCACTTCAAACAAAATTGGAGTTTTACGTCGATAGAGCCCTCTATGTGTTGCTATCAGTTTGCTATTGGTAATCATCAGTGTTCAATTTGCGCGTCATGTATTGATCCTAATAAAGTAATTACTAACCTTTCACACGATCAACTGAAAATAGTGGTGTCAGAATGTTTCTGGGTACAATAAGAAGTATCCAGAAAAGTACTTGTATAACTGTTAAAATGTTCACAGGCCTCAAAATTATGCCCGTAGATGTATAAAATTATATAAAATAATGTTTCCGCACGATGAATCCAGGCAAAGAAAAAAACCCTTCACGACCGTACTTTTGTTATCGTATGCCCGGACACGAAGTTAGTTAGCTTTGTGGTAGATATAAGCGCCATTAAATGGTACTTTAACTTTCACTAAAGTATTATTATTTTCATGTGGCATTTCTGGCACACTCGTGAACATTGTCGTCTCCTCGGTAGCGGAATAGGTGCATCTTAATCAGAATTTTGCTAAAGCACTAGTGCATAATCGAACCGACACAAACACCATTGACTGCCCGAAATTGCACGATGACGCGCATATAAATAGCAGAGGGACCTAAAAAAAGAGTGACTGAATTCGATGAGCGCTGACCATGCGGAATTTATCGCCACATTTAAACTGTCTGGACATATATGTGCACAAGTTCGCGCAATAACCAATTTAATCATTAATGTTTTCCTTCTAGCGTTTCTGCCTGCATGAACATCATGACTGCTCCATGACATATATCATGAGTTCCATGTGCGCTAAGTGCATTCACGCCTGTTGAATAAAGCTGAACCAATAGAGGCTTTTGTTTCCCCCTCACCATGCAATAATACGGTATCTCACCAACATATATCAGCGCGAACGAAAAGGTATTGCCTACATTGAGAAGATGACAGGTGGGGACAATAAACATAGACCTGTCACTTTCATTTCCCCTTAAGCATCGCTGGTGGCAAAAAGTAATACGTTGATCGACTGGCGCTTTGCGTGAAAACAAGGAAGATGCCTCTCTTCTGTGATGACTGCAATAAAGTTCTTTCAGTCACTCTTTTGTGATGCCTGCACACTGTTACTTCGGATATTCATGAAATACTTTTGAAACTCATAGGTCAGTTACTCTTGCTCGGTTAAACACGAAACAACCGTACAGGAAGCACGGTACTTCCACCTACGAAGTATGCGCCTCTTTTACATTAAGAGCAGACGTGCGTAATTTTCTGTGCATTTACAAACTCCACATACGCATCAACCACGTCATTTCAGCATTTTGCGCCAACAACATGAAGAAAAACTGAGGACGCTAAGCTTCCCTTTAAGAGTGGAACGTGATAGCATTCAAAGATCCCTGACTGCTCCTCACGCTTCCCGATAGTTGCAGCTGATGTAATCGTAATGTTTACTGAGAAACGCTGGCGGCAAGCGCTCTGCACGAAGGCGAGCTTTCTGGTAGAAACGCGGCCTCTTGCGTGGGTAGATCCCGGAGGTAGTGTACAGCCATGCCAAAAAAGTACATTATTTTCAGGTTTATGTTAGGGCATGTGCTGTTGGTGTTTTGTTATGACATTTGTTTGTGGGTTGTCATTCTCAAAATCCCGAGGAATAACTTAGTCAAGAGTGAAAGACAAGGCATGAGCTACTTTACAGATAGAATGGTGTGGCAATATAACCCGCGTATACCGCATATCAAACAGCATGACATGGCATATAGCATGACTATATACCGAAATATAATTTTCCCAGCGGACAACACCGCCGACGCCGACACTGGATGTTCTGCGACACGGGACCCTTAACGCTATCGCTTTGATACATATGCGGCGCGCATCGAAAAAGGCTTCATGTCGACGAACACGTTGTAATTGCTTCTCTCGCTCAGAATTTGGCGCGCGAACAAAATTTTAACTCTGGGTAACCTAAAAGGTTTTGTCGCGTAGAATTTTTTTGGCACAGCGACATCTTAACTCGAACGGTGACATTCCTCTGAAATTAAAACGACGGCACATTCTTTGCAGCAGACGCAGACAAGAAATGTTGTCTCGAACGAATGTACGCACCATTCGCGATTCGTTTGAAAAGCCTGTATAAAGACGCAGAAATGAAGACGTGCGAAAGACGGGCTTCTATTGCGAAAAATGATAATCCAGTGGTATGTGCAATTTGTGCACGCATTCTTTTGAAGACGCGTGTATGCATGGCGCGCGAGCTACGAGACTTGTACCAGAAGTGTCGTTTGAAACATTCCTAAGTATTTGGTTCGATAGTAAAAAATGTAGCTTCGTGTTTCAGCTGCTAACACGCAGCCTGTCTCATTGTTATTTCTGAAGTCTTTTTATGAATACTGGTAAAACTTGAGGCTGCCTCGTACCATTGGTGAGAAAGGCCCATTTACTTCTGTATGCAATACGTTATTATTATTTTTTAAACCTACACTCCGCCCACAATTGCGGGCGCATGCACAAGAAGGCGACAAATGTTTCTGGGTTTCAAAAGTGAAGGGTAATCGTAATGTCGCAGATACTCAGTAGAATTTCTCTAGCTTTCTAACTTTTAAATTGCACGTGAACTGAAGGAATTTGGGTGCTTAGAAAGCCCCGCGTAAATAGTGTGGATATACCGTATATTCAAATAGTCAAAATCAGAATCAGAATTTTTTATTAAAGATTCATCAAAAGAAGGAAAAGAAATGGAAAAGAGGAGGGGTCCTCTTGTCACCAATACAGGCAGTAAAAAAATGTAAAAAGGTAGCAATGAACATTCTACGCAACAGCGTTAAGCAGGGATGACAGGTGTTTCAATAAGGTTATGTGTGTCACTCGATTATGCTAGCTAAAGATTAAGCTTGTTTTTTAAGCGAAGCTTTATAGGCCCACTTGTGTCGTGGTTGGTGTAAGCGGGGTACCCGGTATCATCATCAGAATTGGCTCGAGCGTCGTCGTCTTCTTCCGCAGCTGGCTCGTTGGCGCCCCTGGGGTTGCGCTCGTGCTTGTTCTAGGTGGCTTTGGCTCGGCACGCGCTCCTGCCAGTGCTCTCAGCGTTCGTCGTCGGCGTCTTTTGCCACAGCTGGCACCGTTGCCGCTCATCATTGCATCGTTCACTTCTCTTCTGTCGTCGTTATCGGGAGGCCGCGTTTACGGGGGTATGAGCCATTGCTTAAGGGGGTATGCACCATTCGTTGTCTTACGTGACGAGCAGACTTAATTTTGAAGCAATTTAATTTCGAAGTATCGCAAGTGGCAATGGCGGGCGAATGCTGCTAACCATGCCACCGACCAAACTCGAGACATCGAACGCAAGCGACAACAGCGACGAGCAGAGAATCGTACAACGCAACTGAAGGAAACGTTGCACGAAAGGGAAGGAAAAGTAGAAGGAAAGGGAAGAACAAGTAGTACGAAAGGGAAGGAAAAGTAATAGGAAATTTTCTCGACAGGGAAAGGTCTGGTAATTTCTTAACACAACCGAGATCTCCTAGACACAGCCTAGACTGGCTTCAAAACCGAGTGCAAAACACCCCGCATGTAATGCAGAAGAAATCTACAAATCCAGAAGATATTGCAACTTTGCCATATTGGTACAGATATCTCGAAGGGAATGGAGCAGCGATAGCTTAAATTAAATTAGATAGTAGGGTTCAACGACCTCAAGTAGCCCAGCGCAACGTCATTGCCACTAAGCCACTACGGCGCGAAAAGATAGCTTCAAGGCGTCGTTAACGCGGTTTTGCCTTCCGTGAGCTCGATATGTAGAGTGCACGGTTTGCGAAATGTTTTCCGACAAGCCTACGTTTCTCCTCTAGGGAAAGTAGGAGGGTTGAGCATTCCGGTGACTTCGACAATCGTCTTCTTTCCCGTGAGATTGCTCTTTCCTGCCTACGCTCGTTGGTGGCTGAGGCAAACTCGAATTGTCTGAGAGATTGAATTTCCATAGTCTTTATCTTACTTCGGAACAAGCACTGCAGGCACGTAGGAAGTGCACGAGCAGGGCCTTTTCAGCTCTCATGTGGTGGTTGGTTTCTTCCGTTTGCACTTCCGGGTGGTTCTGTCTTATCATCCTAACACATACTCGTTATCATGCCAGAGGCAATAGTAGGCACCAGGACCGCTTTGACGGGAAATAATTATCTCGCTCACTTTAAAAACTGGAGGGAAGTGTAATAAACATTTTTAAACGTGAACTACCATGCATGACAAGAATGAACAAGATATAGTAGATAAATCTCTTCGAAGAGCACCGTCAGCCTTAGGGTTCTCTGGTGTAGTCAACTGCTTTACAGACTTGTATCTGACGGTGTCTTGAAGCTTGAATTATTTTATCGTATCCAGTTTCACGAGAATGCAAACAAGGTCTGCTGATCAATGTTTTATGCACTGAATCGCAGTTTGCAAAACATACAGCGCCGTTTGCGCTTGCCTTTTCGTCTATTAGACTCATTCGCAATAATTCATGACGGCCGCATTTCGTTGGGGCGAGTACAAGAAACGCTTGTATACCGTGCATTGGGTGCACGTTAAAGAACCCCAGGTGGTAAAATTTTATTTGGAGACCCCCACTGAGAGTGTAATAAGTAATTATACCGTGGTTCTGGCACGTGAAATCCCAGAGTTTTATTTTAAGTTCGCGATGATTACGATTAAGAGGATCATAGGACAAACGCTCCGCGGAAATTGCAAAAAAATTGCCCTGAGCTGTTCATTTACATAAGAGCACTGGAAAAAAAAAACAGGCAAACGCATAAACAAAGCGAAATATTGCGCAGTATCTCCCAAAATTGTAACCAATCAGTGTGAGAGCTGCGCAAACTCAGGCAAACCGCCTGTTTGGGAGTGTCTTAGCATTATGCTTCCTTTATTCGTTTTTGTAGTATTACTTGATGCATTGAAGGAAACTGCCACACCGGCCTACCATTCCGGCATTTTGTGCTCTCATTCCCAGTTTGTATTTCACCACTACCTCAAGTGCTTCTTCACATCTTTTTTTTTTTTTGTACCGTCTGGCAACCTTCCCGACAGTACAGTTCATTTATTGGTTTATGTGCTTGCACAACCAGAAGCCCAAAACAATGCAGGTTCAATAAGAGACGTCGTAACTGCAGCGCTCCGGAATAGTGTTTACCACCTGGTTTTCCTGAATGACTTCCCGAAACCCGGCACACGATTGTTTCTATATATATCTCTTCCGTTCTATTTAGTAAACCCCTTTACACTTTTTTATTATTTTTATTTTCCTTTCTCCATGTTTGGTTTCTTTTTGCTGGTACGTTACTTCCTGGACCCATTTTCGAGTTTCATGTGGGAAAGCTTAGTTGTAAACCTGCGCTTGTCGGGCGTTGCCGCCTTTGATCCGTATAGTCCATGTGCCCAGCTATGCAACACGTAAACTAGCATACAAAATATTGCATTAAGTGTCTCTCTCTAAACTTTTCATTCCTCATTTGCTTCTACTGGTCACCATTGATAAATCTACCTCTCCTAGCGACTCTTTTCACGCGCGTTACGTCGTGTTTATTCCGGTGCTGGCCGCCATCTTTATCTTTACATGTTCTTATTTGCGTTCATCCTTTATACCCGAGTAATGGTATAGGAATACTATAATTCTATTTGGGACAAGCCTCAAATGCACGCTCTCTTAATTCCGGCATAATCAAAACTCGCTACGACCCTGTCCCATTTTTCGACTGCTTCACTAAAGCTTCGCTAACTTTTTTGTGGTTGCATTTTTGATGAGCCGGGCCCATATTTACAAAACAAGCTCTTGCGCTAGAATTGCTCGTAAAAAGCGAGCCAATCCTAACGCTGGACATATTATTAGCAAAGATGGTCTACCAACGGCAAGAAATCCTTATGAAGGAAAGGCTTTGTGAATTTGGGCCCATCATGTGCAAATAATAGCACCTTCAGAGTCTACGAATCTGATATTCACCGAAAAAGAAACTTCACGCGAAACATTATCAAGGGAAAAAAAAGGCAGTGAAAGGTTAACTGCAAACATGCGTACTTTAAAGAAGTATAAAAACAACTTTTGGATGAAAAAAAAGCTAAAAAATAAACCGAGAGAACTCTGAACGTTAAACTTACCGTTATGCACGATTACGCAGTCTCATCGTATTTCCGGCGTTTAGTACAGCTTTCGACAATGATTAGATTATTTTTATTTAGATTTCCCAGTCTTTCACGCACTGGCCTTCAGAGCAAAAGTTATTTTCATATATGAGAGCCAAGGATGACTTCAATCGGTGATATATTTTCAAGCACTACTAATAAAAATTTTTAACTACAATTGAACACGTAACTAATGCCAGCGAATTGACCTAAAAGAAGACATTGTAGGCAAATGGCGTTGTGAGTGCGATAAAGCGAACAATAATGACCGCTCAAAATAGTGCATCGAAACCCTCCTTAAAATTTCGCGGGGAAAATAAATTGAATTTATATATATGGATGGAACTCGAGAACAAGTTCCGTACACGTGTCACAAATTAAGAACTTGGTTCAAAGAATTACCGGCCCTTAAAGTTGTGATCATCGAGAAAATCTCTTGGCATGGCTCATTGCGACCAAATCGGGTGAGAAAATGCAACGCGCTGGTGAATAGAAACAACTATAATGCGTATATCGGTGTTGTAATTACCTACCAAAACTTTAATTCCGCGAGAACTGGGTCCACTGAGACAAGGGAGACCACCAAAATTTTCCGTTTTGCAGCAATTTTGAAAGAGACGAGTAAATATTGAGGGGATGGGGTGCATGGGATGGAATTTAAACTATGCGTTTGGAGTTTTGAAGTTTTCAGTAAGTTTCTTTTTCCCATGAGTGTTTAGAGGTATATTTTTATGAAACAGTGAGACAGGGAGCCGCTTTATTGAAAGAAGTGGGGGGGGGTGGGGGGGGCTGGGGGGGGGGGGGGCAACCAACGAGGATTTTTTTTTTAATGCTGGAGGAAAGTTAAAGGGAAGAAACACGATAGTGCGGTATGTGGATAGCGGATGCAAGCATTTTTGACTATAAAGACCAGGTGCTTTACGGCAGCACCTGTACTTAAAAATTCAGAGGTGTTGAAACTTCCGGAGAAGTGTCATTTCTATGTTTGATTTGGAGAAAAGTAATAGTATTTACAATAAAAAATGTCTAAAGGTATCAGGTACAAAAAAACTGATGTGAGCTTTGAAAAGAAAACAGAAATTGAAGAGTACGAGAAATTTCCTCCCTTCCACTCAGAAAATAAATTGTAATAACTGAGCTTGATAATAAAGTGAGAAGTTGTTCGATAAAAATAAATAATGTCGACGTTCACGTGAAGAGTCTTACAATCACGTAATGTCCCTCTACACGCTCATTCCTTAAATTCTCTAGATTACATACGGCAAATATAACATTTAAATATAATGATTAGGCTTAAACGGCTAGTAAAAGCAGAAACTCGGCGTCATTACTCAGAGTTATTGGAAACAAGGTCGTTTCGAAGGTTGAGAAGCATACATTTCTTTAGCTTTCATTGGTCCGATGTGACCCATGCTATTACAGGAGAAAGGTATTTATTTTATATTCGCTCTGGCTTTTTTTGTAAGCTTTCTCCTGTTGGCAGAAGACAAAGCGCCTCATATGGCGTACAGAGAGCACATCCACAGCGATAATGTGATGCACTGATGCACTCAAGGACTCTTGCAAGCAGATTCGAAAAACCGCCCCTCTGTTCCGAAATAAAGTTTATAACGAATGCAGACGTTTGCGAGATTGTTAGCGTTTTCCTCCGATTGCCGCTCACTTATACGCCGTCGCATGCGTCCGATGCAAATAAACTACTTCATCACGCCAGCGTAACTCACGTAATAGTGACGGAGGCTCCATTGAAGTGCTTCCACTGCGAGGGCTTTCCAAACACTTCGCACATTCATGTTTTTCCCCTATGATAAGGTTCTTTTGCTTCCGTTAATGAGCTCCCGTGGCTCTTGTTAATGAGCTTATGACACTGACTCCTTACGAGCACTCACAAACCGACCTATAAATTAATACATGTTGTTTTGCGAGGAAGCGTATTCCCGCCTGCTCTATTCCAGTTTGTGCATATATTTAACTTCAAAAAATCTTTATTATTTCGTAGTTTATATCGTTGTCTCCAAGGAGTTTTTGTTAGAGCCTTGTCATTAGTTAATAAATTAATCCTTCCCTAATTATTTCGGATCAAAGGCGCAGTGCCTAATCTCTGCTTCGGAGGAGATAAATGACACATCTCAAGGTGTCAACAGCTGCAGAAAAGCTTTCTTTTAGCAGGCTCTGAGCTTCACTAATTATTGAAATTCATATTTATACTTCCAAACTTCAATAACGGTCCGTGAATAGGCGTTAGTAAAAAACCTGTCTAGTATGTTTCTATGCGTTCGTCGAAAAATGTTTTCGGTAGCCGCTTGCAAAACAAATCTTTTACTGTCTTCGCGCTTCCCAACTATGCACCTCGTAAAACCTTCATTAATTGGCCCTTCCTGGTTGTCCAACACTTTGGTCCTTTGTACGTTCAGTGTACAACTTCTCCTTAACATTGTCGTTCAACAATGTCGTTTGATGCCGTCTTCCTTCTTGCTAATTACCCGTGAGGGTAATTATTGCGAATATTGCTTTGTTGCAGTTCCTATCATAACGTCTCAGCATACAACCATGCTCAAGAATGCTCGCAACACATTGGTGAGGCCCACCGTATCGTAAACAAGGCCTACTTAAGTGGTACGCGTGATGCACACGAAAAAAAAAAAATGGCTAACAGCTTCCTGGAAAAGCACAGCTCATATTCTAGACGTTTCTTTCACACGCTCGGTATTTATTTTTAATTTTTTATTTCACGGAATCTTTTACCTTTTGAACATGCTATGAAGGACAGTCCACGACTTATCCTGAGAATACACTTTACATAAAGGCATATCACTATCTTCTTGTGCGCGTAGCTCGGAGGCCTCTGGGAGAAATAGGTTTCTCCAAGCTGCACCATCTAAAAGACGTCTGGAAGCTTTGTCATTGATATTGCTTAATTTGTTTTTGCGCAATACATAATCGGGCGACCCTCTCATTGTCGCCACAAAGGCAAAATTCTAACAACTTTGCAATGTCTCACTGCTCCTGTTTTCCTCCTAGCCATTCCCTCGTTAACGTCGTTTTACTTCTTTGTTTTTTCATTCGTTTCTTTCTGTACAGGGACAGAAACTGGAGCAATAGCAAAAGGCTCAGTAGCCTGGCAAAGGCCTTTGCTCCAAATACAGTGCGGCACGCCGGCCAGCATGCACGCTCTAAAAAAACCGAAAACAAAGATATACGAACATATTTAAACAAAAGCAAGAAAATAGATTAGAAAAAAGAAACCTTTGGTAAGTCCGTACGTGTTTAACAACGTGAAATCGGTAGAATGCGCATAATATTGCCACCTTATTTACGGATACCCATACATTTGCAATATCACACTTATACTACGAAACATTTCATGACACACTGGTTATAGTTGCTATCACATGTAATTAAACAAAAATCAACAAAATATACACCAAGCACACAAGATAAAAAGGAAAATATATGTAAGTATGAGTGTCACGTATATAGTTACGTGCTTGACATTTTCAAGGGGAATCATCATCATAATCATCATTATCATCATCATCAGCCTATATCTATGTCCATTGCATTACAGAGGCCTCTCCCTGCGATCTATAATTACCCCTCTGTTGCGCTAGCTGACACAAACTTGCGTCTGAAAATTTCCGAATTCATCACTCCACCTAGTTTTTTTCTACCGTCCTCGACTGCGCTTCCCTTCTCCTGGTACCCATTCTTTAACTCTAAGGCTCCACCGGTTATCCATGTGAAGTGGAATATCGGTTATCCTCGCTTGCGCTCTGATCCACACCGCTCTCTTCCTATCTCGTAACGTTATTCCCAACATTTTTTGTTTCGTTGCTCTTTGTGCGATCCTAAACTTGTTCTCGAGCTTCTTTGTTAACCGCAAAGCTTCTGCCCCATATGTTAGCACCGGTAGAATGCAATGATTGTACACTTTTTTTTCAATGACAGTGGTAAGCTCCCAGTCAGGATTTGGCAATGCCTGCCGTATTCACTCCAACATAATTTAATTTTATAGTATTTTAGTGTATAGTTTAGTGTAATTGGTTAACGTCGTTGTTCCGCACACAAGCTCACAATAATAATGTCGAGAATAGAAGAAAGTATAGCAGAGCGTGTTTTCTAGCCACGCTGGTATTAGTGAATTGAATTTCTACATACATCCATTGCTTGGATGAAATGCTTTGATGCATTAGTGACTGTAATTGCTAGTTGAACCTTGAATGTTCCCTCAATAGAAAGATTTAGAATAGGGAAATAGCGTCGAAGCCAAAAGCTGCCCCAAAAGCTTTGCGTCAACAAACACGGCGGCACCCATCGAAACGACGGGTCTAACCTAGCACCGAACTGGGCTCCATTCGTGGTGACGCGTAAAGTTCGTAACCTAGGAGAAGGGATTGCTGTTATCGCTTTATCTCAACTAACGTGTGTAATGAAGGTTGATTCATTATACGCCGCTGATTCCGAATTCATTTGTTGATTTCATGGCTCGTGGACCTAACACGTATTAGCTTGGCTGGTGAAGGCGCGTAAAGTTGGTTACTCAAAACTAAGCGGAACAAGTGGCTCGCTGCTAATAGAAATATATCTAAATTGCAATTAAACGCGAGAACAGGAAAGTGTAAATTACTCTTCTTATCATAAAATGGTATACTTTATTTCAATATTTGTAACAGCCTTTTTGACACCTTAGTGGCAGTGCAAGCACAAGACGCTATATACCTGTAATCGCAAAGACCAATTCTAAAGCTCTTCACTCCTGCATTCTCCAACGCTGACATCCGCAAAACTCTTTGGGGCCCCAAACTTAAGGGGCCCCTATTCTAAAACTTTCTAATGGTTGCCATAGCGCTCACTCGGGAAAAGCACACGCTGCAGTGGCTTGGGGTGTGTTTTGTAGAAGCCTTCCTCTTCCAAAAAAGGCAGCGATATCCTTTCGCAGGGAAACGCAGGGAACACACATAAATCCCGAAGAATGAAAATCAGGGTGGACACGTGTGTGAACAACGTTCCACAATTCCTTTTTCTTTCACGAGGTTCAGTGTTCCATTCACAGGCTAGACTGCACGTCAAAGGAAAACAACCTCTCACTGACGCCCACACACCAGTTCGAAAAATCACACTATGGCTCTACTAGCTGGCAGGCTATACGACAAAAGGGGCCGACTGCAGCCGAATGTTTTTCCAGAATAAATTTTAGAATCTTTTCTGTCTAACGTGGTCCGGAGTAATCACAGGTGCTACCGGGTCTAGAGATATGCTACAAGGGTCGCATGTTATTGGGCGTAGTTATTACATGATCAAAAGGACTTGCTGTTGGCCAAGTTGGTGCTGTCCGCATGACACACTGCCACTGAAGGGAAGAAAACAGAAACATAAAAACCCGAAACTATTAACTGCAACACTGGCGGCACATCCGACTCATTTACCGAGCGTCGAAATCCATGAAAATAATAATGCACATATGTATGAGCGAAACATACTCCAGATTCGCTGCCCTATACATAAGAGGGAACAAAAATATGTAGACATGGAAAATACCAATCGTATTCGTGACATTGTTTGTTAACGTTGTGTTAGAAAACGTTGAAACCGTAATGCACGAGGGGTTTGAATGGATTACGGCGTGTTAAAACATGACCAACCATATCAAGCTCCTGTTACTATAAAACTACTTACTACTTACGTACTTACGTACTTGCGCACTTACTATCAAACTAGCAAGTACAGGTAATTTCCCCTATGTTGTTCTTGGTGTCATTGTTTGTTGGCTTCTTATCATATCAAGCTCCGTGATTCTATGCTGTACCTCTTCAACTTGAGGAGATACGTGAACTCAGGAGGAGAAATGTTCACGCGCTTCATCAGAAGGGCTTCTCAATACTCCGAAACTTGGAAGTTAATTATGCACTTTACTTTCTCGCTGCAATGGACTCGGCGACTGTTAATATTGCCACATGGTGTGGCACAGCGAGGGGACTGAGAAAAGAAGAGAACGAGGTTCGTCTCGGCATCGCGCGTCGACGCTTACGCTTGCCTGGATTCTTATTCAGCGTGTCTTCGTTGTTCTGCGGTCGTCGGGACGATACGAGGTCTTCAGTGCACCGAGTATCAGCGGCCCCGCCTCGGAAGATCGCTGACGCCAGTTTTCCCGGCGCGGACTTGGTGATCTCCCTTGCGTCGTCCTCGAGGTGGTATCACGAGCAGGGAAATATCACCGCGGTGAGGGTGAACGTGACTGCCGCTGCGGTGTGTCCGGCCTGCGCTGCTGGTCGAGGAATTCTGCGATGTCGGGAGGCCGTTGGCCGTACCTAGGTCGAGGCGAATCGACAGAAAAACCCCGCAGTCCGAGTCGGCGACTGTTAATATTGCCACATGGTGTGGCACAGCGAGGGGACTCAGAAAAGAAGAGAACGAGGTTCGTCTCGGCATCACGCGTCGACGCTTACGCTTGCCTGGATTCTTATTCAGCGTGTTTTCTACAGCAGAGTATACGCGACAATATCTCATGTAACTGCATTTTTTGATTCCCAAGAAATAACAGCTAAGTTTAAATGTTGCATGTAAGATTTGAATTTTTCTCGCCTGTCCTGTGCATCATGCTTTTTTTTCTTTTCAATGCCTACGATGTGGCAAACTAGGATGCATTTTGATATAGGGGAAATGAAAGTTTTACAATGTAGCTGAAAGATGCGCATGAGAACTTCGAAGTAGGAAAACAAATTGTTCATTTCAAACGGTAATCTTTCGCTCTCCGCTGATTGATTTTTTTATTTGTTTTATCTCTTACGCCTCATCGCAATAGATAGCGTCGCCGGGGCCTTCTTTAGATTTGGTCTTCCGAGGCGACAAACACTGCGTAGCGAATAGCACTCTTACAACGAAGACATCAAACGCTTTCGAGAAAGCTTTCACCGAACCCACTTACGCCTTCACGTTCCTTCGAGAAAACGAATTGCTAATTTGCAATTCAAAGTACCCAGGTGCCGCAGCGCACAAAATTCTTTCGTTTCGCTCCACGATTGTGTTAGCTCCTATTTTGTTTTCGTCGTTTCCGGCTCAAAGGCGTAAATTGAGCCCGAGGCGGATTCAGAGGGGTGTGTGTTCAGCCTTCGCATTCTGCTTGGCACCACGTAGAGTACGTGAACACTACAGCTTGAAAACTGTCGATTTTGCACATTATTGCTGGCAGAATGACGATCTATTTGATCAAAAACACGGTAATGGAAATATAGGTCCTGCGCCAGAATCGTCTATAAAGACATTCCTCTTAACGATGGAGACTTGAGGTCGGCTGAACGCTATCAGGAAAAAGCTACAGTTAGGGTTTGCTAGGCATGTCCAATGCAACCTCTTGTAAGAGTACTCATGAGAGTGCTCATGAGTGCAAGAGTAATTATGAGTGCACTTATAGATCGGTGTTAAAGGTCTTCGTCCAGTAGTGGTAATATACCACTTAGGGCTTCAATAAAGATTCGTACTTGCCGGGACTCCTCGAAACCATCTAGCCTCTCTACCAGCGGAGAGACCACGTGTCCTTATCTGACAAACGGTACCCGCGCATCATGAGTCTATACCATCTTGCTCCACATCTGCCATTTGTTTTGTGGTTAGTGCGTATTAGCCACTCTGTTGAAAAGAAACCACGCATTTACGTACTTTCAAGTTCAATTTGAAGCTCAAATAGACAAGCGCACATGAAGAATAAGCACGATGGGAGCAATATCTGGGCGGTGATATTAAAAAATGTATTCCTTTTTTTCAGAGACATTACTAGGACAACATCACTTTTTCGTTCTTCTCCACAACAGTTTATGTTTTTGTCACCACCTCTGCTTGCTCTTAGTATAAGAATATTATATGTTTTTTTTTTTCTCAATAGCTGCGTTAACCCTTTATCTAAATGCTTGGTAACCAGTAACCTTTAACCATTATTCACAGAAGAGGCAAACAAGAAAAACGGCTAACGTCAGTGAGTGCACCTTCACATAAAAAAAGTAAAAGCACAAGTGGTGAAAGATTCGAAGAAATGGAGATTGATATATGCCGAGACCATGTTCAACATTTCATGAACAAGAAATTCTGCTATGCTGGTGCTTGCACTGGAGCTACAACTCATATTTAGTTGTCCTGTTTCTTTTAACTAAGCAGTGAGCAGAAATTTCCTTTCAAAATTCACGCAAGCAAATAATAGTAAGTTATTTTGTATATAAAGCGAATTAGAAACGGAGTGTACAGAGGAAGGTCAGACTACATACCGCGAGGTCTCTCATAGATATCCCTGAGTGTTTCGTGATTATTAAAATTCACGTTCGGGTTTCGGTGTGTGAAAAAAAAATTCTGCTAGTTAAGTCGTTCAGAAAACTGGATTATTTGTGAGTTCCTTCGGGCTGCTTTCTATGGAACACCTTTGCCATAAACAATACATGCTGCAGTATAACAGTTGGAGCGTCATCAAACCAGATGTGCTTCTTTGCTTTCTGTGCTGCTTCCCGGGAGTAACTTGCTTCCCGCGAAAGAAAAGACGCCATTCGTCTCAGTGACTGTAAAGACCTAGGGAGATTGAATAATGTATTTTCGCTACTTGACCGGCTTTTGTAAGACCGCCACAGGTGTGTTAGTTAGGTTCGGGATTGTGCGTTAAGCTATGAAGTGAATACTGCAGAAATGTTATGTGATTCATGCTGTATATTTGACATCATGAGAGGCAAAAGCTGAAGAGATCTCTGTGTTATTTTTCTGAAAAGCTGGGCTGTGAGGATTTTACTGCGAAATTGTATCGCTGCACTGAAATCATGCCTCTAGAGCGTGGCTGCTCCGACATTGAGTTAGGAGCAGTTGTAGTGCTGGTAATTTTCAAGCACTCATTTTAATGCACGGAATGGCGCAATAGATCATTATGCATCGCCAGCATGGCAGTGGTGAAGTGGCGTTTTAGTACTGGTCATTTTTCTTCCAATTCACGTTACAACTCGAGCATTGAATTTGAATACAACAGAAAAAAATACAAAGTAATGGAGCACACACTGGTAGTGAGGTCCAGATTGTGGGGAACCGGATTGATTTATTGATTGAATAACGTGAATAACTGATTAAATAGTATTCAATTATTGATTTGCTTACTCATTTATTTGCTTATTTATTTCATTGATTGATTGATTGATTGATTGGAAATTCTCACAATAGGCACAACGTTTAATGTCGGCGGCTTTCCCACAATACAGGAAAGACTTGATTGTTACGTAGCAGGAACTCTGCAACCGAAAACTAGCTACCATAATGCAATTTTTTGCAGCTTTGACCATAGCGGAAGTCATTAACGATGCATGTTTTATCAGCACAGATAAGAAATACGTGCCTTGCGCGAGGCGCACAGTGTTGTATTGCTGGTACATTTGTCTAAAAAAAGTAGAGCTTTTTTTTTCTTTACGTAATTTACCCAATCATAGTCAAGTGCCTGCTTTCAACACAAAAAACCTTGCTTGCTTTCAGAAACACGTAGTATTCTTACCTCAGTATTCTGAAAATAAAATTGAGACAAAGACAACGGCTATTATACAAAGGACTCCGACTTGCATTCTTTGTTTTTGAATTGTCAGCTATACTGAAACTAACTTGTCCAATCGAAGAAATTTGTTTCTGCTCGCTGTATTCTTTTTTTTCTTATGTACTTCCATCATTCATATTAGCTGCCCAGGACTAACTTGTGACAATGTACATCTTTATTCATTATTGCTAATGATATGATCAAAAATATACAGGGTCTGTCCTGAAAGTAATGTCAGTGAATTTATTGTGACGCGACTGTACGTCGGAGTGCGGTCTAACCGGTTGAAACTGGTAGTGGGGGAACCCGCTAGGCAGCGCTCCGTCGCTCAGTGTGCTCCGAGCATCGGAGAGTGTAGGACGGGCCTGTCCGTGAGAGTTTTTTTTTTTTATATTCTTGTGCAAGTGAAAATGCAGCGCTCGTTAGAACAAAGATTTGCAATCAAGTTTTTTTGTGAAATTTAGGCCAGACCGCTGCGAAAACTGTTACTATGATGAAGACTGCTTACAAATAACGTGTGCTGTCAAATCGGCAAGTGTTTCGATGGCTCAAGGCCTTTTTGGAAGGCCGGGGAAAGGTCGCCGACGAGGACCGCGCCGGACGGCCATCAACGACCACCATGGCTGACAATGTGACGCGAGTGAGGGAACTGTTGAACTCGGACCGACGATTAAGTGTTCCTTTAATGGCCGACATGTTAAACATTCCGAAAAGCTCAAGTTCATGAAATCATTACCAACGATATCGGCATGCGGAAGGTGTGCGCGAAAATGGTTCCAAACGTGCTCACTGACCAACAAAAGTCACGCCGCGTTGAAACGTGCCAAGAAAACCTCGACATGTGCAAACGTGATCGAACATTTTTAGACAACATCATGACAGGTGACGAGACTTGGGTATTTGAATTTGACCCGGAGACCAAAAGGCAATCATCAGAGTGGCACACGCACTCGTCCCCTCGCCAGCAGAAAGTCATGATGAGCAAATAAAAGATCAAGATCATGCTCATCGTTTTTTTTATAACATCCACGGACTGATTCATCACGAGTTTGTAGAATCTGGAACCACTGTGAACTCCAAGTTTTATGTGGAAGACTTCAAAAGACTGAAAAGCGGGGTTCAATGCATCCGGTCGGACATCGCAGACAACTGGAAGTTGCACCACGATAATGCGCCAATCCACAGTACCTTCATCGTCACCGATTACGTGGTTAAAGCAGGGGTGCCAACAATCTCCCAACCCCCGTAAAACCCGGACTTGGCTCCCCCCGACTTTTTGCTGTTTCCACGCCTCAAAACACCCCTGAATGGCAAGCATTTTGGGACAGTGGACGGGATCGAAGCAGGTTGCACCCAGCATTAAAGGCCATTACGGAGGAGGACTACCGCAACGCATTCGAGAGCTGGAAGTCTCGCTGGAGCCGATGTATCGACGCAAAAGGAGAGTATTTAGAAGATTTTTAAACACTTGTAACAATAAATTCAATAAATAGTTTTTAATGGCCTTACTGACATCACTGTCAGGAGAGACCCTGTATATTCCCCCTCGCAAAATGACTTTGCACCCTGTAGAGTAGCATTGTTTTATTCCTCTACACTACCGCGCCAGCTTCTAGTCATCTAAAGCAACTTCTACCGGCTGCTAGCCTATACAGGAATAAATGAACATTCTTTTACAAAAGGTTTGTTCTAATAATATGCAGAAGTTTCGGTTGTACAACAAAAAAGCTTTCGGATGAATGTGTTTGCCGGCAACTGGGTAGAATAATGCTATTCCCCGCGGGCACATAACTTTCTAATTATATTTTCTCCACTCTTGCGTGGAAGACATATAGAACAGCTACGGTGTGTTTCAAAATTTTCAAAAGAACGTCAAATGGTATTGGCTAATGCTTCATATAAAGGGACCATAAATGATGGAAAACTCGCTCGACGGAGAAACGTTATTCATCTTGGAAATTGTTTGCTCACATTCGGCGGGAAATTCGCTCATTCTTTTTAACAAAGCAAAGACCATGTTGAAACGAGGCCCGGCAAAAGAATTAGTTTCTTATTAGTTATTTTTTCTGAGTGCTCCAGAACGAATAAAAGCGTTTTCGTTCTCACGTATGAAATGTTCTCCATTTTCGTTTTGTGGGATCGCTTTGTGGAATTTGCATTTTTTAACGGTGACTTTTTTCCCCCTTCTAACAAGAGAATGGTGCGGCTGCAAAGAACAACCGTTTGGGCAAAGTATGTGCCAAACGTTACTGCCTCGCCTTTTTACCTCTTACACTATAGGTGCCTCAGCGGCACTACGGGAGAAACACTGTTCTTGTCGAAACATTCAACACTTTCTCTTCTTGCACTGAATATCACTGCTCACACGTTTTTGACAGAGTGTCTCTGTGATCAGCTATTGTCGACACTTTTTAACAACCGCGCAGCAAGGACCTTGCAGGTCAGTACCATTATCAGCCGTTTTATGTCTACTGCAGGGCGACCGCCTCTTCCAGGAATCTCCAATTACCTTTGTCTTCCGCAAGCCGGCCCCATACTGTGCCTGCAAAGTTCCTCATTTCATCAAACCGTCTAGATATCGGCCGACCTAGACTGTGCTTCCCTCCCCTTGGCAGCCATTTTGTAGCTCTATAATAGACCATTGGTCATCTGCCCTACGTCACTAAGTGACCTAACCAACTTCATTTTTTACTCTCATTCTCAACTATAGAATATCGGCTACTCCCGTTTGCTATCTAATTCACACCGCTGTTTTCCCGCCTCTTCACCGTTACTGCTATCGTGTTGCGTTCCATCCTTCGTATCCTGGTCCTTTGCCTCTTCTCAAGCTTCTTTGTTGATGTCCAATTTTCTGCCCCATACGTTAGTACCGGTAGAATGCAATGATTGTGCACTTTTATTTTAATGCATAGCGATAAGCTGGTTGTCATAATTTTGTAACGCCTGCCGTATGCTCTGAAGGCCAACTTTAGTCTTCTG
The DNA here is from genome assembly GCF_013339745.2 of Dermacentor silvarum. Lineage (NCBI taxonomy): Eukaryota > Metazoa > Arthropoda > Arachnida > Ixodida > Ixodidae > Dermacentor > Dermacentor silvarum. Next base: position 160,158,278 of record NC_051159.1, on the reverse strand, counting down.
TAGAGCTACTTTTACAATTAGACTGCCCAGTGACTAATTGGCCTACATCGCACTCTTGCACCATTGGCACGGTTTCTTGGGGCTGACTGACAATCAGTGACTCTCGTTCTCGCAATAGGGAATTAAGCAATACCTTTGTCATCTTCATATAAGTCTTTAGACTTACTCTTACCCATTGTCGGCTAAAATCATCAGTCATTTCTTTGCAAGCCATCGTTGCTTAACAGGACACTGTAACCTGCAAACTACCGGTTGCTATATTTGTTATATTGATTCCCAAACATATTGGAGTTGGTGGTGAGTGAGAGGTGGCTGCTGTAACTGTAATGTACCAGTTTTCGCGAAACAAGACCTCTAGAATCCGGATCGAACACTGCTGTGAAAAAGTTACATTGTAATGTTTACGCTGGTGATCCCATGGCTCAATTACATGACTTCTGGGGCCCAAACTGTATTCCGTTGTCATTAGACCGATTTCTGAAGAGAGCAAGTGAGCCCGCAACACCAGAGGCGAAAGAAATTCTTACGCCAGATCATTTATATAGAGTACTTCAGTTATGATTTCGTGCAGCTGGTTACTTCAGTGAATAAAAGAGAGCGAAAATTTTATGCGCAGGTCTGTCATAGGTCATGCTGCCGAAGAAATATACTACAATAAACAGTTCAGGTCAGTCATGTGAACTCAAAAATAAAGGTGCCATTGCAAACAGCGATTTTATTTTTCATTTCTCTTGCGCATAGGTGGGGGCGCAGGGCTATGGTGTTTTATTTGTTTATCTTTCATCTTATTATACCACGCTGATTAGAAGGGGTGATTCAAAACGAGCCTTGCAAGACACTCGGTATGACGGTAAAGTAATCCCCCTTTCGACTGCCAATTAGCTAAGTGCTCACGCTGCGTGGGGAACCAAGATTTTAATTAAATTGAATAGAATTCACTGCAGGACGAAGTATGTCCCGCAGTGGACACGAATATAGGCTGATGATGGTGATGATGATGATGAATTGAAATCTGGGGTGTTACGTGCCAAAACCACGATACAATTATGAGGCACGCCGTAATGGGGGACTCCGGATTCATTTTACCACCAGAGGATCTTTAACGTGCCCACAATGCACGGGACAGAGGTGTATCTGCATTTCGCCTCCATTGAAAAGCGGCCCCCGCGGCAGGAATTTCATCCCGCGACCTCGTGATTAGCAGCGCAACACCATAGCCGCTTCACCACCGCGGCGGCTGTCAGGCAGTTGTCTCATGAACTACGCCAATGAAATCTCTATGAGTCCACTCAACGTAGATGCAGCTGAAATTATGCCCTGAAAGCTGTATGAGGCCCGCGTCCCTGGCCGCATGATTCTCTTAGCGCCAGTCATGTGCGACCTAATGATTCTGCTAAGCAATTCAGGCTATCGTGCTTCTTCAGCGCCTCTGTGTATTGCTCTCGCCGTTGCAAGCCTACGGTTGGTGGGATCAGATTCAAAAATATAATTCAAAATAACGCAGTTTTTCGTTCTACCGGTTAATGTAACGAGAAAGAGGAACCGACGAAGAAAAAACAAACTTACGATATATTTAGTGATTGGGCATCTTAAATACCATGGTACTGTTCTATGAAAAATAAACTCGTACTTTTTGCATATTAGGTGAAATTAATTATAGCGGCTAAATGTGCAGGACAATGCTGTCATTAAAATAGGCTTCGCGGTGGTCGTAGCAGAGGGCATCTATAGATCCTTTAGGCATTGAGCGACCTAGTTCTGATGCAGCTATTTGGTGTGCTACTTCTCAAGCAACCGCATTGAAAGAAACTGTGATGTAAAACGCGATAGGCAGACACGCACTATGCTGCATTCACTGTGCAGTAAAACGCCGTGCCAAACACGAGCATCTACGTGACTGTTAGCTCGAAGCTAAACGGCGAAGAAACCTCTGCAATGGTAGAAAAAGAAAAGAGTGAGCAGTTTCTTTGATGTACCTAAAATAAAATTGTACTAATAATTTCACTTAGAATATTTACATTCAGAATTGCAATATCATTCATTAGAAACGTTTAAACAATGTTACAATTAACGTGAATTCGAACAAACATTTTCAGTCTGCTGTCATTTTATCTTTTTACTTGCTGTTTGTCCTAGCGCCTGTCATTTTCTCTCGGCTCATATATAGCATCTTGCGTAAGGCATTGCCGGATAACAACAGTGGTCAATCACGTGTTTCAGCAATACGCCTGGCTGCGCAGTACTCTGCTCCGGATGCATTTGTACGCCCAGAATCTTATTTGCCTTGAGACAAGCGAAGTTGGGTGTTTTCTATTACCTCCCACAAGAGAATCACCATACGTGAGAACCCAAACGGGAATAGAGGAATCTTTTTCCTTTCATTACGCAGACGAACACAAACAGAAACAAAAGTGATGCATTTCATGTTTCTATACGACAAAACAAAAAAGGCTAAACTTGGGATTTTAGTAACAACGAACGTGCATCAGTCTTCCCTCATCAGTGGAACCACAGAAAAGAAGGTGTTTCGAGTTTTATACCAGCTCTCTTGGCCACATGAATGGGTTTCGTTATTGTCATTTGTGTGTTTTTTCTCGCTCTGAATTTGGGCCAGACTGCAAAGCTTGTACGATAACTCTTACAGTGGTGGCGCAACGGCGCGATTGTGTCCCACATTGTCGGAGTTGCTACGTGTCTTGCGTTTTTATGTGCCGAGCAAGAAATCAAGCAGTGCTCTTGGTGAGCCCAAATCTGGCTAACGTTCGCTCCACCAAAACTCATAATACAGGCGTATCGAACTTGTGTAGAGAGCCGTGTCTTCAATACTTCTTGCCTTCTTGGGTAAGAGGGAACGCATAACAGATATAAGGATTTACGGCACAAGAGGCAACGCATTCGGCATTCGAGATGCCAGAGCAATGAATGCGAGAAAACAAAAATGACAGCTTATCCTGTCTGGACGTGTATGCGCAACCGTGAAGTGCTCCGCAGAGTTTAGTGCTGAGTGTCTGCGAAGCCAAATGCACTGTCCTATAGATCCGCCCCCTTCTTCTCCGTGATATGACGTGCGGGTGGGGTAGTACTATAACTGTTACCGTCAGGTGGAATGAATGGGATTTGCAATGACGTATTTATGTGGAGTGCGTGCTTCCAACGAACAATAAACAACTCCGGGGGCCACAAGAAAGGAAGAAGGAAAGGGAGAGAGAAAGAAAGAGCATAAGCGAGAAAGAAAATAAAAGATCAGGCTGCCACCTACGCAGTTACTTGGGCGCACAAATACTGAGTTTGTTGCTGCAATGCGAACATAAAAACAATTTCTATTGTGCGGTGATGTAATAGTTTGACTTTTTAAAGAATTTTGCTGTACATGGAAAGGTAAAACAAAGCGGGGCGTTGACTATTTGAAGCCACGGAACCTGGGAGATCTGTCAACCGACTACGTTATTGGCTATCCGTCTGGCGACTGTGCGGGATATAACATATTTAGGAATGCCTAGAAGTTTCACGCTCTATTCATTTGTAGTGGACAATCCTTCTAACCCTTTCTTCCACTTTGCCTTATTTATTTATTCCCTAAAGATCATCTGTAATTGGGTATTACAGGGGCATGGCAAGAAACATACTCGTAGCTTTCAATTATTTAACCGTAGTCGATACTGTTGCCGAAATCAATTGTTATATTTTTAGATTGTGGCAATGCCCCATTATCCAAAGGCAGCATGCATATAAGTTAAAGACGTAATACACTCGATACGCGTGTTAAATTTCCTGTACTGCAAAAATGCCGTGTATATATTGTACATACAGCAGAAACACGGTAAACTAAAATCGCTTAAATGCAATTGCCACTTAAACGGAACAGCCCCTAAATTGGTTGGTGTTGTATTCGTGTACTGCAAAAAAAAAACACTTTTGTTAGTCGGAACCAAAATTTTCGCAGCTCTCTGTGAACGGAAACGGAACTACAGAAAGAAACCCCCCCTCTCTCTCTCTCTCTCTCTCTCTCTATATATATATATATATATATATATATATATATATAAGCACAAAGAGGCAGGATCTGGAATACAGGCTTTGCGACAGCTCTCTTTTATTCATAACGCAATCCTTAGACAAGCTGTGGAAAAAGCTCAAGGAGGCGAAAATTGGATACACCTATATTGCGTAGCATGTTCTGAACTGGGCAGCTTCGCGGCACCTTCGCTCGCCTCCTAGCCGACCAAAATAAGGACAACCGAAATTTCGGACTACCTCTGCAGGACCGAGTGTTATTCTGCCACTAACTGGTATCAGGAAGAGCTATGATTTTGCTTTGGTGAATTCGCGGTGCCTCCTGAAAGCCAAAACTAACGAAGCCTGTAGTCACTCCAGTAGCCATTGACCACGCCCAAACGACAGCATAAACTAGCTGCTGCATTCACTTCTTTATGCTTAACACATCTAACACTGTTGAAAGGGTGTATGAGATATAGCACTGCACCTCTGTACATCTTTCTCGGTAAAAGGAACTCCTGTTAATTGGAACATATTTCTCCGGTCCCTTGAGGTTCTGTTTGAAGATATTCCACTGTAGCTAATAAAAGGTTATCTGAAAAAAATACATCGCAAATAGAGTACGCTTTAGGATACGCGCACAAGCCCTTGAATAAAAAAAAAATGAGAGAAAGCCGCCCATGCTGCATCCCTTGATCTTTCGTTGAACCAGAGCAAGGTACCAAACTTAAAAGTTATTTCCACTAAATCTCATTCACGATTTCCAGCTCCAGAGAAAAGGAAAGTACGTTTGACAGGGGTGCTGTCTTTCAACTAAAGGTTTATTGAAAACCTGTGACCATTACCTACACGAGGCCCCAAGAAACAGGAAGCAAGATGTGACCTAAGTTTATGACCGACCTGCATACGTACACCCATGAGCAAAAGTATACGGACCACAGCGTCGCCGAAATAAGTTGTATTTCTTCGTATCTACCAAGCAATTGATGAGCACACTGAAATTCGCAATGCCAAGTTTGGGGCGCAGTCCTCAATTTCAAGTTTCGTTCATAGGCAGAGGGAAAAAATCTGCTTTTTCGAGTAACCCCTGGTCTGTATACTTTTTCTCGCGGGTGTACACGATCTCTTAAAAAGTAGCGCATAGAAATTAACCGGCGGTTACGATACAGCCTTATGCGAATTTTGAGCGCAACTGTGGCGGTGTTTTGAATTCCGGATATATTCATTTTGTTTCCATATATGGTATCGGTGGACATGCTTCCCGCATTCCTGGTAGCCACCGGTATTCCCCTTTCCTCCCAATGCTTCGGCTGCACCCTCCTCCTCCGCTTTCATCCTCGCGCGATCTTCGCTATCGCCGCCTTTCATCCCCCGCGGTAATTCGCGTTTGCTCTCTCATCCTTCGATGTGCTCGTTCGCTCGTTTACGCCGAGGGACGCCGACGCCGAGGCTCCACGCAGGAATGGGCGCCTAAGAGCTGCGTTCTAAAATAAAGCAAATTGAAACGAAGCCAGTGGTTCGAACGTGTCATGACAGTTCATATTGCCCCCTGTCCAGTTTCATCGGGGCCGAACGCGAGCAGACGTGCACTTACTGTTTGTGGTCTGAGGTTTTTGACGTGAATGAGTCTTCGCAAATTGACATCAGCTAGATCCACTTTACCTTCCGAAATGCCGACAGCTGCGAGAACATGGTGCAAAGAGGAGCAGAGAGAAAGACGGAACTCGTAAGAGTTCCGTCTCTTACCTGATTAGGTTGATTAGGTTGATCTACCTCATTAGGTTGATCAGAGAGAGAGAGCCATAAACAAAGCTAAGTATTCAGATTAACCTAGGTCACGCCAAGGGTTGGCTACCCCGCACGTGGGGAACAGGAAAGAAATATGTGCAGGGAGAAGGAGAGTCAGTGTGCGAAGACCCACATATTGATGTTCACTAACATGTACAGTCGCAAGAGCTTGTAGAGCTCAGTTGCGTTTAAAAATCGCAGCACCGCTTATTTGTTTTTGGCTATAGCTCTAAGCACTGTTTGGTTAACTTGTAAGTTTCATCTTATCGAATAAATAAACAAGTGTACATCTAAGAAAAATAAATATAAAATATGCAGATTGAAAAGATCGAGTATATCAGTATTAATCGGTGGGCGAATAACGATCTGACAAAGATAAATCTTTCATGAAGTCGGGCAGAAAAATGAATATAAATAAACGTTTAAATTCATGTCTGGAAAACATATTAAATTTACTATATTTGAAACAGATAAAGTTAAGAAGGAAATACGAGGTAAAGAAAGCATGGAGAACGAGATGCAACTGCGCGTGGCTGTCTCCCAGCATTCAGTGCACGCCTTGCCAGATTTGATAGGTTGCGACAGACGGCGCGCTGAAGTTTAAACTGTTCACCGCCGGCACTATCGTCTGCAATCCTCTTATACCTACCGCCTTTCCATGCGGAATAATGGTGACGGCGAGAGACGAAGCCCACAACGAAGGAAAATATGACGCAACAGGTCGTACAGAACGTGCCGCACAAACACAGCAAGCATTGTAAAAAGAAGAGATAATAGCTAAAACTCAGTAAACAGAACACGTAGCACAGTCAGGTTTGCGAAACCGCATGAAGAGCTGTATATTCCGAAAGTGCTGCATTCGACAATACAAGTAAACGGAGAAAAAAAAACTGCGCTAGAGCTGCCAAATCAACTGACAATGTGCGTATAAGCGCACACGGTGCGTGCACAGGGCTCTACCTTCATATATAAATCTGCCTTACATAGGTTTCGAGAGCTGGTAATCAGGAATAAAAGATATTAAGTAGGCACTCCAGAATGGTGCTCGCCTCGGTGCTGCGTGGCCAGATCACTCAGCTCAGGGTATTCAGTCTGTCAGCCTAAACTTTCTTAGATATGTTGCGGTGGAACTTATTCACGTGTCTCGAGCTTTACTATGTCACTTTCCAAGCTTCTGTTGATTACAGCAGACATGGTTTAACGTGTTTACCGAGGCAGCGGAATTCTCGATTGCTCTCTTCTCCCTTGCACTGCTTGTCGACAGTTCCGTACGGTGACAGTGAAAGCCTATAGTACCTGAAAGTAGAAGATATATACGGATATTGCATCTGGAAAACCGCATCACTGCGTCAAACTTCGAGGGCGTTTTGTTATATGGCTAGTCAGTGCATGGTAATCTATATTTCGGACAATCCTCTGCACCACATACAGAGAAAAAAGATGGCAAGAAAGAGAAATAGCTTACGCGCCCTTTCAGAGCACAGCTCTTAATGGCCCGTTCCTGCGGTGAACGTCGGCGGCGGCGCAACCGAGCGAACGAGCACCACAGCGAAAGATGAAATAAAGATGCGAGCCGCGAACGGCCAAGACCAATGAGAGCGTCCCCTTTGGTGACGTGCGCATGTGAAACTTGTTTCATGCGCATCCGCGCGAGAGCTGGTTGCGTACTCGTATCTGGTCTCAGCCAGCCGCTAGTTTCGTACCTATCATTTGCTCGCGTCAGCTCTCGCTTGTTTGGTTTGCTTGGTTTGGTCTCGTTCGCGCTTGTTCGATTCTCATGGTTTGCGATTGTTTTGTAATCTGATTGTATGCGCGATGCAATTTGTGTAGTACTTTTTGGAAGCCAAGCGGGGCCAGTGATTACACAGCAACCTCCGACGAGTCATGTATAAAAGCCGGTGCGCTTGACCCACAGATCAGATAAGCGACGATTGCCGACTCTGCGACATGTATCTCTCAAATTCTTTACCTCAATATATCACGAAATCAAAATACGCATAGAGCTGCGCTCAAACTGCGCATTAGGGAGTATCGTCGTCATCATCATCAGCCTATATTTATGTCCACTGCGGGACGAAGGCCTCTCCCTGTGATCTCCAAGTACCCTTCGTATATCGTCGTATCGGAGTATCGTAATCGTCGGTTAATTTTTTATGATATTTTTCCTGCATTTGGCGTATTTATTGCTTTATTTGGTTTCGAACTAATTCGGCAGTCGTTGGAGGTGTTGCATGTGCTCGTAATCAAATCAAGGCATGACATAAAGGAGTAAATTTTTGGCATGTATAAAATTGTCTTGCATACATTGTCTTGCTTTTGCCCGTGACCATTTTACACCGGTTTACCAACATGAGTCATCGCTTATGGCAAGATGCGCATAATGTATTCGAATATTCTAGGGCGTTGTCGCTAATTCTAAAGAGAAAGATAGTTGTGTAATCAGATTGCGTGCGTGATGCCAATAGTGTTGTGTATTCTCCAGTGTGCCGTCGCGAGCCCCAGCGATTACTCTCTGAAATGTTCGGTGATACTTAGCAAGGATTGTGGCTGGGCTTGTAGAGCACACAAAAAAAGACGTGGACAATACCGAACACCACAAACCGACTGCTTGTGGCGTTCAGTCATGTCCGCTTCATACGATGATACACGTATAAATAGGGGACGAAATCGACCTGCATAATCAGGTTTGACAACTGACGACTGCGATCGCCGCTGTCGTTGTGGTTTGACCGTCGCTTGTCTTTCTGATCAAAAGTTCACCAAATGACGTGTTTGGTAGTTAACTGACAGTTCTGACAGTGTTTGGTCCTTCATCATCACTACAACAGAACAGTATCACGCTCAATTTTCAGCATTGTCACAGTGGCGTGTTCTGTTGATGCGCGCGTGCAGAAGGCGTGAGGCAGGACCCGCTGGGTTGGCTCAGTCAGCTAAGGCGTTGCGCTGCTGAGCGCGAAGTTGCGGCATCGAATTCCGGCCGCGACGGCCGCATTTCGATAGAGGCGAAATGGAAAACACCCGTGTGCTTGCGTTGTAGTGCACGTTAAAGGACCCCAGGTGGTCAAAATTAATCCGGAGCCCTCCACTATACGGCGTGCCTCAAAATCAGAACTGGTTTTTGCACGTAACACCCCAGAAAGAAGAAGGCGTGAGGCAGAGGCAGTTCATTGATAATATTATGTTAGATCTGAGAAACTGCAAGACGGTATTGCAGGGCGCTCCACATTAGGGGCATTCATGGGTCAAATCGTGTGCGCAACGCGACGCTGCTGACAAAGTGTGTTATCGGCAGAGCTATACAAGTGCGGTTTCGAAGAAAGGAGATGAATGTCATCCACGTTGCCTTCTTTAGTTTTACTCACAATATGCACACGCGATAGCTTCAATTGAAAAATGTGATCACGAGAAATATAAGATTCGACGGGCATAGCGAGATCTCAATGCAGCAAGCGCTCTTTAAAACAAACATTATGGGTTGTACGCGCTTTTAGTTAGCCTGCAAAGCATATATGCTGAAAATTAAAAAAAAATAAGGTTCGGCCGCCAGTATCCCGTTAAATACGGTATATTGCAAGGGACAACCGAAGGACGATGTGTCGTGTCCGTCTCACCATGGCGCAACGTAATTGTCTCCCTGTCTATTGCCAACACTACCACTGAATTGCGGCACGTCGGCTTTGGTGAAATTGGGCCGCCTTGAAACGATCGTGAACTTTTCCACTCCCTGACGCCTCGGTGGGTGCCAGTGGTGCGCTCATGCGATGCAGATTGCACAGGCGAAACGCCGGGAGACTGCCTTGAGGGAGATCTCAGAATGTCGATGCGCGAGGATCTGTATTTCGAAATGTGTTGGAGTTGCTGCCGATGGACCAAAGTACTTTTGCGTTGTGGTGACATCGCTAGACTATAATAGATAGGTTGCAGAGTGGCACCCGTGACCTAATTGTGTTGGCTCGTGACCAATGCATCCCTGTGTGCAGGTCCGACTGGATTCTTCATGCACGCCTTCGCTTTCTTCGAGCGTGAATACGGGCGTGTGTGCGTGCGTGTGTTTTTCTGTGTGTGCGGGCGAGTGAGCAAGCGCATGTTTCAATTTAATCCTTCTCAAACAACACTCTGATAGGAGCCTGACCCGCTTTATTGCAACTATTAAGATTTAGTATTTCACGAGTACTATGTCTCCCGCACCATCTTCGCATGCGTAGGCGCGCGGGCGCGAGCTATGACGCGCCGGTAAGCGTGCGTGTAGTTTTGTAGTTAGGTGGTGGTGGTGGTGGTGGTAATCGTGTAAACATATGCAAACACTAACAAAGTGAAAGGAAAGCGGGCTAATAATTGTCGCCAAAACCGGACACCACACCCGCCCTCACATAAACAATGATCACGCACTATTCTTAGTTCATGGCACGTGGTTAACTAGAGTCCGCAGTACGGTAACGTTCTCACACCGCGGTGAACTCTCAACTTGGTGATCATGATTGCCTGAAGCGGTTCTCAGCTGAAGACACTGCCGGTATGCACGCCCAGCACTCACTGTCTCAGGATCTTTACTGTGGTCCGGCAGTGCAAGGCCCGTGGCTGGCCCATGTAGGCGTCCGAGACCCGAAGCTTCAGGCGACGACTTCATGACAATAGAAGCTTTAGCTCCAGGACACGAACCCAGGATGTAACCGAATAATGCGGTTAACTGAAAAAAAAAGAAAGTCGCAGTTTCGCCCGAAGGTGGAGCATCGATTGCGTTAGCAAATTAGCAGAGTGCCATACGAAGTGAGGATAGTACTTTTGTTGGCCGTATCGACTTGTAAACATTCGCTTGCCAAAGAAATTAACAAGCACAGTGTCAGCGCGCACAGAAACATGAACACATCCCACTCGATGACCGCCGACATTCGCTGTCAAAACGCTGGCGTGAGGAAATGCGGCTTAAGGAAACGCCTCCCCCCCCCCCCCCCCTCCCCGGTGTTATCGCCCTTGGACTTTATACGGAACTTCACGGCGACGACGATGGTTACGGCGATGGCAGAAATTTGCCTAGAGTGTCCATTTAATTGCTATCGCAATAAAAGAACAAAGCGTAGAAGTACTGAATTGAGCAGGCACTGGTATGAGTAGGCTAACTATTTTTATCGCGCTTACTATTTGCTTTTCAAAGCTGATTATGGTGTGTAAGGTTTACAAAAGAATGCCGTATGTAACATTGCGTATAATGCGCATCTTGAAAGCGTTGAAACAAAATGAAAGCACGTCTACTTTTAGTGCACGTCTGCTTTGTAAAAAAGGCTTGCTTGTTGTCTTAGCGCATGTGATACCTGTATTTAGCAAAAATTTTTTTTCTGAGACAAAACAATTTCAGAGACGGTTGCAGGTATAGAGAGAGAATAACGATCACATCGACTTCGTGATCATTCATCTAACTCCGTTGTTTGTCGCCGACAAAGATCAAGGCGTTGTTTGTCTTCGCAGCCAATAAAACGGGGAACGACGTTACAGTAAATTCAGACAAATCGAAACAATTTGGATATCTTGTGCACACTTTCGATAACGAGGGATCACTTATACAAGTTATTTTTTCCTTTTTACAGAGTGTAAGGTAACTCGACGGGGAAAGAATGACAAAGAAGATTGTCCGTTCCTCTGTCAAAAAAGAGGACTTATTTATTGAAAGTTGAATAACCCCCAGTTGGGAACAAGATGCGGTTGCCATCTCGTGATAAATCCAAAAATGTAAACAAAACTCACTGTTTTTGTTTTGTTGATGTCACCAAGCAAACCATGCAACAGGTTTATAATGTAATAAATGGACTGTCGTCACAGTAGGGGGCCACCAGTTACGTTCAGGTTTTATACCACCTTTAATGAAGTACGAGTACTGAATGTATTAGTCTTGAATCCTTTCATCCATCACGAAATAACACCTCTTTCTCCGTGTCAATTAAAATATGAGCACTACACGAGTCACGGAATGTAACACCAAAGCCTATCTAGAATACCTTCCCTAAGCATATTCCAGACAAACTTGAACATTGAGAAAACGTCCCTAATAAAGAATAATTGTCCTAAAAAGGCTGATTTTGGTATAAGGAAGCGAAGTGAGTCTACGCAAAGTTTAGTTTGACTTGTTTTTATGAGCCGTGTTCTTTTAGAAAGTTCCATGATATAAAGTGTTCCCGAAGAGTTGCGTCGCGTTTTGCTCCCATAGTGGCATAGCGTGTATGAAAACCACTGAGTGTATGAAAAATAAAGGACAATTTATAAAGCTCTCACTATAGATTTACATTGTGTAGCGGTCATCGGGTACGAATAATAATTAAATTTGGCGAATAGAATTTTTGGCAGCATATATGTTATGTTTAAAACATTACACGTCAGAAATAATGAATGAATGAATGAGCTAAGTTATACGTGTGAAACCTTTATAAGGCCACGTTTACTGTTCTTTATCACCTGAAAACACTGCCGCTGACGATGATGGTGATAATTTCGAACACTGGCACACCGTCAGACAACACCACCACGTGCGCACCGCTTCTTCTTTATACACACAAAAGTGCACAATTCACACTTGGCTCTTCAATTTATCTATAAAATTAACTTCTTCACTGAATGGAACGGTTGTTGCGTCAGCAGCCCATTCGTTAAGTTTTCTGAACGCTTCCTAAATTAGGATGTGATGCAAAAGGACGTAGCGAGTAAAAGAAAAAGGTGCTTGCTTCGGAAAAAAATCTAGGAAAAGAAAGGTACAAATAATGGTAAAGGGAGTGGAAATGGTGGTACGGAAAGCATTACGCATCGCTCACGCGACACTTGCAGCAGCTGGGGGCCTCATTTGCCTGATGATTAAATACTTGGCAATAGAAAACCACCGTTGATCAGCCAATATGTTTTCATTGCTCTTCAACTTTTGCTGAAGCGAAGAACAGTGATGAGTGCAGGCAGTCAAGAACAAGCGAATAAAAGAGGGTACGGGATCGAGGCTGGCTGAACAAACCTTTCACAGATATTAAAAGCAGAAAAACGAAATTCACTTGACGAACAAGTAACGGCACAATGCGCGTCAGCTCGTAACGCTTGATGAGTGAGCAAGCACATCTGCATGCGACAACGATCTTTGTCGCAAAATATTAGAAAGAAGAAACGGTAGCAAATGAAGTAAACAACAGTGAGAGCACTCTCGCAATCTCTGGAAGATTGACGCATGACGCAAAGTCAATGTGACTCGTTGATACCGAAAGCCTCTTTCGATGCTTCACTTGGTACCAGTGTGCTGATGCGATGCAGCGTTTGTTCGGCCTCCCAGGAGTCTCAAAAATAAGGCTACTTGCACAGTTTGTATTTGGACGCGTAAGCCCGTGTTCGCCGGTTTCGCAAAGCGTGCATGCTGCAATCGTACGCTATTTTTGCTAGCGCTCGAGCGTGCTCGAGCGCTACCATTGTATCTGATACTTGCGTCAGCACTATCACTTTCCCCTCTTTCGATCACCGAGACAGTGCTCGCAATTGGAGTTATTATTCGAGTAACTTTCCTGGGCTGTGCAAACAAAGCCATGACAGTGACGAAAGCCTTCGTTTAGAATGTAGGAATGATGCTAATATCATTGTGCAGTGAGACGCGTCTAGAATTTGACGAAGGGACGCAGCTCATTATTATTTAGTCGATTTAATCTCATGAGATACGTGATTAAGCGTTTAGTGTATTATTATTATTATTGCTTTTGGATGTGTATCAATAAATTATTATTACTATTACTATTATTATTATTATTATTATTATTATTATTATTATTATTATTATTATTATTATTATTATTATTATTATTATTATTATTATTATTATTATTATTATTATTATTATTATTATTATATTTCTGAACATTAAGGGGTGTCGGTATGTTTTCATCAGGAACCTTTGATGTTTTTTTTTCTTTTTTTTCATTGTGGACGTACATTTACTTTGCCTAGAATAAGGTTACAAAAGGCATTTCCCTGACTGCCAGGTTTCGACCAGCAAGCCCACGGAACGCTTCGGCAGACGTAGCACTAATATCAGCACTAATTACTTATTCAAAATAAAGATTATTATTATTATATTATCATCATCATCATCATAACGTTGACACGCAAAACAGCAAGAAATTCTTTTTCTTATTCTGTAGATTCTGTATCATTGTGTAAGGTCTGTGAAATCAATAATCTGGGGGTAATTTTGATGCAACCTTACACTTTTCAGCTCACACTAAACGCGTTGCAGTGCGGGGTATGCGCTATCTTGCCTCTGCAGACTATCGAGAGAATTCAATTCTCGTACAACGTTCCGCAAGTTTTACACAACAGTCTGTCTTCTTTAACTCGAATACACATCGGTTGTCCGGATTCAACAGTGACCTTATAGATCGGGTCCAGAAAAAGTTTCTAAGCATATATCATCTCCGCTTTGTTGACACGGACACTGGACCTTGATCTAACACTGTTGCATTATTACAACGGAGCTGTATATGTCTACCCTCCTATAGATTTTTTAATCTCCATGAATGGATGGATGCTACGAGCGTCCTTTTTGAAACGGGGTGGTGGGTTGCGCCACCAAGCTCTTGTTATTATTTTGTCTAACGTCCTACCTTTATTTTTGAGAAACACACAAATACAAAGAATTCCAGGCATCAACTTTTTTGAACCATTACTGCGAACTCTGTTTCTGTACGTCTCCGGTGTTTGTAATCTCCCTACTTTTGTGCCACCAAACCTCCAACCGCCTCTTACTAATCTCTACGGCGGACATGTTTACTTTGCCTCTGCTATCCCTGAACCCAAGGGCTTCAAGGAGGTCAGAGGAGCCTAGACTTGCAGCGGGGTAGATTTCTTCACATTCCAATGAAACATGTTCTACCGTTTCTCTAGCTTTACCACAACAAGCACATGCGACTTCGTCCTTGGTGTACCTCGCTTTATAACTGCGGGTTCTAAGGCATCCTGATCTCGCTTCGAAAAGTAAGGAGCTTCCCTTTGAGTTTTCATGAATTGTTTCTTTCCTGATTTCGCTTTTTCCTTTGAAGTAGTTAGTCATAGCAGGTTTCTTTTCCATTTCCGTCAATCATAACCTTGTCTCAGCCTCCCTCACTTTGCGTTTGACGTTGTTTGTTGCTGCGTTGCTGGCCATACCGGTCGCATATTTGCTGGTAAGCTTCCTAGTTCTTTTCCTCCACTGTGAGTCGATGTTTTGCCTGTACAAATACCTGAACACTCTTGCACTCCATCTACTTTCTTCCATTTTCCTCAGTCGCTCTTCAAAATCAATTTTACTTGAGCCTCCCTTACTTCAAAATTTGTCCTTCCCATATCACCCTCCACAGCTTCATTAGTAGTCTTCACGTGGGCGCCCAACGCAAGGCGCCCCACTGACCTTTGGTTGCCATCGAGTCCTGATTGTACCCCTGACTTCAAGCGAAGAACCGCATTTCCAAATGTAAGCCCTGGAACCATTACACCTTTCCACATACCCCGGAGCACCTCGTACTTATTGTATCCTCATGCCTCAAAACTTCAGCGCCCTCTATGAGGAGGCAAAGAAAACCAGTAAGACAGGTGCTGACACCTGGCGTAGGAAGAGGAAAGCTAAAAAGAAAAAAAATATGCAGAAGACAAAGATAATGTTCAAAAGCCTGGCAAGGAAACAAGTATTCAGAATCGCCAGTCAGCCTTTAGAGTCTGTAAAGAAGTACGCTTGTCTAGGTCAATTGCTCACAGGGGACCCTGATTATGAGAAGGAAATTTTGAGAAGAAAACTTGGTGCTCGAATGACCCATTGAGCCGAACGCCGCTTCACTAACGTGAAATCTGGGGAGGTGCGAAGCATGCAGTGATGCACCGCTAATGGGCTCATACTGCCTTAGGCAATGGCTCATAAACACGGCCTCCCCATTACTACGACAAAAGTGAAGTGAAATTCTACGCTGGAATGATGAGCGGCAACGCAGCCAGCTGTGGAAGA
This sequence comes from Dermacentor silvarum, assembly GCF_013339745.2. Classification (NCBI taxonomy): domain Eukaryota; kingdom Metazoa; phylum Arthropoda; class Arachnida; order Ixodida; family Ixodidae; genus Dermacentor; species Dermacentor silvarum. The sequence continues at coordinate 160,142,509 of NC_051159.1, read as the reverse complement.
CGATGACGACGAACGCGGGAGCAGTGGCACGAGCGCGTGCCAAGCGTGAGCATGAGCCGCTTGCTTACCTACGACGACGACGATTACGACAGGAGACGCCGACAGCCCGGGCAAATAAGGTTCTTCGCACTTAAAAACGGGTGGCGAGTAGCAGCGAAGATCGTGCCCGAGAGGCTGCCTGTAAGCGGCGGGCTCGACAAGACGACAGGTGACACAAAGCGGAGAATGCGGCGAAGCGACGCAGGTACCACGCCACTAAAGTCGACGAGCACAAACATGCGTACGAAATTTTTCAGAGCGACTTTGTGGACAGACATTTCGGATTCATTTGTGCAGTGTGCGACAGACTGGGGTTCGAGAACGATTTGATGGTGATTGGCAACGTTCGTGATGTCGAGAAGCGTGAACGTGATGCGGTTTTGACAGCTACCCCAATTCCTGACTTAGCCAGCTGCTCGGTTTAGCTGCGCCGAGGGAGCGCTTATGGTCGTAGCGCGCATCAATCATTTGGTGTGGCAGGTGGTGGCTAACAAGCCGCCTGCTGAATTTCTGCACCTGCGCAAAGAACCGAATAGGAAGTTGGTATGTTGCGTTCGCTGGTATGGGGAGGCCATGTGAAGTCCGTACTGCCGAAGAACAGCTCCGCTGGTAGCCCACATTCACAGAATGGAATGGCTGCGATTTTTTCTCATTGCCCTTACTTCGTTGCCTACGTAATCGCGCTGACCTTCTGTTTCTTTTCAAACTCCTTCACTGTATCCTCACCTGCACTTAACTCCTCAGTTGTATCATATGTTTCGTATTCCGCGCAATAGCACCAGAGAAAATAGACCTTTCCATGTTCCTGCCTGTAATCATCAGCACTCAAGCGTCCACAGAATACATAGTCTTTATAACGCTCAATTTCATGACCTTGACATTTTTCATAAGTCACTGTCATTGTTCTTTACCGAGCTTTGCGTTCTAGCGCATAGTTTCACATATTGTTCAAGTGCCCTTCTCCGCATTTTTCTTTTGTATTCGCCTTGTGGCTTGTTGTATGTACTCTTCGTTTTTATTTTTATTCATTGTTTTTTTACTGATATTTCTCTGCTATCATTTTTCTTTCTTTTTTTGTATGAGTGCGTCAGCATTTGCACCTGATGGTTATTCCTGGGCACAGTAAATAAATTACTGATTGATTGAATATTGTTATTGTATTTCCATACGATAAATCACAGAATATATTGACAAACTTGTGATATTGTTCACTAGAATGCATTCGCAGAATGCATACAAGCAGCCGGATATCCATAAGGCCCATTAATAATATGCAACCCTCCATTCATTAGAAAAATGCATGGCACTGAAGCCGAAAATTAAGAAGCACCCACTCCAAAAGCACAGACTAAAATCGTATTCAAATGACATCGAAACAAGGCTGCACTTTAAGCTTCAACGCGGAAAACTGAATTTTGCGTGAAAATGGAGGGAGATATTCATGAAGCTTCGCACCCGATGCCGCAGAGCATGTCCTAGGAATAAACTCATTTTCTCACGCGCCACAGAATTATGAGCCTAAATCTTTCTACGGCAAATACAGCAACGTCTGCTGAAGGCCTCATTACTACAGTAAACGCACTCAATGCTGCCTTTGTATAAAACCACGCATCCAACAGCTCTCCTTACGCTGCCATTCTAAAAAAAATGTACTGCCAATGTCGTCGCTATAACTTAAAATGTAACAAAGTTCAAGTGGAGTCTCAGTTAAAAGATAGTCCTGAAAACTAACGGGGTGCTTACGTTTTTATTGCTATAATTGCAAATATGAACCGTATTCATTTAAGGGTTCGGAGCAATATGTTTCACCTCTGTAATTGCACAGAAAACTTAAACAAATTGCGCCACGGGGCTAAAAGCTAGACGGTATGCACGTAAGTAACACGAGTGGACGTGTTATGCGGTGACTAAAAAATCATCAATTGCGCTAAATACGACACACCAACGCCAAACGTATGCAACGCGCCTATTGGGGCGTTTCATGGAATGAAACGGAACGTGTTCAACCCCCCCCCCCCCCCCCCCCCTCCTGAGAGGTAACCGGTGTCTCCTTCGGCTCGACCTATGCTTACGGTCATTGACAGCCATATCTTTTGTCTCGAATGGGAACGCCAGTGAGTGAATCGAGAATGACTTTCACCCGCCTCGAGCAAATCAGTAATTTCATTAGTACAGTTTGCAGTTCGCTTCCGCTTCCCAGTGGAAGCGACAGACAGGCTAACGTATGAAACAGTAGTTGAGAGCTTCATTGTCCATTTGCCGGTGTTTGTTCTGTTATGAACGTTCCACTAATGTCTATTCTGAAAGTAAATTTACCCAGTCTGAGCACAAGAATAACGCTAACCTATAGTGTGGTCCGGGGTAGGCAGTTTCCAGCTGACTGAACTTTAGACAGCGAACTCCTGTAAACAGTTTTCTCGGGCGAGAGAGGCTGAGGAAGCGTAATAAGTGCGGAAGCGGAGGACAAGAGTGTAGAGAGAGATTAGGCACCGCTAATTGTAAATTCAATAACCCGAAAACCTTAATGAGAGTCAAATACGATCCCAGAGGACAGCACCATAATGGGGTGGCTCCTGACTTCCCAGGTTTAGAGGGGGCTAACTTCCTTTTGTTTCTTTTAGTGCCGCGTTGCGTCGTTTGTTTGAGCAAGTTTCTTGGTCGACAAATTGGATTTCTTTGCGTGGTGGTAGGTCTCCCGCCTTCTTTATTTCCCTTAATCACTTTGTACCAAGGCTTCTAAATTCCACTTCTTTTTCCCCAGACCCCCCCCTCCCCCCCCCAAAAAAAAAGAAGACAAATAAAGACATTTCAAGTTACCCTAACGAGTTTATGCATCCATTGTAGTTTCCTTGAAAAACTTTCGAAAGCATGTTTTTTGTTCGCAACACATGGTTTTATACTTTGTCTTTTGTTGTATATTATGTGTAGGAGAAACCATTATGGCTGTACTACATCCGTACAATTTGAAGGCTCATTGATGCGGCAATAAATTACAGGAACCGGTTTTTATGCTGTATCATATATGTGTCCATTGCTGCAACTTGCTAAACTGAATAGCTCCTTTGAGCATACTCGTGAAGATACGATTGCTCCTAATAGGGGTGTGCGAATAGTGATTTTTGAGACCGAATCGAATACGAATCGAATATTGCCAGAAGTGAATAAAGTGGAATCGAATATCAAATACTTTTCGAATATTTTCGAATAATGAGCAGCCATTATCACAATTAATACTGTTACGGTTGGTTACCGACATTGGTTCTCGGTCATCTAGTCGACAAACATGGAGTCAGACCTGACCACCGTAAGATTGAAGATTGAAGCGGTCAGTGCCTCCCAGCATCCGCAGTCAGCGCGGGAACTGCGCATTTTCCTGGGACTATGTTCTTATTTTCGTCGTTTTGTCCCAAAATTGGCCGACGTTGTGTGCCCGTTGACACGTCTGTTACAAAAGGATGTATCGTTCGACTGGGCACCAGAATGCGAGTCATCGTTCCGTCAACTTAAATTCTTACTTGCATCAGACCCCATCCTGCGTCATTTTGATCCGTGTTCCCCTACCGAAGTTCATACTGACGCCAGCGGAATAGGCATTGGAGCGGTACTTGTTCAACGGCGAAACGACGCCAAACACGTTGTTGCATATGGAAGTCGTGGCTTAAGCAATGCCGAGCGAAACTAAACAGTCAGCGAGCAGGAATGCCTTGCAGCTGTTTTTGCTGTTCAGAAATTTCGCTGTTACATCTATGGTCGCCCATTCAGCATAGTCACTGATCACCATTCATTATGCTGACTGGTCAGCCTTCGGGATCCGTCTGGTCGTCGAGCACGGTGGGCCTTACGACTACAAGAGTACGACTTTCTAGTGAAATACAGAAACGGCCGCCGGCATGCTGACGCCGACTGTCTTTCCCGCTTACCACGGCCAACGGCAAATTCTGAAGAAGACACTTTCGATGACTGTCTGGCCGCTATTGCACCTGACTTTCCGGGCGCGACCATACTCCAGGAGGATAAACGCAACGACGTCAATCTGGAACCTCTTTTCGTGATGGCCCTGAATCCGAAAGCCAGTGGTGGTTTTACCATACGTGACAGCTTGCTATATAAAACCAACCACTCTGCAAGTGGCGCCCGCTTTCTTCTTGTAGTCCCGGAGAGTCTCCGCAGTACTGTGCTACATGCCATGCATGATGATCCAACATCAGGTCATCTTGGATTCGCCCGTATGCTACAGCGTGTGCAAGAGCCATTTTACCGGGCTCACATGCGTCATACAACAAAGCAATATGTGGCCAGTTGTGAACAATGCCAACGGCGGAAACGACCTTCAACCGCCCCACCACGTCTTCTGCAGCTGTTGATTCCCCCTCACGCACCTTTTGAGCAAGTTGGCGTGGACCTCCTGGGCCCATTCCCACGGTCCTCGAATAACAATCGACGGATCATCGTCTGTGGAGACCACCTTACACGTTACACAGAGACCACAGCAGTGCCGTCATCTACCGCTGTTTACGTAGCAGCTTTCTTGTTGCATTATGTCGTCCTACGCCATGGCCCACCTCGCGTGATCATAAGTGATCCCGGTCGTCAATTCGTGGCCGACGCTGTTGAAGAGCTGCTTCGGCTATGTGGAACACAATTTCGTCACTCAACGCTGTACCGTCCACAAACCAACGGTCTTCTTGAACGAACGAATCAAACTTTGACGAACATGCTATCCATGTATGTGTCCCCTGACCACAAGAACTGGGATGATGTGTTGCCATTCATAATATACGCATACAACACTGCGAAGCATGATACAACGAATTACAGCCCTTTCTATCTGCTTTATGCTCGATCGCCGAGGAGCTTCCTTGACACGATTCTGCCGTTTTTTCTGGACGCTGAGGATTCCGTCGCCAATACAATGCCTCGCCGAGGAAGCCCGCCGAATGCCCGCGTCCGCACATTGGCATTGCAAAACCGCTCGAAGAATTGGTACGATAGATCTCATCAAGCCATTTATTTTGAAAAAGGTTACCTAGTGCTGCTATGGACCCCACAACGCAAGCGTGTCTTGCGCAGCAAGCTCTTTTCACAATATGTGGGCCCGTTCGTTGTTTTAGATCACCTGAGCGACCTAACTTACGTGGTTGCACGGGTTTTGTCTACAGATAGGCGTTCCAAGAAAACCCAGCTTGCTCATGTTGCACGCCTTAAGCGCTACTACCGCGCCACAGAACAGTAACTCTCCCAGTGGCTTCGGCTGCGAAAGCGGGATTGTAACGTGGCAAAGAGGAGGAGATAGAAGAGGAGGAGAACGGAGAACTCAGAAGAAGCCACGGCTACAATACCAGATGATGTTCTCATCCCAGTATTCTTAAAGTTGGCAAGCTTCTGTCATTACATAGTACGTTGTTTATTAAAGGCACAACTGGAGCTTTAAAAGCAAACAACTAGTTTATTCGCATGCACTAAACTTTTCAGAGAGTGCGAATGATTACTGAATAACCTGCAAAGGATGGCTACCTAACGTAATTAGCCTGCTCCACTACCCAAGTTCACATGTTCTATGTCTATACTATGCCCGCGGGGTGAAAATTTCCCGTACTTTTGCTTCAATTTTATGTTTATGTAGGCGCAGTTGGCGTTCTGAAATATTCGAAAGTATTCGAAATAGTCACTACTAGGAATAGTGACCTTTCGATTGGAAGACGGAATCGAATAGGACACTATTCGATTGGTCATTCGAAAGTTTCAAATGTTCGCACGCCCCTACTCGCTAACATATCATTGGATATCATGAAATCTGAAAGATTTACGTGAAATCGAATTACCAACCCCACAAACATTGGTAACAAGAGCTAAGGTATGCATCTGGAAACAGCTTGTAGTTGCGCGAACGATGTTATTGTATATCAATTACTGAAGCTGTATTCGATAAACTTAGCTTAGGACCTTCCTAGTCAGATTACCCATCCATTTATGTTAATAGAGTGATGCGTCAAAGTTCTAAGACTCGTCATAAAATACCGAATAAAAAAGGACACAAGGTTACCGGCGCAGCCTAATTCACAGAGCCCTCTTCCCTCACCCTTGTTTACTCTGGAGATTATGGCAATGCTCATATTGACGGTGTGTAGAGTGCTGTATTCATATAACCGTCATATATATGAAAAGCTAACAAACATACAAAATTAAATGAACTAAGGCTTCCTTTTCGGAGCAGGACATTGGAACTTCCCCTGTACCTTCATTGGTAGCTGTTGCACGCAGTGGTTTTTAGGCTTATAGTTCAGCCGAGGATAAGTTGTATATTATTAAAAATACATGGATCGTTTAGTTTGCGAAAACGTATGCTTTGAAGCTGTGTAGTAAGTCATTCATTAGCTAAAAAATGTTTCTAAATTGATGGAAACGAGCATATAACTTATCATAGCTTTCAATGGCAATGCAGCTTTTGCACTTTCTAGGAAACCAAAGAGAAGGTTTCGATCAACCTTGGTCACAGCCTAATCAAATAGGTTTTCATTTATTTTTGTAATTTTGGCACCATTATGCAACAAACGTTCCAGCTCACTTCTTTACGTAAAGTGTAGCAACATTGAGGCTAAGAAAATCGCTGGCTGAAATTTTACGGTGCTACCTGCAGAATACTCGCATTCGGTTAGGCCCGGGCACCCCTTGTCATCAAAAACGAAACTAGTCACTCGTATCAAGATTTCTATTCGTGAAGTGCGTCCACTTCTAGAACGTAATAAAGATAAAAAAATGCTTTTGTTCTTTTAGTAAAACGTTATGAACAATTTTAGGGATATCTTTATATCTGATCTCTCATAACCAACCTAGAACATTTTCAGTGTATTGTATAAAGACTTCCTCCCTTTCTTTGAATGTTTTGTTGCACAGAGATATGTTATCTAAGGTGTTGCCTTAATTATGCGTATAAACAATTCGTCAGTTCTCGATACTGGCCATGCCAACCCCTCTTCCAGGAGGGCGAAGTACAAGGACGCTCGTGTGCTCGGAGTTAGGTGCACGTTAAAGAATCCCAGGAGTTTAAAATTAGTTCTTAGTAATCTGCCTCATAATCAGAACGTTGTTTCGGCAGATAAAATACCAGAATTACGATTTCGTCTATTGCGTTCTTCGTCATTCGGACCCTGTTGCCTTAGTATCCTAGCGAATCAAATTTCTGATGCCCACAATTACTTTTTAATTGCGTAATGTCACCTATAATGCATTATTTCTCTGTAGAACGTATGTTCCGCAAAAATGGCTTCATGTCACCGCATGCAGCCTATGAAAACAAAATAAGGCAGTCTGGTGAGCTCGCCGACATCCTCTACTAGTCTATCGGCTCCATATGACTGGCGCTAGTGAAGTAGTGCGCCAGTCGCTAGCTTTTCTTATTCTATATTTTTGACAACCTCTGCAAGCCGTGTTAAGGTCGATGAACCACCGACATTTCATTGCCTTCTCTGGAAATCTGCCTATTTCTTCAGACTAGTAATCCTTGTTCGGAAACAATCAGTGGCGTGAAAATAATATGTGATGGGTAAGAAACGAAAAAAAAAACATTCGTAAACGTGTTGCCGACGTACACAACGCAGAAGAGAAACAGCCGCAAAACCAGGCAAAGTACCACTGCATTACTCTAAAAACCACTGCGGTAGATTGCAGGAAAGGTGGCCGATGGTTGCACAAACGATATTTTGAGACCAAACAGGAAGTTTGAGGGCTCGAAAAGTGCGGCTTGCTGCCTATTGATTTCCTGCTTAGCCATCTCTCGATGATTCTCGGCTCTTTATTTTCTTTTGTTTGATTACTTTTTCATTTTTAGAGAGAAGGAACTTCATCACAGGTTTCCGTATCGACATCAATATTTTGTTCTAGAACGGAAAATCTACCCTTTTTCTCATCCTTCAGGTTTCTCAAGGCCAACATGCGTCGCTTTTATTCTATCGTTGCATACCACTTTATTTTCCTTTTTCGCATGGAACAGTTTCGCTCGATCCTGCTTTCAAATGATTGCTTTAGCCTTTTCGCTATCTTGATACCCCGAGCATTCTAAGGATTCTGATTTTTCCATCAATTCTCTCCTCTAGCAGTGCGCTGCTATAAAAATATGATTGCTCCCAACCTTTCCTAATGCTTTTGAGAAGATGCCTGACGTGTTATCCCGAATGGTACGTCTCGAACTTGAATCACCTCTCGATTTTCTTTTATTTCTTCTACTCTTCTTACCGTTAGCGTTCAGGCATTTTGTTTTGTCAGATAGATTTGTTGTAGCTATATTAGGAGCTTTTCATTTTCTTCTAAAATTTCCGCTTCTATAGTAGGTACTCTTTAAAGACATTTTTGAAGCACCATAATAAACCTATGCTAGCGCAGCAGAATGTGCACCTAGAGCTCTTTGTTCTCTTGCGACGTAAGCAAATCAAAACAAAATACAAGAATAAAAATCGATTGTCGTTGTAGAAATGCTCAAGCACCGCTGCAAATGACAGGTTTTCTTCTACCTGTCCTCTGTAGGCTCGCGCAAAGTAAAATTTGGCGCAGCTTCAATTGGATAAAAATAAAACTTTTAGGAAAATGAGCACACGCCGGCGATTGAGACTGGCTTAGCTTTCAATTTTTCATCAATTAAAATTTGTTCTTGTACGACCCGATATAGCCTATATAACTTTCCTAATTGTTAACATGTTACCTCGTAGTTCATGGAAAAGCACGGTGAGCCTTTGTAGAGCCTTTCTTCACCTATTCGTTGACGATGTACAATTGAAACTGAGATAAAAAGAAAGGAGAAAATGGTCTATTTAAAAAGATTACGCCCAAACCTACGGCGTTATTAAGGTTTTTGCGCTGTTTATTCGAAATGGTTTTCATAATATTCAGCATAATAGTATGTTGAGCAGGTATGTAAAAGATTACTAGGTGATTTTGTACGACATTAACTATATTAAATGAATAGATTGGTGCTCTAAATGACAATATGGCAATGAAAAAAAAGAACGCCTGATACTTCTTGCACCTAGAGTCAGAGAAATTCACAAGAAACTGTTTATGTTGGCTTCGGCTTACCATTCTGTCTGAATGTGTGTTTTCTCTTAGACTAACTTGTGTAAGGTGCCCTATGAATATATGGCGCCCTGCTTGGCAAGCCATGGTATTGAAATGCGATTAGCCAAACCATCAACAAGAAACATGGCACGACATATATCGGCCTTCAATACTTCGTGTCTGAAGGCGATTGTTTACCCTTTGCTCATTCGCTATAGGTTCTGCTCGAAATGGGCTGGCATTTGTGTATCACGGTCGGCTTTCTCGAAAATCTGTCACTTTATTGTATTTGGATCTTTTTTTCTTCTTCTTCTTCTTCTTTGCATACATCAATAGAGCACAACACAACCGAGGAGATGTGTTATAGGGCGGATGGCTATGGATCGATGTTCTATTTGCTTGCTATTCTGGGATACGATTGTCACCTCTAGAGCAATGCGATATTCCTCAACACCCCACGCCAACCTTTTCCTTCCTTCTCTTCCTCCCCTCTTACCTTAAGTCACTCGTGTTCATTCGGACATGCCGGCGAGAATTGTCAGGAGTGGTCAAAGACTGCTTGAAGATGTCATTCACGCTTTTTCAAGAAAATTATTTGTATTATTTCAGTGCGATTACCAATTTTCAGAATCACTATCTCATTTATTTGTATCGACCAGGGGTGCTTTGCGTGCTGACAGAATTAACAGAAATAACAAATGCTAACCCCTGAGCGTTACTCATCAGTCATAATCACTACTCGCGCTATTTCCACCCCCCCCCCCCCTCTTTTTGAGTGATTTCAGGACAGGATGACATCTTTCTCATGTTACGTCATCTATTTAGGCAATGCCACTCATTTCGTAATTTCTCATACATCTTTAATACTAACTAGCTGTTATTCTTAAGTGAGGCGCGGAGTTTACTTAATCATTTCAGTTTCTGTACTGCACACGAATGACGGAAATCTGCACGATGCTCTTCTGTAATTACCCTTACAAAATTTCACCAGCAGAACAAGTAAGGCTCTAAAGTTTAACGAGCAAAAATTACGCCTGCGTTGTGGAGGAGGCGTAGAGCTAGGTGAAAGCTAGGTGAAAGAACCCATGATTGCCTGCTAAACTTCTGAACATGCTAGCACCTTAGCCACTTAGATTGTTTGCAAAACGTGCTAAATAATTTTTTTAATACTATTATAATATAGGAGAGGTTCGCGCCTGTATTGAGCACCGGATACTTCTCTTCGCATGGTAAACAAAGTAAATCCGAAAAAGAGTTTAACCACGCTGAATGTATACACTCAACTAGCATCAGTCCATACAACCCACTAGTTTATGAAACTCTTTCCGCTGGAACGTCACTTTAGCGCTTTTTCATGAAACAGCTGCAATGAGCTGGTGGCTACCAAAGAAAGGCGTAGCATGTGTGAAGGGCAGGCAACTTAGAACTCCTCTCACGCTATTCATGTGCCTGTTCCCCGATTAGCAAAGGCAGTAAGTAATGAGAAAACATTGATATGCAAGATGGATGCTTGTGGGAAGCGACGCTTGGAAGGAGCAAACTGGTTATTACGATGCATTCTAGATTAACGGAAGCTAGTGAGGCGCAGCCACTTGCGTTTAGTAATTACGGAAGCACGACGAAGTGCGCTGAGGACATGCCTACCTGAAACAAGCTGGGCGCTCTATATTTATAATGATTGCCGTCTAAAGGAAGTCTGTGAAAAGAAACAATAAATCACGGAAGATGTGGGTTCCGTTATGAAAAGCGAGAAAAAAAACGGAACGTGCATCTACAAGTTCGACGTTCTTTAGCAGAGTCATCTTTCCCAGCTGCGCTCTAGACGAAAAAGAAAAGCTGAGAAAGAAACTGAAATGATGAGCTCAAGGAGTCGTCGCAGTACTGCCTTCTATCAATCCTCACAATGTAGGCCACTCGCTCTTTATCGGATATACGAAAATAGTCGGACACTATCACAGTTCCGTATTGCCGTATCAGCTTGCCCGTACGCTGTAAGCAGAAGCCAATAACAGCAGCAAGTAACCACAGTTATTAGTAAACTCTTTAGTATGTCTAGAATAAATGAGATAACTAATGGGAACTAAAAAGTGAGTGAAGAGCTTCAACAAGTCGAGAGCGCAATAGCGATTTTTTTCGCAGCTCTAAATTCCTTCACAGAGCAATTTGGCTGCCCAGACGCATTTTCGTCCGTCTGAACAATCAAGTATCGCTGAACGCCTGTAAAGCGTGCTTTGTCTGCGAGGCAGCTGCGACATGCAAGACAGCCACCCTCTACAAGCTTGGCTTAGATGTTTCGCCGACGTTGTGTGTACAACTGGGTGGCTTTGTAGAAAAAAAAAATGCCATAGTAATACACATAAATACCATTTTAAGCAATGTTGTGCAAGTGAAAACATTCTGGGGCATGAAAATAAGAACACAATTCTAGGCTTCCTTTTTGGGGTGAACTTCCACACAATGCGGAGCCGCGAAGATGAGTCAATAATGAGAAATAATCGCCAACATAAATTGCCCACGCTCCAAAGTATTTGGCTTATTGAGAATTGAAATAATGCAGCCCGAATTTTATGAGATTCCGCATGTTTCTACACAATCTTTTGGTCCGACAAAATATTGATAATACACATTGTTCATTTTTACTGAGTTTCAGATCTACTGATCAACGAAGATTGCGGCCTCGTGAGAAACACAGTGAAACAACTTCTGTCTCTCAGCTGAAGCGCGTGACGAGTCGATAAGTTATTGTATTAAAACCATGAGGGTGCGTTAAAAAAGCAATACAATTAATGCAACTAAATTTCATCTACACTGTGACTTAATTTTCATCTGCCGTACATTTGCATTGCACTACCAATTGTGGTACGGCTTTCTCTCTCTCTCTCTCTCGCGTCAAGAGACAAGAAGAGAGCGGTGTGGATCAGAGAACAAACGGGGATAGCCGATATTCTAGTTGACATTAAGCGGACAAAATGGAGCTGGGTAGGCCATGTAATGCATAGGATGGATAACCGGTGGACCATTAGAGTTACTGTATTGAGTCCAAGAGAAGCAAAGTGCAGTCGAGGTCGGCAGAAAACTAGGTGGGGTGATGAAGTGAAGACATTTGCAGGCGCAAGTTGGAATCAGCTAGCGCAAGACAGGGGTAATTGCAGATCACAGGGAGAGGTCTTCATCCTGCAGTGGACAAAAATACAGGCTGATGATATATATGCGTGTGTGGGTTGATGTGTGTGAAGATAAAGTGAATTTGTTATTCAAGAGAAGGGAGTGCCGAAAAGGAAGCAAGAAAAGGAAACGGTGAAAATAGATTGAAAAACGGGAAAAAATAATAAAAGTTGAAAGAATAAGAGTAATGAAGAGGAAATTGGCGTGAACATATTTGCAGCGCAATCTTCGCTGTGTGTGTATTGAGTCTTCCTCTTGTTCATATATCTTGCTTGCCTTTACCACTCTTAATGTCGAAAGAACTAGTCTAAGCTTTAAACTATAGGGTGCGAAGTCTAAGCTTTAAACTAGTTGTCACATCCTTAAGCAGGACACGGCGTCGTTTGCAGCGGTATGAGGCACGAAGAGAAATAGCTGTGTTCAATCTAATAGACAGCCATGAAAGACGTGGTAGGCGTCAAGACCTCTAAATAACTAGAAGTACTGAAGAAACTGTGCCCAGGAACGAGCGGAAGGAAAACTACATGACACCTCGGTTTGATGTTCGGTAACAGTGGTATCGACTTTCTTGGAAGGAAGAACATAGATGTAGAGGCAAAGAAGAAAGGAGTGTTCACAGAAGAAAAAATACGGAAGGCCCCGTGTGAGATTTATGGCATACACCCACTCTCTGCGAATCAAACATGCTTGTAAGACCCTATTTCTGCCGTCCTTTGTGACCATGGCGTCATGGTGGGCTGAATTATTGAACAAGGAAAGTCCATGTGAACTATTTATCAGAACGTACTGAAAATGATCGTTCTCGTCAGATCATCTAAGCTAAGCAATTGGCGAGTTCGCATGAGTGCAATGAGGGCAAAGTGTGTGAGGACCTAACGCATATTGTATGCAATGGCATGCATTTGCGGTTGCATGGAATTCTCTAATGTGTGCTTTAAATTTACATGGCAACTATTCAGAGGTGCATTATCTACTTGGGCGTGGTAGCAGCACTTGTAGTGCTATGTGCGCAACGAAGGCGCTCTTAGTCTTTCTCACATACATTAGTCTGTACCAGACACTCCAGCAAATTGTTACTGTGTGCACTTGTTTATGTTGCGTTTGTATGTGCTATGTATGAATGCGTCATTTTATGTGTCACCGTCACTCTCGTCGTCGGTTGTAGCATGCTATATATACGGCTGAGCAAACAGCTCCTGTATACAATAAAAATGTATTTCAATCTCGGTGGGCTAAGCATCATTTAACTTGTTCAATACTTGTATAACAGACTGCCAAGGGTCCCCTTGGGCTGATTGCTACTCTCCACTCCCATCCCGCGCTATAGTTCAGGCTCGCACCTTGAACGAGAAAGTTACGCTGCCCATGAGAGAGATTTTTCCTTACTCTTACCAACCATCTCTTTAGAAACCCCCAAACTAGATATTTCTTGGTAATATCGTACAGGATAAAAAAAAAAAAACAACCAGACTAGAACTTAGCATCGCTAACTCTAGGTATGCAATAGCTTACTTAGTATGTTGTGATTGTGACGTCTCGACAGCCTGTGAGGACGTACGTCATTGCGCACTTTTAGTTATCAAAGCGACATCTGTATACGTCGGGAAAACACAAAGAATGCGGAAGGTGGAAATTCAAGGCGATGAGCAAAACGAGAACAAGGTGAAAACAGGAGCCAACGTTTCGACAACTGAACTTGTCTTTTTCAAGCCGACATATGCTCTCCGAGGTATTTGTATACCTCGTCTTACAAACGTTTAGTTTCGTGCACACTGTGACTTGCTCGCGTATGCACAACCCACCCAGAGTTTTTTGTTAGATACCTCCAAAGCGAGTCAAGTCCGCCTATTATTTATAAAGAATTATAAATAATTTATAACGAATTATAAAGGCTTTAACGATGGTGGGATCAAACCTGTCTTCCGGCATAGTATCCTAATGCTCTAACCATTAGGCTATGGTCGCACGCATGCTTCTGTTGTACCAAAGTCGCTCTTCGAGGTGTCTTGCGCATGCGTCAGTTTCTCGCATTCTTCCCTCGTGACTGCTAGTGCTTTGAGACGCTGTGTCAAACTGCACTGCCTGCCGGATCGGGCCATGTATTGTGTTAGAGAGACGCTATACCTCTAAAGTGGGTGAAGTCCGTATCTTATGCTGTCGCATTAAAATATTACACAGATATCATTCTGATGTCTGAATCTATGTGAAGCGAAACTTTATCGAAGCGGGTAATTCGATGCTACACAACTAACAGCGATGCATACAAGCGTGTTTGCGTTCATCCAAGCTGTAATGTCTTGCCATGTTTATGCTTTTTCAACACAAAGAACCCAAACTTAGCTTTATGCAATTTTATGTTTAAGCACTACACTACTTACAAGCTAAGCCGAAATTCAAACTACAAATCATAATTGCTTTCAAACCGCGTAGATGTACCATTTGAAGATGTTTGTTACTACGTAATTTTCCTGCGACTTCGATCAATAACGGCTGCTCCACAGTTTTCCGCAGGAATTGCTTCGTCTACAATATTCTTTTAACTCTGTCTATCAAAATACTTTAGGCGCTTCCTGGTGAGACACAAGAGGCAATGTAAAATGCCTAACAGGCACGCAAGGATAACCATCGTCTTGATGGAGAACAAATTGCTTTCGCTGGGGTGCCGTGCATCGCCAGTCGCAGCGATCAACGAAAGAATGCACGACTCGAACCGGCTGTGAACTTCCTCGACGCTGAGGCAGAAAGCAGAAAGTTTAAGGACAAAGCCAACGCTTTACAAGAAGAAGAAAAAGAAAGGGAGAAACAAGGGGGGGGGGGGGGATGAATTGCTACGCAACTTTGTTGCTGTGAGGACAACTCCAAAGCAAAGCTCCTGACTTACCGACGCTTGCAGTGCCTACAAATGCACTCTCTACGTAATTATCCCAAATAGTGCCACTGTTTGAAGGACGGAACGCTAGGAGAAAGAAAACGGGACACGGTGAAAGACGGGCAGAAAAAAGAAAAAGAAACGCCAAAGCCTACGGAAAGTCCCCTAGAAACAAAAGCCCACAAGAACGCAGTGCATGAAGAGATCGGAAGCAACGCTTTTCCTGCCACCCCTTCGTCCTAAACAAACAGAAAGAACCTAGCAGCTTCTGCGGAGCACTAGTTCTGCAGCAGTTCTGCTTGTTTTCCTGCATTCTGTAGACAGCCTGCTATTGGCGTGGCCTAACTGCAGGGCCACGCACTTCGAGTGTCGCGTGATTGAAAGTGGATTGGTAGAAAATTGGGATGGGCCATCGCCCAGCCGCACCAGTTTTTTTTTTCCGTTTTTTTTTCTTCTGCTGCTCTGCCTTGTCGTTCTCGTTACTGCATTTTTGTCGTTGTAGAGAGTGCGCTGCACCTTCTTGTGTGCATATCTTTGTATCTGTGAGCATCCGTGCGCGATTGTTACTGCGCCTTATTGCACAACGCGGTTTCGCCAGGCTTCTCAACCTGTATTCCCAGGTAGGCTTGCAAAAGCTAACTCAAAGTGCTTTCTGAAACAAATTTTGTCACGACGCGTTTGCTGGTCTGTGAAAGCGCCTGTTTTTCGGCAACCTGGATTGTTCCTTGCTAATCATCGTTTGTGTGATTCGTTATATAGCGCAATTTTTACGCGTAATGATAGTTGATCCGTTTGTGAAGTCGGCGAGATAATGTTTCAAGCTGCGAGGGAAGCAAGCGCCGTAGGTGCAAAGCGCCTGGAGGGGGAGAAGAGAATCGCCGCTTTTGCGCCATTTCCGTTTGTGCTCTGACGCCGCGGTGTTCACTGTGCCATGTTCGCGGTGCCTCTTCGTTGACTGTGCACCTAAAGCCCCTGTGTGCACCACTTTCACTTTCCCTGGGGCACACCAGGCGTCGCGCCGTTGAGATCAATGTAGCGTCTGCGACCGCGTTCACGCCATTTCCGTGTGTGCTTCGACGTCGTGGTGGTCGCTGTGCACGTTCGCGGCTTCTCGTGTTTGCGTGCACACCACTTGCGCTTTCCCTTTGGCGCACCAGGCGTCACACCATCGAGATTAACGTAGTGTCCGCGACCGCGTTAACACCCTTTCTGTTCGCGCTTCGACGCCGTGTTGCTCGCTGTGAATGTTCGCGGCATCCACACGCTTACGCGTCACCCGCGTTCACGAACGACACTGAAACGTTTTTCTTCGGTTACTTTTCGCAAACTAACTACATCAAGCGGCCTCAGGGTTGTCCAGCTATATTACAAATAAAAAAAAGCTCTAGAAAGGTAGCGGGTGCCCACATTTACTCTGTAGGTGGTATCAGCAATAAGACAGGCGCCTAATTATTTTTCAACTGGTTATCAAACTTAGCACTTTTAGAATTTTCCGCGTTGAGGGCAGAACGTAGTAGGCTTTCGTTCCGACGACGCCAACAGCACCATTCTGCTGACCCTCGTTCCCCTTGCCTTGGCGCGATCGGCCGTTGAACAAAATCATCGCACCGACAACGCGATTGCCGCAGCTACTTCACTTTAATATATACTTATTCTAGCTCAAAACAACTACAACAAAGTTTCTCAAGTAGAAATGCACGATTGTCAGCTCTACCCCGACGTTTCCATTAAGTTGGCCGCGGTGTAGATCCCGTTCAGCCGAGGTTAGGCTTGCATAGTCGGCGACTTCAGTCGCTCATACCGGCACCCCTGAACTAAAGGATAGGCAATTAAGATGAAGCAAACTGTTGTTACAGCTTAGTCCTGACAATAGTAATTTGAAGTGAACTACTGCTCACTTCGTACGGTACACACAGAAGAAACAGGAAGCGGCGACACAGCGAAGGCGTAACCGTCGCTACGTCACTGTTCTCAAGCGAAGGCAGCCGGTCGCATTCGCTGATGTTTTCATCATGAGCGAAATGTGCTACCACGTAGCATGGTAGATTTGCATGCATTGCTATGCTTGCACATTTCCTAATTACTGAGATGCACTGTTTGCATCTCGTGTGTAACGGGCAACATGTGACCATCACTGCATGCGCAGCGCCTCACAACTCACGTATAGCAACTGCCTCGTTCACGCAGTCGCTATGTGAGTATATCAACAATGGTGTCCTCGCGAGGAACGTGCGCCTTCGCTAAATGGCTAATTGAGCGCTTATGCGCGCAAAGTTTCCTCTAACAATATTTCATCAGACAAGTGTGTGTATGTGCGTGCGTGCGTGCGCGCGCAAGATAATGAGCGCTAAAGGTGAGAACCAGCTATGAAAATCAGTAGCACTTTCCCAGTCGTCCTTTTCGATGGGGCCCAGGAGCTCAAATGGGGTCGTCTAATACTAATGCGACACTGCTAATATGCGCAAATTTGTATGCTTTGTAACATTGATTATATTTCACGCCAGCGCTACACTGTGTACACTGTTTTTGAAGCGACCGACGAACCGTGGCCGTAGGTCCAGACGGAAACAACTGCACCTATCTAATAAATCCGCATTAAAACGGGGAAATGTGCGTTCTAAAATTTCTTGCGGCGAATATTCGAAATGCTTTTAGAGAATGGGTAGAAGAGACAAAAAATCTAGCAGCATGTACAAAAATCAACGGTGAGAATTCCAGGCAGCCGCCGTCGTGTCATTGCAGTGTTACGACGAAGTCGTCTTGCTGTCTGCCAACGACTCCGCTCCCACAACACGGGCGTCGGCGGACCATCTGCAGACCACGAGCATCGCCGCAGCTTTTCAAAGGCGGGAAGACACTCCCGTGACTTATTACACCGTTGGCGAAAGCAAAAAGAAAAAAAAAAGGATTATGTGCAACACGTTTAGGAGCCAACAGAAAGTGAAATACGCAGCAAAGCACCCCGCCACAGACAATGCTTCTCATCTGACGTCTGGTCAGAATGGCCGCCGATCATCGAGACATCAGATCAATTTTTGTACGCTTGAAACAAAATCCAAATAAAACGCTTTAGAAGGTTCAAATCGGCTTTAAACATACTCGTTGTTTTAATGCGTGCAAGCACATGACATGCGGCAGAGTTTATAATGTTCACAATATCACAAGACAACGACGCTAAAATAATTAAATTCGGGGGTTTTACATGCCGAAACCACGATATGATATTTTAATGAGGCACACCGTAGTGGGGTGAACTTCGGAATAAATTTGGTCACCTGGGGTACTTTAATTTGCACCAAAATCTACGTATACATGAGCGTTTTTACGTTCACCCCCATCGAAATGCTGCCACCATTGCAGGGATTGAACCCGCGACCTCGAGCTTACCCGCGCAGCGGCATAGCCACTGTGATACTATGACGGGTAACTTATCAATCAGCTGTCATTCCACCTTGCACATACCTCATGGTGAGGTGGTAGTACTTTAACGAAATAATAGTAATTAACTTTTAGAACTTAGTTCATCACTTTGCTGAATAGGCCATCATAAATAAGGCAGTATGAACAACTGCTGTAGACCACTGAAAGAAACCCTTCTTCTTTGGAAGCAAAATAAATCCCATCCATTATCCCAGCATGAGAGAAAACTGCCAATTCCATCTCCCCTACTTGCAAGCACTGTAGGAATATAGGTAGTGCGAGCTTGTGGAATTATTGAGCAATAGAAAACAATATGTATTTTAATTAACATTGATAAGCAGCCGCACTGGTGACAAATGTGCACATTCGAGTAACTAACATATATGTAAGAAATTAAATATTTCATTACAAAGGAGACAGACCTCCTCTTCTTGTGCACACGCTTTCATGTTGATGTTTCTGCCTACTGTCTATCATCTTCAGCAAGAATTCTTTTTTTATCATGCGCGCGTTTGAAGCGACAGCCTTATTGTCAGGATGGTTGACATTCCTGTACTTCCTAACCGGAAGGGCCAAGTCGCTTGACTTGATCTCGAATGTTATCTCTCCCAGCCTTGAAGTGGTGTCTCGCCTCTGCGTCGCTGCCAGACACCGCAAGCACGCTTCCAGTAGTGCCCGCGGATGTCGTCCGCAGAACTAAAGCACTTATTACGGGCGGTTTGTCTGGGAGCACTTCTCCTTTCCTTTCTTTTATACCGCGTCGTTATTCCTCCAACATCACGTTTCCTTCGATAAGCAGTGCGATAATGGTAATCCCTCTGCAGTCATGCACCGCATCGAGTGACGTGAGAGGTCTATTTGTACCTTGATCATAACCCCAATATAGTGGCACTGCTCCTAAGTGCCAGTGGAGATGCTATAAGAATTCTTGTGAAAGCTTGGTCCTAGGTTATGGTTTGCAGAACATAATACCATAAAGTCTTATACAAAGAATATAGAAAGAGGAAAGACAGGGATGTAAACCATGGTCGCACCCACTTGGCTACCTTTAACGTCGGTATACGAAAAGGAGGAAAGAAAGATAAGAAGGAAGACATGTGTGTACGTCCGCAGATGGATTATTCGCTCACGTATAGTCACAAGTGTTAGTTTAGCCCGGTTGCCTTCGGGAAGGACATTATAGCTTTGGTAGCCTTGTGTTTGCTACAATTCTTCCGTCAAGATCCGAGAACGGTCTGTTGACAAAGCGGCTGAGCTAGAGCATGTAATTGAGAGCCGAAGGTTGCACAGTGGCTCAGAATATGCCCGCATAGTTTCGTCACATCTGCAAGAGTGGCATGCAGCGCTGTTGGTCATTCCGATGAGCAAGGGATGAGCGTTCGTGAACGTTACGTCCAACCAGAAGCGGCCAACTAAAGTTATTTCACGATGGGAGACTGTTGGTAGCATGTGAAGTCGCAAGTCTCGGTCCTGTGAGTATAATCGTGTGTCCATAAAATGCAGTAAGCGTCAGTGTGATGCAACGAGCAAGTGAGAGCTCCCGCTAAGCTCTAGCAGCTCCATCAGCTTTAAACCGTAGAAACATTAAACGCTGTGTGCGCTACAACGTCTGATGCAATGAATGTATGGCTGGCTTTGAATGTGGGAGGATGCCGAGAGCTTGCGTTATACCGTTCTTAGCCGTACATAAAATTGGACGGGGTGCAATTGCCTGTGTTCTGCTGCCTCCTATTTCTGTTAGCGCTATCGGAGGTTACCTTTTTTTTACCTGATTTATTACCAATGATAGCACAATTCTAGCCGTTTATCGTTAAAATACTGTTAATGCTGCATGTCATTGTTGAAAACTTCGCTGAACCGGCAGCATGCTGCCACTAATCCCCTTCTACGGCATACCGCAACAGCACCGAATAATTTGTAAATGCCATGGTGACCAAGCGCTAACTTTGTGACCCTGCCATGATCGTCCCCCCCCCTCCCCCTAATTTGCTCGCCTCAAAGTCATTGCTCTTCAACGCACACCCTTTTACACCACCTATACCATACAAGAAACACTGTATCTGAAAAAAAAACCGGAGACCACCAAATACCAGATCTTTTCCAAGTGCGTGCACAGCGCTTTTTGTCTTTGAGTAGATAGTCACCTCGCAGTGCTTTCTATGAAGTCGAGAATGCTTATATAGTTGGACTTCAAGGCGCCGGAATTATGTATCAAAAGGACGCAAAAGGAAAGCAGCGAATCTGTCGCACCATGCGTGAAGAATACATTATTTTGTCTGCCCTTCACTGTACAAAGCAAAGTGCCTTTATAATCTCTCGCGCCAAACCATTTCAAATTACTTCAAACGTTTTTTTTTTTTTTTTTTGCGAGCATCATTGCTTCCCTAAGAGCTTATTCCACGTT